>NW_026947515.1:25066184-25666184 GCF_034190915.1 Cavia porcellus
TTCATTTTGTTTTCTGCTCCATTCATTGTGGCCTCTCTGCCACTGTTTCTGGATTCTTCATATTTTTCTTTTTTAGAATATCCTGCAGTAATCTCTGTAGAGTTGAATTGGTGGTTGCAAATTCCCCTAGTTCCTCTTTATCCTGGAAGCACCTTGTTTTTCCATCAATTTCTAGGGACAGTTGTGCAGGATATATCAATCTTGGCTGGAGGTTATTATCTTTCAAAGCTTGAATTATTTACCCCCACACTCTTCGTGAGTTGATGGTTTGTGCCAAGAAGTCTGCTGTAATTCTGATGGGTGTTCCCTTGTAAGTGATCTGTTTCTTGTCTTTGACAGCTTTTAATATTCTGTTCTTGTATTGAATTTCTGGAATTTTTATTATTATATGCCTGGGTGTAGCTCTGTTTGGGTTGTAGGTGGCTGGGGTCCTGTATGCCTCATACATCTGAGTATCTTTACCTTTTGCTAAATTAGGGAAATTCTCCTGGATTATTTCTGTGAATAGCTTTTGTAGTTCATTTGTTTGAGTCTCTACTTCTTCTTTTATGTTCTTAATTCTTAAGTTATGGATCCTCTTATCATCTTCTAGTCTTGGTATTATTGCTGTTTGTTTTCTTGTTATTTTTAAGAAGTTTTTCATTTCATGCTCCCACCTTACAAATCTGTCCTCCGGTTCTGATAATCTATCCTTAGTTTCTTTCAAGCTGTTATGCCAGCTTTCAATAGAGTTTTTTTTTTTTTTTTTTTTTTTTCTTTTTCCTTCTTATCGGTACCGGGGATCGAACTCATGACTGCCTGCTTGCAAGACAGGAACTTATGCTGCTGAGCTAAATCTCCAGCCCCTTCAATAGAGTTTTTAGTTTCCTGATAATTTCTTTGAACCTGCTTCACATATTCTATGTTTTCTCTATTTTCTCCATCAAACAATTCTCCCCTTTTTTTCTGTTCTTCCATTCCACCATCTGTATTTTCTTGGGGGGTGCTTAGCATTTCTCTAACTATTCTACTTATTTCTTGCTTTATTTCATTAAATACTTCATTTTTGAACTCGTCTATGAGGCTCCCGAGATACCACTTTATGTCTTTTTTTTTTTTTTATCGGTACCAAAGATCGAACTCATGACCACCTGCTTGCAAGGCAGGTGCTTATGACGCTGAGCTAAATCCCCAGCCCCATATACCACTTTATGTCTATAGGTGCTGTGTCTGATATTGCATGTTTTCTGTCTTCATTCTCTTTTGCATTTACCTTTCCTGGATCAATGTTCTCAGGATTGGGGACTGAGGACCCTTTCTTGTTGCTCCCTTTTCCCATACTTTTTGTTCCTTCCAAAGAAGCGTATGTAGGAGGCCCAGTTTTTTGGTTTTTTTTTTTTTTTCTCTTTGTCTGTTACAGTTTGTTTGAATCCACCAGCTAGGTGTTCCTGCCCACTGCAGTGTACTAAGGAGACACAGACCTGGGCAGCCTCTGCTGGGCCCACCCCTCCAGGTCAACCTACTGAATGCTTCACTGCTAGGGTGCATCACCAGGCGCAGGGACCTGATTTGGGCTAGCCTACTGGATCTTAGCCCACGGTGTCACCAGGCCAAGTGCTCCCCACCACTCCCTCTTAAGAGGGGAATATGCAACTAAAGTCACTGCAGGGCCCTGTTCCGGCTAGTCTGCTCGTTTCCAGAATGTCCTCTGTTGGAGCCTCCTAGTCTATGAAAGGGTCCCCATTTCTCTCACTCACCGCAGGTCGATGCAGGGCTCCCTGTCAGTCTCACTCTCAATGCCATTTGGTTTGCTGATTCCAGCTCTCAGAGCTTTCGCGGGTCTCTCTCCCTGCCATGCAGATTGGGATGCAGTAGCAGCAGCAGGAAATTCAAATTGCGGCTTCCAATGGCGCGGGATCCAGCTTCCGCACTGAGATTTTATCTGTTCCTGTTATAGTATCAGGATTGCATTTCCAGTTGGTTTCTCTCAGCTTAGTTTGTTCCTGGGTCGGCAGGGTATATCTCCCCTCGCATAGGATTCCTCACACGGCACCGCTCCTGGATTCTAAACTGGTAATCTCAGAGAGCCTCCGTGGCTGCTGTTATTTGTCCGCCATGTTCTCCTGGAAGTCTTGGGATCATCTTTTAACCCACTGCATCATCCACTCATGCAGTTAAAATGTGTTTTCAATCTGTCTCCTGCTCTCTAGGCAAAACCAAATCCCATGATCCTTGAGCAACTCTTCAGTGTGACTCCCACAAGTTCCAGGCAGAGTATTGGTTCTCTCTTTCCTGAATCAGCAGAGTTGCCCAACTTTGACCTGTCAGAGTCCAGTGACCTATGGTGGAGGGTGGGAGTCATCTGGGCAGAGGACTTGACGAAAAAGGTTCCTAAAACGAGGGAAGGGCTGGAGAGAAGCAAGAGTCATGCTCAGGATGCAGGATTTAAGGCATGGCTCCTCTGAGTAGAGGATGGACCTCTGAGTACAAGTGCCTACTTAGGTTAACACCTGGACCCCACTCTCCACTCCCCAGTCCTGCCCCTACCCCATGGAAACCAGTCTGGGTGTTTCTGGGCTCCTCTCCAGAGAAGTGTTCCAGAATTGTGTGAGCTACCGGGGTGGTGAAGGGGAAGACTCTTCATACCCCCGCTCCCTGCGCCTCCCATCCAGGTTCCCAGGCTTGCAGCCCCCTCTGTGCCTTGTACAGAGTCAGAAACAGCCCTAGGAAGAGGAAAGAGTACAAGACTAATCATCTCTTTCCCAGAGTCATGGTTTTTCTAGGCAGAGCACATGATCCTCTAAGACCCTTCCAGGGACCCAGATTTATGCATAAGCACCCCTGGAAGCTGAAGCGAGCCTTCACCAGCAGGGTGCCCTCTGGGCTTCACCCATATAATGACCCGCAGCCACAACACCTGGCAGGAGATTCCTGCCAGATTTCCCAGCCTTCCTCCTCCCTGCTCACTCTCTTGGCTCCATTAACAACTCTCACTTCTACAGATGCTCTGCAGTTTTCCAAAGCACTTTCTATGTCCCTTTTCACAGGACTGTGTGATGCCCTTGACATTTGTTCATTAGCCCATGTATCAAAGATGCACCTGAGCCTCAGGGAGTGGAGGCTGACCTATGGGACAGTTAAAAGCTCTCAGATTCTCTTCCCTGTTGGCCTCCAGCTCTCATGAGCAGGGGACTGGAGTGCTGGGTGGATCACTTCATCTGAAACCACTTGGGAAACTCCAGAAAATGGCTCTGCCTCTGAGCTGGCTTGAGATGTCCATGCACCTCGATGGGGCTAGGTTCATTAGCACAAGTACCACCTGCAGCACTCAGATTCCAGGTGGCAATGGATCCCCTGAGATGTTCCAAGATGGCTCTGAGATCTGCTGCCAGCTATAGCAGCACCCTCCTCAGGGAAGAGGGGGGTCCTTCTACCTCTGGTGTTTGGGCCTGGTTTTTTTTAAACATACTAAATGTAAATCTAATCATTTATTTCTATGGGCTTTTTTTGGTTTTGCGGGGGGGGGGGTTGGTACTGAGGATCGAACCCATGACCTCGTACTTGCCAGGCAGGCACTTGAGCTAAATCCCTGGTCCTTGGGCCTGGGTTTTTAAACCCCTCTGGGTTTCATCCCTGGTTTACTATTTTCTAGGTAACACCAGCGTTTCATCCTCCCTGAGTGTGAGTGTACTTATATGTAACATACTGCTATAGTTTGGATCTTGAATGCCCCCCAAAACCTCACGTATTGGAGGCTTGGCCCCCAGATGATGGTGCCATGGAGAGGAAGTGGAACTTGAAGGAATTAGGTCTCTGGGACATGTTCTTGGAGGTGATATTGGGACTCTGGGCCCTCTTCCCTACTTCTTTAGATTCCTGGCTACCGTAAGGCAAGCAGCCTCCTCTGCCACACGCTCCTCATATTTCATCTGGCCACAGACCGAAACTGTGAGCCCAGATACACATTCCTCCTTCTAAGTTGATTTTCTAAGGCATTTTTACATAGTGGTGGAAAGTTGCCTAACACATGGAAATAATAACAGGACCTCCTCCCTTGTGGGCTCTCAGATCACAGGAACTGATGAATTAAAATGACTTTATAATCTGTAAAATGCCCATAGTTGTGATAGCTGTTAGTGTCATCACTGTTGTGCCAGTAAGTATTCTGGGGCAGGCGGCCGGGGTCTCCTGTGCCAGGGCGCCCACCTCTCTGCTGTCTTCCTGCTCCCCCTGACACCAAGGCTCTGCTCGTAATGCCCAGACCCATTGCTTGGCACGGGCTGACCTTAGCCACTTTCATTCATTTGTCAGAATTTACCTTCCAATGCTGCAGGATGCTACCGTGTTCACAGACAGTGTCTTCAAAGAGATAAGTTGAATGAGGTGGTCTCAATTCGATACCACTGGTGTCTTTTATGGAAAGAAGAGATTTGGACATTGGCGTGGGTGAAGAGGCAGCCATGTGAAGACAGTGAGGAGGTGACATCTACACATCAAGAACTGAGACCTGGACAGATTGTGCCTCACAACCCTCAGGAAGAACCAACCCTATCTATAATTGCCTTGATTTTGGACTTGTCACCCCAGAACTGTGAGAGAATAAATTTCTGCTGTTGAGGGGGCATACTACGGCAGCCCTGGCAAACTAATGTGGTTATGTTCACCACCGTGTATTCTGGGAAGCTGACCCTGCTATACATCAACAGGGGATGTGAATCAGGGCTCTGCAGCTGAAGTTTGGACACCCCTGAGCTAAGCAAACCCAAGTCAGTTTCTTTACTGCAAGACTCCTTCTAGCCATGACTCACCAGTGGGTATTTCAGGTCTCCGGGAAGGGCCAGATTACTAAGATTTCCCAGATTAACTGACATGGACTCTTTTTATCGCAGTTCATGAGATTTGTGCTCTATAGCGTATGCTCTTGAAATTCTGGAAACTTCTAGCTTCTAGGGTCATTTGGCATCTCTCCACACTCTCTTCCTCCAGTCCCTTCCCATCTATTGAGAGCAGGTAAAGTGCTGGGGAAGGGAGGGACAGGCCCAGAGGAGGCCAGGGCCATACTTGGTGCCCAGGGCCCTCTGTCTGTGCTAAGGACTTGTTGTCTCCCTTTTCAGACACAGGGCAGGGCTGGCAAGCTCTGTGCTTTCTGGCCCTATTCTGCACCTGTTAGGGAGGAGCTGTCCATGCAAAACACAGATTTCAAGACACACTTTTTACTCTGGGATTATGTATATCTCGTCCCATCATTAGAGCCAGAACATAGCTGAAAAATCCAATTTGTGTCTCACTTCAAAACTCATTTAGCTTGCTTTCTGCTTCCTGTGTTAGGAAGGAAGGAGGGCTGAAGGCTGAAGCTTTCCAAAATTGTGGTCCCAGAAACTCTATATTCCCCCCAAGTTACACAAGTCCCTAACACCCTTACCGTTCAAGCATCACCTGCCAGGTAATTCCTGAACTCAGCCCTGGATTGCTGTTGTAAGATGCCACTTGTGTCCAGACAGCACTGGAAAGAGCCCCGCACTGCTGATGAGTATCCCCAGAGTCCCAGGCCATGAGCAACACAACAGGAGACCCTGTGGAGGGTGTCCCCCCACCCCCGTGGTGACTTAGGGGAGAGGCTAATTTTGATCTCACAGGTCTGAAGGCAATTCATGAAGCCAAGATGAAAAGAAAACAAAAACATTCACCAGGCACAGGAGCATGAAAAATCTTCATTTCTGTCTCTCTCCTTGCCAGTGACAAAAACTGAGTGTCTTGGAAGAAACAGTGCCGTCCTCCACCCCCAGTTGTGCGGCCTCATCGCTCTGCAGTAAAAGTGACACGGGAGATTCATTGGGACATGTGCCCTCGTTCCACTCCCATCAGCCCACCACGGGGACAGCAGCTATTCATCTTTTTGGCTCAGCTTGCAGCCTTCAGAACACTTGTGAGGGGCACCTTGCCCAGCTCCGTGATCAGATGAGGCAGGGGCTCGCGGAACACTGGCTCTCCCCCAAGCTGCAGTGAGTTTACCGTCTGAGGCCAACAGAGTCTTCTGGAAAGACCAGGCCAGAGTAGCAGGCTGGGCAGACTTCTAAGGAGGCCAGGGCTACTGAGGCTTGGGCCCATGGATGCCATCACTCCCCGACCCCTGAAGTTACGGGCTGAGAAGCTGGAGACCTCCCTGCCCTGGAGGTCAGTGTCCTGGAGCAGCTGTTTACAAAGCCACCCAGTGCAGTGACAGGAGTCCCTAGGAAGGGGTGATTGACCCCTGTAGGGATCAAAAGAGAGGACAGCTTGTGCTGGCTTGTAGGATGGCTAGGGGTTCCTCAGGCAGGGAGCGCTATGTTTCCTCACACTTGTCAATCTCTGCTACTCCCTCCTGCATGCTGGTGACTCATTTGTTTGTCTTTCCATCCCCCTAAAATGTCTGAGAGCTCTTTTAAACATAATCTCAGCCACAGCGAGGCCAGTGTTAGCTTCCTTTCTTTGCATGTCCTTGTGTCCAGCTCAGGACGTAGCAGATGCCCAGAGCGAGGCGTGGCATGGTTGGACCTGAAGGCAGGGGGAAATGGAGTCACCTGGAGGCCCAGGTGGAGAGGACTTCAGCACAGAATGCTAAGAACCTGATCTGCTCCTCAGTTACCATACAGCAGTCTTCTCCAGACTTCTACCCAACAGGCACGGGTGGCCTTGCCAAAAATCAGTGGCCGTGCAGCCCCACTCCATAGCTCCCAAGTGCACCCAAGGCTGCCACGGAGAAGAGCCCAGATGTAGTCCCCGGGCTTTGCCCAGCCGGCCAGCAGAAATGAGTGGCTGGCCTGTCTCACACCATCTCAGGTGCCCGGGGGACCCAGTCTGGCATCTCAGGAGCTCACTGCCCCACTTCCGCCCCCACCGAGCCTCAGTCCTTTTAGCTCTCATTTGTAAATGGGCTTCAGCCCAAGCAAAAGATTCAGCGGGAATCCGGCCGAGTTCCCAGATACTTAATTGGAGCTGGGCTCTTCATTGCCCGCACACCTGTTCCCCAACACCATATGGTCTGAGGTAAATAGACTGTAATTGTTTATCCAGAGTCAAAGCTGCCATGAGTGAGTGCGTGCGTGCGGGCCACGGCCCCCGCCTGCTCCTCACCTTCCCGCCATCCCCCACCCTTCCGCAGGCTGCTGAAGGACGAAGTCTGCAGGAGCTTAAAGAGCGCCCACCGCCCCAGCCACCCGCCACCTCCGCTCCAGGGCCCACTCTAAGAGCTCCTCTGTCTGCTCCAAGACAGGCCCACCCCGCTCCTTGGCTGTCGGGAGCCTGGCAGCCCGGACCCCTGACCTTGCCAGCTTGGGTAAGCAGCAGGCACTGCTCAAGCCTAGGGCGCATTTTTCTCTACTGCCATGGAAGCTGAGACAGGCCTGTCTCAACACCACCACACTCTACTCGGTGGTCTGGAGGGAATTTTTTATGTTTTGCTACATCTAGCAAAAATAAAGTTCCGATCTCTGCCATCAGCTGTTATCATCACTAATGAAAGGAGCCAGCCCTTGTGTGCTGTGTCCTGAGGGGTCAGGCACTCAGTCTGCTCTTGTGGCAACTCAGGGAGAAAGGATGTGGATTGTTTACATTTTACAGATGGGCACACTGAGGCTTAGGTCCATTAAACCTCTGGAGTGAGGCCACCCAGCCACAAACCAGGAGAGCCAGAAAGCTCTTCCAGCTCTGTGGGCTCCAGAACTTAATCCCTAGACTGTCATGCTGTCTTTGCATCAAGAGATGATGTGTACAAGAGCCTGGCCCAGTGCCAGCCATGCAAAGGAAACCAGTAAGTGCCTACTCTTCTCCCTGCCTTTCCTTCAGCGAATACATCCGCCCCAGCTCCTGGCTCTGGTTTCTGGGCAGTATCCAGCTCCAGGCTCTGAAGTGCCCTTCCCAAGGGAAAGTATAAATAGAGCAGAGCCCCATCCTTTCCTTCATTCCCTTGATTGTGGTCTTTACTCCTGGCCAGCCCTAGCAGGGAGAGCCTACCCTTCCACTAGGCATGGCCACCCCCGGACTATATCCAGCTCTGACACAGCCAGAGCAGGCAAGGAAGGAAGGCAGCTGACAACGCCTTGGAGAAGTTAGACTGGATGAGCTCCGGAAAAGGCCTGGACTCCTGAGCATCCTCAGGGCTCTGGCTGGAAAGATGGCAAGATGCCACAAAAGAGCCTAGGCACTCCAAGCACTTGGGGCCCGAGAAAATACAAGGCTGGAGTTCTTTTCCCTCGCTGGCTGGAGCCTACTCACCCTACCCAGCCCAGACCCCTCTAGGAAGGTGGGTGGTGTCCCTGGCCCACAAGAGCAGGTACTCTGTTCTCTTAGTCCACAGAGAATTGACCCACAGAAGAGGAAGCACACCCAGAACTTCCGCCTGCTGGATGCCCTCAGAACAAGCCTACTCAGAGCCCACCTGGACAGCGGGCATCCCAGTGGTGAGCTCAGATGCTGCCTCCCCCAGCAGGCCTTCTTCTAGGCCCTGTAGGAGGATCCAAGGAAGGATAATTCCTGTCCTTTGAGATGCTGTCATCCCTCTGGATAGAGAGATGCCAAGTTCCCGCCTCACATACTTACTGGACCATAAAAACAAGCTCCTGCATTGAGCACATGGCCAGGAGGAAGCTGCACACCGGAGCTCAGAGCCAGAGGGAGCGGAGGGGAGGAGGGAGAAAAGGGTGCTGAAGCCTGTGGGGCAATTAGGGGAGTCTTTCTACAGGAGGCTCCCTGGGGGGACTTGAGGTCTCTGTGCCCATGGGTTCCCTGATTGCTCTGGGGAAGTCAGGGGCTGAGGTAGAAGCAAGAATCCTGCCACTAAGAAAAAACGTGTAAGGAGACGAGAGCAGAGCTTTTCCTAGCAAGTTTTCCCGACGCCCAGGGGGATGCCCTTTGAAGCAGAGCCTGGAGCCCTGAGCAGCAGTGGCTGCTTCCCACATCTGTGGGAAGGGGAAGGCATTTAAAAGATATTTAAACTGCTGCACAAATTGGCCCCTTGGGGGATGCTGTGTGGCTCCGTCTTGAACTGGTGACTACAGGAGTATTTGCAATGAGACATCAGGCAAGAGACTAGGGAGTGGTGGCAGCAGGAGCTCTCGGCCCTTGGCCTGGAATGGATGGAAAGTGTCCCCAAAGCAGGGAGTTCCCCCCCAGGAATGTGGGCTTTGGAGAAAACTCTTGTCACCCCAAAGAATCTAAATGGGAAGTGAGTCTCCAGTGGAGAAACAAATGTTGCAAGACTCTTGTTCTGTGGCACATTAGACCAGACAGTGTGTGACACTGTCCTCTTTACCCCTTGCCCTCTGACCTGTCAGTGGCATTATTACTCCCATTTCACAGATGAGGACATCACTCATCCAACGCTGAACAGTTAGAGAGGCACAGCAGTATTTGAAGCCAGACCACAGATCATGTCTCTCTCTGAATGCCCTCTCAGAGAGATCCAGGGGAGCTGGAGCAGCGGGACAGAGTCCCAGTCCTCTGCTCACAGGCCTGGACTTCATGACATGGCCTTGGATCCTGAGATGGATACACAAGTTGAGCAGAGCTGGCAGGAGCTGAGGGAAAAGGGCTATTCCCGCAGGCTCCACCTATGACCAGGATGCCTGTACCCAGCTCCACAGCCCACATGTGCGTCGCAGGGCCAGCTTATGCTACTGTCTCCTGTGACTCTCCAGCAAGGGCTGCTCTCAGCCTGGGTAGGGGCCACACTCTGGGGCTGAGGCATGGGTTCCCCTGGAAGCAGCCTCCACCACGATTAGATTGCAACTGGAGAATGAAAATTCCTAGTTTAGGCTGCGGGGTGGCTCTGCAGTGAGCGCTTGCTGGTGTATATGAAGCCCTGGGTTCCACCCCCTGCAACCACAGTGCAAAACACAGAAACAAAATAAAGTCCATAAAACTGCACCTTCTTCTTCCCTGGGTGGAGGGACTTCTCTGCTTCCTCAAGTCCCTGGGATGTTTAGCCCATGGCAACCACCTGTTCATAGCACAGCATCCTTTCTAGACTTTCTCGCTCCCCTACCTCTTAGAGACGCTTCCTGGGACCCCCTCCCT
This sequence comes from Cavia porcellus, assembly GCF_034190915.1. Classification (NCBI taxonomy): domain Eukaryota; kingdom Metazoa; phylum Chordata; class Mammalia; order Rodentia; family Caviidae; genus Cavia; species Cavia porcellus. The sequence continues at coordinate 25,076,217 of NW_026947515.1, forward strand.
CCAAAACAAGTCACCTTTTCTACCTGTCTTGAGTCTGCTAGGGGAACCCCAGGCCAAGCCCTGAATACTCTTTCTCTAGCCCGTATCCCTCTGTTCCACGTGTCTCCTTGATTCCTTTTATCAGGAGAAAGAAGGTAGGTTTATTGTGGAGAAGACATAGCTAATAGCCAGATCACAGGAAGCCACAGACACAGGCAGCAAATATTTCACAGCCGGCACCAAGTTGGTGTCTTTCCATCTGTAGGTGGGGCTCCATGGCTGCAGCTGCGGCCGCCCAGTCCTCTTTGATGAAATGCGTTGTAAGTGCTAAGTAATAATAATACTGTAAAATGCCTCAGTGCTCAAGCATGAGCTCTGGGCTCCAGACAAAATACCAGACAGACAGATTACCAAGTGGAGGAAACGCTCCAAAATCTGTCTCCCTACAGCTCCCAGGTTTAATGGATAGGTCCAATCAGCCCACTTCAATTAGGATGTGGGGACTAATATCCAAGAGGTTGATGAAATCCCTGCTCCAGAGCTGCTGAGACGGTGCCCATGCCTGCCAGGCAGAGATGGTGACAGCAGCACAGGTGAGTACAGGGGGGTGGGTGGGAGGTGCCAGCCGCCTTCCTGCAAATGGGGCCATGCAGGGATGGGCTGCTCTGGCAATGCGCTCACTGCAGCATCCCATCCATCCTTCAGAGACCTGACTGGAGCCCAGGCTGCCCCTGTACCATCTGGGCTGCAGCAGGCCTGGCACCCTCCCCAAACTCCTTTGCCTCTGTCTCTCCTGGGGTATCTGGGAAAGAAGGCAAAGCCCTTGAGTTCCTAGCTGAAAGCACCCTTCAAGAGAACATGAGGGAACCGCTATGGTCTTAATGTGCACCCCCAAGTCCATGTAGGTGTCTTAATCCCAAAATTTATTTATCTGCCAAATGTACTTGCAGGTGGGGCCTTTCAGAGATAATGAGGATGAGCTGAGAGCAGGAAGGCATAAGAGAAAGAGAAACCAAGCTGACATGTGCCTACTTCATGTGGTGCCCTCTGCCACATTCTAATGCAGTAAGAAGCTCCTCACCTGATGCCCAGGAGATGCTGGCTTCATGCCCTTAGATGCTCCTGCATCCAGAGCTGTGAGCCACTAGACACTTCTCTTCTTTATAAGTCACCCAGTTTCAGGTATTTTGTTCTAGTCACAAAAACTGATGAAGACAAGGCTGGACAAAGCCAGAGGAAGAAAAAAAATACACGATTCGTTTGTTCAGGGGATGAATCAGGGAAAGTGTACTTTGTGGGAAAGCCACTGCCCTAACTACCTAAGAGAAGGCGGCACACCAGGTTGTGTGGAAGGCAGGAGCCCTGCTTCACAGTGCTAGAGAGACCTGGAGGCAGGCAGGTGGACGCTGGTGGAGGGGATGTGGCCAGGAGACACGGGAAATGCACAGGAGCAGAGACCCTGGGTCTAGAGGAAGCTGCTTCCACTGGAGGAGGGGGATACAGGGGATGAGTTCTGCCTCCATCCCGTCTCTCCGGACCCTGCCACTCCTGCCCATCTCCCCCACCGAATTTGGGGAGCCCTAGCACTGCTGTGTGGTGAAGGGAACTTCCTTCCTGAGTAGAAAGGCATCATGTGTCTCCCAGAGCCAGGGAATCTTTTTCTATACAGGGCCGCAGTTCATAAAAATGTTCAATACAAAGTACACAGCAAAAAATATATGGAATAGAGAAGAAAAAGAGATGGAAGAGGACAACCAGAAAGAGGATGAGAAAAAGAGAAGGAAGACAGAAAAGAGGAGGGGTATCCAAAACCAGTTCACACTGATTTCTACTTGAGAGGAAACAAGAAAACATATGAATCTTTTGTAGTCCCTCAGAGGACAGAACAATGTGAAGGTTGCTGAACATGTGTTTCCAAAAAAGAGAAAGAAAAAAAGAAAGAAGGTAAATTGCATCCAGGCTCCATAACAAGGAATATTGCTGTTTCCAGTGGCTTCGTCAACCCAGAGGGGCAGGGCTGCTGGGGACGCACGGGGAGGTGAGCTCTGTAGACATCAACCATGTACAGCTTCTGGGTCCCAGCTACAGTGAAGCCCACGGATTTAGCTCAGCTCAGGACACATACATGAAAGCGTTCCCAGATGGGAACTGATCTGGTATCTTCAGCTTTGGGTCCCTTTTGAGCCACAAAGAAGAGACAAAGAACAAGGCTTCCCGTGGCGGGGGAGTGGGCCAGCATGAGGCTCTGGCAGCGTGGACAGGGTGTGGGAAGAGGCCCGGTCTGGTGAGGAGTCCGGGGCGGGGGAAGCTATGCAGAGCTGGCAGTGAAGGAGGCTGTGCTGGGGTGGGTGGAGGGACAGAGAGGGCCTCTCCCCCTGGGCGGGGCAGCAAGGCCTGTGTCTGAAAGGCCCTTGCTTCTGTGGGTCCCAGAGGGTCTGCAAGGGACGTCAGGGGCCCCTGGCCATGGGTAGAGTAGCCAGACTGGGTCTAGCCTTGATACTGTGATCACTGGGTAACTTTTCAGCTCAGGTGGGTTTTGCCAAATTCCACATCTCTCACAAATCCTCTTTTGGGCTTTCATTTTAATAAAAGGAAGACTGGCAACATGTGGTGCCTTTGCACGTCTTCAGGCCTCTCCCTCCAGGGACCTCTCTGCTTTCCGCCTCTGCGTGTGCCGGGCCTGGCTCCCTCCCCAGCTGCAGAAGCCAGCCGGGCACCTCAGTGCAAAACTGGACTAGACTCATGGATCAGGTTGCCAGGGCTGTTGAGACACAGCAGGAGCACAGGTGTGGGGTCAGTTTAAAGGACAGACATGGTCTCCACAGTTCCAGAGGCCAGATGTCCCAGGTCAAAGCTCTGGGCAGCAGTCTTCTCCCTGCTTGCTTGTGTGCCTATCTCTGTGTGTGTCTGTCTCCTAATACCCTCTTCTCCTATGGCCACCAGTCACACAGGATTAGAGCCTGACCTGGTGGTCTCCATTTGCCTAGTGACCCCTTTAAGGACCCTATCGCTAGCTGGATACAGTGGGACACACCTATAATCTCCGTCCTCTGGTAAGGGACAGGAAGATCACAAGTTTGAGTGCAGCCTGGGCAATGTGGTGAGACGTTGTCACAAAATAAGAAGAGTGGGGAATGTAATTCAGTGCAAAGGCCCTGGATCCAATCCCTAGCACCATGGAAAAAGAAAAAGAAAGACTACCTCTGAACATGGTAATGCTTTGAAGTATTAGGGTTAGGGGTTCAATATAAGGTATTTGAGGGGGACCACAAGACCATCACAGGGCACAGGGGGATAAAGGGCAAGACCGACTGCACACTTTGAGGCGGCAGGGAGCCTCTGCTCTAAGCCCTCGTGTGCTTCTCCTACTGCTGTGCCTGTTTCTCTCTGTCTTCCTCCTGCTTGGCCATGACCCGCTGTGTTCTGTCACCCGAAGCCCCAGGCAGCCAGTGGGACAGAGGCCACAAAGCGGGGTGGGAGATCAGGCTGCTGACACTAATATCTGTTTTCCCCCATCCTGGAGCTCTGGGTGGTGGGTGAGGCAGGGACTTTGATCCATCTGAGGGACCATGCTCCATCCAGGGCTGTGCGGGCCCAGAATCAGCAAAGTTTAGGGGAAGGGAAATGGAATCCAGATCCTGCCTCACCTGGCTCTATCACTTCCGACTCATGGCAGCATACTGAACAAGGAAAGCCGGCAGCATGAGCAGCCTCTTTTACAGTGGAGCAGAGGCCAGCAGGACCTGGTAACGTCCCAGGGCCACAGCTGGCAGGTGGTGGGACGTGAAGTGGCACTTGGTGTGCCTGGCTGACTGGCTTCCTTCCCCTGTGACGTGGGCAAGCTGTCACTGCAGGTTGAGGCTCCTGATATCAGCAGATACCAACCAGTGTCAGCTGAGAGGTCAGAAATCTAACATGTCGGGGTGCTTAGAGGAACAGGCACCAGCCAGAGGTGAGGAATGAGGGGAAAGTTAAGTGTGAGGGATGACAGGATGCGGGACACACAGGCAGACTGAAGCCAAGGCAGGGATGTGATTTAATCAACACTACAGAGGTGACACTGCAGTGTCAGGTCACCCCACCTGACCTGGCCCTGCTGTCCACGGCATTTGGGAGCAAAGCACGCGTGGAGTGACGGGAAAAAATTACAACCCCCACAGGGAGCTAGGCTAGGCACTCGGCTCTCCTGGGAGAACTGTGGCCGAGCTGGGCCCAAGAGGAGGAAGGAGCCTTGTCTCAAGGGTCCATGGATACCCAGGGTAACAGTGGTGACAGGAAGACAGGAGCCAGAGTCCTGGGTTTACAATGTGACCTCTTTCGGGGCACTTACATTACCTATGGCTTAGCGTTCTCGCATGCAAAATTGGGACAAGAACAGCACCTACCTCACTGAGAGAGCTGAACATGTAGATATGCATAAAATGCCTGTTCCAGACCAGGTCCGGGCCCACGTGCTTTGAGTGTGCACGGCAGAAGGGCCTGCTGCTTTCTCCTGCAGCTGACCAAAGACCTTGTCATGCGGTAAATGGCTTTGCTTCAGAAACCTTATAGTAAGCCTGCTTGGGTAGCACCTGGGGCTCAGAGTGTGGGGCTGCACCCAAGGGAGACAAGGCAGTGCAGGTTCAGGAGGGCTGGCAGGTGACCAGGGCTGGTGCCTAGAAAACAGAGAAGAGTTACACTTTGTGTCCACATCTGCCCAGCTGATATCCACAGTGGCCACAGGCAGGGCACCAAGGATTTGTGGCAGGTTTTTTTAGCTCTCCAAGTTACTCCTAGGCATCCCTGGGTCCTGATGAATTACATAGAGGCCAAAGGGTGAGCCAAGAAGCTGAGCTGGCTCCTGAATTAAGTCCCCAAGGTGAAAGCCAGCATCTTAAAATCAAACTGAGACCCCTGGGGTCCTAGCCTCTTGGCATAGGGTGGCCCTCATCCACCTACTTGCATAATTTTCATGCATTTCAAATGACAAAGACAATTGAATGTCGGAGATGGTTTGAGTCTGCGATCAGGTGACTTTTACGGAATTCCCGGTGTGAGAGCGTCCAAACCCAGGGAAAATTTCCCCAGTGGCAACACTGCGCTCCCAACATGCCCCTTGCTTTCCCCGTCTGCTGCATTATTGAATCCAGCATGATTGTCTCCTGGGCCCGTAATGGAATTTTATCAGGGATCCCTATAACTAGATTGCTTATTTGCAGCCTTGCGCTGCCGGCAGCTCCAGATAAAGAATGCAGACCGTGTGCCTCGATGTCAGAAACCATGCCTGGTCACCATCCATCATTCTGTCAAGACATCACTCCAGACAGCCAGGCTTCAAGCCCAATCAGGTTGGGGATTTTCCGCCCAAGAATAACAAACAGCATCAAAGTGAGGCTGGAGAGTCTCTGCTCCACCCTAGCCCTTTATTACAGGTGAATGAGTTAAGAGGTCCTCCTGTGGTCTCCCCTCCACCTCCTTAGAGTCCAGAGTGACCACAGTCACCAACCTTTACCTGGTCTAAATCCTCTAAATATCACAGCCATTGATATTTGATCACAGCATCTGTTCAGCCCCTTAGCAGGCAGGATATGCGTATCAGAATAACAAAAATTCTTTGCATGTAGACAACGTGTAAACATTCATCCGTAAGCTTTCTCCTACTGAATCTTTAGAGTCATCTTATAAGGGAGGTATTGTTATTTGCTGGTCAACAGAAAAGCCAGGGGAAGCTCAGAGAGGTTAAGTGCCATCTCCAAGGTCACAGGGAAAGGGGAAATTGGGACTTGCAGCCCATTTGTAACTCCAAGTCACGTGCTTTTTAGTGTTGTTGCAACTCTTCCTGAGTCATTCTCTCACCTGCCAGGTCCTTTTTGCTATCTGTCCTTTCATACATGTCCCCAGGATTGGGTAAGGCACTGACTGTCTCATCAGCTGCCCTGCTTGTCTGTAGAGGACAGTGATCTTCATTTGATCTTCCCTCACCTCCTCCAAATCACAACCATTTGGGGTAGCAAGCTGAGGCTATCGGGGCGAACAGTGCTTCTGTCTTTGGTCCAATAGATCGAGCAGCCCAGGCCAGCATGGTTCCCTCCTTTGTGAATGTGCAAGGAGATCGTGGGCTGGGGACTTGATCCCCGACACTCTCCAGCAGGACTCACTCCTGGTTTCCAACCAAGAAGCCAGGAAACTGCTCCTCAGTCTATTGGAAAACAATGAAAATTCTTTGAATAGAGTGATGGGTGGACTGGGGCTCTGTACATTCTCACTCTGGGGACACAGCCCTATTTCCAACTCCATCCTACTGCGGACCCTGAAATGACGGAGAAGAGGGAAGTGGAAGGGGGAGCTGAGCTCTACCTGTTGCTAGGAAAAGTCGAGCACAGGTGAAAGGTGACAGATGCACCTGGACTCTCATCTGGACTTACAGGGGCATCAGGGAAAGCGGCAGACAGAATAACATCCTGGGAAATAAGTGATATGGGTTAGAACTAGGACATCCCCCCAGAGCCTCACGTGTTCAGAGGTGGGCCCTTTAGAAGGTGACGGGACTATGTGGGCGTTACACTGATAGGTGGACTGAGCCACTAATGAGTTTGTAGTTGAACATTGGGAGGTGGAACCTGGTTGGAATAGGTGTATCTCCCCACTGTGGACTGAAATGTAACCTCTCCTCCTTTAGGTTTTGGGTTTTGGGTATTTAGTCCCAAGCATAGAAAAGTGACTAACAGACAATATCTTAATCCCTAGGACCTGGGAGTGTTACATGGTTAAGTAAAAGTAGGACTTTGCAGATGTGATTATGGTAGCATTCTTAAAATGGGAGACTCTGCTGGATTTTCTGGGTGGGCCCCGAATGTTGTCATGAGATAGAAGCAGAAGAAACGTTGACTGCAGTGGATCCATTGAGGCAGAGCCTGGAAAGTTGGCAGCTATCAGCAACTGGGAGAGGTAAAGACCAGCCTCCCAGAGAGTCTCAGAGTGGCCGCCCATATCTTGATTCTGACCACTGAAACTTACTTTGGACTTCTGCCTTAAGAATTGTGAGGAAATCAGTGTCTCTTGTCTGCTGGGACTGGAGCATTAACAGTAACAGTCACTGCTGTAGGCAGACTAGGCTCAGGGCCCCTGAGGCAAAGGCCCCTCAGAGAAATAAAAGAGAAGTACCTCTAGGAGAGGGTGCGGCAATCAGGCCACAGAGCATCCTTCTGTTTCTTTCCAATCTGTGTACGGTTCTCTCCTATCTCTCCTGCCACTCTCCTCTACTGTCTTCTGCTCACCAACCCCATTCATCTCCCAAAGGTCACTGGCCTTGCTGTTGTCCTGATATTTATGAGTAACTCTCATGTCTTCTGTTTTCTTCTCATATATTTATATAGTCTATATCTGTGGTCTGTCCAAGAGGACCCAAGTTTGGAATAAAGGGCATGAAATGTGACCTGCTGATTGTCCCCTTCACCTCCTGTGGACAGGAGCGTATCACCACTGTATCTTTGAAGATCCTACTACCACTTAGGACCTGGGGACCCAGGCTGTTGTGATAACTTCCTCAGCCCCCAGCCACAAACACACTGAAAGATCAAGGGTGCTTCTTAAAGACCATGTCCTTCTGGGGTGGAGCAGGTGCCTGGAGGAGGAGACAGCAGGGAGGAAGGAGAGGCAGTAGACAGAGCCCTTCAGCAGGAGAGACATGGCATCGTCTGGGGATGCAGGGGCCAGAGATGCAGGTGGCTGGGAGGAAAGTGGTACATAAAGAAAGTGAGTTTGGGAGGCATCATGAAAACTTTCCAGGCACTCAACTGAAATGCAGAGAATGAGGAAGAGGAGGAGGAAGAGGAAAAGGAGGGCCTGTGTCCCCAGGAACAGAATCAAGGGAGAGAAAGTCTGTTGTCCTCATTGGAAGGCCAGATGAATGCCATCTGAAGACAGAGGCAGAGTTAGAGCGATGCAGCTACAGGCTAAGAATGCCAAGGATTGCTGGAGCCACCAGAAACCAGCAAGGAGCAAGAAGGGATTCTTCACTAGAGCCCTCGAGGGAGCGAAGACTTGCAGCACTTTAGCTCTGGACCTCAGCCTCCACAACTCTGAGAAAGCCTACCGCTCCAAGTCATCCAGGTTGTGGTAGACTAGTCCAGGGGCTTAGTGTAGAACATGAGGGGCTGAGGAGCCTGCAGGACATGGGGCCGAGAGCTCCCTAGGCAGCTGGCTGCAGGCACCTGCAGTTTGGAGAGGAATGAAAAGTTGGGTCAATGGAACATCAGTGTTCATGTGGTAGTGGAAAGAATGACCACAGCTAAGCCTGTTGGGGTGAAGTGGAGGGAAAGAAAAGCACAGGGCTCAAGCTAACCCCAAAAGTTGTCTGAAAAGACAAGTCTCAAATCCATGTGGATGAGTGAGTGAGTGAGTGAGTGAGTGAATGAAGGAGGAAACTGGCACAGAACAGGGTCTTGGGACTGATGGTAAGGGGAAAATAAAATGCAACAAAGCACCTTGAATCCTTAGGTCAACCCTTCTAGCTTGTGGGACTTGCTGGAAATGCAAGGTGTGTGAACAAGGGTGCAGGAAGCCCAGATATAAACAAGCAAAGGCAACCGAGCGTGAAGTGTTAATTAACCATCGGCATGCAAAGGAGCTGCAGGGCACAGCTGCATCCCTGGCCTCAGGAGTGCAAGCACCATGTGTGATCAATTAGCCAATGAACTACACAGACTAAAACTGCACAGAGTTCAGAGGACAGAGCGTTCAGGGTTGCCATTCTGGGAAACACGTGCACTCAAGAGGGAAGTTCTGACCTGGGTTCTGGAGAAAAAGGGGTAGAATTTGTGTGGAAAATAATTGGGAAGGTCCTGCAGGGCAGAATGAAACAAAATGGGACTTGATGTCTGGTTGGACAGGACAGGCTCACAAACCAGGCAGTGGGAGAGGTAGAAAGGGCTATGCAGGACCTGCATGTCAGACAAGAGTTTTGGGCAAAATCCTACCCATGCTTTGGGATGAATAGAAGGTCTTTAAGCAGGGAAGGGGTAGACCCAAAGCACTGTCCGAAAGGATATCCTCCAACAGGATGGATTCAAGGAAGGATGGGGAGCAGAGTGGAGGGCTCATGGTCCAGCTGTGGCTATCATTGACTGGGCAGGTGATGAGCAGTATGCAAATGAACATGCTGGCCTCAGGAATGTAAAGTGGCCAGTGGATGGGAGCAAAAGTCCTGGGAAGAGGAGGGGCCACCTGGGTCTCCTTTACCACTGTAGAGCTCAGAGCTTGGGGGAGAGAGCCCCAGACCACCCCACTTGCCCATACAGGAGTACTTTGCCTATTTGCTTTTCTTTTCTCTTATTCACTGTTTTGTTTTTGCCCTAGTGTGGGACCAGCAGGGCTGGGACCCTGGAACTCTGCTTAGTCATGGCATCTAAACTAGTTTGGAGAGCAACTCCAGTGTCTCTGGGGGCCTCTTGGAGAATGACAAGCCTTGGAACTAAAGAGTCCCGCCCACCCCCACCAGGGGGCCCGCAGCAAAACTGCCTCCCTCACAGCCCAGAGCCTGCAAAGCACAGGCTTCCTGCCCCTTATCACCAGCAGCACCTTCTGCAAGAAGCCTACCGATGCACGAACAGGAAAAGAAAATCCATTCCCATTTCCTCTCCCCAGCTCAGCACTGTATCTTGCCCATAGCCCTATTTTGCAATCTCTCCTGTGGCGCGTTTTAATATTTATAGCTGCGTGGACAGAATGTGGAGTGTGAGAGCTTGTCAGCCTTAGGAGCGGGGACTTAGGAGAGCTGTCACCCACTTGAGGCTCATGAATCTACAGGGACTGTCCCCGAGGGTGTTTCCAGGCCACCCTACCTGACAGTGTTCCCTAGTGGCCATTTATCTGATCAGTTCTCGTCTCCTCCTTAGTTTCACCCTCAGTCTGTTGTTCTCTTCCACTTCCTGTGTCTCCACCAGCCCAACACTAATCACCCTCTGCTTGACTGTGAGCACCAAATTTCCTTCCTTCATTTCACTCTCCCAATTAGTATATTAGGATATATTGCTGTCAAAAAGTTGTCTTGTAACTTACTGGCATGGAACAGCCCACAGTAATCTGCTCACAGTCTCTGGGGTCAGAGGTCCTAGCCTGGTCCAGCAGGGTCCCCTAGCTCAGGATGTGTCATAGCTGCAGTCAAGATGCTGGCTGGGGCCGGGGTCTTACCTGAAGGCTTTACTGGCACTGGACCATCTTCTAAGTTCACTGGCACAGTTCCTGGAGGGTTGTTGGACTGAGGGCTCTCCTTCCATGCTGGCTGGTGGCCAAAAGCCACTCTTAATCCTTGCCACCTGGGCCTCTCCAACAGGACATCTTACTTATCAAAGTGAGATCATCAATCAGGCAAGAGAGAAAACAAGTGTATTTACATGAGAGGGTGCAAGCAAGCCCTCTAAAACCTAATCTCTCGTCACTGCTGCTCTGTTCTTCTACTCACAAAAGGCAAGTCACCCCTTGAAGCTTACACTTCAAGACTAGAAACCAGCTGAGCCATGAACACCAAGAGAGGAATCTTTGGGAGCCATGTCAGAAGTCTTGATCCCATTGGGTGTCTATCAGCCTGACTCCTGTTGCTTACACAGTGCGTGGTGGGAATCCAGTGTCCCTCCCTCCAGAAACATCATTTCATTCCTGATGGGATTTTTGAAGGTGACTGCATCATGAGAACTCAAACTTTATCAATGGATTAATCCACTGATGACATCATAATTTGATGGCCCTATTGGGAGGTGATGGAAATGGGAGAAAGGCGCTAGTTGGAGGGAGTGGGTCACTGGGGTGAGAGTCGGGAACATGATGTTAGGATGTTGGGCCTTGTTGGAGGACATGGATCACTGACAGGACACTGTTAACAAGTAAATCTCTAGCCCTGGCTCTTCTTCTGTGCTGTTCCTAGCCACCGAGAACTAAGCAGCTTTCTTGCACCATGCCCTTCCACCATGATGTTTTTGCCCACTATGGACTGGACTCTCTGAAATCAAGAGCCAAATTGAGTCTCATATCCTTCCAGTTGCTGATGTTAGGTATTTTGTCCCAGTGATAAGAAAGCTAATGTGGTTGGTCACTATTGGCTGCATTATACAAGAATGCTTGGGATGGTTCCTAACCCAGACTGCAGAAAAGGTTCCCAGAGGAGGTGGACAGACAAGGACACAGCCTCCAAACAGCAGTGCCTCTGTCTCTCTACCTGCCATGACCCTGAAAACTTAATGAAGGTGCTAGTAGCCTGAAGTCACCTTCACAGGAACTGCTTCTCGCCTGAGTGAACTGAAAGCCAACTGGAGGTGACTAAAGAATTCCTAGGAAGGAAAGAATGAGAAGGGAGGGATGCAGAGAGGGAGGATCTTGTGGATTGATAACTGGTGGTCAACTTGTAACGTCAGCTGAACTGAATCAGCATAGTGCTAAGGTGTGGATGGCCTACCTGAGGATTGCTGCCAAGATAAAAAGGAGAACTGGAGAGGAAGAGGTAGTGCTCTTGGTTCTCCTGTTGCTGTTGGTTCTTCTAGAGGAGCTGGTTGGGCTTCTTTTCCAATATGAACTTTGCTGTTCTCATCGTCAGAGGAGCTTGTAACCTTGTTGTTACTGAGAATGACGGGAGCTGTGATCTTTACTTTGAGCACTGCTTCAGGGCTTCAGTGCAGAGCACTCAGCCAATTGGCACAGATCCTTCACCCCACTGGCACGGATTTCTAGCTCCTACCTTTGTGCCTTCGGATTGCAGATCCATGAAAGAGACATGCGAAAACTGTGGTCCTTCCAAGGGGAGAACCAGCAGCAGCTCGTGAGATCCACACCATGTTGGAACTTAGGATGCTGTGAAACCAAACAACCAGCCTGCCTCCTTGCTAAGCAATAGTGAACCTACTGATGCTGATGCACGGCCTAGAGCCGAATGTCCCATTCCCTTATCCCCCTTCTCTCCTCCCCTCCGCCGCCCATTAGCAAATGGCAACCAGAAATCTGAGTGTCTCCTGGGAGGTTGACATAGCAAGTAAGAGGGACTTCCTTCTACCATCTCTTTGAAGGCAAATATTTTTATTACTGTTTTGCTCTTTTCTGATTAATGGTACTGCTCTATTCAATATTCTGTTTTAATAAATTCTATAATGTTCTATATTTCATCTCATTTTGATATACATGATTGAAAGAACAACTATTATAAAGATAACAAAATATACTGTGATACCTATTACTGTTATCAAGGTAACCTGCTGTGAAGTTCTGTACCAATTTCACTGTACGATCTTAGTTGGCTTTATTCTGTCTTGTTCTGTTGTATACTTTCAAAATAAAATTTAAAAAAAGAGAGACATGCATGAGTCATTGTCATGGGCTCTAGGTCTCCAGTTGGACTCATGGGGGCATTGTCACAGGCTGTAGGTCTTCAACTGGACTCTTGTAGGATACTGTCATGGGATCCAGACCCTCAGCTGAATTCATTGGGTCTTAGTATGTGGACAGATTTTCTGTACTTCTTGTATTGAACTCTTTGGGTGACTATTATAAAATAACACTATGAATTACATGTTCTGGACTGTCTTGTTCTCCTTGAAAACCCTGACTACAACACAGAGGAATAGGATATTGTCTTCAGAAATGTGTAAGATTAGTTCAAAGCTTTGGTTTCTGGTAGAAGATGGACATTTCAGAGCATACATCAAACCTGGTGTGTTGGTCAGAAAGGACTAACTGCTGTAACAAACGTCCCCCAAATGTTCAGTGATGTTATCTCGGTAAAGGAGTATTTCTTATGGTAATGGTCTGAAGTGGACCAGTTGGGGTGCTTCACTCTTCCAACAGTATTTGAGGCCCAGGGACTCCCCCCACCCTGCCCAATATCTTATCTGTCTTCTAGGACCGAAGGATCATCTACTGTGTGACTCCCATCTGAAAGGGAAGAGAACCCTGGAAGTGGCAGCTGGGATTTATGGGCCAGATCTCAGTTCTCTGGACTGCCCCCCTCAACTGGTAAGGGAGGGAAATAGGGAAAGAAATGTGAGCAGACAGAAAGAGAGCAGGGCTGTTGGTGAGCCATCCTCTAGCTTCTGCTGGGTAATAGAATAATTGTTGAGGACACAGTCAAGCCCTTCCTGGCCTATGTCCTCCTTCTATGTACTGACCACTGTCCTGGTCCTTTCAGACCACCCTCACCTGGCCACATTCCTCTGACCATTTCCTGTCAAGACTCTAGGTATAGGTTGTTGCGTTCTAGAATAACCCTGTTCCGCAGTCTGTCTTCCTGTACTTCTTCATCAGTCTATCTCACCGTCCTACTGTGGGTGAAGGTCAGACACTGGGTCAGAACCCAAGCTCAATGTCAAGTCGGCACCCTGCATCTTCTCTAGGCTCCTAAGTGTTGGTTTGCTAAATCAAGGGTTGGAATAGATTCAAGCTCTAAATTCCCTCCCTGTGAAATTTCGGAGGAATCTGAGAACACGGCGGACAGATAGCAGCAGCTACGGAGGCTCTCTGAAAGACCCAGCTTAGAATCCAGGAATGGTGCAGAGTGAAGAATCCTAAGCAAGCGGAGATACGCCCTGCTGATCCAAGAATGAACTGGGCTGAGAGAAACCAATTGGGAATGCAATCCTGGTGCTATAACATGAACAGATAAAGCCTCAGCGTGGAAGCTGGAGCCCGCGCCATTGGAAGCCGCGATTTGGGTTTCCTACCACCACTGTTGCATCTCAGTTGGCTCGGCAGGGAGAGAGATGCGCGAAAGCTCTGAGAATGGGAATTGGTGAACGGAGTTGAGAGCAGGACAAGTGGGGAGCCATGCATCGACCTGCAGTGAGTGAGAGAAACTGGGACTCTTCCACGGTCTAGGAGGCTCCAACAGAGGACATTCTGGGACCAGGCAGACTTGTGGGAACAGGGCACTGTAGTGACTTCAGTCACATATGCCCCTCTCAAGCGGTGAGCAGTGCCTAGCCTATGTGACACTGCTGGCTGAGACCCAGTAGGCTAGCACAACCCAGGTCCCAGCGCCTGAATGTAGATTGACCTGGAGGAGCGGGCCCTGTATAGGCTGCCCAGTCCGTAACTTCCTGGTGTGCTGTGGAGGGCGGGAATACCTAGCCAATGCAATTCAATCAGACTGTGGCCAACAGGGAAGGAAGCTGGGCCTCCTATATATGCTTGCATATATAAGGAACAAAGAATATGGGAAGAGGCAGCAACAAGAAAGGCTCCTCGGCCCCCAATCCTGAGAAACAGGCAATAGCAAACACAGCACCAATAGATATAAAGTGCTATCTCCAGAGTCTCATAGATGAGTTCAGGAATGAAGTTATTAATGACCTGAAGCTAGACATAAGGAGAAGAGTTAGAGAAATGCTAAGCACCACCCAAGAAAAAATAGATGGTGGAATGGAAAAACAGAAAAAGAGGGGAGAATTGTTTGATGGAGAAAATAGAGAAAGCATAGAATACGTGAAGCAGGTTCAAAGAGATTACCAGGAAACTAAAAACTCTATCGAAAACTGGCATAACAGCTTGAAAGAAACTAAGAACAGATTATCTGAACTGGAGGCCAGATTTGTAATGTGGGAGCATGAAATGAAAAACTTCTTAAAAATAACAAAGAAACAAACAGCAATAATACAAAGACTAGAAGATGATAAGAGGATCTATAACTTAAGAATTAAGAACATAAAGGAAGAAGTAGGGACACAAACAAATGAACTACAAAAGCTACTCATGGAAATAATCCAGGAGAATTTTCCTAATTTAGCAAAAGGTAAAGATACTCAGATGTATGAAGCATACAGGACCCCAGCCACCTACAACCCAAACAGAGCTACACCCAGGCATATAATAATCAAAATTCCAGAAATCCAATATAAGAACAGAATATTAAAAGCCTTCAGAGACAAGAAACAGATCACTTACAAGGGAACACCCATCAGAATTACAGCAGACTTCTCGGCACAAACCACGAAGAGCGTGGGGGGAAATAATTCAAGCTTTGAAAGATAATAACCTCCAGCCAAGATTGATATATCCTGCACAACTATCCCTGGAAATTGATGGAAAAACAAGGTGCTTCCAGGATAAAGAGGAACTAGGGGAATATGCAACCACCAATTCAACTCTACAGAGAATACTGTAGGATATTCTAAAAAAGAAAAATATGAAGAATCCAGAAATAGTGGCAGAGAGGCCACAATGAATGGAGCAGAAAACAAAATGAAGAAGACAAACTGACAACTAATGACAGAAAAAGAGCTCAACAGAAATGAGGCAGAGAAGATTGGATGGTAGGAACAGCCATCTTGGAGAAAGCGACATCATAATAGGTAATGCGGATTTAGTATCAGCTTGTTTTGAAGTCCCATCAAGCTTTTGTTCTTCTGACTCCATTGGTCTTAATATGTTATATCTTATTGGATTTTATTATATGTGATAGTATAAATAAAAACTTTTATAGACAAGGAGATTATACAGAAACCATTGTTCATTTTCTGTTAGTTGATTCTAAATACCCTGTAATACTGTCATTCTCTTAAATGGTTTTACATTGTTTTGATATGTTTGATGCTACAGTATATGAAGTTATACTCAAAGATTTCAAGGAGAGAGACAATATAGTAACTACTTTTATGTCGGGATTATCTTGTGGTGAAACACTATTATGCTTAAATGGTTATGTTTTGATCTGCGCTGTTTGGCTGTTATGCCCTCTTTTATCTCAATCTCCATTTTATTATTGATTTTTAATTTTTATCCTTTTAATTAAGGGAAAAATAAATTTAAAAAATAGCAGGATATATTATAGTAACCCACTTTGACTTTCTATTAACTTGATTTGAAGCCATGTATGGCTCTCACCATCTTGTTTTGACTGATGTTCCTCTATTCTGTTTTGCTTGATAGTACCAGGTTCGAAAGTTTAGGCAACAGCTGTGAAGATAGTGGGATTCATTTTGACGCCCATTCTGGTTGACTATTATCTACTTTTGAAGACCTGTAGTGTCTCCAATGTTTTGGTTTTGTTGGTTTCATTCTTTACTGTTTTGTTCAAATTTAGTATAACTGATGATATAGGCAATTCTATTAGAGATAGCATTATGGTAACCATTGTTGATCACCTAGTATTATGCTTTTACATTATCCATTATGTCCACCCTTTTGATTTGACCGACTCTGTTCTGTTATGTCACATTTGGTTCTATTCTCTTCCAAAAAAGTAATAAGAACTGTGGGAACAATAAAACCCAAAATGTGTAATAGTCATTGTACAAAAGAGAGGAAAAGAAAGTGCTTTAAATGATATAACTGCATGTATATTTAAGTGTATAAGATAGACAATGACATTACAGAGTTTTGTTGGATCATTGAACAGAACTGTTTCCAGTCTCACTGTTTGAATGTCCACTTTATAAGCTTTAATTTTGTAACTTGAACAAATATTTCTAAGATGACAATATGTAATCCATTAACTAGTGATTTCCTACTGTTTATTTTTTTCTGAAATTCTGTATAACTTGTATCCTTTTTCTGCTTTTTTTCTTTTTCTCCTCAAATAAAATTTAAATAAATAAATAAATAAGTAAGTAAAAAAAAATAAATTCCCTCCCTGTAATTCATACCTTGACTCAAGCCTTGGTTTCTACCAGATGTTTCTGAGTCTGCCATGCCCCATGCCCACATCTGGGTCCCTAGACATCTGTGACTTGGCCCCACCAGTCTGCCATGTGGGGAGATCCGGTGCTGGCTCTGTCACCATCACACCTGGCTACACAAACACCACCCAATGGAACTTTATGCGATGCCGGATGCATCCAATAATCTGTTTCACCCAGTGATTGCTGCAAACCACACATAGGTGACTAAGGGACAGGAATATTTCATTGCACGTCGTCATTAATCTGCACTTGATCTTGTTAGCCCCAGATGGCAAGCATCACTGTGGGTGGGCAGCACGGGAAGTGGGGCTAGACCTCAGGCCACAGGGTGGTCCGAGAGGTTCCCTCTCTTAGTTTCTGAGACCTCAGTGGCACGCAGCATAGTTGGGGGAACCAGAACCTCCCCTGGGTTGTCAACACAGTGCTTCTCAAGTGTGAGTGTCAACTCACCTTATTGAGAAGCTGACTCTGGCACATTGAGTCTAGGCTGAGTCTTAGGTTCTGCATTCCCAAGAGGTTTTCAGGGGCTGACCCTGCTGGTCAGTAGAGCCCACTCTGAGCAACAGGACACTTGAGTCTCCCCTCTTTCCCTGGTGGGTAAATAGCCCAAAGCCCTTCTTGACTCTATTTGCTTCATTTCCCCAAGCTGCTATCTTCCAAATTATTCTATCTACCTCTGAAGAAAAAGAATCACCGAAATCTTAACACCCGAGAAAGGGGCCTCCTGGGCTGCCCAGCAGCTTCACTCAGACCTGCAGCGTCAGCCAGCCTGTTTAATAACAGTGCAGGCCAGCTCACCAGCTCAGCATCAGCCAGGGTCCCCCAGGGTCTTGGCTTGCTTACACTGCTGGAGGCATCACAGAAGAGCTCCAGAGCTTCTGCAGGAAGACTTGATTCAGAGTAGAGCATGCATGGCTGTGGGTGCTGAAAATCACGAGGCCAGTCAGAATTGAGGCGGAAACGCTGAGACACCGCCCATCCGACAGCATAGCAAGCAGTCACACACGGGCCCCATCTCATCCTCACTGCATGCTGGGTTGTAGGTGCTGTAGCTTTTCCTGTTACAACTGAGGACACCAAGGCACAGACATCTCTTCTCTCATCACACAGAGCCCAAAAGCCAGCCCAAGTAGCCAGGTTCCAAAGGTAAAGTCTATTTGCCTGCTCTTTGCCCCACCACACCACACTCCCTGTAAATGGGATGCCAGGCATGTGGACCAGCCATGTGGTTCAGAAAGGGACAGAAGACATAGGACATGCTGTGTGGGAAGCCTTGGGGATCTATCTGCTACTGTCAGTGGGGCTTGTTCAGGTCTATGAGTGAGGTGTCCCCAGGGAGAGACACACACAGGTACACATGTGTATAAGCCTCAGCTGACTGACAGCAGAGATCCTGCCAAAGCCAGGGCTAACAGGCTCGTTGATGGTTGCACCCATGGCTCAGGGCACAGTCAAAAAGCCCTGCTCACGTGCAAGCCCCTTCCTCTTACTGGTATCTCTGGGTTATTCTTGTTTTCATTTCTCAATAATGGAGACTGAACCCAGGGCCTTTGCACTGAGCTGCATCCCAGCCCTTTTCTAAAATGTTCAGACAGGGTCTTGCTAAATTGCCTTGGCTCATCTCAAACTTTTGATCCTCCTTCCTCAGTCTCGCAGAGTGCTGGGATTTCAGGACCGTGCCATTATAGCTGCCTTGCACAGGCTTCTCTGAATGCAGCCCTATCCAAGAACCACCAGCTCCTGATCCTGCCAGGATGACACTGTGCCCATTAATGGGCAGTGCTTGCTCCCTGGGCCACCCAGCGTGCACTCCCACTCTTGGACTGGGACCACACCATCCTTTCTTCTACCCCATATCCGGTGGTCTGGTCTCCAGCTCCAGAAGCCCACAATCACCAGGCAGGAGACTGCTGGAGGATGCCATGTGACCCAGTTCAAAACCTGCCCCTCACTGGTTAAGGAGGAAAGGCTCTCTTTTCTCTCAGACCATAGCTTCAGCTGCCTCTTGTCACGGTCTCCTGAACAAGGAGCCAGAACCCAAGGAAACCAAGCTGAGACCCTAAGAGACCAGGTCCTAGTGACACCATTGCCCCTGGATTCAGGCAGGTGTGGAGGCGTTAACAAAAGTTCCCGGGGAGAGTGGCTCCCCTTTCTGGTTTTTCTCAAGCCACTTTGAGGTCCATTTTCTGTCACTTCTGGCCAAGAGGGTGGACGCAACCTTTGCGTCTCCCTGTTCTTCTGCCTGCCCCCATAAACCCCATTCCCCACCCTGACCTGGACTGCCCTTGGGGTACCAGCCTGCTGCACAGCTTTGCCACGGTTCAGTGGGCACCCCTGACTCGGCTTCAGTCTGGCTTGACCCCCTGCCACAGGAAGCCGATTGTGCACCTCTCGCCACAAAAGGGGCGCAAGGCCAGTGCCCTTCACAAGGCTGCACAAGGCCCCGAGCCCAACCCTTGCTGCACGCATTGCCCTGCCTCTGGGGAGCGCCTGCCGAGAGCTGTGACCCGAGGGCCCAAGGCAGCCAGCAGGGTACTTCATACCCCTGCCTGGGATCTTAATGAAGTCAGAGCTGCCATATTGATCAAACACTGGGACTTCTACCAAAAGCCCTGGATGACAAGTCAATAGCCCACTGCCTTCTCTGGCCATGTTTCAGAAGCACAAATACCTGGGCAAAGCTACCAGAGGTTCCAAAGCCCAGCCTGCATCCCCAGGGCCTGGGAAATAAATAGTAGCCCAGGGTCGGGAAGGATACACGGCAGTCACTTTCTCGGTCTCATTGGGATTGAAGTACCATTGTCTGGCAGCTTGTATTACTGACCCAAACTCTGCAGTTCTGGCCAAGTGTGGCTGGTTCAAGCAGAAGCTAGCATAAGACCTCACAAGGCACATAGCAGCCTTTAAATCTGTTTGTCACCAATAGTGGGACCTTATGAATGGGGCCTCTTTAGTCCTCAGTGTTCTCATCTGTAGGATGGGGCTATAGTAGTTCCCATCCCATAGGGCTGAGCACAGGACAAGCCAAAAAGGTGGATGAGAACACTGGGATACCCTAAGTATGAGGATATAAGCAGCTATTCCCAGTAAAACTGTCAGGCAATGTCACTCTCATCACTGTCACCGGGCTGGGCCTCCACATCCCTTGTCTCCTAACATGCATAGAACTTTCACCTCTCTGTCTCTCTGTCTCTGTCTCTGTGTCTGTCTGTCTGTCTCTCTTTCTCCCCCCACCCCCATGCACATCAGCCTCCACTCCCACTTTCCCTAAAGCAGATTTGCACTGAAAATGCCAAACCTCTTGCTGAGTCCTTTCTGGACTGGTACGCAGGGGCTCTGCCCTGTCTCAGCTACCAGCATCTGCCAGCCAAGTGGGTTTAGGAAAGGAAATTGCAAATTGGCATCCTAATGCATTCCAAATTGAAGTGTTTTTGCAGTTCTGGCCATTTGGGCAGAATAGTGCAGCCACTTCCTCCAGAGTAGGGCTGAGTGCAAGGGCAAGGTCATTGACTGATACTCACTTCTAGCGTCATCACAGTGCCTAACTGCCAAGGTGGGAGTCTCATTCAAGGTCACTGCATTAGTGACAGCTCCTATGGGTGCTGGTCAGATGGCCTGAGTGTCCTGACTGTGACTCGAGGCTTTTCCTACAATTTGTTTCAGGTTCCAAGCCCAGCTCCACTTGTCTGATTATGAAACCTGCCTGCTCCCTTCAAAAGGACACTCAGAGCAGGGTTCCCAGCCCAGCTGGTGTTGATGGTGCCCAGCCCTCTGTGCCTCAGCTGCCTCTGATCTCTTCTGTCCATCATGAATCTTGCCAGGACCAGGGTTCTTTCCTCTTCCCAGGAAGCCAGAGGCTCCAGACAGCCCCCTTCCCCTCAGGTACGTCCTAAGACCTCAGAATCGCCTCACACACGTGATGGTCTCAATGTTGTCTCCACTCTGTAGCTGCAGAAGAATCCATCATGGGCAATCAGAGCCCAGCAGCTGGAGGGAGCATAGCCTGGACCCGCCTGGCCCGGTGGGCTGAGTGTGCCAAGCTGACCAGTTCTCCCAATTCTATGCTTCCCTCTGTGCTGCAGGATCTTGGTGTGCAGAGGAGGCAGGAGGCTGCCCATGCTGCTGGTGATTAAAAGACCCTCTCAACAGCAGGCTTTTGCCAAGTGCCAGCTGAGGCTTCATTAATTGCTCTGGTCCCCAGGAGCATCATCAGCTCAGCCAGGAGCTCCATTGACTGCCATTCTTCCCTCACCCACACCCCCGAGCTAGGCTTGGCCAGAGAAGCCAGAGAGACACAGGTTTAGGGAAGGGATTGACGCCTAAGGATCGTATTTCTCTTCCTGCCCCATAATACACCCACCAAACAACTACACACACACACACACACACACACACACACACACTCACTCAGTACACATAAATACACTTTCCCATTAAAAAAAGGGGGGGGGGGACCTGTAGTCATGGGAATCCACACCTCTGTCTGCCTGGGATGTCTTCTATTATTCCTGGTGTTCTGGTATAGCTATTAATAGTGCCACCTTCTTCTCTGGATGATGACATACATGGCCACCTACCTAAAGGAACCCAGGAGAGACAGAGGGAGGGGAGCCTGGGAGACGAGAGTAGAGGATCCAGTCCTGTCTGCTTTGCTCTCTGTCCAGATTCTGCATCCTGGAAGAGGCCTCTCAGGGAAAGGGTAGCAAAGATTGCTGCATCCTCCCAAGCGACAATGGCTCTCCTGTCAAATTCAGGGACATGAACCACATGACACTTTGCTTTGAAGTCTCACCATGTAATGAAAACCCTTAACTTTGGGGCAAGGTGAATCATCATCTCTGCTATTATAAATCACTAAACATTGTTTATCAAGGTATCCACACAGCTGGTACACATTTATCTGTGCCGATGAATCAGTTTTAAAATGTAAGTCCCCAGGGGAGATGTGGAAACGGGTTTCAGCTTGGATGTCAGCCCTAGGTCTGACTGTCAGTAACTGCCATTGGGTGGCCATGTAAAGAAGGATGCTGAGGCTGTGTACCCAGCTGAACATCAGAAAAGCACGTTGTGCATCCACTCGCAACCTGGGACATGGACTGGTGGGATCCCTGCCTGCTGTTTGTCCCTCTTGTCCCAGTGGGTACCAGGTGTCATGGAGTTTCTGTGCAAAGTCCTGCTTGCTGCATCCTCGTGAATGACACTGGGGATATTCTGCAATGCCCGCAGAGTTCCTTCTCCAACTGCAGTGTAGCCTGACTGCAAACAGGGAACCGTGCCGGCTGCCTGTCCTTGAGAAGAAAATTGGATAAGTCTGAGGCCAAGAGATAGCCTGGTTAGGCAAGATGCCTTTTCAGATTACCATCAGCTCCAGAAGAAACTGTCGACCCCAGCCCAGTGCTGAGCAGGGCTGTGACATCTCCAGCTGATACTTTGATACTTTGACATCCTGCCTATCCATATTCTGTCTTCCTCCTTCCAGAACATGCAGCCTCGAAGGCAGGACATGGGGAAGCGGGCTTTGCCCCTGGCTCTCAGGGCTTCATACGCAGCCTGCTTATTGAGAGAATTCTTTCGGGGGCCAACAGATGGTGACCTGCACTGCTCGTTGGCTGACAGTCCAAGGCTAGGCTTCAGTGACAGGTGTGTCTCTGAGGCCTGAGTGGCCTCCTTGCTCACAGCCACCCACTCCAGGCAGGATATGTTGCTGTCAGGTATGCAAGGAAGTGTTTGCAAGCAGGGCCATCTGTCCAAATGAGAACAGCCTCCCTCCCACGCCTCCCAAGGTCACAAAGCCTAAGATGTCTGCGGCTCTGCCTGCAGGGGATTTTTTCTGTGTGCTCTCCTTTCTCTTTCACATCACTCTGCCCTTGTACTTGATCCAACAGGGATGGTCCTCCCTGCTGGCCGGCCCTGTTGTACTCCACAAAGGTGCAGAGACAGGCTCATGGGCTTCAAGGTCCCTTGCAAAAACCAAAATCTGCAGATGCTCAAGTCCAGTAGAGAAAACTGCACAGTATTTGCAGATAATCTATGCAATCCTCCTGTACATTTTAAATCGTCTCTAGACACTTGTAACACCTCATACAATCTAAATACTATGTAAACTCTGTTATATTTTATTGTTTAGGGAATAATGACAAGAAAAAATTCTGTAGTTATTTTGTTCAGATACAATTTCTTGAAAATATATTCCATCCATGGTCTGTTAAATCGACAAAACACAGAACTGGGGATCGGAAAGTACCAACTGAGTTATTATTTGCCAAGCTTGTTCACTGAGGCACGAGAACAGGGGTGAACTTCTCAGGGGCGGCGAGTAGGTCTCTGGGTTTGGCACTTAGGCTGTAGAATGAAAGGCTGATTCCCACCATGCCATGATTGAACTGTGGTTATGTCACTGTGGCCCAGGAAACAATCACACTGCCAGGATTATGAGGCCAAGGGATTCCAGACCCCAGGAGCCCCAGCGAAGGGGCAAACTGTGTCTGTGTGGCTAAGCCTACCACACTCTCCTCTTTCCCCTTAGACTTTGACTTAATACAGTCCAAAGTGATGTCAAAATTAGCCACCTAAATTCTGCCTCCATCTCTGGCTGTGGAATGCAGTTGAAAAGCATGAGGAAGCAGGATGTCTTCCGAGGGAGGTAGCAGGGACGGAGGAGCACTTCTCCAATGCCTGTGGAGTATTCTTGCACATTTCCAGGACCCAGCTGCATTCACAGGCCATCCAGAGCATATCTGCTGAGGGTTTCACATGCTTCCAGCATCCTAGAGGAGCCTTCTCATTTTGAGACCTCAAAGCACCTCAGATTCTCACTCTGTTTAAATTGCTCTTGGACAAAGTGAAAACCCATAGACACTGGTGTTTGTCAGTGCTGGTCTCAGTTTGGGATCACCACAAAACAGGTTCAGAGAGGAGAATCCAATGTGCCTTTAGGGAAGCAGGGCTCCACTGGGGAGGTCAGAGGTGATCTAGGGCCAGGCAAGTGGTCCAGAAGGTCAGGCCATCAGGCCAGCTCCTAAGCAGGTAACTGGTACTTAAAAAGATGCCTCTGAGTCCTTCCAGTTGGGGAACTCTTACCCTCTGAGTGCCAGTGAGGCTGCTCCAGAGGAGGCACTCATTCCCCACTCCTGCAAAGCAAACCTTTGCAACTTTAGATAAAACCCTCAGGCAAAGAGAGGGCAACAAGAGCCTGGGAACCCTAAGACCACAGGGTATGGCAGGTATTGATGTTAGAGCCCTCCCAGTCCCCCATGCCTAACATGTGACCTCTCCTGCTCTACAAGCAGCTGAGAGACCAAAAATAGGTGCAAAGTTTGTTGCTCAGTCCCAGCTGCTTTTGAGCCCTTCCTGTGCTCTTCATCCTGTTGTCACCTGGACCACAGACGCCTTCCTGGGCCTGGGGCAATCATCTACTTTTAGAAACATCTTGGAAGTCCTTAAATCCTAACCAGAATGCAAGCGCCCTGGGGCTGGAGACAATTAGATGTGATTACAAAGGGCCTCTTGTCCTTTTCTTTCTGCAGCAGATGTTCCTGTCATGTGGTCTGAAAAAGTCCAGATGTGTTTGTTCAGGATGCAGAGCTGGTGCCTCCCAGGAGCGGGGATGAAAAAGGAGCTACCCAAGAGCAGCTGGCACACAAAGAGGCGAGTAAACAGCAGGGCTGGGGCTGGCGGCTGCTGGGTGGGTGGGTGTCTGCACAAAACAGGAGTCAGAGTCAGGTGTAGCCCAGTGGTTGGACCTGGGATGGTGCTGAATCCCAGAGCTCTGTGCTGAGGCTGGACAGTCCAGCCTTTGGTTCTGAGCCAGACTGCAGCACACCAGGGTTTGCACTAGATGGTGAGCCTCATGAGAACAGGCATCTTCTTGGTTGCTGCATCTGGGACACAGCACAGTGCAAATGGTGCCTCAGGGAAACGAGGGAAGTAGGCAGGATGATAAATGGGAGAAGAAAAGGACAGCACACCACATCGTAGCACTAGAGGGACCAGAAGCGGGAACATGTGGAGTCCCTAAGACAGAGGGGAAGTGTAGGGTGAGGGGTAGCCGTAACCCTCTCCCCCACTTCCTTCCAGGTTTCTGCGCCGATGCAGCACCTCACTCACTGTCCTAACTCCCAAGCTAAGATCCTCTGGCCGGCCCTCCTCCATTCCCCTCTTCCTCTCACGGCCCTCCTGAAGGCTCTGCTCTCCAAATGGTCCAGAGTTCAGTCACGTCCAGCACACTCCTCGGCTGTCACCATGGTCCACTCCCTTCGGCATTGCAGTTGTGATGCCGGACACCAGCCTCAGTCTCCCTTCTCCTGCTTGGTCCGGCTCAGTGCTCTTCCCTGCACTCCACCCATTGCGTGTACGTCCGTCTTCAGCTCTGCTCTCGGTCTTCCTCCCCAGGAGAATGGAAGTCTCTTGCGTCTGTGGCCTCTGTCGCTGTTGGCCTCTCTTGCCCTGCCCCACAAAGGGTTCTTGGCACAGGATCAATAAGCAGGTGTCAGCTGAAGACTTAATACTCTGCTATGGCTTCCTCTTGTCCTCATGGTCCTCTAGCAATTGCCAGTATTTTGCCCTCGGGGAGAGGAAGAAGCAAGCCATGTCTATCCTGCAGGAAGAAAAGCTCATTATGTGGAGCAACATGAGAGAAGGGACAGAGCCACCTCACCGTCCTGTCTGATCTTCATAGGGTCCGGCCCAGTATGGACACCCTGAGCACTTTCATGGAGTGGAAGTGGATCACCGGGATCCCCTTCTCATACCCAGGCAGATCCTTCCCTCCTCCAAATCCCTTTGGTCCTTTAACTGTTTTCCAAATCAAAGCACATGACTACCTAGGTCTGCCCCACCCATGTTCTCATGGATCACACGGCAGCTGTGCAGTGTGAATGAATGAGGAAGACGAAGCAGGTGGGTGAACCCCAACCAAAACTGGGTACATCCACCACAAGGTGAGAAGGAATAAGCCAGAGGAAAGACAAATCCTACCAGGATAAAAGGAGGGCAGACATGTGCATGGAGGGCACACATGGCTCCCTACATCTCACACAGCAGACCGTGTGCAGCCCCAGCTGGGGCAGTTGCTCAGAACCAGAGGGGCAGGAATGAACAAGCCATCCAGCATGCTGCCCGAGTCCTGCCAGGCCCAATTCAAGCAGAGCCCTAATGCTGCTCAACTGCAATCTGGGTTTATGGGCCCATAATCAAATGGAAACTGAAAGTTTCTCATGAGCATCATCTGTCAAAATCGTGTGGTGTCCAGGTCCGCATAGGGAGGCTGGGTTATAAATACCACGCTCTGCTCCAGCTCTGCTCCATCTCCAGGGACTTGTGGGTCATTTTTCAACCCAGCACTAATCTGAGGAGCTCGATCTTCAATCAGACACTATGTCTAACAGGCTGGGTATTTGGGATACTGATTGTCCCCTGTAGGATCAGGGAGGTATAAGTGATCACAGGAGATGAATCCACCAGCCAAGCTCACATTTCCTAAGAGCCAAGCAGCTCTCTGTCACCTGCAACGGGACCCCTGAGGCAGACACCTCTAGGCACCCACTTGTAGCCTGTTGCAACCAGAGTGGGCACCCAAGGGCCTGCAACACAGCCACTCCAGGGGAGCAGTGATTTTTCCTAATTAAAAAGGGGAGCTCAGTGCCGTCAAAGTAAAAAACCTGAAAGCACAAGGAAAAAGAAAAACCGCTTGTAATTTTATCCTGAGAGGAAATCTCTTTAACATTTCTGGTGTATAGATTTCCATGCTTTTTTCTTTACTAAATATGTCGTGGTGCATATGCCGCATTCTAGCCTGCTGTCCTTCCCCACCCACACCCCTGACTGTTAGATTCTGATCATTCCATCACATCACTCTTTCCTAGAGCACAATTTTTAATTGCTAAAGCCATACTAATTTGCTTGGTCAGTCCCTTCTATTCAACAATTGGTTAGTTTCCATTTCTTCAATAGTGTAAGAGAGGCTGAAGAACATATTGTACATGGATCTTTGTACAAATTGGATCATTTCCTTCAGATAAATTTGTAGAAGGGAAATTGTGCTGGGCCAAAGAATATGGATATTTTTTTAAAAATCTTTTGATCCTTCTTGCCCTGTCTCTGAGGTCTGTGCCATCAAAAGACCCAGATCTTTTTGGAACAATTTTATCTGGTAACCAATTTAAAGTAATAGCAGAGTGAGGGAAGTAACTTATTGTTTGTCACAGACATGAATAAGGCAATTCATCTCTCCGCTTACAGTGGCTGTTTTCAGAATCGTAGTTTATCTCTTTGGCCACCTACAGCAGATCTAGAGACAGCGTAATGGGCTGTGGTAGTAATTCCTCTTAAGAGAGGAGCACTGAGCCCTCAAACTCCTAACTTTATTGGAACTTTAGGATACATTAAAAGTATGACATCAGACCTGCTCTTTGCCGTTTAAGACTTTTGACCTGAACCCAGTGACTTAGTTGGGTGATGGGGCGGGGCGCAGTCAAGTAGAAGGCAGCGAAGACCGGCAGGCTGGCTTAGCTGGCAAGGGCAATTTGGAGAAAGGTGATTAAAGGGTTGAAAAGCGCAGTTAGAAGAGAAGGTGCTCTGAATTGACCCCAGTGGTGCATTTAAGTGCACCTGAAATGTTTGCCTGTGCCCATTGCTAATTAATCTCCAATTATCTGTTCCTTGTACAAACTCACACACACCACCCCGAGGGTCCTATTCAGAACATTCTCTTGAGGGACACACAACACGGGACTCATCCAGGGTGGGGCCAACCTTTCGGAAAACTGTAACAGGGCACAAAACTGATTTCAGGAGTCCTCCACCTCTCTGACAATGTCTTCTTTCTAACCCCAAGAGAGGTCCAAGGGCCTAGTCTTACTTCTTAATTCATTGTGCAATCTCAGGGAAGTGACAGAACCTTTCTGGTCCTCCACTTGGACAGTGGGAGAGAGATGCTTACTCCATTTCTTGTTGATTTTCAAAGTGCCCAGCATATGATTTTGTTCATAAACGTGTTCAGGGACATTATTTACCATTTTTCCTACCTACAGATACAGGGTCCCATTTCCCAGAGGACCGGAAAACCCTCATCACAGCTCCGGCTGGGCATTTGGATAAGACTAGCTATACAATGCGCTAGGAATTTAGCTTAAGTAAATAATCATAGATTTAGCTTCAAAATTATTCTCGGTGATATTGTTTATAATTCCTGACCATCAGATATACTCTAAATATCAAGCCATAAGGTACTAAATAAAATATAAAACATGAATATAATACAACACTATCAATATGAATTTCAGTCCGCCAGGTAAAAAAATTATAATCTCAGTTTTTGGTGTCTGTTTGCATTTCTTTATTTACTGTATTGCTAGGCATCTTTTTTTAATGGACTTTTGTATTCTTTAATGTACACTGCCCAGCCGTGTCGCATGACATTTTAATATTTGGTTATTTTACCTCTTTCTTATGGATTGTCTGAGTGCTTCGTAAATTAATAAACAGGCTTCTTGTCTGCAAGCCGTGCTACTAATGTTTTTTCCACTAACCTCTTGTCTTTTGACCCCAATTGTCCCTTATCTTCATTTTTTTTCACACAAAACTTTTAATTTTCTTCAATCAGTCTTTTCCTACACAGCTTCTGGATTTTTTCCCCACTTGGAAAACTGGTTTCCAACTCCAACGTCATAAATATATTTATTCCAATTTCTCCCATTATTTTTATTGCTTCATTTTTCAAACATTTTAATCCTTGATCCATCTGGAGTTTATTTTGATGTGAGAATTTAAGTAGGAATCAAGATCTTTTTTAAAAGAGTTATCCCTTGTCCCAAAACACTTATTGGATAATCCCCTTTCAGACAAATCCTTTCAATAAATCCTTTTTTAAGAGGGTCACAGAATGTTTTGAGAATTTGACGAAGGCTATGTATCCCCTTCCCAAGAAAAGATATGCACACATAATTTACACTACATTTCACAAACAATCTCCCTGTTATTCTGGCCCTCCTGAAGAGTGTGCACTAATGCAATCTCCAGACAAAACCCATAATCCCCTTACTTCCATTTGAATGAAAGGGTCACTGAGGAATCATTCTGCAAAGAAGAATATGTTAAAAGTTCTCTCAGAACCTCCTCCAAGCAAAGGATCCCAGCCAACCCTTAGCCCCACTGGACAACTCTCTAGAAGCTCCGCCCTGTTAGATACCCAGATGTGATTCAACGCCCAGCTCAGAATTTCTGCTTCCCCAACAGCCCCCAACCTCAGGTCCACTTTGTGCAGGAATATCCCGTTCCAGCTCTGTCCTATCCCTTCTTCTGAGACTGCCATGGCTTGGGTCTGAGACTTATGGAGAGTGTCCACCTCAGGGGAAGAGAAGTAAAGGAGTTCCCTGCAAAGGGACTTTGTCCAGGCACCCTCTGCCCTCTGCCCTCAATTCTGAGAAATCCATCTCAGTTCAACAAACATGAACTTAGTATCTACTAAGCTCAATCACCACGAAGGGACGGGGGTAATGGATTATGTGTCCAGTTCTTGCTCTTGTGCAGCCAGGGTCTTGTTCCTAGAGATGGAGGAACAAGGGTCTTGTTCCTAGAGATGGAGCGGCCCTAGCTTGTGTCAGTGCAGAACCAACTGCTAAATTTCCAGGAATGTCATAAACAGTTGTGAAAGCAGCAATAGCTTGAAATCATCACCATTGGGATATTTATACCATGGAAATTGATAGATCCCACAACTCAAGTATTTTCCAGGAGTAAAGCAAGAACTGTAATTGCATGACCTCTCCATCCCCTCTGACCCCCACTTTTGTACCCCTCAGTAGGCTAACTGCACCTACACACATACTGTCATGAGAATAAAAGGAGACCATCCGCGCCATGTTTATTGCTCGGGGCATGTGTGAAGGAGGTGCTCCACCTGTCACAGCTGTGGTCCTTTTCCTAGTGTAGACATCACCACACATATAGAAACTACCGCAGGGTATCTGGCACTGCAGCATTACTGGAGTAGAGATGAGGACGTGGCTAACTCTGCTTGGGCACAAGGTGACGGAGCCCTGCAGGATGAGACAGATACCACCAAGTGGACAAGATAAACCAGACGAGCTGGGAAAGGAGCAGCCCGGGGAGCAGGGCTGGTGTGCAGAGAAGGCGCTGGGGAGGGGCTCGCAGAACAAACTGGAGTGGTGGCCACATGGGGCCAGCAGCCGAGGGGCCAGGGATAGGGCATCTAAAGTCTCTGGCCTGCTCCAGTCTCCAGGATGACCCACTGTCTCCAAAGATGGCAGGGTCCCAGCAGTCACTGGTTGACTGACCACCAGGAAGGCTTACTATTGAGCTTCAGCGCCAAGCCAGAAGGCACAGATGCCCTGGCCCTTCCCCAGGATTCTGGGATATTTTTCCAGTTATCCGTGAGGCTCCCAGCAGCGACCTTCCCTACTGCGTCCCCTTCCAGCCCTTCCAAAATGAGACCGCCCATGTTTCAGAGTCACACTCGTCCTCTCCGTGCACTTTTCGCCACCCTCCCTCTAAGAGCTGGGATAAAATGCGAAAAATGACCAGAATAAAACAGCCGTAGGACTCGCTCTTCCATTGGTCCACCATCTGATGACCCTCAAATTCAGTCTTCGCCCTGCCGCCCTCTGCAGCCAGACACAACAAACCACGGTCCTTCTATTCCCGGCCAGCAGGGGTCGCTGCTTCCGTGTGCCCCTGAACTTCCCGGATGTCGCCTCTCCTGCTAACCTCCAGCATCTTTGAGGTGCACCCCACCGACTGCGATGTCACCTTCAGGGAATCCAGCCAGGATGCTGGACAGGCTGCATGCCGGCACGGCCTATTCCTGAGCCCAGCCGCTGCCCCTTTGCCGAGTGGCCCTTAGGGTCTGCAGGTGGAGTTAGACCTCTGCTGTGCTGTTAAAAAAGTCCTTGAATAATATTAAGTGAATGCCGTCATGATTACTGCTTAACACAGTCGAGGGCAAGGAAGTCAAGTTGGCTCTGGGCCGCACCTTTGTCGTCCAGGGAGAGCTGAGAATCTGATGAGCTGGAATGAGCTGCTTTTCTTCTGCTGGAGGGCCCAGGATGGGCAGGATGTTTATATAACGGCCAGCAGGTCAGCAGCTGCCCTTCCTGCCTGTGGTGTAGCAGAGCCCAGCCCCTCCTCCACTTTGAGTTCAGTCACTGACATTCACCCTTCCCGACCCAGGGGACTGTCCACCTGTTTATTTAGAATTCGAGGTGCGTGGATTCACCGTTCAGAGTGTGTAACTGGTTAAGAGAAACTGCTCACCTGAGCACAGGACACAGGACATATTTGTCTACGGAGGGACTGGCGTTAACTACACAATGTTGTGCTAAATCAGCCCTGTATATGAGAGTCTGGCATTGGTGATAGCATAAATGCCAGAGGACTCAGAAAACTCAGAGAACAGCAGAATAATCAAAGAAATTATATGTACTCAAAAATTCTGTCCGCGAACTGAGAAGATAGTCATTATCCTATTTCGCAAGTAGAGCAACCCTGAGTTCAACAGAGAGAACCCAGATGGTTCTGAGCAGAGCTTAGGAACCACGGAGTCAAGGAAAGACTGCAGAATTTGAAGTCAAGAGATCCTGGGCGGGAATAACGCGTGGCCTTGGACAAGACGCTAACAGCTCTGTGCCTGCTTTTCCACATCAGGGAAATGGAGATCATTATGTTTACTCTGCTTGGCTGCTGTGAAAAAGAGGAGCAACAGCGCACAAGGTGTGATGGAAAACTACAGCGGGTGTTTACATTTTTAAAAATTCATTACAGTAAAAGATACGGTGCCATTAATCACCCTCGCTTTGAACACTTATGCTGCTGTTCCTGCCACTTTCTTCGACTTTCTGAAACAGTTCTGGAAGCCTCGTTTTGTGAGTGATGTTAGTTTCCCTGTCGTGACTGCCTCAATCCCCTGAACTGAGCCGGAGTGTGATTTTTTGTTGTTTGAGCTCTTGGCCGTCCTCCTGCCACAGCCTCCTCAGTGCTGGGATGACGGGTATACACCACCACGTCCAGCCTGTCCTGAACTGATTCAGAAACATTTCTCTTTCACGGCTGTTTTTACTTTGAAGAAAACTCAGAAGTCACCGGATCTAGTGAACAGGTGCCTAAGGACAGACCACAGTGCCTGGTATGCACCTGCCTTTCTGTTGGCGCCTAGGAGCAGCATCCGTGGTATTTTTGATCACACTCTGTGAAGACACTCAGGAAAGAGCACTTCTGGAACTGCTTCAGAAGTGGGAAGAATGATGGGTAAGAGTGCTCAAAACAGGGGGAACTGTGGAGGGGGGCTAATGGTGATGTGTCTTATACTGTAAATTTTTTAAAATTTAAAACTTCACTGCATATTTCAACCACCTCTTACATAGAGAGATGTTAAGTCCTGAGTCCTTGTTTCTCAGACTTGGCTGATACTTCTCAGGCTGTGGAGGACGGGAGTGGCACCTTCCAGGGCCCATGGGAACTCCCGGTGTACACACACCAAAGCCGGGGGGCACTGCCCACACTCTTGAGGAACAGATGGGGCTATTCAAAGGTTCCTACCCAGCTCCTTCCCTTCCCACCCTTCACATCTCTCCTCCCTCCCTCCTCCCTCCTCCTCCTCCTCCTGCTCCTCCTTCTTCCCTTGTCCATCCTCCATCCTCTAGGATGCCTGAGTCTCCAAGTGGCATTGAGTTGGTGAGTCTCTGCACTCATTTAGCTGAGTGTGAGCCAGGACATACATCCAGGCTGTGGTCTGAGACAATGGTAGAGGGCATGGCTGTGGGCCAGGGATGGCCACAGATTGGTAGAGAGCAGAAGGACACTGTCTGGGTGCATAACTGAGTGGAGAACAAAGTAGAATGTGGAGGACCTAGTAAAAGGCAGGGGCCAGCCTCCCAACAGCTGCCCCGTCCGAGTGTGGCACTGTGATGGGCAGACCAAAGGGAGCCCTGCAGGGATGATGCGGCCCAGGACTCCAAGGGTGACGGGCAGGGGAAGGAGCAGATATCAGACTCTTGGGAAATAGCCGTAGAAGGGAACAGTGCCGCAGGGGACATGGACAATTCCACAACTGCAAGGAGGCATTACGGAAACAAGACCCAATCCCCCTCCTCTCATCTCTCATTCCCAACTGTACCTCATGTTGCTGCACCCCGAGTGAAGCCAGAAGACAATGGAGCACCTTCCTTCAGTCCCAGCCATTGAAGAAGATTAAAAAAACAGGGAGATAACAAGCTTGAAGCCAGCCTGGGTAACTTAGAAAGGCCCTGTCTCAAAATAAAAAGAGAGCCGGGGATGTTCTCAGTGATCCTTGGGCTCAGCCTCTAGTACCTTACCCCCAAAATGGAGCCCCTCCATGAAAGTCACCTGTGGGAACACAGCAAGGCAGAGGAGGGTATGGGGCACCCTGGAGCAGACAGAATCCAGAACAGCAGGAGCCAGAGAGATGCCAAGAGAGTGTGCAAGCTAGGAGGCAGCTTGGGGCTTCATGTTGGCAATACCATCTTTTGTCCTATAAAATCTTTCCAGCCTGTTTATCTTGTATACCTTTAACTGGAAAGGGATACAGGGGAGTCATGAGGCCCAGAAAACAAGCCTTTCTGGAGGCCCCGAGGGAGCCTATGAATAATCACCCACCCCAACCTGGTCCTTGATGTCCCCTCATAGCTGGGGCCAGCCTGAAGCAAGACCTGCTGGGGCTTTTGGAAAAAACTTCCCTTCCTGATCCAGAAACTACTTGCTGGATATACAAATGTTTGACTTTTAAAAAACAGTGTCACAGTAAAAGACCCATTCCCATTAATTCCCCCTCAAAACCTGCCCCTCACTCTGAGCACCCTATCCCTGAGTTCTTGCTACTTTCTGAAGCGGTTCCAGAAGTCCTCTTTCATGAATATCTTACAGTGTGTGATCAAAAACACAGTGAATGCTGCTGCTGAGTACTATCCAACCAAAAGGCCGGCTTGTAAAAATATTACACTGGATCCTCACCCATAATAGTCATTAAAGGATCTGGCATTGCGCAACTTCTGGCTCTTCCCCAAAGTCAAAATGTTGACTCTGAAAAGTAAACATTTTGAATCCATTCGGGGCATGAAGGCAGCCATCACACAGTAACCAACACGAAAGAGGACTCCCAGAAATGCTTCAGAATGTGGCAATAATAATGGGAGAAGTGTGTTTGAAGTAAGGGGGGTATCTTAAAGAGAGTAATAGCAATGTGTCCTTTACTGTAACACATTCTTAAAAGTTTGAACATTCACCTTATTTTTCAATCATGACTTACAGCTTCATGCCATCAAAATATCTGGAGCTATGGCAGCTATTTTGCGACCAAGATGTGATCTTGGTACAAAGATGGCAACGTCTTTAGTGATGACAACATCACTGAGTCATTAGCACCAACCCTGCAATCACATCACCTCCAGGCTTCTTGTTAAGGCAGAAAATAAATATCCTTGGAGTTTAGGCCCCTGGAAGCTGCCTCTTTGAGAAGCAGTTGCCATGCCTTGGCTTGAGCAAATGGACCATCCCAGGACCCCACAGAGCACTTGAGCCACCCATGGTGCTCAGTCCCTATTTGTCGATGCATCATTAATGGTCAGATGAGCACCCAACATGGGTACAAATGCCGGTACCATGGCACCCTCTCTCTCCCTTTCCTGATGGCTCAGAGAAACTCATCCTGGCAGAGGACAGGGTCAGCCGCTGCCTCCCGTATCAGGGCAGGCACAGGAAATCGACGCTGCTCCACACATACAGATGACTCATAAAGACGTATTTTTACCCCCTTCAAATGGTGATGTTCCTGTAATAAAGAATTTAATAACCCGCTGTGCCTGTGCAGAGAGAAAACTCATTTGTTTAATAGGCAGCAGTTTGGCTTTGTCATGTTCATTTAGTTTTTAATGACACACAGTTGTGCCAATATTGATTTTAGCTTATAGGGACTCAAAAATTTACTGTCTAGATGGATCCAAGATACAACTGTTTTATCTTGCCGGCCTTGAAGACACACAGCCCCAGCACTGGACTTGCAGGGCCGTGCAGCTGTGGGCTCGGGTTCTGGAGGAGAAGCGAGGCGTTCCTATCCAGCCCGCCCGCCTCCCCACCGCCTCCAACCTCACCTCTTGCCCTCATCAGCCCGAGCGAGGCTGCCGGCTCAGGAGGTGAGATGCTTTTCATCTTGGCAAGCAGAGTGGGGCTGTGTCAAGGAAACAGGAGTTAATTTTCCAGACACACTCTCAGCAACAAGCTATCAGACAGTGCTCGAGCGTGCGCCGCGCGAACCCTGGCAACCCACAGCCTGCATCCCAGGTCAGATGGGACCTGCTGCGTATTCAGAGAAGCCCACACATC
This sequence comes from Cavia porcellus, assembly GCF_034190915.1. Classification (NCBI taxonomy): domain Eukaryota; kingdom Metazoa; phylum Chordata; class Mammalia; order Rodentia; family Caviidae; genus Cavia; species Cavia porcellus. The sequence goes on from NW_026947515.1 coordinate 25,111,181, forward strand.
ATCTGCACCCTGAGCGGGACCCTCTCCTCTGTCTAACATCATTTAGCACGTTGTTTTTTGTTTTTCTTTTTAACCGAGGCCTGTATACAAACAGCAAGGGAGACCACAGAGCCGAGCCGAACTGCTTCTGCTTTCTGAACAGTTCATTTAAGCATAAATACATACAGCAGGCCCCTGATTTTTGTAGCTTGACATTTGTAATCTCAGCCGTGTGCCGCTTCAATTATTGGAGCAGCGCGCTGGAGGATGGAGCGGAATAACAATGGTCAACACTTACTCAGCACACACTACGTGCCGGGCGCTGAGTTGCTAGTGACTGACAGGGATTATCTCATGTAATCTCTGCACCACTCCTCAAGGAAGGCCTGTTGTGTTTTCATCTTTATTACATTTTAGATCAAAATGTCTCCCCAAAGCCCAGTGCGTTAGGAGGGCATTGGATTGAAGACACCGATGGACAAACCCACTGAAGACACCAGTGGATATCCCTTCTGAAAACACCACTGGACAAATCCACTGAAGACACCAGTGGATATACCTTCTGAAGACACCACTGGACAAATCCACTGAAGACACCAGTGGATATACCTTCTGAAGACACCACTGGACAAATCTACTGAAGACAACAGTGGATATACCTTCTGAAGACACCACTGGACAAATCCACTGAAGACACCAGTGGATAAACCCACTGAAGACTGCAGAGCCCAGTGTGCTGACACGAGGCGGGGTCTGATGGGAAAAGGCGGATCACTGGGGTGTGACCTGAAGGTTATATCTCCATCCTCCGCTCCTCCGTTCCTCCCTTCTCTCTCTGCTTCTTGTCTGCCACGGAATGAGCAGCTTTTGTCTGCCACGTCCTTCCACCATGCTGTTTCTGCCTTCAAGCTGACCGGCTATAGACTGAAGCCATGAGCTAAAACTCATGAGCTGAAATTTTCAGCCATGAGCTGAAACTCTCCTCCTTCAAGGCTGGGAGTCCGGGATTGTGTTTCACTTATAGGAAGTTGGCTAAGACACTCAGAGACACTAGATAACTGGCCTAAGGACACAGAGTAAATTACCTCAGACCCTCGTGTACCTCTGTTCTCTGCACTGTCTTATCGTCCCATTTCCATGTCTTTCCAAGTGCCATACACTGGTGTCTGCAGCACGGCCCTTTTGCTAGTACACGAGGCTGACTGACAGGCAGCATCTGCATCCAGCAGTGAGTGGCCAGGTAGGAGACTGTTTTGTGTACAGATCACCATCTTTCACCCAACCTTTGTTTCTCCTCTGCCATTGGATGTGGCCAACCATTCTCCAGGTAGTCACTGGACATTTGCTCGGTGATTGCCTTCCCTAAATTCTCTGTTACTATTAAAATAAAACAGGCATTAGGGAGAGAAGCAATCACACTACTGATAGCACATAGTAATAATAAGTCCCATTAAATAATAAGTTTGTACATTGGTCCCGTTTATCTATGTAAGTTCTAGGAAGCATTTTATTCATGATGGCAAAGTCATAGAAGATTGATCCTCAGATTCACAAAATTTGAAAGGACCTATAAATCATTCATACAAGTCCAGTCCCTGGGGAAGTGAAGTGACCTACCCAAGGTCATGCAATTAAATTTGAAATTGTGGCCTTTTCTGGAAAAGACTGGCATCAGGACCCTGGGCAGGAAGGTAACTCCCATGAGAACCTGGGTGCTGTTGGATAGTTAGGTTTCATATGCATCATTTCAGCCTGGAGCTCAATTTACAGAGAATGCTCATCCTGCTGGGGAACCACCCCCGTGAGTACCCACAGCTCCTGCTCCAGCCTGTCAGGATTGGCCTGCTGCTGCTCTCCTGTAATTCACAGGACCTCCGGCACATCATGCAAAGGTAGCCTATTAGGGCCCAGACCTTGTGTTCCTCTCTTGCCTTCCCTTGCTCTCCACCATACAGCTCTACTGTCTTTCTTTTGGTGTCTGCTTCCTGCCACAGGACTTTTGCCTATGCTGGAGTAATCTTTTCATCCCCTGTTAACTTCCTGCTTTTCCTTTAGAGCTCAGCCAGTCACTCCTGTCTCGGGCAGCTACTCTGACCCCTCTGAGCCAGCATACCCCTCACGGCTCTGCAAAGTTTTTCAGTGTTGGCCATGGCCTCAAGCATAATTTTATGCCTAGTTTGTAAGAAGTTTGAATATGGCTTCCCACCTGGAAAGGTAAATTTCCTAGAAAGCATGGTCCAGTCACCCATTGATATGTAATACATTTCCCCCAAACTTAGTAGCTTAAAAACCATCATCATATTTTGCTCATGATTTGCAGGTCAGGGATCTAGAGAAGGCTCAGTTGTCCTATAAATTACTCTCAGGTTCAAGCAGGATGCAGACTCCAGCCCTAGATGGGGAAGGGGCAAAGCCACCTCAAAGAAGTGAATGGGATGGGAGATGTTTTTGTTGCTTTTGATCCATACAATCTGCTACACAGCTGAACAGATGCCACCTTTCATGGAAATGCTTGAATAAATAAGTATCTCGATAAATAAATAGATACATACAGCATGTTGAAATGGGGGAGGAAGCAGGGAACCAAGGCAGAGAAGGGAGAGGAGGGGAGGGCAGGCCGGAAGCTCAGGAAGTACACGGACGGAGGAGAATGTTTGGCCACGAGTAACAGCAGTTCTGGTGGCCACAGGAACGCTTGCTCTCTGGCCATCGCCTTTCCATGTTATCCTTCAAGAGCGCCACCCAGCATCTTTGGGAGCCACAGACCCTGTCCACCGGGGTACGGACTTAGAGATGACCTGATTTCAGAGTTAGTAAGACAAGCAGAGCAAATGGGCTGTGAACCGAACAAGAGAAAACCAAACAGGCACACGGAAATATAATTTAATTATCTAAGCCTCTGGATTTTGTGTGGGTGCAGTGGTGAGGTGCCTGCGTTTTATGCCGCATCACGCAGCCAGGGCCCTTGAGGCAGAGACAACGGCCATGTCCCTAAAGCCAGTGATTCAATACCACGGACTTCTTTGATTTACTATCCTTGGTGGGTGGCAAGTTAATAAAACTTCAATCAACTTACTAAGTCACCACTCTTTGTTCCCTTGACAAGGTGGCACAGACATGGATTGAATGGCTGTCCCGGCTCCAACTTGTCATCCCCAGGGCCTCTGTAAGGGCCTAGGCACTGCTGGCCATTGCGTGGTCAGCTGGAGACAGGTTCTGACCAGTCTCGCTGCTCGGGAAGCACAGCCTGTCCCCTGGCCATGCCTGCGAAGACAAACACAGCAAGGGCACAAGCAGCAGCGAGCCAGGGAGGCAGGAAGACCCCAGCGCTGCCACCGTCGGGCTGCACACACCTGTGCCCGCCTGCTCCAGAGCCTGTGAGTCTTCACACAGTACACAGGGACAATTGACAGGAAATTATATTGACAAACTCTCTGTGAATACAATTACTCACCAGGAACCATCCTGAATCCATTAACCAGAGCCCAGCTAGCTGTGCGTCCGGGGCTCCCAGTATTCAGGAATATGCCTGGTCGATAACGCAGTGTTTAGTTGTCAAAAGGCCTGAGTCTGGAGAGGGAGTGTTTGAACCACACACCTTCCTTCTGGCATATTCTCTCTTTCTTTAATAAATACTGCTTAGTCAATAGCCCTCATCCTCTCATTATTACCGTGATGTACTTAAAATATTATTTCGCCCTTGCCGTAGTGTTCTGGGGCCATAGCACTGTCTCTCACGTGGAGATGAAGCTACCAAGCCTGGGGATGTAGCTACTGAGAGAGAGCACTCACCTAGCATGCGCCAGGCCCCAAGTTTGATTCTCCAGCACTGAGGTGGTGAGGGAGGAGCCAACCACGCTAGCACACACCTGTAATCTCAGCACTCTGGAAGGCTGAAGCAGGAAGATCACAACTCCAAGCCCAGCCTGGGCAAATGAATGAGACCCTGTCTCAAAACAAAGAAATAAAAAAGGTTGGGTATAGGGTCAGTGTGAAGGCCCTGGGTTCAATCCCCAGTGCATCAAAGAAGAAAGGGGAGAAGGAGGAGGAGGAGGAGATGAGAAGATACGTGGAAATTCAGTGGCACCTGCAGACGCCGAGGCTGTGGGTGATGGGATGAGATCAAGCCGAGGTCTGTGATGCCACCCTGGGTCTCACCTTTCTCTGTTTGGGAGCTGCCTGCCAAATACACGTGCCCACTTCTAGGGAGCATCACAGGGCACCTCTCAAAGTGGGACACAGCCAATGTGCCATCCTTCAGTCAGAGGCCTTCTGGCCTATCCTGGGCACAGATGGGCCAGCACAAAGGTCCACGTGTAAATTCAGTTCCAAATCCACCATAGTTTTGGCTCTGTGTCTCGCTGTAAGTGTGAGAAGCACTGGCCTCTGGCCTCTGTAGAGGCCAGCCCAGAAGAATGGTCTGGGCAAGGGGCGTGGGTGTCTGCCTTAGCCTGAGCCTGACTCCCCAGCACCAGTCATTCTCAGGGAGGGACAGCTCGAGGCCGGGATCATTCTAGATGCTTTCAGAGAAGCCACACCCTGCATCAGTCAGCACCATCTCTCTGGGAAGGAGGTTCTGCCACCAGTGTATTTTACAGATAGTACACAGAGGCACAGGAAGGGCAAGGAGCTCATCTACAGCCACACAGCACCGCATGTGGACCTGCCTGGGCTAAGCCCTGCTGTCCAATGGGTGCTTTAGCAAAGAGGTTCACTGCTTTTGCCCTAGCTGCGGTGAGTGGAAAGAACTTCCTCACGTGGCTGGAAGCCTGAAGAGCAAAGCTGTGGCTCAGCGTGTCGGCCTCCTCCTGACATCTGGATTCTGGGCCTGCAGATGGTTGCACCCTCACAAGGCCTTTCCTTTGGAGACAAGTCTCTCATCTCTTCTTGTGTCTGAACTTGCTCCCGTCACAGGACTCCAGTCACCAATGGAGGTGCAGCCCAATGGCTTCATTGCAATGTACTCACTTTGTATATCCCAGCACTCTGGGAGGCTGATGCAGGAGAATCAGTAGTTCAAGCTCAGCCTTGGGCAACTTAGACCTGCCTCAAAATAAAAAGACAAACAAATAAACAAAAATGGCTGGGAATACAGCTCAGCCCAAAGGCCTTGAGCTCAATCTCCAGTACCAGAAACAAACAAAACAAAAAGAAAGAAAGAAAGAAAGAAAGAAAGAAAGAAGAGGAAAAAGACCTATCCACAAATACAGTTGTGTTCCAAGGTAGTGGAGACTAAGGCTTTGACGGATCTTCAGTAGAACAGGGTAAAAGGACGCAATTCAGTCCACACTATCTAGGAACTAGGGAGGGAAGAGCTTGGAGCAGACCCTGAGGGGTGCCTGGGAGAGTGGGAACTTCCTGTGGGCCAGTCTCACTGCAGATTTCCTGGGTGGGCAGCAGTGCCTGGGGGCCAGAGTCTCTGCATGCAGGACTCTGCAGATGGAACTGGTATGGGGTGCGGGACATCATCTCCGTCTGTGTTATGCTGCTATAGCAGAAGCCCACAGGCTGGGTAATTTATGAAGAACTGAAATTTGTTTCCTCACCATGGGGATGGGTAGTCCAAGGTCAAGGTAATGGCGTCTGATGATGGCCTTCTCACTCTGACATGCAAGGGCAGAAATCAAGATGGAGATGGATGGAGGGTTAGAGAGAGACAGAGGCAGAGGCAGAGAGAGAAGAGACAGAGAGAATGAGTTCAGACCCTCAGGACCTGACTATATCCCAGCCTCAACCCTGTTGCCCTGGAGCTCAGTTCCCAGCACAGGAACTTCGGTGATGTGTTCAGACCACCCAGGTGTGCCTGCACCTACACCTTCTTACAGGAGCTGAGAATGCTGGGGGTGACCAGGGTGCCTGGGGGTCTTTTTGGTATCACTCAGGTTCCAGGCAGGGAGTGCTGGGCAGTAAACAAGTGTTGCACGAGAATGACAGGGCCCCAGACAGAGGGAACTCCAGCACAGAGAGAGCAGTCTGAGCCCCCCCCCCTCCCCGTGCCTGTGCTGTTTATAGTCAAAGGAGGAAAAAACAAATGGAGAACCAAACAAAATAGATTACAGATCTTAAAAACTAACAAGGAGATCAGCACCTCTAAAGCTAGGCTTCTCCACCAACCCTGAGGATGCCAGGGAATACCCCAATTCCCTGCCCCTTTGATTGCAGCCGCCCGCCTACAGACCAGGATCAATTCGAGAAAGGTTGCATTTTTCTATGCCCCGACTTGGAAGCAAAATGCATGTGGAAATAGAGAAATCAATTTCCAACCTTGGAGACTTCTTAGGAGATCATTCTTCTCTCCAGAAAGGGAAAATGAAGGGAAGTGGTAGGGTGGGGGAGCCTTCAGCACAACCTTGTCCTTGAGGCAAGGCTGACAGGTTTAGCAGTCAGCTTCTCTCACCCTTCAAATTTCAGAGAGCCTCAGGTGCCCTGGAGAGGCACACACTTGTCAAAACCCAGTTTGCAGTGTAGATGGCTGTGTGTACATGCACATGTGTGTGCTTGTGTGTCTGCATACATGCAGGATTGTGTGTGCATGGGTGGCTTTGTGTGTGTGTGTGCACACACAGGGTTGGTGTGGGCAAATGGGGTTATGCTGGTAGATCCTGAGACATACAGCTCTGTTAGAGGGTGGAGGGCAGGTCATAGCGCCCAGTGCCCTCTGCAACCACAAGTGTCATCTGGTGTGAACTCCAGAGCCTATGTGACACCGGCCGAGGTCAGGTTGTCTGGAAGCAGGACCTGGCAGAGAGATTCTTGAGCATGTGGTGCAAGAATGGAATGACCAGAGAAGGTTTTTGCAGGGGCACCAGGGCACTGGGCTGGGGCAGGAAAGCCAGCATGGCTCTGTGGAAAGTGTTACCTCAGGGTTCCCCGTGAGGAGCTCTGGAGTGTGAATTCCATCACAGGTATTTTCTACTCTCAGGGACAAAGGTTTTGGGCCACCATAAATTCCAGTGGCTCAGATAGGCCTCGAACAGGGCACAGGAAGGAGCCATCTCCATAGAAGGGGCAGAGCAAGCCCTTCCCACCGCACACAGTGTGCAGGGCATCAACTCGCTTACATGTGACATTCCAGGCAGGTTATGACCCTGCTGCAGGAAGGCTCTCTGCTCGCCCTGTTGCAGCACCATGGGGGACGGGGTTGGAGATCTTGCAGGCCAGGTGTACTCTGAGGTCAGCAAAGCAGCAACCAGAGACTGTGAGAGAAAGGTCGTACTCTGGAGGTCAGTGTTCACCAGCAGCCAGACCCTTCCTCCCAGAAAGCTATCTTCAGACCAAGCTTGCTCTTGGGGACCCACAGGTGGTCACAGAACCATTCAGACTTTACCATCTCTTCATGCAGTACAGAGCAGCTCTCCTGAACTGCACACAGAGCCTGGCCAGTGGATGTCTGCTTTAGAGGGTGTTTCCTGTCACTCAGACCAGACACTTACAGTACATGAGGGTTTTGTTTCTGACAGACTAAAGGCCCCTCCCCTGGCTGGGCATCAGAGAGCACCAACATCCAGGCAAATCCCTGGAAGACCTGGAGTCCAGAACTTGGGCAGCAGCTTCCTCCTGCCTCTCCCCCTCACAAAATGAGAGGCAGCAGAGACTAGTGGGATCCAGCAGGCTTCATGGTCTGCAGCTGTCTGTTCCCTGACAGCCTGGTTACAATGGCTATCACTGTTATTTACTGTGATCTGCTATGGGCTGGCCTCGGAGTTGGCACCAAACAAGACATCAAGAAGATAAAGTCCCACCCACAGGGCTACCTACAATCGGGTGAGAAAGGTCACTTACACAGGGTGGAGTCTCTGCCCCACAGGCCTTGGGTGTCCATCTTCTCATGATAGCCTGCTAAGAGAAAGAGAGAAAGAGAGTAGGCTCACTCCCCTGACACTGGACAAGCCGGACAGGCAGTGACCCCCAAGCTCAGACATATCACGCCTCACCTTTGACAGAGGGTCAACTTGCTTGTTGCTGCTTTGTGGGAGGGGCTCCCCTCTACCCCTGCACCACTCAGGAGGGGCCAGGAAGCAGGCCCCCAGGATGTGAAGGAATAGTGTGTATCCACAGGCTGGCTGGGTCCCCTGGGAAGCCATAACAAAACACCATTAACTGGGGGCTGATAAACAATAGCAGTTTATCAGTCACAGTTCTAGAGGCAATAGATTCTGCCTCTGTGAGGGCTGGCTCTCCAGTTCACCTTTCTGTTGTGTGCTGCTCACATAGTGGAAGAGGCCAGGAGCTCTCTAGGGCCTGTTTTGCAGGAGCGCTAACTTCACTGAGGAAGGCTCCACCCTGTGACCTAATCACCTTCAAAGAGCACCAGTTTCAAATGCTGTCCCGTTAAAGATTAAATTTCTGTTTTCAATACTGTGGGCGCCTGACCACACCCCTCTCCAGACTTGTCAGAGAGGAAAAATCGCATTCTAACTTGTCCTGAGTGCTCTTAAATGCAGGGCACTGCTGAGTACCTTCTGCCCATGAAGCACTAAAACCTCACAAGAAGCCTAGGAGCCAGGGGCCACATTGTCCTCAGGGACAAATGAGGGCACTGAAGCATGAAGACACTGAGTCACATGGCCAAGACAAGCAGCGCAGAGGTGGCTTCCGGGAACACCCCATTGGTCACCGTGTTGGGACAGAATGTGGCATGGCTGCAAGGCAGGAAACCAGTGCTCCACCCTGGGAACCTGGTGAGGGTGATTGTCAGGAAACATAGGAACAGACGCATCAGGGATCCTGTGATTGAGAGGCATCCTGGAACTCAGGCTTCCCATTGGCCTAATGTCATCAGGTAAACGAGACGCACCTTGTTCCTTTGACCTAGGAGCATGCATCCTGATAAGACTGCAGTGCCTCTGAGCAGATTTCAAATCCTTTGCTTGTGTGTGTGTGTGTGTGTGTGAATCTACTTTTCCTCACAATACAGAGCCAGGTAAAATGCACACCAATCCACAGGCATTGCCCCTCACCCAGCCCCAGTTTATGTTCTGCCACTGTTTTCCAGACCCCAGCCAGCCCTGAGAGAAGGAGACAGACACATCATCATTGGTGAAGGACTCGGCTGCGTTGTACTCGTGGCCCTCTGTGTCCTCCAGTTTCACAAAGTACAGAAATAGGAAACAAGCTCGAGACAGCAGTGTTGCCTGGCTCAGACGATCGCAGCCAAGAGATGAGAGGGGAGGGGGGACAGAATGCTGGGAAAGGGAGAAAGAAAGGAAATCAGCCACTTAAGGTCAAACCGTCAGAGCAACATGAATACGCTGCCAGCAGAGTAGAAGCAAGACACCTTCACACTCGGAAATGTGACAACAGAGTTGTTGTTGCCTGCGGCTGGTGTCACCTTTGGGGAGACTGAGACGGGAATGGGAGGGAGAGGCTGGGCTTCTGGTCTCCTTGAGTGGGCTGGGCCACTGGCCACCTTGGCTCCTAACCACAGGGTGGGCAGGGCCCCTTCAGCACTTGAAGGCTCACGGAGGAATTGTGATGGATGGCCATTTGATGGGATGGCATGCAAATATATGCAAGTGAGAACATAGGGCCTGTGCTGCTTTTCTTTATTTATGTAGTTGAACAGAACAAATATATGTTCATTGTAAACAAATCAAAAAATTACAGATATAGACAAAGAAAGAAATCAAAATCCTTTGTTAGCCCACCCAGAAAGAAAGAAAGAAAGAAAGAAAGAAAGAAAGAAAGAAAGAAAGAAAGAAAAACATTGTTAACATTTTGGTGTATGTTCTTCCACACAATTTTCAGCTCATGCATATATAGTTGCTTTTTTTTTTTGTAACCAAAATAAGTTCTTACTTTACATACTGTTTTGCAACCTGCTTTTCTGCATTGAAAATATAACATAAGTGAGCACAAGGCATTATAATTTAAGATTCCCTATTGTTGGAAATTCAGATTGTGTTCGGCTTTCTTTGCCAAGGTTAAGAGATCCCCACAATGCAGTCGAAGAAGGCAGAATGAGCATCCCAAGATGCAGGGGAACCTGTGGACAATAAGGGTAGACAGGAGAATCTCACCCCAAAGGGTTGCTGGAACAGAGTTGTGTTTATTATCCACAGCAAAATGCTAGCCAGATCTCACACTTGCAGACCAGAAGCAAGCGACATAGACTTTTTGTTGCCGTTCTTGAAAATAACTTGCAAGGAGTGCCAGCCAGAGACATGCACGGTTCAAGCAGCTTCCTAGAGAGGGTAGAAAGGAGAAGACCCCAATAAGTTACCCATCTCCTCTCTTCACATCAAGAATTTGGCAGCCTCAGCATGGGAAGCCCTATATCAGCTATTGTCAGAGAAACGAAAATCACCCTAGTCTGATTGGGAGGCACACATAAAGGACAAAGAAAATGCCCACTGCAATATGAGAACCAAAATGTTCCTTGCAAACTAGTGTCTGCAAAGGAAAATGTTAGGGTAAGGTCATTCAATTAACTTCCATTGAACACCTATCACATGCCTGACTGTGTAGGCCCCTTGCATCTAGTTCCTTGTTTAATCTTCAAAACACTGCTCTGGGGAAGCTGGCCTCCTGCAGGACCAGGGAGAGGCACTGATTTGTCTAGGGTCCCTTGGGTTCTTTGAGGGCGGAACTCAAGTGTGAATTCTGCTCCTTCAAAACCCAGAGAGGGATTCCATGAAGAGGGTGAGCTCTGCAGAGGGCGAGCTACAGGAGGGCAGCTGCTGCCCAGATGACTCGGGAGAGCTGCTTTGCATAAAGCAAGGGACACTACCCACCAGACCGCAATGGTTGGGAGAGCAGAAAGGCTGTCAGAAGAGAGGAGGAGCAGAGGGACCAAGAAATGCATGAAACAGGCAGGAAGGGAAGTTAGCGGCTCAGGCTGCACTGCAGAAAGAGCTGGAGAAGACTTCAGAGCATGCTTCGTAGCTTTGGAGGTATGAAAAGCCAGGCTGTCCCAGGCTCTCCTCAAAGGGCAGACCAGGCAGAATCAGAAATGCTAGGTGAGAGGGCTAGCGTGCTCACCCTCATGAGGGGCCAGGGTTGCTAGACTAGAGGCTGCGAGAGAACTAGAGTCCTGCTTTCAGAGCCTGGCTCCTGGCTCCCTCCGGCTCTGCTGCTAGGACATCTCCCCCTGTAATTACAGCCTAGGCCCTGGAATGAAAGCCACTTTGGGCAAGATTTATTAGGCTCTCCCCTCATAGTTGAGCTTCATTTGTTTTGCTCCATATTTGCTGGTGGCTCTGGTGCAGCATTAATGGCCTGTTTGGGGGCCCATGACCCTCCCATGTCCTCTCCGAGGCCAGAGGGGGCATCCAAGCTTTTATTGGCCCATTTGGTTGCTTTTTAATTACACCGAGTGGGGAAGCAGGGACTCCGAGCAGAGCGGAATGTTGCAGACAATATTTTTCATTATTGTTAGTATTTTTGCTCCTAATAATCCTGGTAAATGAGAAACTGTAATCCAGAGGATTGGGCTGTTAATTGAAAACTAATGCCAGGAAAAGACAGGCTGCAAATGGAGCACAAGGAGGAAAACCAAATGAAAGCTCACTTCCCTCCCCGGGACAGCGGTGTGTGCCGAGCCACTCTCTGCCTAGCAGGGAGGGCTGGGCTGGGCTGGGAACCCAAGAGAATGCCCTGGGTTATTACTATTAGCATCATCATTATTACTATTATCATTGAATAGGCACTTGGGAGTATGCATGGGCCGCAGTGGATGCCTCCAGAGGATCGGAGGGCAAGAAGGAAGCCTGGAGACCTTCTGAAGTCAGTTCCTTAATCAACCACTTCTACCCTTGTGCTGGAGGCTAGAGAAGAAAAAAGATGATACCCAATGCCGAAAAAGGCCGTGGCTCTCCACTGCAGTCCCATGGTGAAAGAAAAGCTTGGAGAGATTGTCTACAAAGCGATTTGAAATGGGAACAAAAAGCATCTGAAATGTGTGCCTTCCCTTGGAGCCAGAAACTCTGCTTCTCTCGTGAAATGAGAGGGGAAGGCAAGGTATGTGTGTCACACCTTTTGTGGGGTTTGGCGTAATAGCCTCCAGGCCCCTCATTTCCAGAGTAGGCTCTGGAAGTTGTCTGATAGGATATCCCCAGACACCTGGCGTTTACATGAGTTAGCTGAACTCAGTGCCTCAGTCCCACCAGCCACACTGGCTGTGTTCCATGGCCACATGGACGACTGGCTGCCCTGCTGGACAGCATGGACAGGGAGTTCGCCATCTCCACCAAAGTCCCATTGGACAATCTGATCTGGAGATTTACATCTAACCTGGTCTGTTGTTGGGAGCCGCGTCTGTGATAGCTCGCCTTGCGCGGCGGACGTGCGGCCTGTGGTAAAGAGCAAAGCCTGAGGTAGATTACCCCTCCCATCGAATATGTTAGTTTCCTGCTTACCGCGTAAACAACCCGCTCAACAATATAGTCTGCCTGGCAACTGATGATGTTAGCCAATCAGCTTGCCTTGCTTACTTTAACATGATTGGACACTGTACCCGTATATATACCGGTGCCACCCCTGGGCGGAAGAAGAAGCCAGGTAGAAGCCCAGAAGTAAAAGCCCAAAAGGAGCCGCGGAGAGCGGACCGGTAGAGGCTTTGGAGCAGACTGAAGCACAAAAGGAGCCGCGGGGAGCGGACCAGAGGAGGCTTCAGCTGGGAGAACCCAGGGCAGGCTGTACGGAGAAGGAAAATAAAAAGAAAAGGTTGTCCACTACCAGACTTTGTCGTGTGTCCTTCCTGCCGGCCGGGAGCGGACATCGACATTTGGAGGCCCGCCCGGGGACTGATCACCCCCGAGACGTGGAAGTGGACAACGCTCCAGTACAGAGCTGCGAGACAGGTGAGTTGGGGATAAGCCTGGGCTCTGGGTGGCGCGCACCTACAGGGCTTTTAGACTCCCCTCAGGCTCACGCGTAAGTGGCGGATTCCTTGGGCCTCACGCGGTGAGTAACATATTAAAAGATGGGAAACATGTTAGGTAGCAACACTAAAAGCGAGGGTGGTTGTGGAGAAAGCTCTCAAGAGCTTACAAAAGTACGCAGGGTATCTGAGCAGGCCCAGTCAGGGAGCTCCCGAGAGGGGTCCGTCAAGGGGAACAAGGATGCTAAGGAGGAGGACGGGGCTCTAGCCTCGGAGTCGTCTGACTCCAAGGACGAGGGAAAGTTGAATGGCAAGGAGGCCAAAGAGACCAGCTGTCAGGAGCCTAAATCGCTCAATAAGGAGTCGCAGGGTTCTTTTCCAGCGTTGCCCCGCGAATTGCGCTCTGCTCAACCTGGTCTGCGGAGGAGTAGAGAGCTCCTGAGCGCTCCCCGGCGCGAGAGGGAGGCGAAGCCTTCCACCCCACCTTGGGGGCCGTTTCCGGAGGCGATTCCTCGCCACGAGGCGGCCGCCTGGGAGCTCTCTCCCCTTTCGCCAGAACAGGAAGTGATGCACGGGCCCCCATTTTCCGCCCAATCACGGCCGCTGTCTTATGCTCCGCCGCCGGCGGGTCGGTATTTTTACAGGCGGCTTTGGCAGGGGGGACGCTTGTCTCATGAGGTACATCCACCTGGGATAGATAGTGGCCCCTACGGGATATTTCCTGTACAAGTAGCTATGGGCCAGGGACGCAATGTATGGGAGCCTTTTGAGATAAAGCAGATTAGAGAACTTAAAAATGCAGTTACAACCTTTGGGCCGACTGCGCCTTACACCATTGCCATGCTGGAGAATCTGTCTTCTGGGCCCCTCACCCCCGCGGACTGGATTCAGCTGGCAAAGGCGTGTCTGCCCTCGGGCAGTTACCTGGATTGGCGAGCCTGGTACGCAGAGTTCTCTGCAGAGCAGGCTGAGAGAAACGCCAATCGGGGAAACCGGGGGTGGAACAAGGAAATGCTTATGGGAGAAGGTCGGCACGCTGATGACCAGACCCAGTTCCCCGGCGCTGTCTATGAACAAATCAATGCCATAGGGCTCCGCGCCTGGAAACAGGTAAGTGGTGCCGGAACAGCCTCCTTGTGTCTTTCAAAAATAATTCAGGGTACCACAGAGCCATTTGTTGACTTTGTGGCCCGAATGCAAGATGCTGCCGATAAGATATTTTCTGATCTGGGAGTGGCTCAACCGCTGGTAAGACAGCTGATTTTTGACCAATGTACAAAGGAGTGCAAGGCAGCGATAGCTCCTCATAAGAACAAGGACCTCAATGCCTGGATTAGGATATGCAGAGAGATAGGGGGGCCGCTCTCCAACTCGGGAGTGGCTGCTCTCCTGGCCGCGGCTGTACAGCAGAGGGGACCTCGCGGGTTAGAAGGGGAATGTAAGGCTAAAGGGTGTTTTGCCTGCGGGGAGCCAGGACACATTAAACGTCATTGCCCAAACAATACAGATGCTAGGCCTCGCCCTAGGAATGAAGAACCATATGTTTGTGGGCGATGCAAAAAGGGATCACACAAAGCTGAGGAGTGTAGGTCGGTCTTTGATGCTCAGGGCAACCGTATTTGTGGACAAGATGCTAGAGAGCCAAAAAATGGCCAGAGGGGGCCCCCTTCACAGGCGGGCCCCCGCCCCAGAGACAGGACAGCTCAGGGTGGCAGCCTTCAACAAGGGCCACCCCTGGGTCAGCAGGTGTGGACCTCAGTGTCGCCTCAGGACTTATATTAGTGCCTGATATGGGTGTTCAAGTGGTTGAAACCACCTTTAAGGGACCGTTACCCGAAAATTCCGTGGGTCTGGTGATCGGGAGATCCTCCACGGCCCTTCGGGGTCTCACAGTAGTCCCAGGGGTCATAGACTCAGACTACACAGGACATATTAAAATTATGGTTCAATCTCTTGTGGGTACTATGGTAATCAATAAAGGAGACAAGATAGCACAGCTCTTGCTGCTCCCCAGTCTCCACAAGAGATTTCCCTCAAAGCAGAAAATTAGAGAAAGTCAAGGTTTCGGTTCCTCAGGGGAAGTCTTTGAGGGACTCCATATGACACTTGGTAAAAGGCCCATGCTCTCACTTAAGGTCAATGGCAAGAATATAACAGGGCTCCTAGACACAGGAGCTGACCGTTCCATTATCTCCAGAAAGGATTGGCCTTCGAACTGGCCCACCAACACTGCAGATAACACGCTGCAGGGCCTGGGGATGGTGTCAGCTCCTCAGGTTAGTGCTTCAACCCTGCTCTGGTGCGATGAGGAGGGTCATCAGGGCCATTTCCAACCGTTTGTGTTGCAGTTGCCAGTGTCTCTATGGGGAAGGGACATCCTCACTCAGATGGATGTCACGCTTACGTCAAACTGCTCCCCCCAGGCTAAGGATATACTCAGGAACCAGGGATATACCCCCGGCAAAGGCTTGGGCAATGCCCTGCAGGGTCGGACATCCCCAATACCAGTAGAAAACAAAAAAGGTAGGCAAGGATTGGGTTTTTCTTAGGGGCCGCTGAAGAAGCTCTCCTACCCACTTCGATCAAAATCACCTGGAAATCAAATGATCCAGTTTGGGTACCTCAGTGGCCCCTGCCTAAGGAGAAGCTATTAGCCTTGTCAGAAATAGTCAGTACACAACTTAGATTAGGACATATTAAGCCGTCAACCTCCCCATGGAACACCCCCATTTTTATAATTAAGAAAAAGTCTGGCAAGTGGAGGCTGCTCCATGATCTAAGGGCGGTCAACGCGCAGATGCAGCCCCTGGGGGCGGTCCAGAGGGGGCTGCCAGCTCTCTCAGCCATCCCTCAGTCCTGGCCAGTTTATGTTATAGACCTTAGAGACTGTTTCTTCTCAATTCCCCTGCACCCAGAGGACACTCATAGGTTCGCCTTTACTTTGCCCACCATTAACCAAGAAAGCCCTGATCTCAGATACGAGTGGGTAACGTTGCCCCAAGGTATGGCCAACAGTCCCACTATGTGTCAGATTTACCTTGATTCCCTACTGGCCCCCCTACGAAAATCCTTTCCCAAGATAAGATGTATGCATTACATGGACGACCTTTTGCTCAGCGGCAGGGACCCAGACATGCTAAATAATATGCTCAGCCAGTTGGTCGAGGCCCTGAGACAAGCTAATCTGCATGTTGCCCCCGACAAGATTCAGGGAGGAGAAATGGTGACCTACTTAGGCGCGAGAATCTCCCCTATGCTAGTCTCTCTGCAGAAGGTCACCATTAGGATGGATGGCGTTAGGACCCTAAATGACATGCAAAAGCTATTGGGAGACATTAATTGGATTAGGCCATATTTACATATACCAAATTCAGATCTCAAACCCCTGTTCGACCTTCTGAAGGGAGACCCAGATATAGCCTCCCACAGGAGGCTCACTCCTGAGGCAAGAGCTGCCTTACAGAGAGTGGAAAAAGCCTTAGGTGGGGCTACCTTACACAGAATTGAACCAGGGCGACCCTTTGATGTCTGTTTGCTACAGACTAGTCTACAGCCTACAGCGGTGATTTGGCAGAAAGGACCACTACTGTGGATACACCCTAAGGTCTCACCTGCAAAAGTCATAGAGCATTACCCGGAGGCAGTCGCTTCATTGGCCCTTGAAGCGCATGATAGAGCTGTCCAACATTTTGGCTCAGGACCACAAGCCATCCGAGTACCCTATACCGCCAGCCAGATCAAGACCCTGGCTGCCTGCATAGATACCTGGGCCATTCTGAGATGTGTTTTCCATGGGGATATAAACAATCAATACCCTAAAGACCCTATCTTGTCATTTGTCACTCAGCACCCTATAATTTTTCCAAAGGTTACTGCCTCTGAGCCATTAGTCCCAGCAACTACAATATACACAGATGGCTCCAAGACGGGGATAGGCGCCTATGTGATCCTAGGCAAGCCCCCGGTTACCATACAATTTAAACCAGATCAGCCTCAGGTGGTAGAACTGCAGATCGTTAAAATGATTCTTAAACGGTTCTCAGAAGCCATTAACATTGTCTCCGATTCTAGGTATGTGGTCAATGCTATGCAAGTGCTTGAGACTGCCAGTTTAATTAGATCCACTTCCACAGTGGCTGGACTGTTCCTGTCTATCCAGACATTGCTTCAGAACAGACACCATAAGGTCTTCACCACCCACATAAGAGCACATACATCCCTGCCGGGGCCCATGGCACAGGGGAATGCGGCTGCTGACACTGCCACTCGCCCGTTATAGATTTTTACCTTACTAACACCAATCGAGCGAGCCCGTGCCTTCCATGATAAATTTCATGTTAATGCCAGGACACTAGCAAACCATTTCCATGTTTCTAGAGCAGATGCACGAGATATCGTGCGACTATGTGACTCCTGTGCCACATACAAACCTGCCATACCGATGGGAGTAAACCCTCGAGGTTTGATCCCTGGTGATGTTTGGCAGATGGACATCACACATATACAGGAGTTTGGGACTCTTAAATATGTTCATGTTTCCACAGACACCTGTTCTCACGTCATATTCGCAACAGCAGAAACAGGTGAAAAAGTGTCTAATGTGATCAATCATTGCCTGGCAGCTTGGGCCGCATGGGGCAAACCAAAAATATTAAAAACTGATAATGGACCAGCCTATATAGGCAAAGCCTTCAATGAGTTCTACAAAATGATGGAGGTTCAATTAAAACATGGTATCCCATACAATCCCCAAGGTCAAGGAATCATTGAGAGGGCTCATAAAAGCCTCAAAGAAATTTTACAAAAACAAAAAGGGGGAGTAGGCCAAGGCCTGGCCCCAAAGGCACGATTATCCATGGCACTATTCACACACAATTTTTTAAATTTAAATAATGATAATCGCTCCCCAGCTGTGGAGCACTGCAACCCTTCCCCCAACCATAAAGGGTGGGTGAAGTGGAAAGATGTCCTGACAGGACAATGGATGGGCCCGGATCCAGTGGTCAGCTGGAACCGAGGCGCGGTTTGTGTTTTCCCACAGGAACCGGGACGAGAACCACTGTGGATACCGGAGAGACTGACACGGGCAACAAAGCCCTCGACTGAAGATCAGACCTGCCCTACTGGAGATCCATCACAGACCAACCAATAAGATGAATAGAAATAGCGGTAGCCCGAAATGGACAAGAAGATCCTCAGGCATATGCATGGCTTGCTCAATTGGCCCACGACCGAGTCTAGATATGGCGGGCATCCCTCATTCTCCTCCATAAGGTGACAATACACAGCAGGGTAGGTGAGTCAATGACGGGTAAGAGCGTGCCTCCCCAGCACGACTCGACCTAAGCCAGGCCCTACCCCATCCTGCACGTAAGCCGCTGGACTGTTAGATGCTGCCCAGGTCTAAATTTCTCTCCGAGGGGATTTCTTTACGGAGAGGAAATGAGTGCAAGCTTGTGTGCATCCAGGTTCCGTCCAGTTTGTGCCTGGCCCTAGAAAAAGGACGAGGGCCTCAGGGCCTTGGCAGACCATGGCATGGCCAACCAGGGTCTAAGCCAAGGACCTACGGTGGACCTACACATAGGGCATAAGCCTCTGCACCCAGTCCAGGAAGGGCTACGATGCGCACATTCATAAAAAATAAAATAGGGGGAGATGTTGGGAGCCGCGTCTGTGATAGCTCGCCTTGCGCGGCGGACGTGCGGCCTGTGGTAAAGAGCAAAGCCTGAGGTAGATTACCCCTCCCATCGAATATGTTAGTTTCCTGCTTACCGCGTAAACAACCCGCTCAACAATATAGTCTGCCTGGCAACTGATGATGTTAGCCAATCAGCTTGCCTTGCTTACTTTAACATGATTGGACACTGTACCCGTATATATACCGGTGCCACCCCTGGGCGGAAGAAGAAGCCAGGTAGAAGCCCAGAAGTAAAAGCCCAAAAGGAGCCGCGGAGAGCGGACCGGTAGAGGCTTTGGGGCAGACTGAAGCACAAAAGGAGCCGCGGGGAGCGGACCAGAGGAGGCTTCAGCTGGGAGAACCCAGGGCAGGCTGTACGGAGAAGGAAAATAAAAAGAAAAGGTTGTCCACTACCAGACTTTGTCGTGTGTCCTTCCTGCCGGCCAGGAGCGGACATCGACAGTCTGTGTTAGCAACCACAGGGATATACAGGAAAATGCAAATATTGCTCCATGAGCACCCTACTGAAAACCCTTCCATGCCTTCATGAGCCCTTCCCATGAGCCCCTCTCTGGCGCCATCCTGGGTCAATCTCTGCCTTGTCAGAGTTCAGCAACACTGATCTCCAGTGGGTTTGAAACCTGTGAATCCTTTGCAGCCCCTGGGCCTTTGTACCAGCCATTCCCCAAACTGAGGACCACTTCTGTCACTTCTCCTGTCTAGCAGAAAGAAGTGGCTAAAATCAGGGTAGCAGGCCCAGGAGAAACACTACTAACCACGCCCTGGCATGCGGGATCCTTGAGTCCCTATCTCCTACTCTCTCGATGACAATAGGGACCATGGCCTCTTCAGGACCCGTGTCGGCCTTCTTCACAAAAAGAACCCAGGCGTGGAACCCACTTTGGAGCTTTGAGGACAGGAGTGAAATGAGACCTGAGAGTCAAGAACTGTGGCCTGGCTGTGCCTCAGCTTGTGCACCCCTGCGTTTCATGCCTCATGGAAGCACAAATCCACAGACTTGGCCTCCAGGGTGGCTCACAGGTCTTCTCCACCCTCCTTCCAGCCAGCATCATACGCGTGTTCCTTTGGTGTCTGCCAGCCTCTCAAAGCTTCCAGCTCTCCAGCTCTGAGAAAAACTCTACAGTAAGCTGCCCCCTGCACTCTCCGGCACTCGTCTGTAGTCCTGGGCCACTGCTGTTTGCTCCCAGGATTGTTTGTTTGCTGATAGGCAAACCCTGAAAGACAGGTCTCTGTCTTGTTCCTCCTCCCATCCTCACACCCAGCTGAGCATGTGGCACCTAGTTGGTGTTCAATACATGCTTGTCAAGTAAAGAGGAAAAAAGCCAGGAGACATCATCTCCACAGTACAAACCTGAGCTAGATGCTTCCTGAGAAAAGCCATAGGAAGTTCACAGCTGGGATGCTAAATCGAGTTAAGGCATTCCTAATGATCTTAATGGGTATTGTTATTTTAAATTAACTAATTAATCTGGGTTTAATGTGCTCTCACAATGCAGCCTTGTCATCATCATTATCATTATTTTATAGCTCTCTGAATCCAGCCTCACATTATAGCAGCAGTGGTCCTGTTTGCCAGGTGTATCAAAATTATTGACTGTACACACATTTCTGGGTTCCATTAAAGGTGCCCACATTGATACTAGTGGGCACTAATAGCCATTGGACTAGGCTATTGCTAATATTATTATTCAAAGTCTTGGATCTGGTTCCTTATTTGAAAATCAGTGTCCCAGGGGTAGATGAGGACAGGGATGTGGGGTGAGGTCATGAGATGAATAGCTGGTAC
Source organism: Cavia porcellus (assembly GCF_034190915.1). Lineage (NCBI taxonomy): Eukaryota > Metazoa > Chordata > Mammalia > Rodentia > Caviidae > Cavia > Cavia porcellus. Next base: position 25,131,464 of record NW_026947515.1, read on the forward strand.
CTGCAAAGAGGCTGCTATTTCTCCCACCCCCCAGCACCCAAGCTTGGGGGCGTCTTACACTGTCCCCTGTCCTTCACACTCCGTGCTTAAGGCTCAGTTCTCAATAAGGTCTGTTTTCTCTCTCAATTCCTCCTTTGTTCTCTCTGCTCATGGTCAAGGCCAGTCCTCCCACTATGCCAGCACCACGGCTTCACTGCTAGTTGATGTCCCCACCCCAGTCATCCTTCTGGAAACTGTGCCTTGCCTAGCTGAACTTGCTGTTCCAAATCTTAGATGTAGTCCGGTTCCTGGCCTTCTTTCCCACCTGTCTTCCATGCCTTTGAACACAGCCTCCCTGCAAACCCCATAGTGCGGGGCACCCACAGCAATATAGAATCTAGAGCTGGGCATGGTAGTGTATGCCTGCAACACAAGTCCTTTGAGAGACTGAAGCAGGAGGATCTCAAGATCAAGTCCAGTCCTGGCAATTTAGTGATTCAGGCATACCTTGTCTCAAAAGTAAAACATAAAAAGGGCTGGGGATGTAGCTTAGTGAGAAGCTCTTGGGTTCAGTTCTCAGTACCAATGCCTAGGGAAAGCCACATGCAAAGACAAAGAACAGAATGCAGGGAGACAAGTGCAGGTGTGCAGGTGTGGCAGGTATGAGGTGCAGAGCCCCCCAGAGAAAGGGGTCTTGATAGAGGAGGGACTTAGGAAAGGCTTCTCAGAGGCTGCAATGTTTGTGACCTCACCTTTTTGCTCAAGTGACTTATCTTCTTCTACCAAATCAGTTCGGTTCACTTCTCTGGGTGATGCTGGGACTGAGTCCGTGGTCACTTCTGCCTCCTCTGCATAGCTCTATCACAAGCCACCTGCTGCCCTTGGGAGCCTCCTGCTACAGAATCTGATCTCCAAGCAAGTCTCATCTTCCCAGGTGGGTGGAAAGCCCTGTGCTAAGCTCTGTTTTTGGAATGGTCTTACTTCATGTCTCTGCCCCAAGGTCACTGTACACCCTACACCAAATCTTCCCTGCCTTCCCCCAGCCATATTCTTTCTGCTGTGGGGCTCCTTATCCCCCTCCTTCATAACAATGCAGAGAAATATTTCCTATTTTTCTTCCTGGCTCTTCCTATCAGGCAACATACTAGGTATTTCCATTTGTCTATTGTGCAGATCCCTCTGTTACAACGTAAGCTCCACAGAACAGAGATTCAAGTCTATTTCCTTCCGTGTTGTAACTAATGCCCAACACAGAGCAGGTGCTAATGTGTGCTGTTATTCTAGCAGAAGAAATAAAGGGAACAAAGTTACTTTGTGTCATTTCCTATACAGTATAATGTGGCTCCGCAGGGCAGCTCCTCTGCATAACGTGTCTAATCAGAAGCTAGCCGGGGCCTCTGTGTCCTTTGAGGAAACCGAAAACCAGCTTGAAGCCTTAGCTTCTTCACCAATGCCACTCAGAAAGCTCTGCCCACCACTGCTGAGAACTCGGCTCCTGCCCTCTTGGATGCCTGTCTGATTAATTGGCATGGAATCCGATGTGGAAATATCCAGGCTCCCATGGACCCCCACCTAGAGGACCCACTCCAATGCAGGATGGTGTGAGCAGAGGAGGTTGCTGGGGCTTTGGGGGAAGGGGCTGGGTGACCCTCTTTGGCATGGGTCTTAGAGGTCTTCGCATCCAGCCAACTTGCCAGCTCCCATCCCTCTATAGTACAGCTACTTCCCTGATCAAGAGCAGCTTCCTGGGCTCTGCAGATGGCTTCTGCCCCTACCAGAAGCCCTGGGGTCTCCTCTGTCACCTTTCAAGCACTCTGATCATGACATTTCCTCCAAGAAGAAACCCCCCGCCCACTGCTGAAGAGAAACCGCAACCTAATCAAGTACAGTGGGTTTGGTTTTTATTTTGTTACCATTACCATCCCCATTTGACAGAGAAAGAAGAAACTGACCTCAGAGATGATAAGCAACATGCCCAAGGTCCCACAGCGAATAAAAGGAGAGGCTCCCCTGGCTACAAAGAATAAACAAACCAGGCAGTCTTCTGCTTCACACTAGCGGCTGTCTGCTTTCTCCCTTGTTCCCCAGGCGCACTTCTTCAAAGGCGTGACCTCGACTGACCTCTCCTTCTCCTGCCTCCCACTCCCGCCTCCACCATCCACCATCCCACCCTGGGCTCCACACAATCACTCCCAAGAAAAGTCTCCTTCCTGACCCCACCCTGTTCTTGGTGACTGCTTGGTATGTGGAGAGTTACCAGGCTCAACACATCTGTCTTTTCAGTAGCATTTGACTGGTTTGCCTTCTGTGACCCCACCACATTTCTCTCTTGGTGAGCTCCCATGTGTCTGTCACTCTCTGCTCTAGGGCCACTTCCTCTAGGAAGCCCTCCTTAATCTCCCATCCCAGTCAAATTCCATGTGGTACATGTTCTTCGCTGCATAGCAGCATTCGGCATAGAGTAGGCACCTAGAATAGAACAAAAGGAATGGATGGACCTGGGTTTACTTCACCCAGAATTCGCATGTGTTACCCTTCCAGGTGGGCAGTGCCAGGAGAGTGTTGAGCAGGCTGGCTTTGCCTTTGTGGTATCTCTGGTGTGAGCCCAGGATCTGACACATGGAGGGGTCTCTCCTCAAGCTCCAGTGTGTCACATGGATCAAGGGCTGAGATTCACACCCACATTGCCAGCTCCAAAGCCTGGGCACTTGATTGACTGGTAGTTGGTGACCTTAGCCATTTCTATTCAAGCAGCCTTCTGAAATTTTAATGTGCATAGGAATCATCTAGAGATCTTGGTAAAATATAGATTCCGGTAAGTAGGTCTGAGTGGGTCCTACGAATCTGAATTCCAAGTTTTCAGGAAATGCTGATGATAGAGAGCACAGAGACAGACAACTTTGGTCAGCAGGCACTGTACTATAAGCAGAGCATCCTCCAATCCCAGAATCACAGCAGAGGATAAGGGGACAGAGAAGTAGGCTCTGAATCCGAGAAGGGGCCACATATTCCCTGAATGAGAATCAATGCACCATCCCTCAGCTCTATGCAGCAGCTTGTGCTGGCTGGGCTGACTAAAATACATTCCTTTCAAAACATTACTGAATTCATAGTACGTTTTCATCGTTTTCCCAACTGATAGATCCTAAACAAATCCAAAGGCTCTTGTGTCCTGCTCTCTTCAGGGGCTGGCTGGCAGGAAACAGGTGGTACAAAGAGGTGTATGGGAAGCAGACACAGGGAACAGGGACCAGAGAGGCAGGCTGCAGGAGCAGCTTCCTGGAGTGAAGCAAGTGTCATTCCAAAATGCTCTTTGTTGGCATGGCAACAGATATCCACGTTAATAGCTGACCATATTTAATAAATAAATGGGAAACAAAGGAGTGGGAAGGAAAGGAGAGAGCCCGATGCAGGCTGGCTCCTCTCCTGGCATCTGAGGGCTGATGGGCCTTTCTGACTGGGCAGTGGATGCTGTTAAGAAATAAAAGGCTTCTCAGACTGCCCTCTGCTCCTAGTGTTGAATGAGAGCAAACTTTCCCTCAGCACAGCCAGGCCAGGGAACCCCTGAACATGCCAGGGTTCAACAAAGCCATCTCTACAGTAACAGAAACAATGAAAGGGATTGCTGTTACCCTGTGCCAGGCATTCTGCCATGCCTGGCACATGTGTAGCTTTAATCTACAAGAACAGGGACACTATGGTGACAATGCTAGCACTACAATCCTTCTGAGATGAGGACACTGAGGCTGGGAGAGGTTAAAGGACTGGCCAACATCACATGGCTAGTATGAGGCCGGCCATGGCAGTCCACACAGTATGACCTAGTGCAGTCACCTCTTCCTGAATCTCGGCTGGCCTTGTGATGTACCTTAAGCTATACAACACAACCAATGCAAAGTGGCAGCACCCGGCCCCACTGGGAGGAAGCCTCCAGTGGCTCCTAGGCTCTAAGAGCCTCAGCTACCACACAGGAAGCCCAGCTCTTCTGTTGGAGGGACTCTGTGGAGAAAGAAGAGGAGAAAAAGAAGGGAAATGTAAGTGAGATGAAGGAGGAGAAAGAAAAGGAAAGGGAGAGAAAGAGAGACAGAGAGATGAGTCCAGACCGCAGATGACCCACTACTGGAGACCACCATCAAGACCAGCAGAAGAATCATCAGCTGAGCCCAGTCTTGATGACAAAGTCATCAATTATGCAGAGCCAGGAAGAGAAACAAGAAGCCAATTTGCTCTTCCAGTGAGCGAGCCAGCGCATGGGCTGGGAGACAAGAGCCTACCCCACAACCCCACCTCTGCCCAAGCAACCGTCTGATTTGGAGGATCACAGGCTGAGTTGATCACAACTGAGGTTAAAAAAAAAAAAAAAAAAACTTAATTCTTGTGTTGTTTGATTGAATCTGCAGGCCTAAAGCCGGTAGCCTGAGCATCTATTTAGAGGAAAACTTGTTTGATTTTATTAGGTCTGATGGTATGGGCAGCAATTTTGAAGGTAACAAGCGGCATTGTGGTAACCATTATTAATTTCCTATTACCTGTTTTGAAATCCTGTATCTCTTTCATTGTTTTGTTTTGATTGGCTTTATTCTGTTTTATTTTGTTTGGTTTTATTCTCTTTGAAATAAAATTTTTTAAAAAGTCATGAGTTAATAAAATGGTGGTTCTTTTAAATCCCTCAGTTCTGGAGTAGTTTGTTGCACAGCAAGAGTAAGTGACACAGTAGGTCCCTCAGTGACCTACGGGACCAGCTCCACCTGGCTGTCCACCTCACCACCAGCTCCTCACCCCCTCTTCATGAAATGGATGTAGATTCCCAGCCCACAAACAAGAGCTATTCCAAAGCCTGGCTCTACCACCTAAAGCATCCAAACCATTTCCCGTGGCCTCTCACTGATTGTGGTGGCAGGCAAGGGCAGCCCTTGTCACTCCCGCTCCACACTCTCTCCAGTCCACTCACCACAGCATCTGGCCAGCTCACCTCTGTGTATCTTACCACCTAGTCTACGATGCCCAGCATGGTAAACACCCCATCATATGCTGTCTTCTCCAGACTCTCTGCCACTTCGTGAGGCACTTTCCCCACTTTGTGGGCTTCCCAGGAGGCTCCCTCTAGACAGCACTCTCCTCCCAAGACCACTCTCTCCATCCATCACACAAGAGAGTTCTCTGGGCCTCCTTTTAGGCAACATCTCACCCCCAGTTTACCGCCTCTACCTATTCTTGAACTTCATGCAAATAGCATCATCCATATTTACTTCTCTGTGACTAGATTTCTTTCACTCTACATAGTGCCTTTGAAATTTAGTTGTATGTGTGTGTGTTGTATGTTGTTTGTGTGTTTCTTCTTGTTGCTGAGTATTATTCTGATGCTATACTTCATTTGCTCATCATTCTCCTATTTGTCAGTATTGAAAATTGTTTCTAGCTTGGGTTTTTAATACAATTATGCTGAGCATTTACATGCAAAGCCTTTTTCTGGATGCATATTTTAAAAGTACCTAGGAATCAAACTGGTAAGTCAAAGAACAGGTGCATATTTACCTCTGTTAGAACCGTCAGCCTCCCAAAGTAGCTTCCCCCTGACATCTTCCAAAGGCAGTCATGTCCCTGTTCTTCCCAACCTAGTGCCCACATTTGTCACTATTGGCTGGCTCAGATCGTGGTGAGTGTGGATTAATGACATCAGGCACCTTTTCTCTTGCCAATTGGTGGTGAGATGTGCCCTATGCAAAGTGCCGATTTGGATCTTTTGACCAATTTTAGTTGTATCACTTATCTGTTTATTATTGTCTTTTTTTATGTTGTTCTCAAGAAAGGTCTTGAGGGAATTATTCCCCAACATCACCAGCCACATTCTCATATACATTCATACATACCCCACACATGGACACACACCTCAGACACAGGCACGCATACCTGCTGCATACCTCATATGAACCTCACAAGTATACAGTACACACATTGCATACACACATTACAAATGCACAATCCACATACACACAAACCATACATGCACATACATATGCCACACAGACATGGCACATACACAGATCACATAGACACACAGCACACATGTACACATACACATGCCATACAGACACACACTACACAGATACACAACATACCCCACATCACACATGCATCTCAGACATACATTCTACATGCACACAACCTACATGAATACACCACCCACTATACATATGCCACAGATATTGTACACACATATTGCAGCACACATCTTCAAGCACACACAAACACAAATACCGTAGATTTACACACATACCACATATGGACATCCAAGTTACACACACATGCACACAGACAGACACAAATACACCTACACATCTATACACAACACAGGCTCTCAGCACTTATACATACACACACACCATACACAACACGCTCCACATGCACATACCATGCACAGTACCCACATCCTACACACAAACATCACTCATAACATCCTCTGCACATACTCCACACTTTTGGGTTCCTCTGTTATCCACTCACAGGACTTCTTGCTTTTCCTGGCTGTGCTCTGCAGAGTTGCGACAACCGTCACATAGCTGTGTGTTCATCTTTATTTTATGCAGTTTAAACCTCTGCTCCCCCACGGCCCAGGTTACAGCTGCCGCATGCAATGCTCATTCTCCAGCTCTGAGCACAGCCCTAGGCACAAAGGAGGCTCTGATCACCTTTCTTCACTCTGTGTGCACTGACTGAGTGACTAGCACATGCTATGTGATATCCTAGGTGTTGAGGCACCACTGCCAACAAGACAGGTAAAGCACCTTGCTGTCGGAGGCCTCCATCCATGATGGGGCAGGGACAGGCACCACGAACCACGGTCACACCAACACAGGAGCCAACAGGCAGTGCTGCCCAAGGCGATGTGGCAGGCCCTGAGGAGCAGCGTTTGAAAAGGTCTCCAACTCCAGGGATGCCCAGGGTGGGCCTGGCAGGAGGGAGGCACAGCAGGAGTGGAATGAGGGCTGGGGAGCCAGGCCAAGAGCTATAAGGCTTGGAGGTATGGACTATGTAGCTGGTTTTCAAATCTTTTTCCACCACAATCCACTGAAAAAAACACACACATGCACGTGTGCACCCACTCACTTACATAGTTTTGCATAGCAATGCATATCTGTATTACACACACAGTACCCTCTCTTATTTTTCTTCTTTACTCTTCTGTGTCATTTTATTCCATTTCACAGAATAAAAATGCTAATCACGATGCACCAGATGGATTGCATGACCTGCTAATAGATTTCTATGTAAATGGCAAATATTTTAGATTTTCCTGAGAGAGAAGGCTCCAAAGGATCAATTTTGGATGGAAGAGGGACATGCCCTGACCTCTGGTTAATTGTTTAATTTGCATCTTGCTTTTAACATTTTAAGGCAAAACTATAAACAGACACAATGCAGTGAGTGCTCGCCATCTCCCCTCCCTCTCTCTGTCCACTTGTTTTGCTGAACTATTTTAAAGCGAATCTCAGATACCGAATCACTGCACTAATACTCATCAGTATACATTACTAATAAACCACAGCAACGCCAGCTTCAGACCCAGGGAAAATAACAGCCATTATTTAATATTTTCTCTTACTCAGTTTATGACCAATTTTTCTTGATCATCTTAATATGGGTTTTTATAGCTGGCTGATCTGAAGTCATCTGTGCAGAAAGTCCATGCGTCGCATTTGCTTGGGATTTTTCCAAGTCTCTCTCTTCCTTCCTCCCTTCTCACATTCCCCTCTCTTCCCTCCTCACCTCCCTCTGATATTGAGGTTTAAACGGCATAAAACAAAGATGAACAGTTTGTTGGCTTTTGTCAGTTGTATACGTCCATGTAACAGCCGCTCAAATCAAAAGTTTCCCGTGCTTCTTCCCAGTCAGTTTGTGTCCCCTTTACCCAAAGGCAGCTCCTTCTGACACCTATCAACCTGGATTTGTTTTACCTCCTCTTATAAGGCCTAAAAATGGAATGGTAAAGTGTGTAGTGTCTGGGTTTGTGTGTTTAAAGAAAGCCTGTGACAGTCACTTCTGTTGTGTGCAACAGTGATTTATTCTTTTGTGTCCCTGAGTTGTGTTTCATTGTGTGGATGCAATACAATATTTTTTCTTTTTTCACCCTTTTTTATTTGCTTTTCTTTCTTTCTTTCTTTCTTTCTTTCTTTCTTTCTTTCTTTCTTTCTTTCTTTCTCTTTCACTCTTCCCTCCTTCCTTCCCTCCCTCTCTCTCTTTTCTTTCACTACTAGGGACTGATCCCAGGTCCTTTGCACTGAGCTACATCCCTACACCTGCATATTTATTTATTATTTCAAGACATATCTTGCTAAGTCACTAAATTGCCCAGACTTGGCTTGAACTTGCAATTCTCCTGCCTCAGCCTCCCAAAGTGCCAGCATTACAGGTAAGCACAGACACGGAATTACACGCGCTTCCACAGCTGGCTGGAATACAACTTAATTATTCATTATCTTGTTGATGGATATTTGGGTCGCCTCTACTCTAGAAGTACTAAAAATAATGCTTCCTTCAGCACTATATGAGCTTTTTCAAGGAGCCCATGTTGCTGCATTTCCTTGTTGTTGTTGATGTTTATAAACCCTGTTCTTCTGGGTCCTTATTACTTTCATGTGAGTTTATACTTCCTGAGTGAAGCTCTGCAGTTGTTTTATAAGTCTGGCTCTTCTGGGTCCTCATTATTTTCACTTGAGTTTTAGGGACAGGTTACCCATTTCGATTAATAAGCCTGCTGAGATTTCGACTGGGATCATATTGGCCATGTAGATCAACCTGGACAGAAAATGACAGTCTTAAAAGTGTTGCCTCTTCCCGTCCATAAGGAAGGTGTACCTCTCCACTTTACCGGGACCTTTCTAATTCTCTCAGCAAAGGCTTGACTTTTCAGTGTAGACATCTTGCACATTTTTTGTTAAGTTTATTCCTAGTGCATTTGATTCTTTCCTATTTATTTTTATTTTTATTTTTCAGTTCCAAGGATCAAACTCACAACCTCACGCCTGACAGGCAGGCCCTGTGCTGCTGAGCTAAATCCATCACCCTTTCCTAAATGATATTTTAAAGTTTTATTCCCTACAAATACAGTTGAATTTTGCATAGTTGATCTTGTATGCTAAAATCTTGCTAAACTTACATACTAATTCTAGGAATTATTACATTAAATCATTAGAATTATCTACGTTTGTAACAGTTTTCTTCTTTCTTTTTGGTGATTATAGTTTTCATTTCTTTTTCTTGCCTTATGTTGATGGCCTGGCTTTGAGTACAAAGCAGAACAGAAGTGATGAGGCTGAGTACCTTTACTTTCTTTGCAATTTTATGGGGGGAAAAATATTATGTCACCTGTGAGTATGATGTAGCATTAGGTTTTTCACAGATGATCTTTATAAAATGTTAAAATGTATTGTTTTGTATTTCTAGGATACTGGGAACATTCTTTTATCATGAGTAGGAGTTGTATTTTATCAACTGTCTTCCTGCACTTATTAAAATGATCAAATGTTTTTTCTTCTTTATACTGTTATGTGATCAATTGTATCAAATGATTTTTAAGTGTTGACCATGTACTCTTGAAATAATTCTACTTATTGACATAAGAATTATCCTTTTAAAATATGCCTGCATTAATTCCTTTGGACTGTTTATTTTTTAACCTAAGTTTAAAGAGGATGTTGGCTTATAATTCTCTTTTCTTGAAATTTCTTATCAGGCTTTGGTATTGTAATATTCTGATCTCATAGAATACAAGGATATTGTACATGGGGGGGTATTGTTTCTTCCTGAAAAAGTTTGAGAGAAATCACCAGTAAAATGAACTGCAACTATTATTTCTTTGTGCAGAGGGTTTATTTTTAATTCCTCTAATCAATGGGAGACATTCAGATTTTCTGCTCTTCTGTGATTAAGTTATGTTCTTCAAGGAATTGTTCATTTCACCCAAGTGAAATTAACCCTAATTTCATCCAAATTAGTTACATAATTTTTTGTAATACTGCTTTGTCATCCTTTATTATCCTGGACTCTGTAGTGATGGTGTCTCTTTTACCCACTATTGGTAGTTTGTTTTTTTCTTTATCAGTTTATCTGAGCTTCACTGATTTTATTAATCTTTCCAAAAGAGAAATTTTTGCCACTTGGTCATCCTGATGGATTTTATCTATTGCTTTCCAATGTCTATTTCATGGATTTCTGCTTTTATCTTTTATTTCTGTCCTTCTAGTTTGTGTTCAATTTGCTTTTTTCCCCTGGATTCTTAAGGTGAATTTTAAACATTTCTTCTTTTTCATTATGAGCATTTAATGCTGGAAGTTTCCCTTCTTGCAGAGTTAGCTTCATTTTCAACTTTTGATGCACTGTTTTTATTTAAATTCTACTTAAAACCTCTTCTAATTACTTTATTTGGCCAGTGGACGATTTGGAAGAATATTGCTTAATTTCCAAGTATTTGGAGATATTCTAGGAGCTCATTGTTACAATATATGATTTAATTATGTAATGTCTAGAGAATATACTCTGGGAGATTTCTTCTCTTTAATCTCTGAGACTTCTTTTTCTTTGATCTAGCACACAGTGTCGGTGAGGAGTCACAGACATTTGAAAAGGGAGCGCATTCTGTGACTCTTGAGTGCATCTGTGTTCATAAACACCAACCTTACCAAGTTGTTTACCAGTGCCGTACGCCCTTTCTTGATTTGCCTATTCGTTATGTCAATGGATGATAAGTGAGCCCTAAAATCTCCAACTATGATCATTATGTGTTTGTCTATATCCGTCAATTTCAGCTTCATACATTTTTACATTTTGATATTGGGTATGTACAAATTTAGGGCTGACAGAATTTCTTGACAAATTCACTCCTTTTATCAAAATTAAATGGGGTCTGGAGGTATTACTTAGCAAGAGTGTTTATCTAGCATATTCCAGGCCCTAAGTTCCATCCCCAGCCCTACAGAAAAAAGGGAGGAAGGAAAGAAGAGTAAATGGAAGGTTAAGAAATGCAGATTTTGCTGCCTTGGATATCTAGTTTGTCTGGTACCCAGCCCTCCAATGCTTGGTGTTTGCACTGGGTTTTCACACTTCATTCAGGGTGTCCTTGACTTTATATAAAATTGGGTTTACTATAAATGGAATCTAGACACAACTCATTCTTTTCCATTCTAACAATCTTTGTCTTTTAATGTGAGAGTTGGGGTTAAGGTTTTTATCTAGATGTTCCCCACAAAACCTCACAGTTTTAGATGGGTCTTTTCTGGAAGGAGGTGGCTGAATCCAGAGTATGTGACGGATCCATGGCTCAAGGGTAGTATTAAGGGAGCTGGCATGAAGGGTGGGTGATTGCTGGGTCAGCCCATTGATTGGACTGGCATTGGCCTAATCCTGCTACGCTGGATAAGATATAAGGGACAGAAAGTGGCTTTTCTCCTCTCTCTCCATTGTTACCTTTGCTGATTTCTGACTCTATGAACTGTGGCCCCTCTTCCAGGTGACACCCTTCCTTGGAAGCAGCCAATTGTGGACTGAAACCTCCATAAACTGCAAGCTACTTTAACTCACAGTTAACTTTAATTTGAGTGTTGAGTATTTTGTCTCAGCAATGAGGGAAAAGAAACTAAGGCATATATGTTGATAATTGTTAAAACATTAGTAGGGCTTAATTTTAGTCTTTTGCCAAGATTTGCCTTCTATTTGTCTTGCTAATTGTCCCTCTGTTTTCCACTACCTACTATCTTTTTAGGCTACTTTTCAGTATTCCACTTCGCCCCTTGTAATGATCTTTGTAAGTAATGCATCTTTGTGTTGATTTTTATGGTTGCTCTAGATCCTAATATCCACTCTCAACACAGTTTTCTATCATATAATTTTGCACTACTTTATAATGCAAAACTCTTGCTGCAATATAATGAGCTCTTGTGATTACATGCAGCAGTGCCTTGGTTCACAAACTTGATTCTATCTATAATTCTGGTCATGACTGATTTGAACAAGAACCAAATCATATTCAACAGTTAGGTTTAAGGTTGACTTCATGGGAAATTTGACTTGGTTCTCATTCAGTTCAGTTTGTGACCAGAAGTGCAGAGAAAATTGAGTTCATGAAGCAAGGTATCACTGTATTTTATTTCTGTGAGAAAAACCTCACAGAACACTGTTGTAATGTGTACGTTAACCAATAGTCTTCTACAGACAATTTTACATATGTGTATACAAAATATAAATACAAGCTTTAATTATGCTAAAGTCTACACTGTTGGGTACTTTATTTACACAGGTCCAGACTTCCACCTGGCTAAACTTCTTTTAAGATTTCTTTTGGGGCAGGACTGCACAAGAAAATTTTCTCAAGTTTCATCATCTGACAATGTGTTTCATTCTGATTTTTCAGGGTATTTTCATGCAACTTAAAATTCTAGATTAAAAGTTTGATGTCTCTATTTTTAACACTATATTATTCCATTGTTTTCTGGTCTCTTTCTTTTTTATGAGAAGTGACTTGTTCTTTTAATGTTTTTTTTTTCTCTCTTCACATACTACGAATTTTTAGTTGATGGTTTTATCTTTGGTTTTCACCAGTTTGACTGTGATACAGCTACATATAGTTTTGTTTGTGTGTAGTACTTGGTGGTTATTAATCTTTTTGAGTCTGTGGAGTCCTTGACATATTTTGGGAATTACTTGGCAATTTTCTCTTCAAGTATTCTTCTGTTGCATTTTGTCTCCTCTCTTTTTTGGACTCTAATTGCAAATGCATTAAGCCATACTGATATTGTTCTATAAGGTTCAGATGACCTGTTCTGTTTGTTATTGGTTTTCTGCTTTATGTCAGATAATTTCTTTTGACCCAGTTTCAAGTTCACTGATTCTTTCTTCTACCATGTTCAGTCTGATGTTGAGTAAGTTTTATATTTACAATATAATATATTTCTGTTTTAGATTAAATGCTTGATGCTATTTTAAAGTATAACACTAATGTTTACCATCCATTCACATATGTTGCTCGCCTCTCACGCTAGACCCATTAAAATAGTTAAATTTATCATTTTAAAGCCCTCAATAGTTCACTGAAGCTTTTGGTATGACTGTGGTTCTGCTTCAGTGACTTTTTCCCCTTCTCGATGATTCAGCACACATTCCTGCTTCACTGAATATCTTGTAATTTTTAATTATATTTCAGACATTATGTACAAAAGAACAGTAGAGAATAAAATACACAATTCTTCACTGAGGTGGAGGCTAGGTCAGCATAATCTGTGGCTCAGCTGAGTTAAATCTAAGTTTCACTGCAACTTCAGGGACAGCCAGTTCACCATGAACTCCAAATGTTTGTATAACTGAGTCTGGACTTCTTGTAGCAAGGCTTAGGATCTGAGCACCTAAAGTCTTTAAAACCACTGAGCACCCCCAAGCTCTGCTTTAAGGCCTAAATGTTAGACTTGGGGTCCACCAAAGAGTTATTTTGTTCTCTAGTTCTATCTGGCTCTGTACCTAGACCTAATCACCTGCACCCTGATTCTCTGTCTCCGTTCTTTGGCTAGATGCACCTTGCCCTTAGTAATGTCCTGGGGTATAACAAAGGCATTTTCACTTATCCCGACATGCCTCCAATTAATGCCATATACTTGGGTAAGAACTGGAAGGTGTCCCTGGGCTTTGTGGAAACAAACCTGCCCCATCAGCCCCATATGATTATGAAAGGTTTATTAAAGTTTGGTTTGTTCCTTTTTATTCCAACGTGTGGTGGCTTTAGCCCCTCTATTACCATCCTTGGAAACATGAGTTCCATCCTAGAAGTGACTTGTGTGTCCTCAGCTCTCTGATGGGTTTTTAAGGTGTGATTATGTAGCTCCTCCACCTTGCTTTCATTTCTAGTATAGGAAATGGAGTGGCCACCTCTTAAAACTTTCTAAATTCTATCTGGGAATAAAAATGCATTCCAACCAGCAGCAGATTTCCTAATAAATGATTGAGTGAATGCATGTCTATTTTGCTCCTGTTTTTCTTGTCTGTCTGGAAGATGTGCATTCAGCCTTCATGTCTTCCTCCTTGAAGTCTTTCCCAATTCCTCCGTTAGCCCTGGGCACTGCTTATTCTAGTCTCATCTGTCCTTTGATCCAGCCTACATTAAAGTTATTTTTTCACTATATCATAATTGTTTGCATGTCTCTCTTCTCGGCTGAACTATGAATTCCTTGAGGGCAAGAACCTTGTAGTTAATAAATGATGTACATATACATACACACATAGAAATGCACACATGTGTATATATCTACTCTTATATGTATGGCCATACAGTAATTACTAAACCAACATGTGCCTAACGTAACAGCTAATGAGTGAATATCGACCTCATGTTCAGGTCCTAGGGCCCTGCCTGATACGTGGTAAGTATGTAACACATGTTTCTGGAATTAATACATAAAGAAATGAGTGAACAAGTCAGGCATGGTGGCAGATCCTATCATCTCAGCATTCTGGGAGACTGAGGTAGGAGTTCAAGTTCGAACCCAGCTTGGGCAACTTAGCAATTTAAGAAGACCATGTCTCAAAGGAAATATAGTAACAATAAAGGGTTGGGGACCTAGCTCAGTGTGCAGAACCTGGGTGCAATCTCCAGTACCAAAACCAGATTTCTGTTCTGTGTCCTGAAGCTTCATCAGCATGAGATGTAATTATGTCTACCTGATACATGACATTTCAATGTGTTTAGTGGAGAAGGGACTGCGTGTAGGGGCAAGTGTTTATTTACATATGCAAACTAATAATTCTATTGGTATTCTGAGCTTGAGGTGTTTGCTTTGAAACATGGATTTCTTGCAGTGTGAGCCAATGACTAGAGATAGCGATCCTCAGAAGACTTGAAGTCTGCCCAAAGTAAACCTGTGGCTAATGAGATCTACTCTGAGAGCGAAGCTGGGCTTTGCCAACCTTGTACCAGTCATTATGCCAGGAAATGGTCAGAAGCAACAAGGGGGCTGCTTACTTCCATGCTTTGAGTTCAGATCCAGGCCAGGTCAGAGCACCACAGACATCTGTGCCAACTTTGTACCTGAAGTGCATAGGTAAATGTACCCTTCTTACCTCTCCTGTATGCCCAACATCCTCATTATGCCTCAGAGTTAAATGCAAGCGCTTATTATGCCTCAGAGTTAAATCTCACCTCTTAACCTCATTAAGCCTCTATTTATTCATCCATAAAACAGGCACATTGGTGCCTACCACCTTTTTTTTTTTTTGAGCACTCCATGAAATCCTGTTGCCAAGTGCCCACCCTAGATTCCTTCTTTTCCCAACACATAACCCACCTCAGGGTAGCATCTCTCTCTGTTAACATGAGGACAAATCACCACCCTGGCTAGAAGGCAGCGTCCAGGCACAGCGGGAAGGATGGGGTTGGATCATCCTCTCTCTATCATCTCCAAAGTGCTCCTAGCAGTTCAAGTCATCTTGAGTAGGGAATGAGCCAGGGAGACAGGAGTTGGGAGAATCCAATCACTAGAGCTGCTGGGAGCTTTGAGGTGAACAAGAAGAAAGGAGGGAAGAGAAGGAAAGTAGACAGAGACAGCCAAGCCACAGTACTCACCCTGAAGCGGGTAGGAGCAGCGCTTCGCTCTGGAGACACACATAGACCAACTGCTCTGGGTCCAGAGAACTCGCCCAGGCCCAGCCTGCCGTCAGGGAGCCTCCACAGCCAGCAAAGAACACCAAGGTGGACACATGTGTGGGCCCATAGATAAAAGCTTTCAGCAAAGACAGATAACCACGTGATTTGACAGCGAAGTCAGGTTTTTAAATTGCCCTATTAAAGGTAAACAGGAATAAGTTAAGTGCATGTAGCTAAGAAAGTAGGGGAAAAAGACTTGGATTCCAAGTGGAACTTTCACATGGATGGATGGATGGATGGATGGATGGATGGATGGATGGATGGATTGGAAGAACTGAAGACTTAACTCAGTGCCTTCACACTGAACTACATCCCCAAGGTTTTTTAAAAAAATGTTCTTTTGAGGCAAAGTCTCACCATGTTGCTCAGACTGGGCTCAAACTTGAAATATTCCTGTCTCAGCATCCCAGAATGCTAGGATTACAAGCATGTGTGCAAGTGAAGTGCAGCATCTGGATATCTCATTTAGCAAAGAGAATAATAATACAGCAGCCAGACTGGGATTTATGAAATACCCACTCAGTGACATCACACCCAGACAGCATCTCTACTTTCTACCCTAAGGCAGGATGCACTGCCCGCATACAGGAGAGGCTTTGCTCTGAGGAGTGGTCCAGGCCAAAATGCAAGCTCTTTCAGTATGCTGGCCTAACTGAACCTGAACCAGGTAAGTATAGGTAGGCCCAGAGCAGTTTTGTAACCAGGAATCTCATCTTCAAGTCTTGGATGTTCTAATGGGATTGAATGTGACATTAGAGGTAAACTGAGGAGACAGAGACAGAAACAGAGCCCACACAGGTATTCTCTCCTTTCATAGTAATGCATAGTAATTCTGAAAAAGTTCCCTTTGTAGGATTCAGGCAATCCTGGGGAGTTTACTTTCCACTCCTTGCAGGAAAGTTAATCAATTTTAAAACCAACCCCTTCTGAGCCAAGATGACAACTGGGAGAAAAGGGATTGGTTTTTTAGCTGCTGGGTTTGTTGGGCAGCTCCCCCACCCCCACCTTCACGGGAGCGCTTATTGACATTGAAATAGCTCAACAATAAGCAGCTATTGATGGCCGGAGAGGTCAATACGGAGATTCATTGACCTGGGCTGCAAATATGGAAGGCGGCGAGTCCAAGGTCACTATTTACCTGAAGGGATGAAAAATAAATCTTGATAAGAACCAAAAATAGAAATCAATATGCGTACTGTGGTGTGCATTGCATTACGTCTCGCTAGCAGGAGGCTATTTTAGGAGGTTTCAGGGCTCCTCGGCCTTCAGAATCTGAGCTCAACAGTGAAGCGGAAGTTGGGGTAGAAAATAATCCTTCTCTTGTTGCCCTGGTCAGGGTGTCAGGCAATCTATACTGCCCGAGGGATCAGCCCAGTCTCTAGCCACTCTAGACACAAGGGTGGAATTTCCAACCATGTGAGCTGTCATGGGCTTGGCAAGGTGACTACTTCCCAAAAGATGCAAGGTGTGATCACAAAATACAGGGAACGATTCCATTTTTTAAAATTGCATTACAATAAAAGACTATCACCATTATTCTCCTTCAGAAACTCCTTGTTTCATTATTCTCTTTTTTTTCTTTTCCCAACAGGTTCTTGCTATATAACCCAGGCTGGTCATAAACTCAAGAGATCCTCCTGCCTCAGTCTCCCAAGTGCTGAGATTATAGGCGTTCAATACCACGTCTGCCTTGATTGCCACTCTCTGAAACCATGCTGGAAGTCTTCTGTCATGGGTATCTTTAGTCATGCTGTTGTGGCTGCCTTGATGTCCTGAACTGATTCAAAACACTTACCTTCTATAGACATTTTGATCTTGGAGGAGAGTCAGAAGTCACAGGGTGCCAGACCCAGTGAATAAGGTGGATGAAGACACAAGTGATATTTTTATGAGCCTGTTCTTCTGTTACATAGCACTCGGCAGTAGTATTCACTATATTCTTTATCACATTGTGTAAAGGCACTCATGAAAGAGGACTTCCAGAACTGCTTCAGAAAGGGGTAAGAATGATGGGAGAAGTGTGTTCAACCTGCGGGAGGGGTGTGGTGGTTCCTGAGGGTGATTAATGGGACTATGTCTTACTATAATAAATTTTAAAAATTTAAACATTCGGGCTGGGGATTTAGCTCAGCGACATAAGCGCCTGCCTTGCAAGCGCACAGTCGTGAGTTCGATCCCTGGTACAGATAAAAAAATTTTTTTAAAAATTTAAACATTCACCATATAATTTGATCACACCTTGTAGTTCGCTCAGCAGTACCAGAAAAATGTACTGTCACGTGTCTGGGAAACTTCCGTGTCTAAAGAAGAACTAAATTGGTAGGGAGGGGGAAACCAAGGTCCAACTCAATTCCTAAACCCAGTGCAAAACAAGAAAGAGATGACCTCCGTCCCCCTTTCATAATTCCAAACTCTTAGCTTGCTGTGCTGTGACATCTCCTCCTGTTACAGGCTATTTTTATTAAAATTATTTGTTTAGGCTTAATTAACTTCTTTCCCAATTGCAAAAGAAATCCATGTTCTTTGTAGAAAATGTCAGGTCTCCTCACGATGAGCCTTTTAATCTGGCTCCAGGCATCCTCGCTGGCTCAGAAGGAAGAAGGACATCAGCTTTGAATTCAGACAGACCTGAGTTCAGGTTTCAGTTTTGTAATTTAGGAGGCTTTTGGTCTCTGGCAAGTAAAGGGATGATATTCTCTCTGCTGTTTCCTGAAAATATAAACTTCTTTTGTAATCTTTGATACAAAGATTAAATAATGATTTGTGTAAAGTATCTGGAAACATGCTAATAAAGTTGACAAATGTCTGACAAGTTTGATGGTGAAACACAGACATGCATGCACAAACAAGCAACGTTAGGAGCAGAAATGGGAATATGACTGCTAAAGTAAAGATGGTTTTTAAAATTATGGGAGACATTTATATACAACTTTGTTCTAACAAATTTAAAAATCACTGTGAAATAGGTGGCTCCTTAAGAAAAAGTAAATGACTTTTCAAAACAGCTAATAATGTAAATCTCCAATGTTTCCACCACAGAAAATGTCAAATAGTTGAGGTGATGGATAGGTTAATTACCTGGATTTAATCATTCTTAATTACATTCAAAAATCATAACATTACTCCGTACCTCATAAATACATGCAGCTATAATTTGCCAATATGTAATTTTTTAAAAAGAAAAAGAGAAAATGATCAAAACTGATTAGAGAAATAACAACTCAAAGTCTTTATGAGTCAGAAGCCAGTCTGAACATGAAAACCTAGGTATCTCAAACTGAGAGAACTTACTGCAGGGACCTGGTTGCACAGGTGATGAGAGAGTAAGAAACCAAAGAGGGTTGCCTCGCAAAGTTGAAAGCTGCAAAGACCCTAGTACGAGGCACTTCTCACAGGGTCCAGGCTCCTGGCAGCTGGACCAGCGGCGGTGTGATTCTTGATTGTGACGTCATCTTGAATGGATTAAGAAATGCCAAATGGATGAACAGAGCACAGCTCTGGGTGTCTGTGCATGACTGACATGCAGGCCACAAACTAAGGAAGGAAGACCCGCTCCAGATGTGGGTGGCACCAAGCAATAAGCTTGTGGCCTGGATGGAATAAATGGAAAGGAGGACGTCAGAGGAGTCCTGGTCTTCACCATTGCCTTGAACATTCATCTCCAGGACCTTGGAGGCTTCCAGTGCAGGCTGACTCTTCAGTCTTCCATGGTAGGCTCTGAATTTCCTACACAGACTCACATGGGACTCTGCATTGTGCACCATGCCTTCTCCTTTCAACTGGATCGATCGGGCTCTCTAGCGCACAGAGAGTCATCTTGAATTCTTCCACCACTGACTCTGCTGGTGGTCATTGTAAGTTCACATTATATTATGTCACATCATATCATCTTATGTCTGTTTCTCTAGTGAACCCCAACTGATACAAAATGAGAGGTTGAAAATGGTGATGGAATATGAAGGAGATGGAGCTACCATCAGAGATGTTACACCTGAGGAAGGGCACAGGTAGGGGTCATTGCTTTTCTCCACTTCTTGCATTTTTCAACAAATTCCTTCCATTGGCTGACTCACTTGAAAGCTACAGGACCATCCAGCCTAAACCTCTATTCTCCTGAAATCTAAGCAGAGCAGAGGAAGGGGAGTGAATGAATATGATGTCCAATGGGACTATGGCTCAAGGTCGATCTTGGCCACTTACCTTGCAAGTGAAACAGAAGATTTAAGGACCCAGAACTACAGGAGGAAGGTTCTACTTTGGCTCACATTTTCAGTCTATGGTTGGTTGGCACCAAGGCAGAGATAGCATGGGGAAGGAGTATGGGCAGAGGAAAGTTGCTCACATCATGGCAGCGAGGAGAGAGAAGAGAGGAGCTGGGAATACACCTTTCCAGGTCACATCCCAGTGACCAGGCACCACCTCTTCACAGCACACTCAGCAAGTTCAGGATAGGGTCCCCAAGATCCAGTCATCCTCCACAAGTCCTGCATCAGGGTCCATGAGAGTTTTAGGGACATTCTTGATCCAAATCCTAACTGTTAAGAGAGGAAGGAGACCATGGGCAAATTTCACTAAACTGCTAAGGTTCAGTGGATTCTGATGCCACATAAAATATTCAGGAGCATAAAAGGATATAATAATGTTCTGGAGTAACTACATGAACCAACATGACCTGATATGAAACCCAGAGGAAAACAAAAACCCAGAAAATACCTAAAAGCCAACTTTGTTATTAAAAATTAGAGCCAAAAAATTCTCAAATTTATCAGTCTGTTGAAAAATGACATACTCAAGTTTAATTTGTTTTAGGAATTAAAGGATGGTTCAATATTGGGAAATACATTAGTATAATTATTTATACTAAAAAAATTAAAAATAAAAGCATTCTGATCATTTCAGTGGATACTAAGGAAAGATCAATCAGTCCCCTCTCTTTTCAGGAGGAAATGAATCAACTCTGCAACCCCCTTATCAAGCACTCAGAGGGTCACTGGTCAGTTGAGAAGGTGCTATGGTCTGAATGACAGTGTCCCCTCCAAAGCTCATTCAAACTTAATCTCTGGTGTTGCAGAGATTGAGAAGGGTAGCCTTTGGGGGACAATTGTGAAGGCTCAGCCCTCATGAATGGAAAACACCATTTTAAAAGAGGTGGAGGCTAAAGGTTGTGCTCTCTGGCCCTTCTGCCTTTCTCCCTGTGAAGATGCAGCAACATGGCGCCATTTGGAAGCAGAGACTGCGTCTTCCAGATACTGATGCCAACACTTTGAGCTTAGACTTCTCAGCCTCCAGAAGTGTAAGTAATAAATGTGCCTTTACTGAATCTTGGGCATTTTGTCATAGCAGCACAATTGGATGATGAAAGTGTGAACTCTAGTGGTAAAATCTCCTGGTTTGTGAGTAGATCTCCTCTATTTCCAGAGTCTCTAACTGACACGGCACCATCTCCATGATAAAGAATTGATGGGACGAAAGAAAAGTTTTTCCAATTGGTAAAGTTCCCTTCCTACAACGATAGTGAACCTATGGCACACCTACTACCAGTTATACGTTATCGTGGAAAGCCCTAAAATGTTCGCCACCCCTACACGATAGCAAACAACCTCAAAGAGCGTCCTGAGCAGTCATAAATTGAAGTCATTCCCACAAAAAAGTTTCAGTGAAAGCTTAAATGCTATCATTCCTACCATTTAACATTATAATGGAGACAAAGGCTAATGCAATAAGGAAATAGGACAAATGAGTTATAAATATTGGTAAAGGAGAGATCAGACTGTCTCGATTTACATGCAATATGATTATCAACCAGGAGAACCTACTGAAGCTGTGAGAACAAATAGAATTAAGTTGAATTTAAAGTCAACATACAAAATCCAATATCTTTTCTGTTCATCAGCAATAACCAATTCATAAATCTAATAGAAAAGTGGATGCCATTCACAATTTCAACAGAAATTATAAGTACTCAGACAAACCAAAGAAAGTGAATATGAAGAAAATCATAAAACTTCACAGAAAGGCTCCAAAAAGAGGAGGGCCTGGATAATATCCTTCTGTAGGAAGACTCAACCTTGAAAGTATACAAATTCTCTTTATAGTAATATATAAGCATAATGCGATCACAATTAAAATCCAAAGAAAGGATTTTTAACACAATAACTTATTTTTAAAATCTGTATGGAAAAAACAATGCCCATAATGGCTGAGAATGTTTTTAAATAGAAGCACAATGAACAGTCTTCCTCTACTAGGGAGAGAAATGTACTATGCAGACATTTGTAAAGAGAACTTAGAAATAATGCAAGAATGGACAAAAAGAAAAAAATCAGCAGAACAGAGGCCAGAGAAAATACTTTTTAAATTTTTTAAGGAGAGTATCTACTATGCAGTTCACATTGGGTTTGAACTTACTATGCAGCCCAGATCAGCCCAGAACTTGTGGCAATCCTCCTGCCTCAGCCTCTCGAATACTGGTATTACAAGGGTGTGCCACCATGGCCAAATACTTGTATACACAGTGACTTAGTTTAAGGTCTAGGTGACATTTCAGCTGGAAAATTACTGTCTAGTCAATAAGTTATGTACACTCCTTTTAAGGGAATTAAAGTCATGTATCACATCACATACAAAAATAAACTAAAAATAAATTAAAGATCTAGCATAAACAAAATCCAACCTTTGAAAAAAGCAAAGGACTTTTTTTTAACTTTCCTATGAGTGAGAAAGCTTTCAGATGTGTCTCTCTGTTTCCCCATAAGAATATAATTAAATAAATTACAGTACATCAATAATATGCAATACATACTTTACAGCCAATTTAAAACTTTTATTACCAAATGTGTGTAGAACAGAGTGTTTCGTTCCTTGTGGGGGTGCGACGCGTGTACATAACACACCTTAGTTCTTTTTCCACCCTCTCCACTCCTTCCCCGGCCCTCTATCTCTTACAAGTGCCGCGCGCTAACCAGTGGCGCCCACGGAGCTCTAGCCCTCCTTCTGTGGATCCACTTGCCACTTGAGAAGGCTCCATCTCCCTACTTCCTATCACCTATCTTTTTATTTTATTCCTTATTTACACTCTGAGCTTCTCTTATAAGAGAACTCATACAATAACAGTCATTTTTCTTTAAAAAGGGAGTCACAGAAGAATATACATAGGATTTTCCTGTTTCCCTTAAATGGATATGTGTGTGCACATATTCATATGCCTACACAGAAAAGTATGCCATCGTATGCCTTCATATGCCATCAAACCACTGTGAGCTCTTTCCAGAAACCCCACCATGTGGAGGAAAGTGAGTGATGGGAGAGATTTGCTTTTTCTCCTGTATATTTTCCTGCTAGTTGGACCTTGAGAAGTATATTTTAAAAGAGAAAGAAGAGGTGCTGGGGATTTAGCTCAGCAGTGTAAGCGCCTAACTGGCAAACACAAGGTTGTGAGTTCAATCCCCAGTACCAAAGAGAGAAAGAAGAATGTTGTGTGTGATCCTTCCCAGAAGTGGAACCCCAAACAGGAGGAACTCACAGGGAATGAAGAGCCAGGAATAAGGCAGCAGAAGACTAAGACGTGAGTTTCTCTGAGGTCTCCCCCAAACCTGGTCCCACCAGGCTGCCTGAAGCAGGAACACCCCACCCCCAGCTCCCTGTCTTGAGGTGAGATTTTCAGACTTTGTACTCCAACATCAGTGTCATTGGTTGCAGGCTTTTCTCGGTGTGAGAAGAGTATGTGACCTCCTTTGTGAATCTCTGGGAAGCTCGTGATTGCCATGTCAACTTGCTGGACCACAGTCCAGTTGTGAGCCATAGCAGGCAACAGAAGCTGGGAAACAGGTGGACTTTCTTGAGGTCAGGAATCAAGGCAAGATGCCAACAGCCTCTACAACAGTCTATACTCTGGCAGCCTGAGCCAGTACTCAAGTCTCCTGCTCCCCACACAGAGTTCACTCCGTCTGGGTCAGCTTCTCCAGGATTCTGTTTGGTCAAAAGCTCTTGGGAAATGTATTACTAACAGACAAATTGAAAAAGAAGAAAAGCAGGAAGATTAGGCAGGTGTTGTGACACATGCCTATAATTGCAGCACTCTGGGAGGCTGAGGCAAGAGGAGCAGAAGTTCAAGCTTAGTCTCAGTAACTTAGCAGGAACTTGTCTCAAAATAAAAAAGGACAAAAGCCCTGGGTTCAATCCCCAGTGCTGAAAAATAAAAAGGAGGATTAGTGTGACATACTTTATTTGCTGTTGCAGTTAATTCTGACATCATAACTAATATTAAACATCTTCCTTCTCTAGTACCCACTGCAGATTATACACTGCTGCTGGTCTAGGTGACCTGCCCAGAGGAGTCTGGCACTGAGCCTATGGGTACCATGTTTATCAGGCCTGAGTGGCTGTACCTGCCCATTTCCAATTATAAATACACATAAGAAAATAAGAGATGCCGCAGTTGGGCATTTAAGTGTCTAATATACTCTTCCTTCCCCCATTACATATGTAGCTGAAGTTCTACCATCTTACTTCATTTCCTGGCCTCCTTCAAAGTAACTAGAAGCAGCAGCCAGAGTTTTAAATTAAGAGAAATCTCGCTGTGTCTCTGGGTAGAACTGTTCTTCTGGAAGCTGTATCTCTAGATGCATAGACCTAAATTTGCGGCCATAGGAAATATATGCCACCGAGGTGAGTCATCAGGAGTGACAATGGTCAGAGCAGCTCCTAATTCCAACCTGGTTTCTGAGCCCATGTATTTTATCTCCTGGGGACCCACCACATAGAACGAGCATTGGTCCAAGAACATTGCATACAACGTCGTCAAGGACAGCAGCAGCATGCCGTGGCTTGGAGGATGAATGTTGCTAAGGAGCTGCATGTGAAAGTGTGGTCCCTAGAGAGCTGCTATGGAGAGGTGCTGGAACTTTCAGGAAATGAATGGGGCCTGCTGGGAGCTCCTTAGGGCATTGGGGAAGTGCCCTTAGCATGTCTTTCTCATGTGAGCCCTCAGGACTTCTCAAAAAGGCAGTCTTACCAAAACCTGAATTAGGCTGCACCCCCCGCCCCGCTCCAGTTCACCATGACACTGCTCACTTCTACACACCTTCCCACTAGGATGCAACAGAGGCCAAACCAGTGGTGATGCCCCATACTGGAGTTTGAACCTCCAAAATTGAGCTAAATAAACCTTTTCTTTTTAAAAGTCTGCTGCTTCCAGTATTTCACAGTCACGCAAAGCTGAGCACTCCATATCCAGCCTCATGGGAAGTCATATTCTATCTGGAGCTTGAGCTGCACTGAGAGGAGAGCTTTGCACTGTGGTCTTAGGCCAGCAGCTCTTGGGTGCTGCTGATGTGGTTGTTAGGACATTGAAAGTGCCACAATTTTATTTTATGTTGGAGAAAACGTCTTGGCATGTCCCAAAGCACTGAACCACACCCCCCAGATTTCACTGATATAATAGACTCTGGAATTTCGGTTATTTCCTGTCCTCTAATGAACATGTGTCTTCCAAGTATCTAGAGCACTTGCTTTTCTCGCTTATTAAGCCCAGTTTATGTGATGCCACTCATGCAGTAGATCGGTGCTTTATGGAACACCCAGACGTCCGGGTCCTTTGAGAGCAGAGAGCAAAAGTAACATAGCCCAGGGACAAGATTCTTTACTATTGCCTGTCTCATAAATGCAAACTGCTTCATGAGAAGTCTCTGTCATGAGAGACATTGCAAGAAGTGCCTTTGCCAGAGCAGCAGCACAATAGCACAGCAGCTGAAAACCACAAGCTGTGTGCGTTTTTCTTTTTGCAGTAATGGTGACTGAGACCATGGTTTCCTGTATGCTATAACACCCCACCACTAAGATACACCTCCAGCCCTAACTTGTTTTACTAAGAACACTACATGAAGCCAGCAGCCACAATTGATGCTGGCACTTGATTAAGTTTGGGGAAGTCCACTGACGCCTGCCATGATTCACCTGGCTTTGTAGGGATTGAACAACACAAATGATAAGGACCAGCACCCCTGCATCCTGGAGGTCTCTGAGATACTCATTACTGACATCCCTCCCAGGGTGCAACAGAGCTTGATATTCACTCTATTGGTCAGGTGAAGGGAATGGTGGCTGTCAATTTCAAGACATCCAGTTGGCCCTTTCTACCATGATAGCACTTCCTACAAGAAAGCACTTATTAGCCAGACATGCCCATAATTTCAGCATTTGGGAGGCTGAGACAAGAAGACTGTCAGTTCAAGGGCAATCTTAACTATGTGGCAAGACCTCTGTCTCAAAAAGCACTTAGTTCATAGGCAAGGAAGCTTCTAACTATGGTAATTCTGGTGATGTGTTGATGAACTGCATCAGTGACCGCAAGTTGGACCCATGACTCAATGAAGCCACTGTGAGATGACCCTGGGCTGAAACAGTTTGTGGCCCAATCTCATCTTCCTGTCGTGTAACAGGAAAGTCACAGTAGTACTTTGTGCCTCTGCTCAGTTCTTGAGATGACCTGGATATTCCCTTCCCTAAAGTATGGTTATCTGAGTTAGTAGGCTAACTTATAACAAAGGGGATCAGACTACCTGAGGGCTCAGGAAATCCTCAAAGGTTATGATCCCTCCACACAGATATCACATTCCCACATCTCAGGTCCCGCCCTTTTCCCGTTAGGACTCTGACTTTGGTAGGAAACCTGTCAAGGCTGAGAATTCCAAGTTTTCTGAAGTTCTGCCTCTTAGATAGATATAGATGTAGTACTGAGCCTGCTTTCCAGCATGACTGTCTCTCAGCTCCAGGAGACAAGGACTTCCTGCCAAAGAGCTCTTCTCTGTCTCTCATACTCTGCTGTGAATTGGTGATCAATCCACATGGACCTACCATTTTCCAAGGACACTCCAAGGGCTTTCAGAGATAGCTTCTCGATTCCACAGTCTTTGCAATTACTGTCTCTGCTATACTGCTCACATGCCAAAAATATTGCAAAACCCAATACCTCCCCTTCCAGCTGTAAGCTGTCAGAAAAATTACATTAGCACCACATGCCCAAGAGTATCAGTTATCACCCTATAATCCATGCTGTGGTACTCATTGCAGGCAGGTCATCCAACTCCAGAATCCCTCCTTCCAGTCTGCTTTTCCTAGTGCCAGCTGTTTTAAGTCAGGTTCCCTAGAATAATGTTCCTCAAAGTGTGGTCCACTGGCCTCCTTCATCTGAGAACTTTCCAGAGATGCAGAGTGTTATGGATTAAGAACTGGTAGCCAACTTAATGCCACAGCTGGATTACATCAGCATGTCACTGAGCGAAGATGCTCCACCTGAGGAAAGTTGCCAGCATAAATAGGTGGAGAAGGAGAAGGAGGGCATTGAGGCATTAATGCATTATTGCATTGAGGCATTGTGGGTTCTCCTATGAATTGCTGTTTGAGCCGTTGTTTCTCCTAGAGAAGCTCTGGTCCTCACATCAAGCATTGCTTCCTGGCTCCAGAGGGAAAAATGTGTGCCGTTTGGTCTCCAGGATGAATTCGTCACGCTGGCTTCCTGGCATGTACCTGACTGTGCTTGTCATCGGAGGAGCTCGGGGCCTCCATGTTGCTGAGGATGGCTGTGGTGCTTTTCAGGACAGCCCTGGTCTTTGTTGTGAGTGTGACTTCTTGGTTCCAACATAAAACCCTCATCCCACCAGCACAGCTCCTTCACCCTTCCTGGCTTTCACTGCTGACCTTTGGGCCTTCCCATCACGGGTCCATATAAGAGACTGGTGTGAGCCCTTCTTGTGGGCTCTGGACCTCCAGTTGGACTCATGGGAGGCATTGTCATAAGCTCTGGGTTTTCATCTGGACTCATCGCTATGGGATTTAGGTCCTTGACTAAATATTCTATGTCTTCGGTGTTGTGGATAGATTTCCTGCATTTTCTTGTGTTAACTCCCAGTGACCATTATAAAAATAATATTATAAACTTCATGTCCTGATTCTAGTTGTTCTCCGCACAACCCCTGACACAGAGTCATGGGTTCTTCCCGGGACCAACTGAAACAGAGTTCTGGAGGAGGCCTGATTGTGTACCTCCTCTGAGTGATTCTAAGTGTGCTAAACACTGAGAGTCCCTGCCCTAGAAGTGGCATCTGGGGATAGGAATTCTTATGCAATTTATTTATTTATGCATTTATTTATTGTTTGGCAATACTGGGGACTGAACCTAGGGCCTGCACCTACTAATCAAGTGCTCTACCACTAAGCTACATCCTCAGCCCACGTAAGTGATTTCTTGAAGATACTTCTCAGGAGGGAGGCAAAGGAATTGAGGCAAGCAGATAAGACAGGGAAAGAAGCTAGGCCAAGATGTGGATGCTGCTGCAGTTCCGCCTCAGTCCCAAGGAGTTCTGGAACAGAAATGGCACCAGGGTGTTTTCTTCAGTGCAGGTCACAAGGCCAGCTGTACCCATCAGTCATCGGCAAGACACGCCCTGCCAAGGAGGGAGGAGGAAAGCATTTCCAGTGAGGCTGCCGGGCAGTTCTCTAAGGAAGGGCAGCTGCAATCTGTCAGAAGTCAGTACTTGCTGAGGACTCAACGCCTGGGAAAGGGGATCTGAGTGGGGCATCAGTAGCCTTACCAGGAAGAGCTGGGAGCCTATGATTTTGCTTCATAGCCCCAAGACCCAGGGAGGCAGCAGGGTGGGCTGGGAATAGAAAATGCACTGGACAAAAATCAGAGAACTGGCACATGAGCCCCAGCAGCAAATAGCAGGTATATGCCTTGTTTCTGGCTTTGCCTCTCTCATTTATAATATTGGGCTAATACCACTCTCCCTCAATCACGAATGTCAAGCTAGATAATATATATAAAAATGCGTTGTAAACTTTGTCATAAGGGAATATTACATAGTTTATGTTTTCTGTTGAGTATGTATAATATAAAAGGAATGCATAATTGAATTTTGGTGACAGGATTTATCTAGAGATAGAATTGCCGGGGCAGAGGGCTGAGCATTTTTATCTTAACTAGATATTGCCAAATTGCTCCCTAAAATGATTATCTCAATGTGCACTCCCACTAGCAGCGGCATATGAAGGCTCCATTGCCTTATGACCTGGCCATTTCTCTCTCACTTATTCTGGCCAGTCTAATGGATGTGAAGAAGCTGTGTGTGAGGAGATGCACATTCCAGTGCATTCTTTCCAGTCTTTTTTTGGCCAGAGATAAAATTAAAGATAAGTCAGATGTACCTCATTAAGGGAATGAATGAACAAATTGTGGTATATTCAAACAGTGGATTGCTATGTAACAGTTACAAGGGATGAGCTCATTTATAATACCTATGCATACATATATATGACAGCACTGGGTGGGAAATATAAGCTCTATAACACTGGGTAGCATTTTATACCTCTTTCTACAAACACATAAAACAGACCATTGTTTATAGATATATTCATAATAAAAAATATGAAACATACGCACCAAACTCAGGATAGTATCTGGTTATGGGGAAGAAAGAGAGCAATCACTTAAAGTCTACGAAAAATGCTTGACATTTGCCCATCTGGCAGAGCAAATGCACAACTTCTCACATTCCTGGTCCTTTATTTTGCAGACAATTAATTATTGTTCTCATTGCTCAGGGCAAAATTTTTTAACGGAGGACTGAGGATATGGTGGCCACCTCCTATCGTTTTGCAACACCGTGCTGGGCACTGGTGTGATCACCAGTGAAAAAATTAGCCATGAACTTCACCCTCATGGAACGCCCGGCCTCAAAAGGGAGTCATGTCAAAACCATGGCAAGCACTAAGATGGAAAATGCCAGAAGCACAGTGATATAGCAAAATTCAGGAGGGAACATTTCAATCTGGACATTGGGAGATGGAATTTCAGTGAGACCTGTGGGTTAGCAGGAGGTGACCAGTGGGGACTGAGGAAAATGGACAGGGTTCCTAAGTTGGAAATGATGTGAAAGAAGCTCCCAGGCAGGAGCACATGTCCTCAGGGAACTGCGAGGAGCCTAAAGGACACGGGGAGCCTTAGGAAGCAGAATGTGAACTGCAAGAGGTGAGACTGCAAACACTGGCAGGGCAGGATCAGGCAGGGACTGGCAAGCCTGCGAGGATGTCTGTGCTTTTTTTTTTTAATTTAAGAGTAATAGGGTACCTTTACAAGTTATTTTTAATCTATGAGTGATGCAAAATTCTCATAATTTGTGCTTTAACTTTCTACTATAGAAATTTTTAAGCGTGTCCAAATTCAGAATAGTACAATGAAACCTTATATGCCTTGCTTTGATGTGGTCAGGCTCCCCTTTTCCTGACCATCTGTTATTATTTTGAAGAAAATCCAATATACCACATCATTTCATATATCAGTATTACTGTACATAGCACTACAAGGACTTTCTAGAAGGAGGAAAAATAACCGAAATATAACATTATACCTACAGAATAATTATTTCAGAATTGCATCAAGTATTGAAGAGTTTTAAGCAGAGGAATACCATAATGCAATTTACTTTTAAAATATGATCCTGGCTGTTCTGTGCAGAATGGACTGGAGAAACAGGCAGAGCAGGGAGGCCAGGAAAGAGACCCAAGCAGGATTTAGAGGCTGGGCCAGGCCGTGCAGAGGAGAAGAGGAAAGTACAGGTCCTGAATCTATTTTGGAGGTAGAAGCAAGACTTGGTGATGAGTGGAAAGAGGATAAAACAGGGGTGACACCAAGCATGCCCTTGGGCTCTGGCCCAGAGCTTTATGGGGATCGAAAGTGTTGTCTCCTGAGACAGGGAACTCTGGGTAGGCAGGATTGAGTGTAGCACAGAAAAGGGCACAGGAAGAGCTCAGCTTTCGGTATCTCTCTCAGCTCCTACAAGCTTCTCAGAGAGTCACGAAGCACTTTCTGCCTCTTCTCTGGTGTCTGCCACCTCTCCTCCGCATCTTTGCTGCATGTCCTGGGAGGAGGAGGTCCAAGCCACAGGTCTGGGGAACAAAGCAGCTACTCAGCTTTCCAGGAAGGCCATGGCCATCTGCAGGCAACTAGGGAGTCAGTCTTATTTGAGGAGTGAGTTTTCCCCTCTCGTGCCCACAAGATTCTCTTGTTATCTTGGAAATGTTTTCACATGATGAGAATGAAAGGGAACGTTCTGACCTTTCCAGGCATGAAGGCAATCCCAGTGATGCAATGCCACCAGTCTGGGATCAATACTAGAGAGAACATAAAAGAGGTAACAACTATACCCAAGGCACTGCAAACGCACATAGAGCCTTTTGGTAAATCAACCAGAATGTTCCCTCTGAGCACATGCAGCCCCCAGACACACAGCTTTGACAGTAGCCAGAATCTTTGCACAAATGAAAAGAGATATTATTTTCCAGAGTCCTTCAGCTCCTTGTCCAGCTGTCCTTAGGCATCAGAAATGACCAAAGCAATCATTTGAGGAAGCCCAAGACTTCATCCCTACTCCTGGTAGCTTTTAATCTGGCTTAGTGAGATGAGAAACACAGCATGACAGTTGGGTGATCATACACCTGGGCTTGTCTGTGCGTGTGTGTGTGTGCTTCAGGAGGAGAGACTGTGATAGGAACTGAATAGATATAGCGACCAGTGTGCAGGGAAAATGTCTTAAATGCACATTTGAGCAGAGCCTCTAGGGCAGGGCCCAAATGAGGCCACTCCTTCTCCAGGAGGATAAAGCCACATCAAAGTAGCCTGCAAGTCAAGGGAAGAGGACGTTTTAGAAGGTCACGGTGACCAGTCATAACCAATGCTGCTGAGAAGACCCGAGCATGAAGGATGACAGAAGACCTTTCTAGGAGTTCTCAGAGCAATGAATCACAAGTCAGAGTTCCAGGTGTCCAGAAAGAAGGCTACATAAAGACAGAGGCACAGCCTGTTTTGCATGAACTCAAGAAATTTGGCAGGAAAAGCCAGTTGAGAAGTGGATGAGAATTGAAGAGCCAAAAGGGTCAGGTGAAGCTTTTTCAAGTTGGGAAGAACCTGCTTCTATTTAAAGGTCTTATGAACAGAGTTAGTGAAAAGAAAAAGGCTGAATGGGCCACAGAGGATCAAGCACAGAGCGGGAAGGATCCCTTGGGAATGAGAAATTGTCTTACCCGAGAAAGAACAACAGCTGATTCCTAAGCTCAGAAAAATGTAAGGATGGCTGCAAGGACACAGCCGACCAGGAATAGGCCTTCAGTGGCTAGCCTGAAAGGTTTCAAGTGCACACTAGGCGAGACTGGATTAAGCTGCCTTTCTCAAAATAGAATGTGCATATACATCACCCAGGGCTCTTGTTAAAATATGAATCTTAATTCAGTGGATCTGGGGTGAGATCCGAGAGCTGCATTTCTAACATCATGAGTGTGCCATCCAGCTACCAGGAGCCCAAAGCAGGGTGAACAGAGAACAAGAAAGGGAGGAAATGATCAAAAACCTGATGGAAGGAAGCATCCCGAGGAGAATCCCACAGTAAAAGAACTCACTAAGCAGGATGAGGAAGCAAAAGGCCAACACAGAGACACACCTGGGAAAATTCAGAACAAGAACATGAGGCATTTTCTTCAGAGATAACAAACAGACTGTCTGCAGAGCTATACGAATAAAACTGAGCCAGGTATAGGGACACATTTAGGTCATCCCAGTAGGGAGAGAGGCTGAGGCAAGAGGATGGCAAGTTCAAGGTTAGCCTGGACAGCACAGAGACTTTGTGTGACCCTCTCTGAAAGTAAAACATTTAAAAAGACTGGGGATGTGGTTCCTGAGAAGGCCCTGGGTTCAACCTCTAGTACTATGAAAAAAACCAGATAAATAAAATTGGTCTCATCAGTTTTGTCAGAAACGCGGAAGCTCTAGAATCTTCAGCATTCTTAAACTGGGTTTTCTATACCCTGCCAAACTGCAAACCAATGGGCACTACTCTCACATAAAGTGAGGCTTTAGATGACAGTCTTATGGATTGTTTCTCACATCAACTTTCACAATGGCAATCTGAAATTTGAGAGAAGGCAATAAATGGAGCATGTATATGCGGATCTGATTTTCTGACATTATCTAGAAGTCAGGATTTGAATGATAATAGAAAAAATGAGGCACTGGAAGGGTAGGTCATGCTGTCACAAGAGGAAGGGCCAATGGCGGAGACTTGGAACCCACAGAAGGAGAGAGGATCCTCAGTATTGAAGAGTCTGCCCCTCCTGCACTAAGAAGGGGAACTATGAGTCATTTTGATAAAATCTTTAGGAAAATTCAGTTTGGTTGTCAGGGAGGTGAAAGTAAAGGCAAGGGATGACATTCAGCAGAAAGTGGAGAAAAACAGACTAGAGAGAGTTTGACTGTGGGCACGGGTGACTGGTGATAAGAATTTGGAATATGATAGTAAGGACCGAGCAGCCTTAGAGGATAAGGCTGGATAACGACAATTAGAGTTTTCTAGGAACCTTAAACTTGCTGAGTTTATAGGAATGATGGAGATTTTTGTCCCACTTAGGATCGAGGGTAAAAATAAAAGAGAACAGAAGAAACCCTGCCCTCAATGTTCTCCACTAAGGGTGCTTGCTGTGTTCAGCGCACCTCTCTAGCTGACAGGGCTGATCTGGCCATAAGCAGACCCACAGAAGGCACATCTAAGCCAGAGACTCATTTATGTAGGGGTCAGAGGCCAGACCAGAGAGAAATATCCAAGGAGACATTGAGCCTAGATGACAAGCCATTCAGAGACGAGTGCCCGAATTGCAACCCAAAAACCCACTTCTTTATCACAAAGTCCCCACACTGCAATTAAACCTGAATACTGATGTTTTAGATGACAAAAAACAAGTCATACATTAATATATTTTGTCTGAAAAGAAAAATAAATAACATGTGTGCTGCAGGTTCACCACCGCTGGCCTAGAGTGACCAAGACAAAGAAGAGTGGAGGAGTGGTAAGAATTCAGGCAAAGGGGCTGGGGATTTAGCTCAGTGGGGTAAGTGCCTGCCTGGCAAGTGCAAGATCATGAGTTCAATCCCTGTACCAAAGAAAACAAAACCAGAAAAATAAAAAGAATTCAAGCAAAGGAAGTACCAAGTTCAGAGAGGACTGTTTAGGGTCACAGAGTGAGCCTGGAGTCCGCAGGGTTTGGGGAAGGTCGTTCAAACACACCAGGGTGGCATTTCTGTGCCCAAGAGAGATTTGGCACCTGTGCTACTTTTTAAACTATACAGACTCCTGCTTGGCATGGTTATTAGCCAGGGAACAGTTGGGTGAAGGGAAATCAACATCTTCCAAAGCTTCAGGCAAGCATGGGGGAGCATGGCTGATGCATCTCCCAAAGCTCTGCAGAACAAGTGATCAATGGCCTAAATTTCCACCTATACTCAAATTAGTGTTTTTGGTAAAGAGCTATATAGTTCATCTTTAACACCTACAGGTCGTAAGATGTAACCATTACTCAACTCTGCTATCACAGGGTGAAATTACCACAAAATGAATTACAAATAAATTACAAATGAGTTGGCTTGGTTGTATTTTAATAAAACTTTATTTATAAAACTGTCCTATCCCGAACAGTGTGGATGTGGATCCCAAGATATAAAGAGGATCGTATTTTATATGCCCTGACTTTCACGAACCCTGTAAAGTTTTGTAAGGTGTCCTTTTCTGAACCCAGTGAGTGGACCTTCAGAGCACCACACAGAATGTGTATATGGTGTCCAACTGATAAGAAGTAGCCTCATGTCTTAAGCTCATGCTTCCATACAATTTACCCAGCTCACAAAACCTGGTTCTTAGAAATTAAATTGATGCATTTGGTTGTATATATTACAGATGCTAGTCAAACACTGAGTTAACTTTTAGGGATTAGTGCGTGTTTTGATGTCAGTTCAAGTATTGGAAAACACACACATCTGAGGTGTAACTAGCTTAATTTGCAAGGTCAGTGTAGGCAAAGATACAGTAATGATATCAAAAGGCTGTTCACATTTGGCATATGTATTCACACACTGTTTATATTGCATTGAGCAAGTGTCCAGGACACAAGAGAACAAGCAATATGTCCCTGCCTTCAAGGTGCTTGCAGTCCAGTGAAAGGAGGCAAGGAGTTAGTAAACTAAGACTAAAATGTAGTCAGGCATAGCTTCACATACCTCATATAAGGCAGGAAGATTGCAAATTCAAGGTCAGCCTGGGAAACTTGGCAAGGCCCTGTCTCAATATAAAAATAAAAGGAGCTGGGGCTGTAGCTCAGTCCAAAGGCGTTGGATTCAATCTAAAATACCACACAAACAAGAGTGAAATCAATAGTGCTGTGTATCACACAGTAGTAAAAATGATAAAAGGGTAGGAAAGGAGGGTACAGGCATGTGAGTGTGCACATGCGCGCCTCTGGGGTATGTGTGCATACATACACGGATGTACACATGTGCTGGGAAGTCACAGGGACATACAACAGTACGTGCTGGTGGAGGGCAGGCAGCAGCCGAGATAGCGCATCACCTGTGCCGGATCAGCCCTGACCCCTGTGAACCTCTCCCCACGGGTGGACTTCTCTTTCCAAGTAATTGGGAGGGAGACCTCAGTGGTCAGGTATTATTTAAATGGATGCACTGGACGTGGGAGCCTGAGCCATGTGGACATTTGGAGGGAGGGCATTTCATGCACAGAAATCTGTAACAGCAAACGTAGGGACAGGCCTGTGTGTGTGGCTACAGAAGAGCAAAGAGGTCAACTCAGCTGGCTGGGAAGTGCCTGATCAAAGGCGCTTCCCCTCTGAGGTGCGAGAACTTGGCTCTGATGACCCTGAAGGGCAGATTCACAAGTTTCCTCTTGTACTAAGCAGATTAAATACACCTTGTTCCAAGTTTAAGTTCATCGAGTTCATCACTCTGTGATTTTCAATGGCCCTGGAGGATTCTAAATCCTTGTCCCATTCAAAGATCAGCGTCCCATCCGCCCAGAGGCAGGCTTCTCTGTGGCTCTTACGTGCTTTATAGCAGATACACTAAAGACACTTGTGATAAAACGAACCCTATTTTTGTTTCTGATACCACCAGAGTGTACACAATCTCTCCCAACCAACTTCCTCCTTCTTGGCCCTTTCTGTGAGGCGTTTCTAGTGTCCTTTCCTGTCTGGTGATAGACTGTGGATTCCCCCCAACTCCTGGGCCGCGTGGTCTGTCTGCTTTTCAGCATGGCTAAAGTAAACCCATTATAGAACATTCCTATCTTTCCTAGATCGCTCCCTTCCTGTTTCAGTCTAGCCTACATTTAGCAGTTTTACTGTTTAAAAATGCTGTCTCCTATGGTCTCTTAATCTCTATTCTCTCCATCTTGCACCTGGCTCCCCAGCAGCATGCCAGACAGCATTTCTGCACCAGTGCTGGTGGTGTGAGGGTATTCTCCTCTGTCTGTCCATGCTTCTTTTTCCCCTTCCTAGGGAAGAAATGAATGGGAGGGCACAAGAAGGTGGAAGCATGGAGTCGAACCCCACTTCTTTGGAGTGTGTGTCCAATCAGATCGCAGGGCCTCAAAGCTGCAAACCAAAGCCACAGTTCTCTCACACCCTGGAAGAAAAGCTGCAGGCTTGCGGTCCAGCCACAGACACGCACCACATCCTAGGACCATTCTCACAGTGGGATGAAAGTTCTCATGGTGATTGTAGGCTACACGAGAATTACACAAAATCCGTAAATTGAAGTTCTTGGCCTTTAGGAGGTGATTAGGTTCGGATGAGGTCATGAAGGTGTCATCATGATGAAAGAGGAGGAGACTGGCGCTCATTCTGCCCCCACCTTTCAAACCAAGCAGAGAGCCCTTAGCAACAAGTGCATTGGTCACCCTCTTGCACTTTCCAGTCTGCAAAACTGTGAGAAATAAATGCATGTTGCCAAAGCCACCTGCCCATGGTGTTTCATTATGGCAGCCAGAGGTATGACAGGGATCCAGGTCCCTCTCTCTCTAACGGAGATAAATTATGTCTTTTTTATCTATTCTTCTTCTTTTCTTTCTCCATCTTTGGAAAAGAGCTAATAAGTAAAGAACACTATCAATGATTTATCAGAAGTCCAAGTTTCTGGTTAAGTCCTGGTAAGTCAGCTCCACTTGATTAAAAAAACTCCCAGCAGATTGGTGGCACGTGATCCTGGGTGGGTGTGGAGGAGTGATCTTGGGTGCAATACACAGTCCTTTGCTGACATTGTGCCCATGCCGTGCTTCCCAGCTGCCATGAACTATGCACCTTTACTCCACCACATAGTTTAAAGGCCAGGCCAGCCTGACACTCTCTTGGCCTCTCATTTGGATACAGCCTCTGTATCCAATTCTTTCACCTTCTCCTCTCTAGCAAAACTCCCTGGAGTGGGCTTTCTGGCTGCAGGTGGCACTGGCCAGTATGGGCAACAGGACACAGGGGCTAAGGGTGAGGGGTCAAAGAGCAGAAGCAGTTACTTCTACCTGCAGTGTCACTGCTGCCTGGCGGGTCCCTGCTGGTCCCTGACGCCAGCCCCATGCTGGTAGAGGATGCAGCCTGATCTTGTAATTGAACACTCTGTCCTAGCTACTGTTACATCCCAGATTGAAAACAGAAAAAATACACAGTAACCACATTGAAAAGTTGGCTCTGCCCCACCTGCCCTTTGCTTTCTGTGCGAAACGGGGGCAGAGGTCAGTTTAATGTCAGAGGACGGCCGGGTAAGGAGACTGTGGCCTTCTGTGACAGTGAGCAGCCCCCACCTTCTTCCCCCGAGCTGTGCCTTCTCATTCCTTGACTGGGATGTGGGATACTTCCCACTGCAAAGACAAAGTCTGCAGTGACATCGTTTCATTGACTTTGTGTAATCCTATTTGGGGTTGTGTAGATGTTTTCCCAGCAGAAGCATAATGTTTTATGCTCACATTCACTTGGAAAGGGAGAGGGACACAGCAGACCGGCTCAGTCTGCCTTCTCTTTTGAAATGCAATGTGTCACCTGCTCCTGACTTTACAGAGTCCAATAGAAAGAGCCTTCCAAGAGGTACTGACCCTGGACATGGGTCAGTCCAGAGTCACTCATTGAGAGGAATGGGATCTCGGTGCGTGAGATGATCCCAATCCTATCCTCAGAGCATACTAGGAGAGCTGAACACACGATTCACACAGGAAGGGATTGCAGGATTGCAACAGGGTATCAGCACAGAGACAGGAATGCAGCCCCCACCCGCTTGGCATACCCACTGTAAATGCACCATTTGCTACCTTCCAATGATGCTGCTGGTGGCAAAAATGAGGTCATGAGTGCCTGCAAGTGATTTTGCCAGAAAGGAGCCCCTCTTGAAATGGTAGGCTCCCTGCACAGTCTCTTCCTGGACCAGCAAAACTCAAAGAAGCAAAATCCCCTCCTGAATGTGGACACTGAGGCCCAGAGAGCCTGACTCCTCTCTGCCTTAGAAGGCAGTTTTGCTATAAGAGCTGCTGGAGGATCCCCTCCTCTCTTCTAATACCCTGGCATGTGAGGGGAGAGCCAACAGACAAAGAAGCCTTCTCCTTTTCTCCATTCCCTTTTTGGTTCCCTAGCCCAACTTGTGGGGATAAAGCTCTCAGATTTGTTGGACTGCACATAGGTGTGGAAGGTGCTTGTTCTTAGGAATGGAACAAATGCTGTTTAGGTCCCAGGAGCATCCAGCACAGACAGGGAATTGGACATGAGCAGAGAGGAATCCACTGTGGTTTCAGACATCTGTAGCCACACAAACTCCCAGCCTCCAAGCAGAGATTCAGCCTCTCTGCTGGTCCTTTGCCGGCTGAGGCACGAATTCTGGCAAATCTGGCTCTCAGGCCCCCTCTGTGAGCGAGCTGTGCAATAGCACCCTGCAGACCAACTGTGCCTGCCAGGCTGGGAAGGGCCTGCATTCTGGGGGGCCTTCAGGGACTGTGGAGGTGCTCGAGGTCACCTCTGGCCATCTCTAAGCATTCAGGAGTGGTATGGCCACCTAGGGGAGGAGAGCTGCTCACCTCTGTGCTGCTGGTCCCCAATCCCTTCCAAAGACAAATCAGCCAGCCAGTGGGGGTTCAGCCTGCCAGGAAGCTCAGGCTGCCTGCAGAAAAGTCACAAAATATTGTTTGAATTAGGTCGCTGAATGGACTGAGGGAAGGAGGGCTAGCCTTTCATCCACTGTCAAAACATGCCCACAAGCTCTTTCTTCGGAATATCTGCAGTGGCTGTATCCCTTCAGCAGCAATAGGAAGGGGTGCCTTGGGGGGAAGCAATAGGGGCCAGCAGAGCTCTGGAAGTCTGTAAGGGCGAGCCTCAAACTTCAAGGGTCACAAACAGGAGGCAGCAGGGTCAGAGGCACACTGTGCAGGACTCCTTGGAGGCCAGAAGGGAGAAATCAGAGAGGAAATGAACTTTTGAATGAAGAAAATGCTTTAATATGTCAATAATGTACGCCTTTTATGCCAACATTGTCACAAAATGTGATTTTTAATACTTTCAGTGGAGGGTGGGGGTACAGAAAGCCAAAGGCTCCTGGTCCAGCCTGGAAAAGTTTAATTGGGCCCAGCATACGGGGGCTCAGCTCCGGACCTCTGCTCTCTCACCTGGGCTTCTGGGAGGACGGACACCTCCAAGGTCTGGCCTTATTTATTTATTTATTCGCTTATTGTCGCCCCTGCTCATATCTCCCTCAGAAGAAGTAGAAAAAAGGGATGCAAGGGCCATGACACCGCCCCCACTGTGCCAGTCCTAAGTCTCAAGCCTCCCTTCAGTCTTGCTCTGTGCCCTGAGCAACTCCAGACTTTGGAGAGTCTGACCTAAGAAGGGGGAACTGGAGCCAACCCAGCTTTCGGAACCCTCATCTCTGGGCCTCAGCCAGTCACTCAAGTCCAGGAGCGTGCTGGGAGCTCCAGGCTTCCCGGCGGCCTTTGTGTGCGGGGTGTCTGGGGGAGGAAGGCACTGGCGGGGGGAAGCCGAGGCGCCCCCCCTCCCCCGCGCCCCATCTCCCCATCCACCCCGGCACACGCACGCGGCTGGCTCCGCTGCCCTCCGGCGGTCCGGCGACGCTGGGCGCCCGTGGCCGCGCACACGGACGCTGGGGCCGCGGGGCTCGCTCCCGGGCCTGGCTCCGGGCCCCGCCGCCGCCCCCTCGCGGCGCGCAGGCTGCTCTCCAGTCGCGGCCACGGGGTAGCGCTCAGCCCCCCTCTCCGCGTCCCCGCCTCCGCCTCCGCCGCGCTCGTCCCCGGCTCGCGCTGCCCCCGCAGCTCCGGCTCGGCGCAGGCAGGAGTGGCTCTCTGGACGCCGAGCCGCGACAGCAAGCGGAGGGCAGCGGGCTCGCGAGCGGCGGCAGCGACCGCGGTGGGCGGAGGCGGCGCGGCCGAGGCGCTGGGGCGGCCGCCGCCGCTCCGGCCGGCGCAGTCGGCAAACGCCGGGCGGCCGAGGGGCCCCGAGTCCTCGGAGCCGGGGCTGCCTGTCGGGCTCTCCGTGCGTCTTGCCTAGAGCTCCGAGCGGGGCGCGACGGAGGGCAGAGCCGCGAGTCTGCGTCCTCTCGCCGGCAGGAGGCTCAGCGCCGAAGCGCCGGCTTCAGCCCGGGGCGCCGAGCCCGGCATCCGCCCCCGCCAGCCGGCAGCCGGCGCAGACATGGGCGCGCGGGATTGCGCGCCGGGCCGCGGGATCCGCAAAGTTTGCTAGCCGGCTGGGCGCGCAGCCGAGGGCGCAACCGGGAATCGGGGTGTGGAGCGGCGCCTGCGGATTCGGCGTGAGGGCTGCGGAGCCGAGAGGGGAGGCTCGGCCCCGCCAGATGCCGCCCGCAAAGTTGAAGAGAAGAAAACTTCGGCTCCAGGGAGATTCGGACCTAATGCTCACCTCGCCCCCCAAGCCACGCAACCCTGAAAGAAGCCCTGCACCCTCGCCCACCTCCGTGCTCGACTCGGAACAGGTCCCCGGGGCAGGGCGCGGGGGACCGCGGTGACTGCGTCGGCCGGGAGAACCCAGCCAGGGGGCGGGGAGGGCCAGGGGGCGGGCAACGTGGCCACGGAGGAAGTTTCCTGAAGTTGTCCGCTTATTCCGGAGCCCGGCCAGCGACCTGGCGGGATCGCGGAGGCCGCCCTGCCTGGGAGAAGTAGAAGTTGGGGTGCTAGGGGAGGAGGCTTTCCGAGCCCGAGAGGCAGACTTTGCCGCTTTTTCTTTGCTCTCCCTTCGCCTTCCGGGCGCGCTGCCGGGATTGGACTTGGATAGCAAAGGAGGAGGAGGAAGAATTGGGGTCGCCAGTGCCGCTTCTCTGAGCACGGCAAACCCAAGCCCGGGACTCAGAGCTGCGTGACTGTCTCTCGGGACGAAGCTGCGGGCGGGGTACCGGACCCCAGTAGGATTATAAAGCAGCGCGGAGGAGGACAGGATCCCGGAGGACACCCCCTCCTGACTGGACACCATGTGGAGTCTGCTCCTCTGGACTTTGCTGGCTGTACATCAGATTCGCGTGATCCGAGCCCAAGGTAGGGCACGGGGGCCAGCCCCGCGAAGGGCTGGGGAGAAGTCGGAGGAAGGGTGGTGCCGAGACGCCAGGCGCAGCCTTGGCAGAGTCCTCCCCTGGGAGTTTCGATAATCCCCACCACCAACACCATCACCGAGTTTTGGGGACTCTCTTTCAGGCAGGGCAGCCTCTCTGAGACTTGTGGCTTCTGACTGTGGAAAGTGGGGGTCCCCTTGGGAGGCTGGGAAGAGCTGGGGGTGAGGTGGGAGGGGCCGCCACCACCCCCAGGCCGCTGGGGATACCTTCGGGCAGGGGGTGGGGGAGCGTTCAGTGCCCAGCTGCACATCCGGCTCCTCTGGGTTCCCCAGGCCGGGCTCCTGGTTCCTGTTGAGCAAGGCCTTCTTGTCTTAAAGGCTGGGGCGAAGGATGGAGAGCGCTCTCGCTGGCTGGGTCGCCCCAGGAGGGTACTCGCCCTGCTTTGCCACGTACTGAGCCCGCGCAGCCCGGCTGCCTGGCTGGGAGTGCTTTGCTGCGTGGGCCTGGAGCCAGGCGCGGGTGCAACCTCAGACCCTTGGGAGGTGGGAGTGGTGCCCCGGGAGGGTCTGAGGCATCCCTCAGGTCACGCCAGACACACCCCGCATCCCGCCTCTGCCTCCAGCCTTCACTAGTCCTGGATTGTCTTTCCTGCTTACTGTGTGACCTGTGGCTGCGTGAAGCAGTCTGCCGGTGCAGAGCTGGGTTTCAGGTGGGAATGCTGGAAAGGAGAAGGGGTCATCGCTACATCTTCCTTCCGAAGGTAGACGTCCAAACGTCTGCCCACACCTCTGGAGAGCCCTAGAAGGGCAGGGCGGCTGTACCCGTGCTTCCTGCCTTTGGGGTTCTCCTATCCACTTGGTGGTGCCCGCGA
The DNA here is from genome assembly GCF_034190915.1 of Cavia porcellus. NCBI lineage: Eukaryota > Metazoa > Chordata > Mammalia > Rodentia > Caviidae > Cavia > Cavia porcellus. Next base: position 25,173,419 of record NW_026947515.1, read on the forward strand.
CGTCTGAGCGGCGCCTGCTGGGGGCGAGCAAAGCGAAGTCTGGGTTGAAGCTCCACACTCTGGAGCTCAGCCTTGCCTCTTCCAGACTCTGGAGGGGCCTGGCCCACCTGGGGGCGTTGGACTGTGGGGCTACAACCCGAACAAGGCCCCACTCCATCTCCGGGGTCTCAAAGCCTGCGCGAGAAAAGGGACCCCAGTGCCCCCAGAGTCAGGCAAGTCCAAGAGCCAAGATGAGAGATTAAAATGACCCACTGTTGCTCGAAAGAGTTGAGGGAATGATTTTACGAGATAATTTAGGTAAAAGCACTTCGAAATTTTGTAATGAGCTCCATAAATGTAAGGTAATAAAAGTTATTATTTTTATGATCATCATAAAATCTTCCAGCAGGCAAGGACCTCAGAGGTCATCTTATTCTAATAGCCATTTAACAGATAGGGAAACTGAGGCCCCATGGCATTGAGTTACCCTAGATCACTGAGTAATCTGGTGTGAGAGTCAGGAGGGGGGCCAGATGAGTTCTGAGCCACTCTCCTAGGTACCAGGGTCAGCTGCAGCTGGGATCTTCGTCTGGGGGCTCCTCTTTAGTGGGGGTTCCAGGAAAACGAGATGCTGGAAGAATAGAAATGAGCTATAGTCCATTCTGAAGCCCTTCATGGGTTTATTCTGAGATTTCCATGACTTTACTACCCAAACACCAAGAGACAAGGCAGGGCCCTGGGACTGGGCCCTTCTAGCTTCATGACCACACAAACTCCATGAAAGAACTAGCTTCCCTGGACAAGTGGCTCACCAATGCTTGCTATACCCTGGACTGGGTCCTTAAGGAGTCCCCAGGGCAACTGGTGGTCCTTCTTTCATGGTTTTAATATCCTTTCCTGTCTTCCCTTCCTCCACACTTTCTCCATCCACCAGAGGCCAAGATCCCACCTGTCTTGCTAAAGTTAAGGCCAGGCTGCCTACTGTCTCTGCCCTTCTTGCTCGGGAGGGGCCGCACCTGTCAGCAACAGAGAAGGTTGCTGATGGATGCATTCTCTCTGGCTTCTCCTGTTTGCTGCCTTTTTGAGTGTCAGGCTACCCAGGGCCCCTGCTGCTCTGTTTGTGCTCTCTGGCTCTGAGAATGTTTGTCTGCCAGCATCGGCCGCCTCCTTCCATTTGTCTTCCAGGCGGCAAACCCTGCACAGCATTATGGGAATGCAGTTTCTGTCCAGGCTTGGAGGCAAGACTGGGTTTATGTGAGGGCTGGGCTTCGGGCACAGGGGTTATCAGCTTTGGGTTTAGAGAGTGAGTTTCTTCCAGTCTGAAGCCATCATCACCTGGTTATACTGAAAGACACACTTGAACCCTTTAAATTCCCCACAATCTGATGTCAAATGGTTCAAACTCATTTCCCGAGTGAAGGTCAGTGACATAGAACAAGCTTTGGCTTTGGCAGCAGAATGGACAGGAGGCCATTGTGATCTGGCTTCATGGCCTAACTGCAGAGAGGTCTTAGCAGAGCTCTCAGCTGCTCAGAGCCTTGGCTTCCTCATCCATACTTCCCTCATCCTTATCTGTATATTGGGTAAAGTAGTGACCCTGTTACAGAGTTCCCAGGAGGCTGGAGACATTCCCAGGGAGGCACCAGCTAAGGGTCCCCCATAGAAGGTGCTTCCTACTTGGGTTGACACTAAGCCAGGGACCCAGAAAGGTGCCTTGATACCACCAATAAGAACTTGAATTCCTGGAGGTTTCTTAACTTCCTTCCTTGATGACCTCAGTGTGTTGTAGAATGGCCCTTACCCTCTGAGCTCCCAGGGAACAGGTAACAATGCAGGTTCACCAGCTCCCTCCCGGGCAATAGGACTCCACATTTCACCAAGTGCACCATGCTTGTAAGCTTGATAGCTGCAGGAGGTCATTCCGGCAGGCATGAGAGGCTGGGAGGACGGTGGCCAGCTGGTCCAGGAGGTTCTTTCAAGAGAACCATGCGTGAGGCAACGTGAACCAGGCGGTGGGGAAACCGTGACAAAAGCCTGAAGGCTTTAGCTTGAGACTCCTAGAGGGCTCCAAAGGGAGAAAGCGTAGTTCAGGGAGCCAACCACAACAAAAGCCAGACAGCACTAGAGGGAGCGGGATGAAAGTTTAATTACATGGTGTGGCTAAGCTGTAATTATTAATTACTGACAGCAAAAAATAACTTATTGATCAGGACCTCTTGCTAATTACCAGGAGGCCCAATGTCGTGCTTGCCTGGGGCTCAGTTGTCAAAAGCCCCACAGCAGAGTGGGATGGGGGTGTCCCTGCTCCTCCACCCCCTCCTCCCATGTCCCTGTCTCCTTCACCCTATGTACCCCGAGGCCTCAGCTGGAGCGTCTCAAATGTTCTTCATGTGCTCAGATGAGCAGTCACGCTTGGAGGCTGCAGAGGCTCCCCTTGTCTGGGCCGAAGCGTTGGGACCCCACCCAGGATCATGCAGACAGCCTGCATCTACCTCAGAAACTCTCCTTTCCGTGCATTTGTTCAGCAAATATTTATTGACTGGCTCTCCCCTATGTCCTCTGCTGGGTGGCCGGAGTAGGGGCCAGGAACCTTGTTCCATCAGGATAGGGAGGCTGGGAAAGAGGCCAGACTCTTTACAGCAGACCTCTGTTTAAACAGTGCCTCAGTGACCGCCCATTGGATGATGTGTTTTAACTGCATATTGGTGAGCATTTGACCTTGGACACTCTCACACACAGTTGGGCTCTAAGCTAATGTGAGGGACAGTGGGCTTGTTCTCTGTCCTCGGAACTGGTGGCATCATTGTATTAGATTTGAAAGACACATGAAAAGTCATCTAGAGCTTCCTCTGCCCAGAAACCTGGACAAAAGGCCATCTGGTCTGCTTGCATATCCTTGGTAATAGAGAGATCACTACCTCTTGCAAATGGTTGTTAAATAGTTATGTGTTATGTTGGTGAAGATGTTTGCCTCTTTAGGGCTGATTATCCTAGAATTTGATTGAAAGGATCCTTTGATTGGCTGCAAACTCTTTCCTCATCCCTCCCAAATCCCGGGCCCTCGGGAAATCAGGAGACTAGAGTAGGAATGGAGGCTGGGAGTCCGTGTGCTGCCTGTGGGATTTCCACCCCAGGGAGCATGTTGCTGCAGACAGCCCTGGAGCTGCCTACAGCGGTGGGAATTAGTCATCATCATAATTTGGGGCCTCAGGATGCCAATAGCAACAAATGGGCCCCGCTGCCTGCCGCCGGCAGCCCACAGTCTGTAATGGAAAGGAAAATAAGCCGTTTGCCGAGATGTCCTGGGTTCCTTCCCACCATCCCAGTTCCTGCTGTCCACAGTGTGGGAGAAGGCAGGACCAGGGAGCTTTGCTGGGTGAGGGACAGTCCTGGGATGCTTGGGACTCTGGGGACAAGGAAACAGCGAAGTGGCTAAACCTACCCATCAGACTCCCTGGTCAGGAGTGTGGGCCAGCGCAACCCTAGCCGAGCTCAGAGCGCTGGCCAGGCCTTCCTCCTTCTGAGGTAAGAGGTCTCAGGAGGGCAGTCGTGCCTAGCCTGGATTTAGCTTCTGTTAGTCCTGCCTCTACCTCTGTACAGTACTGAGCTGAGGCTCAGTTTCTTCATCTGTAAAACAAGGAAACCAAAATATTTGCTGAACAGATGCACGGAAAGGAGAGTTTCTGAGGAGGAGGAGCACAAGATCTGGAGGTGGTGTCTGCCTGTGCTTTTGAGATACACAGGGTCCTTGACTGATGCCAAGGGAAAGAAGACCCTGCATCGGCACTGAACTACCTTCGCCCCTCTGTTTCCCTGCTGCCTGTTAGCCAGAAGTGATTGAATGGTCCCACCCAGTGGCAAGGGTTCTGGGCATGAGAGCTGGGACTCAGATACTGGCGACGGCCAGTATTCCCACACAGCCACAGAGGAGCTCTGTGGTCTCTACATTTCCTAGAGAATTTCTTTATATGAAATGGCATCATCTCAAAGGCAGGCCCACAGCCTCCTGTGCTATTACTTTCCTGGGTTTTTTTGTTCTCCTCTCGAAGCTGTGGAGAAGTGGTATATATACAGTGATCAGGACCCTGGATTTGGACCAAAGTTGGTGTAAGCTGTGTCACTTGGGCCACTCACAGTCAAGTCACTTAATATTCTTGATGCCCACATCCTTGTCTGTAAAACCAGGATCATAACTTTATGAGGCCTAAGTGAGATAGTATAAATCAAGCACTTAGCATGGAGCTGACATGTCATAAGCACCTAATAAATTAATTAAATGATGTTTAGACAGCCATGCATTCTTTAATGACAGGGATGCAGTTTGAGGACTGCATCATTAGGCAATTTCATTGTTGCATGAACACTATAGAATCTACTTGCACAGATTAAGATGGCTACGATGTCTCTAGGCCTGTCATCTTACGGACCTCTGTTGCAAACATCATCTGTGGGTGACCACATGTCATTGTGTGACATATTACTGCACTCTGTTTGTCTCTCCCAGTGGTCTTAAGATAGGATCTCAGGTCACAAATCGCTCTTCCTCCTGGTATCTTTACTCTGTTTCACCTACATCTTCTTTGTACGCCTCTTTCTTTTGCTTCTGTCTTTCTCCCCACCCTACAGCTTGCCTTGGAGGTGCAGTTCTGCTTGTCAGACACATCTTTGTGCATGATAACTGTTACCCGCCTCATCCCCTGCACCGACTCCAATATGGAGGTACACTGAGGCTTAGAGGGATGAATTGGCCCAGGGCCTTGAACTGGGAAGTCAAAGTGTCAGGATGAATCCAGGGCTCCATGATGCCAGCGCCGGTCCTCTTCCCACCACTCCGGGCTACGCTCTTCCTCCCTGGCTTCCAGTTATATCTTCTCAGAGAGTGATGCCCATTCACCCCTGAGATCCCAGATCACTCTGCGATTCCAGCCTAGGCTCACCGAGGGAGGCAGTAGAGTTGGAAGTAAGTCCTGAGTTTCTGCTTCCTCGTCCTGATCTAAGTTCAGGTTTCCAAACTGGACATGTTCTTACAGGGCCCCTGTAAGAACAGGGGAAGAATGCCAGCAGCCTTCTCTCCTCCTTCCTCCCCTCCTTTTCCTGAGGTTGTCCCTTTAAAGAGTCTCCATCTGACCACTTGGGACATTTATGACTGGCTTGCCAGAGACCGAGATGACCAAGAATCTTCTAAACTGAATGGGGTAAGGGTGCGGAAGGGAGGGGAAAAGAAAGGCAATTAAAGTTTGATGCCACTAGGAAGCTATTAGTGACCCAGAGGGGCCATGAAATTTTGATGATGTGATAATCCTGAGGGAAGAAGTATTTTCTATATTGTGGCTCATCTAGGGAAGTCAGCTTCTGGGGTGGACACTGGCAACTCTCTTGAGGCCTTCCAGAGCAAGGATTTTGGAAACCTCCCTTGGAGCCCTCTGGAAATGAAAAGCAGGGAGGTAGTTGACTGACAGGATCAGGCTAGGTTGCTGTGGCTTAATGCCAGTTCATGGTGCACCTGGCACAGATAATTCATTCTCTGCTGTAAACCATGGGAACCAAGGCAAAATATAACATCAGAGGGCCCAAGAAGGATGGCATTGCCAAAGAGTCTGCGATGTGGACAGCTCTGTGGGCTCAAGTCCTGTGTATCACTTAGTGTCTGGATGACCCTGGATGAGGTACCCAGCTTGTGTGTACCCGTTTCTTCACTTGTAAAGTGGGGATAACAGTCCCTCTTCCTTCATGGGGTTGTGACTTGGTTTCATGCTAAGCTCTTAGGACAGTCCCCAGTATGCGGGAAGAACTGGATAAGTACTGCTGTGTTGTTGTCGTTATTATCTTCATCCTGGTGGCCAGGAACCAAGGCCAGCGTCAGGTTTGCCATTTGGGTGTTGCCTGGCCTCTCCAGACTTTATTTCCTTCATAAACCTCCAGTGGTACCCAAACTTCTGCTACTAGAAATTTAGTTAGTAGGTTAAGAAATCTGTCTCTAGCTTAAATATTCAGAAATATGCCACAGAGAACTCACAAATTAAGCTGTTATCAGCTGTTCAGGCATCAAATTGAATGTTTTTAGTAGATCCTCTCATAAAACCTAAAATTCACAAGGGCAGCTTTCACAGGTATAGCATTTGCTCTTTAGTTCGAATTTATAATGGTGGTTGATCCGAAAATATTAATGCTAATAATAACATTGAAGTTCACAAACAGCTACTTACCAAGGTCCCTTGATTTGTAAGAAAAAGACAGTGGGTGCCTGCAGCTGCTTCTCAGGCCGTTGTTTGGATCTGGACCACCCTACCTTCAGCAGCAGCCAATTATGCTTCCTTGGCCACAAGCTGAAGGTGGTTGGGTGTGGTCTCATTTGAGACCCTCGCTTCTGTGGGCGTGGTGGCCGTGCTGGCCTCTGCTTTTTAACACAACTCCAAGTCCGCCCCATCTGCCTGTGCATAGGCCACAGCCACAGTCCCGAGTGCTAACCCTTGTCATGTCGCCCCTGCTCAGAGACCTCCAGTGACTTTTTCACAGCTGTGTGTAGACACCAAGCCCACCCCAGGCCCTGTGCACCACTGAAATCTCACCCACCTGCCCCTGTACCCAGAGGACACCCTTTCTCTTCTTCGATCCACAGGGATTCCTTGTTTTCTTCCGCTGACCTTGATCCCGTCCCACCCCCATAGCCAGCCTAGACTCCACCAGCCAGAACAGCTCCCAAAGACTCCGTGCTCCCAAGACACCAATGGCCGGGTGCCTCGTTTGGCACTTGGCCTCATTGATTGTAAATGATCTTGGAATGTGCAAATGAGACTGATTTCTTTAATTATAAACTCCTTGAGTTTAGATAATAACCCTTCATCAGCAGGGATCGAGGTATCACACATCAATTATTTTTCTCAATTAATGAACTTGACTCTTTAAAGAAAGGTGCTGTCAGGGGTAAGAGTGCGATGCAGTGCTGGGCCCAGAGGCAACAATCGAGATTGTCATGGGGTCCCTTGAATCAGGTCTTTAGCCCAGGTGACTGAAGGGTCCTCCTTGGGATAGCATGGGAGTATTGAGACAGCACGTGTAAAGTCTTCCACGGGGACTCTAATGGTGAAGGGTCGGCGTGTGGCTGGGGAGTTGGCTGTGTGGCCTGAAGCTGCCTGCTTTCCATCCTCATGACTGTTCCTTTCTCCTGTTTCAGTTTTTAAATCTATGGAAATTTGCATTCTACTCCGTAGTCTATCTGAAGTCTGTCTTAACACAGAAAGTACATTTTAAACCAATCAATGCTGCTGGAAGATGTAGTGTGGACTCCCCTTGGCTTCCTGGACCCCCTAGGATATATGTTTAAACCAGCTTTGAAAAACTTGAAAGAGAGACAGAGAGCGAGAGACCAACCATTTGTGTTTAAAATTTTCTGTGATGTTTTCTATATATTCCCGCCTTCTAGGTCTGCATATTCATCAGCCATGACTACTCTAAGGTGATGTCTTCAAGGGTGGCAGGTGTGAGCCTAAGGCTGTCATTCCCCACCCCCACCCCAGATGCTGCTGCTGCTGCTTGGATTGTGGGTGTTTCCAGGTTCTTCTTCAGCTTCCCCCAGTCTGTGTGTTCCTTATTGTTGGAGGGCCTGTCTCCTGGCCTATCCTGCCTCCTTCTGATTTGGACTGGACAACCCATCAGCATGGCCCACTGAGCCACATTTGAAAGCACACTGGGGCAGGCACTGAGTGAGGGCCTTACTCTCCTTAGGGAAGCGCTGGGGTCACTGTCCCACTACAGGGCTACTTTTCATTTAGATGTACAGGTGCTTCAGAAGAGCTGTGGTTACTGGATATGGTGGACAGATCGTAAGCAGTGGCCTGGGAAGGACCCTACCTGATTCATTGTGTCTTTCTTACATGTCAGATGACCTTGGCTAGTTACTGTTGCGTGTTTCTGAACTTCCATGCTAATAATAGCAAATCTAGTCTTTTCTAGTCAACCTCCTTCATAAGTTGGGGTAAAGGGCAAGTGGGATGTCTATGAAAGATGCTCACACAAATTTGAGGTTTTATGAGACAATCCAGTAAAAGTGCTCACTGTAAGGTCTAATGGATGATAATAGCTTAATATGTTCCTTCTCTGTGACATACTAGCATTTATCTTTTAAAAGAGACCCCCATCTTCCAGCAACACAGGGCCTTTGCATGCCTGTGGCTGTTCCAAGTACCTAGTTCTGCTCGGATAGCACTAGCTCGGTGTTCTTGATTGGGTTCAGTCACCTCAAAATGCCTTTTGAAGCTCTTATACTGCAGAAACCAGGCCCTAGAGCATCCATCAGCCTCCAGCAGCCAGACTGACCATCACTACTGGTTCTTCTGTACTTGCTTAATGACTTAGGACCGATAAGTGCCCTCTGTCATGGGACAATGCCCAGCCCTTAGGCCTCATTGCCCCGTCAGTCCTGCAGTGGTCTCCCTGTGGGCAGTACATACCCTGACTTTGGCCAGTGCTAGCTGGCGCATCCTTGTGATCCATGACCTTCCCATTGGGACCCCTTTTCCCTGCCTCAGTGACAAGTCTGCAAGTGGGGATGGGGGCGGGCAGGCCACCGTAGGCCAGTGCTACTGAGGAGGGCCAAGGGGAGTTCCTCATTAGCTCTGCTCCAAGCTCATTATCAGTCTGCGCATCACTGGGTGAGAAATGGCTGTCGTCAGGACAGTAATAAATACGCTGCTGTCAGTGTTGATGTGATTGCACTAATGAAGAGAAATCAGCCACCAAGAGAGGAGATGCTGCTGGCTGTGGCTTCGGGTGGCTAGAGAGCTCCGTCCACGCTGTTCTCCTCCACTCCAGGAGGGGAAAGAGGCCTAGATGTGGGGAGAGAGATGGGAAATGTTGGCATTTAACCCTTTCCTCTTAAGGACGTGGTGAGTAAAAAACCTAGAAGATACTGGAAACTATTAGGAAAGAGGAACAGGCTTCAGTCCTGGGAGGATACAGGAGGATATGCAAAGGGGTTCCTGGGTTTCAGCTTGGGCCTAGGCTGAGGCAAGCGGGACCAGTTGATGGACAGTGGTGCTTTTGATGGCTCAGCCACCCTCTCGAGCCCTGGTTCCAGAGCAGCCCCACAGGAAGGCGTGGGGAGGAACATAAGGCCCATTGTTCCAGTCACCAGCCTGCCACCTCGCTGGCAATGTTAGAACGTATTGTATCTCCCAGGGACCCAGAATGCCTCACACCAGGGTGCAGGAAGCTGCCTTGGCTCCAGCATCTCCTCATCTCTGCTAGGGAAGGGCCTGAAAAGCATTGGGCTGAGGGTCCATGCAAGGCCAGTGTGTGACTCTGAGATGCTAGCGGGTGGACACAGGGGAGGAGGCTCAGATTTATTATACCGGGCCTTGGGGGACCTGGGGACTAAAGGAGGTACATTCCTAGGGCCTAGGTGTCACCAGGTAATGGAGTGAGAAGGACAGGGGTGAGTGCTGGGTGTTCACGTTGAAGTCACATCACAGTTCTCTGGAGGCTTGTTAGAATTCAGATTCCCAGGCCTGGACCCCTCCCAACACTTCTTAAGCAGCAGACCCAGAGTAAGGCCAGGGAATTTGCATGTCTAAGAGGTTCCTAAATACTGCTAGTGTTGGCCACACTTAGGGACTGGCCTGTAAGTCTGACCCAATGGGGTGGCACGGTGATGGTGGGTTTAGTGCCTTCTGCCTCAGTGGACTCTATCTGCTCAGTTGATCAGCTCATGAGCTTAGCGTGGATTTGCCTGGGGGCTTGGCAGTGACTACCACTTACCCTGCTCTGAAAGTTCTTGCTCTTAATGTCTGTGTTGGTCAGTTTTCCATTTCCATAACAAAATACTTGAGATAACAGAATTGATAAAGGAAAAGGTTTGTTTGGCTCATGGGTTTGGAGATTTCAGGCCACTTGTCCCCATTGCCATGAGCCTCTGGCAGCACAGTATGTCATGACAGGAGTGTGTGGCAGAGGAGGCTGCTGACAGACACCCTGGAGTCTGGAAAGTGAAAAGAGAGAAGGAGCAGGTCCAGGGTCTCCTTCAAGGTCATGACTCCAGTGACCTAACTTCCTTCCACTAGGCTCTGCTTCTTCAAGGTTCCACTGTGTCTCAGCACCACAGGTTGGTGGCCAACTCTTTAGCACAGGGCCTTTGGGGAACACTATCCAAACCTTAGGCTATGCCCCTCTTTGAAATAGAAACAAGCTCACAGGATGGAGATCCTGGGAGAGAATGGCCACCAACTGATGCTCCTCAAGACTGAAGGGCAGCAAAAGCTATTTCTTCTCAAGTTTTTTTCAAGCGCCCCTCATGTGCCAGGTACAGTGCCAAGAGCCAGCAAAAACTGAGACAGGTCCCTGGTCTTGAGTTGTCCCCAGTCAGGGACAGGCAAAAAGCACATTGCCAGTCCTGAGGGACACTGAGAGAGGTTAGTGATCTGGAAGTCTGGAGGGTGACCTGAGAGTGCTGTCCCAGAGGGGACTTTGCAGAGTGAAAAGAAACACAGAAACTACATCCTGCAGGGTGGGAGGAGCCCTGTCTTCCCCAGGGAGCCCTGTGGGCTTTGTTCCATCGTTCCTGTTACCAAGCAGCCATTGCAGGTGGAAGAAATACATCTGGTCCTGACTACTGAGGTCAGATTGTGCTTGGCCACATCAGGTGGCTTCCCCAGACGTGCTCTCTGCCTGTGCTTGGACACCCTTGTTCCATCTTACACAGGCTATGCCAGCTTGAAGAGAGAAAAGCAAAAGAAAAAAATCCTGATGAATCATCCAAGCATGCACACGTGTGACGAGCAGACGCATTTGGGGGTTGTGGCTTCCTCCTCATCTTCTCTGGCTCCAGGTCCTAGAACCTCCTTAAGGGACAGTCAGTGAGCGAAAAATAAAGGGGAAACTTTAGAGAATCGCTCCAGAGGATTGTGAAGGGCATCCCTACTTTTGGAGAGAGCTGAGAAGGGCAAGTGTCGCCTTGCCCCCCACCCCACCCCCGGAAGGCTCCATTGGCTGAAGCTATGGGTCCTGTGGTTTTCTCCTTAGCTGGAAAACCATCTCAGGCATGGCTGTGATCTGTCTGGTCTCTCTTTCTCAGCTGCCTCCCCTACACAGGAATCTAAACTATGGAGCCCAATCACAAGGCAGAAATGAGAGGTGGGAGAGCTACAGGAGAAAGTGGAGGTGGGAATCCTGAGCCAAAGGAGCAGCAGGAGTCAGGCTCCAGGCCCAGACGTTCATCCAGGGAGGGGCAAGAACCAGCCACTCCGGTGAGGATTGGAAGAGGGGGCCCTGGTCTCCCTGGAGTGTTTGAATGTCCTTGCAGAGTCAGCAATCAGGAGGCAGCAGTGATGGCCTGGGGTAGGCTCCCATTTCCCTTCCCCGAGGCCTGGGGTGAAGCAGCTGTGGTTGAGGGGTGGTACTCCAACTCATCCAGACCTTCAGTTTAGACTCCCCTGTGCTGCCCCAACATGCCGATGAGCTGGGTTCAGTGACGCAATGCATCTCGGGGATGAGTGGCTTTTGGAGTCACCGAGAACTCAGAGCTCAGTGCCACAGTAGTTGAGCTTTTGCTTCCTGCTGGTTATCATTCCAAGTGCCTTCTGTGAATTTCTTCCTCTGACCCTCGCAACCAGAGAAGATGTGTTTTCCCCATTATATGAATCTAGAAACTGAGACCTAAAGAGCTCAGGTAACTTGAGTGAAGTCACGCAGCTTGTAAGTGGTGGGCTCAAGAGTGCAGGGCAGTGAACTCAGGGCCTGTGTTCTTCAGCTTTAGTTGTTCCAAGAGGCATGCTTGTCCTTCCTGCCACTAAACCATCTAGGCCATATTTCCATGGCTGCCCTAGAACTTGGCCTGACTCTGCCACTTACAGGCCAAATGTTATTCTGTCTGTTAAATGTGGGTTTAAAGCAAATAATGAAACTCATTCATACACCCAGTGTTGATGAGAAGACAGTCTGCTGTCATGTTTGGATCCAGACCCAGCACAGTGCCTGGGGGGGGGTAGTATTGTGTGAGTCTGAGGCCTCCTTTGGGAGTCCCGTCCTACCTGTGCCTGCTGGGCTCCCGACCTGTATGCTTGAGCCCCACAGCTTCCAGGTTCCCACAGAGAACAGTGCGCTGAGGGTACTCCTAGAACTCAGGTCTCCTGGAAGATACACCCTGGAACGTACCATCATCCTCCTCACTTCCACTATCAGCAGTGGCTCATGTTTGACCTAAGACGTGTCAATTGTGAGATATGCTGTGACATGGTGTACCCTGTAAAAAAGAAAGGAAAACAGTGTCATTCAATCCAAGCAAGATGGATTCAAATTCTAAAGATGTAAAAATATAAAAAAGAAAATGCATTTGGAGTGGGTGAAATACAGTAATAGCCTCTGCTTGTGTAATGCTTACCCATTGGTGGGCTCCGTTCTAAGTGCCCACGTGTATTAGTGTATCTACTACATACGACCCCACCATGAGTTTGGATGTGACCATGCTAGCAACCAAAAAGTGGGCCAGCTGAGTTGCTCCAGGAAAGGCAGGATGCTCCTTTTGTTCCTTATACTGAAGATTCCTCTTGGATCCTGCACCTGTGGCCAGCACTGAGCTCTGTTGGGTAGGCATGGGCAACCTAGAATAGAGAAAAGATCACTAGGTTAAGAGTCTATCACCAACATACTGAATGCTGACCCTCCGACCCCAGCACCATGGCTCCAAGTTCAAGGATAAGTCAGACCCACTGAGGGACTCCATTTCATAGATCAGGCTTGGGTGGTGACCCCAGGTTTGGCCCCAGGCCCCAGAGTACCCCTCTGTCCCCCACATACACTGGCTATGCTGGGCCTGAGGAAGTCTTGGTCCCCAGACTCCACATTCCTTCCTCCTGCCTAAAGCCAGCACCTGTATTCTGGGGACAGTGGCCCCAGAGGGTTGAATATCTGGCTTTAGTTCCTCTGCCCAGTGTGGGAGACTGATAGGGGTGACGGAGACAGGCAGCCTCCGCTCTTGAGTAGGGACTTCCAGACCAGGGCACTGCTTGGGAATGGATTTCAGTTGACTTTTTCTTTCCCCTTTGACCAATCCCAAAATGGAAGTGACGGCCTGGATCAGATTCCTCGGAGCCCCTGGGGACAAGCTGGCACAGCTGAACGGCATAGCTCCCACCCTTGGGGGCAGAGGTTTCCTTGGAGAGGCTGAGCTTCAGTGGCAGCTGGGCATCTCCTCCCTCCCCTGCCCAGCCCTGGCCAGCCAGTTGGCCTGTCACTGTAGACTGGGTGCGACAGGAGTCATGCTCACTCTGGGCTGTCATTTGGGGCCCTTAGTCCCCACTCCCAGCCTTCTGAAGTTGGTATTTGCAGGCTGTGGCCTCTGTGAGCATAGGGCTTGCACCAGCCTGCCCACCAGCCCAGCTGGCCCAGCGTGTGCTATGCAGTGATTTATCATGCAGTTAGTGAGTGGCTCCAGAGGGCCTCCACCCTGGTGTACACTCTCCAACCCACTGGCAAAACTGACATGAACTGCGTTCTTAAGGAAGGCCCAGTGCAAAATGCAAACGTGGGCCCTGTGCTGGAAAACTGTTAAGAAGTTCAAGAGGCCCCAGGCTCCGGCTCTGTAAAGCAGCAGCCAGCCACCTACGGCCCGTTTTCCTGCTTCGGTTCCCGTAGTCCAATTCTTTCCAGAGGCTGGCCAGACAAGGGTTTCTCTGGTCTCAGACCTCAAGAGTGGAGCAGAAGAATGGTGTAAGCTTAGAAACTTCTCTGTGAAGTTCTCCAGTTCTGCCCAGGAGGCCAGGGAATTCAGGGGCAAGGCTGGAAATTCCATGTCTTGGTGCCCGCCTGTCTAGTCCTGCCTGGTATGTGCTGCTGTCTCTGCCTCTTGCTTCCTACCTCAAGAGAGGCTGTGTACAAAATGCCAGATACTTCGCAGCCAGTACAACCTTCACAAGAATGCTGGTTAGGCTTTATTGCCAATGGCAGAGCCTTAACAAGATCCTGAGGCTCTTCCAAGCCTCAGTTTTGTCCTCTGTAAAATGGATAGCCACGTATATTGCTATGTTAGTTTCCGTTACTGTAACAAATCCCTGAGATAATCAACTACTAAAAGATTTATTTGGGGCCATAGTCTTAGCAGTTGCAGTCCATGACCAGTGGCCCCATTTCTTTTGGGCTTATGATGAGGCAGTGCATCAGGGCAGAGGGGTACGTGGCAGAGCAAAATTACTCTCCCCATCACCAGGAAGTGACAAAGAAAAAGAAGGGACAGAGTGTTGCAGCTTGTATCTAAATATTCCTCTAATATCAGAGGTGCCATGGTGTGATGCTGGGATTAAGAGCCTGATGTTGGGATTAAGGGTGCCCCAGCTTGGGTATGGGCGGCATGGCCCAAAGCGTGGGTAGCCTGGATGGAATGAAAGGCTTCACTGCTTTCTGCCTTCTCCCTGCCTGCCTGCCTGCCTGCCTGCCAGCGACTGTTCTCCTCTGTGATGCCCCTCTGCTATGCCAACCTGCATTGAATCCAGCTGACTATGGACTGAAACCTCTACAAACTGTGAGCTAAATAAACCTGTCCTCCCTTATCTTCTGGTTGCCAGGTACTTTGTCTTAGCAATGAGAAAAGTAACTAAGACACAAGGGTCCTCTAATCCCCTTTGAGAGCCCTGGCTCCAGTGACCTAGACACTCCCAGTAGACCCTGCCTCTGGAAGTTTCCATCAGTTCTAGTAGTGCTACCCTGGGAATGCATGGGCTACCGGGGGGCATTCGAGATCCAAACTACGTCACTCAGAAAATAGGAATCCTCTTAGATCTGTGTTCCTCCTTTCTGATTTAGGGCAACCCTGCAAAGCAGGATAGATTTTTCGTCTGTAATACTGTGGTTGTGTGGAGTGCCTGACACACAGTAGGTGCTCGGTAAATATGTCTTCCTTCTCGGCTTCATTACTACGTGTGTTATTCTGGTTGCAGCTTCCCTGAACCAAGCACAGGTTTCAGCTTTCTTGGTCCCTCCTCCTACCTCTGTCCTATGCACCATCAAACAGTAAGGGAATCCTGGGAGGAACCAGAGCGAGAGCTGCAGCCGTCCCATCCAGTCCTCCTTCTGCAAAGCAGCTCAGTGACCCTCTTGGTTAGTGGCATGTCTGCAGTGCTGTCTCCGATACAGGAAGGCGGGTATGAAGAGGAATCACCCTTAAATAAACAACCAAAAATTCTCCAGAGCCCAGCATATAAGATCTCTGTGGGAACTCATCACTTACTGAAGGGCAGTTCCCTGCAGTGTGGACCATTAAATACCAGGGGGGCCCACATGTGGGAGGGAGCTGAGCAGTTCAGGCCTGGGACCCTGAGGGCTCCGAGGTCCAGCTTCAGGCAGAGAGGCCGCCAGGCAACAGTCAGAAGCTAGCAGAGCTCTCCCTGCCCTATGCTCGCTTTTGCAGACCAGATAGGGAACTGAGTTATTTCAACTTTTCCCCTGACTCACCTCTTCCCTGCTGCTCCTTCCACCCCCTGAGGCTCTGGGCAGAGCTGGAATTCATATTCCTCTACCCAGCCAGTTAATGAGGTTTTCAGGGCAGAACCACTAAGCTGGTGGGGAGAGAGAGCTAGGATCCAGGAGCCAAACTGCCTCTGTGGCCTTAGGTAAGTGACTTAACCTCTCTGAGTCTCAGTTTCCCTGTCTGTAATTCAGGGATGATGGTAGTCACTGCATGGGGAAATAGTGAGGATAAGTACGTTACCACTTGTAACAACTCTTAAGAGTCAGAATAAAATAGAAAGCAGGGATCAGTTGAGGCAGGGATGCTTCGCTGTTTGGACATTGGCAAGGTCGTCAGATACTTGAATCGGCTGTGTCAAGCTACATAGCTCTTGGGTTGTGGGACTGCAGCGCGGGACAGAGGCTACTGCAAGGGGCGTAGGTTGCAAGTCAAGAACAGGACTGAGGAGGTGGAGGGTGGGGCCTGAGAACTCTGGAATGGCTAGGAAGAGTCTGAGGGGCAAGACCCTTGAATTACAAACTGGGGGCTTTGAAGTTCAAGGCCTCAAAGTTGAAAAGCAGAGCCAGCTCCAGCACTACTCATGAAGGTGGGGGCACCTTAGCATTGCTCTCTGGTCACCCTAAATGTTGAAGGGTCCCTGAGGTCTTCCTTGTGCCTTGGAAGGACTCTTCCGGTCCCAGCGTTGGAATGAGGCAGGGCAAGTCACCTCCCTCAGGTGAGGCAGTGGATGAGTTTCCATCTAGCACGGGTCACAGCTCCTCCTGTCTCTTGCTTTACTCAAATCCTAAACCAGGAGGAGGAGGAGGAGAGCAGAGACCATGAGGAGAAGGAAGACGGAGAGGAGAAAGTTTAAGAATGTTGCTCCTCTGCCTGAGCCAAGAAAACTTGTCCTGGATCTGAAAACATCTTCTGTTTCTGGAATCCAGAGGGGTCAAGCTGTAGATGAAGAGGAATCAGAGGGAGTAGAGGCCTCTGTGTCCTCATGGGGATCAGCGGGATGCACACATGGAAACCTCAGGGACATCAGAAGGGACCAGGTCCCACTTCCAATATGGGGTTGACTTTCCAGCTGATTGCTTGATTAGGGATCAAAAGAATATTTCCCCCTTCATTGACCTTTCTGCTCAGTGAGGAGGAGAGTACTTATCC
Source organism: Cavia porcellus (assembly GCF_034190915.1). Taxonomy (NCBI): domain Eukaryota; kingdom Metazoa; phylum Chordata; class Mammalia; order Rodentia; family Caviidae; genus Cavia; species Cavia porcellus. Next base: position 25,190,001 of record NW_026947515.1, read on the forward strand.
CCATGGCAAGCAGGAAGGAGGCTAGGGAGAGCCTTCTCAAGTTTGGAAATGTGGGAGCTGGGAAAATCCTGTGTTCCTTTTTTCTTTTCATTTGCTGTCAAACACTATATGCGTCTTGGCGTGGCTTCCTTTGTGTTTTTCCTGTTTCGGACACTGAATCCTGAATCCGTGCATTGACATCTTTCACCAAATTTGGGGGACTGCCAGGTACTATTCCCTCAAATATTTTTTCAGCTCCATTGTCTCTTTCCTTCTTGGGCTTCATTAACACCTGCGTTAGATGTTTTGATGTTGTCCCACAGACCCTTATTCAGTTTTTTTTTTTCAATTTTTTTACTCTCCATTCTTCAGATTAGTAATGTCTATAGATAAAATTTCAAGTTTATTATTTGCTTTATTGTCTCTGTTCTCTTGTTAAGCTCATCCAGTGAAATGTTTTTTTTTTTTTTAATTTGGGGAGCATTACTATCTCTTTTTTTCTAAGTGTTTTTATTAGTACATGTTTGCAGTCCACACATTTTAAATTGTCGTGGGGAGTGGGTACCGGTAAGTAATACAACTTGCTTCCCTTTTATTTAATCCCCTTCCCCGTACTTCCCCTTCTCTTTCAGTGGATTTTTCATATTCATATATTTTATTTTCCAGTTCTGAAGTGTCATTCTAGAGATATACCACACACACACACACACACACACACACACACACACACTTTCTAGTTCTCTGAAGACATGTTATCATTCATGTACAACATATTGTCATTTATCTCATTGAATGTTGTTATAGTTGCTGCTTTAAAATTCATGTCTGCTAATTTCAACATCTAATCATCTCAATCAGTATCATCGATGGTCTCTTAATAGTGGGTCATATTCTCCTGGGTCTTTATGTGTGGATTACCTTTGCATGTACCTGTTATTACTGTGTCTAGATGCCCCTCCAAAGCCTCATGCAGTCATAGGTGAGGCTTCTTGGAAGGGGCTGGATATGGAGTGTGTGATGCTGGGATTGAGCGCGTGTGATTACTAAATTAATCCACTCATGGTTTGGCATAGTTTGGAGTAGGGCTAAGGGTGCCCCCACCCCGGGTGTAAATCCTACTCACCCCACAGATGGGTACCTTGAATATGACAAAGGGACAGAAGGAGAGCTACTGCTTGTTGCTTGCAGCTTGCTGCCTTTCTGGCTTCTGCCTTTTGCCTACCATGAACTGTTTCTCCTCTGCAATGCCCTCTGCCACACCCCCCTGCCTTGGAGCCAACCAGCTATGAACTGAAACTGCTGCAAACTGTGAGCCAACGAAACCTTTCCTCCTTTAACTTTGGGTGTCAGGTATTTTTCTCAGCAGTCAGGAAAGTAAGACAGGATTCTAGGCATTGTGATGTGTTACAGAGAGTCTAGATTCTGTTACATTTCTTTGAAATTTGTTAATTTTATATTTGCTTTAGTGGGAATTTACTTTGTTGGATTGCTTTCAACAAAGTAAGTAGTTTAAATTCCAGTTTAATCACTTTATCCTCAGCTGGGTTGCATGCATTCTTCTTTCTAGGACTGACTTTTACTTTCTGGTGGCCATGTTTGCCCTGAATTCCAAACTGTGAGTTTTCTACTTTTTATTAATTGATGTGAAATTCAAATTATGTAAATTAACCATCTTAAAAAGTGAGTGATTCAGTGTTATTTAGTACATCACCATGTTATGTAGCTACATCCGTCTGCTTTCAAAAATTTCTATCAGTCCTCAAGGAAACCCTTACTCATGAAGCAATTGCTTCCCATTTGCCCTCTTTCCTGTCTCAGTCTCTGGCAAACACCAATCTGCAGTCTGTATCTGTGGATTTACTTATCTTGAATAGTTCATAAAAATGGAATAATTTTATGTCTGGCCTTTTCCCCTGGGCCTAATGTTTTAAGGTACATCAGTGTAGCACATATCAGTACCTCTTTAAAAAAAATAGCGGAATGATATTCCACTGTGTGTATATACTAAAATTTTTTCATCCATTCATTCATTAATGGACATTTGAGTGTTTACACTGTTAGACTGTTATAATGGATGCTGCTATAAATGTATGTGTACACATACTTGTTCTCGGCTTTTTTAGTTGTGTGCCTAGAAGTTACTAAGTCTGGGTAATTCTGTTTTACTTTTTAAGGATCCAACAGCTCTTTTTCCATAGTTACTGAACAGTTTTACATTCTCAACAGCAATGCACAAAGGTTATATTTCTTCATATCAACACTGGTTCTTTTTCATTTGTTTAATTCTAGCTATCCTTGTGGGTGTAAAGTGGCATCTCATTATGGTTTTAGTTTGTACTTCCCGCCTGACTAATGATGTTGACTGTCTTTTCCTGTACTTGTATATTTCCTGTACTTGTACATTTGTATATTTTCTTTGAAGAAATTTCTATTCAAATCTTGTCATTTTAAAATTGTGTTTTTGATGTTGTTAGTATTGAGTTCTTTATTTTTAAAGGATATTAGACGCTTGTCAAATATGTGACTTGCAAATATTTTCTCCCATTATGTAGACTGTCTTTTCACTTTCTTGATGCATGAAAGTTTTTGCTTTTGATCAAGTGCAATTTAGCAATTTCTTTCATCATATCCAAGAATCCATTGTTACTTCTCAGTCATCAAGGTTGAAACCTAATGTTTTATTCTAAGAGTTTTATGGTTCAGCTCTTATATTTTGGGCGTTGACTTGAGTTCATTTTTGTGTGTGGTGTGAGGTTGGGGTTCAGCTTCATTCTTTTGTATATTTCCAGTTATCCAAATGTAATTTGTTGAAGAGTCTATTTTTTCCAATTGAGCAGCCTTGTTATATAAAAATCAGTTGCGTATTTCTGGACTTTCTGTTCCGTTCTGTTCTCTATGTCTGTCCTTATGGTGGTACCACAGTGCTTTGACTACCATAGCTGTGTTTTGCTGTAGGTATAGCTCTCTCTGCTGTGCAGGCTCCATCGTGCCCTGATACTGAAAGCCACACCAACCAAGGAGCTCATATTTTTGCCATCCATGTCTTCTGGAGGGGAAGCCCTTCTCAAAATCCGCCTGCTTTGGTTTGCTCTCCATTGCCTCCAGGCAGTTGCTTTCTCATAGACTGTCCAGAGTTGTAGTTGTTAGCTAGGGAGTGCTTGTTCCCATGGGAGTCTACGGAGTTGTGCTGGAAGCAGCCCTTCCAGTTCTGCCATGCTTTACGTCCATCATCTCTTTTCCTTGACCCTCAGCAAAGTTGGTGGGAGGGAGGGGAGGTGTTTTTCCTGTAGAAGACTTCCTGTTGGTCCCAGTTCTGGAGTTCCAGTGTCATCAGGCACTAAAAGGCCTGTAAATGCCAGAGTGGCTGCCCGTGAACCGGAAAGAGAGACTGCTTTCCCTCTCACATCTCAGCCTTGTCCTGGCCACAGTTCTTCATCAGATGATTCACGGCAGAAGAGTGGTGCCCTCTGCGGACCCTTAGGAGAGTCTGTGTGGGTGGCTGCATAGGAATCCACAGACATATTGAGCTTTCCCTTCCCAAGCCGAAGGCAGGGGGCATGAGTGGCCATTTCTGCCTCACATCAGTAGCAAAACTTGGCATGTGGCTGGCTGGGCAGAATTGAGGGGCTGCTTAAAAGGAACATTCTTAGGTATCCGAACTTGTCATTTACATGCTTAGCAATTACCATCTGCCTCCTCGCAGGTGTGGAAAGTCTTTGCTGGGTCCAGGTCCCTCCAGGTCCCTCCAGGTCCCTCCAGGTCCCTCCAGGTCCCTCCAGGTGCCTCCAGGTCCATCCAGGTGCCTCTGAGTACTTTAAGTACCTCTCCATTCTTCCCCAACCTCCCCATCCTGGTCCACCTGGTCTGTGGGGCATTCTGGGCTCTTGGCTTGCTGGTTCTGGCTAGTGGTTTGCTCTTCGGGCAGTAGTCTGCCCTGGTTATGGCTCATTTCTCTTTGTTCTGCTTGGCTTTAAGGCATTGAGATTTGCTGTGTTCTCAAAATAGAGCAGTTGATTGGTTATATTTGGTTTGTTTTTTACTATATCCCAGTGGTGGTGGTGGGGGGTGGATGAGATGACTTCTAGAAGTCTTTTCAGGCTCCTTCTCGTTATCGTCCTATTCTCCTGGAGGTGGATCAAGAATTTTTTGGTTAATGGGCATAAAGTGCTTTGAAAACACAAACTGTTAAGTGGCACCGGGGACAGACACACTAATTATTTATGATTTCAGGAGAGCCAGTTAATTCACTGGGAGAGGAGTTGTACTGGCAGGGATGGGGGTGGTAAATCATTCAGGAGGACCCAAATAGCAGAGACTCCCCGCCCCAGCACACACAGAGCGTACGCTCCCTGTCTCTGGAGACTCCCAGCTGGGCACACCAGGCATGCAGAGCTCTCTGCAGCTAGCAGCATCACTACTCACACTGCTGGAGCTTGAGATCTTAGCCAGGAGCCAGAAGGGACCTCAGAGTTCATCCTCTCGCTAGAGCAAGAGCAGTCACGAGATCCTGGTGTGAGAAGGTTGGCACGGTGCCCCTCAAAACTCTCCAGAGAGGCTCATGAGCTTCCCTGAGAAAAGCCCACAGGCACTCCCAGCTCTGCACACAGGAAGAACTCCTGATAGTGACCTCGGTCCCTGCTGCTGCTACTGAACTTACCGGCTTGAGTCCACTCCCCTTCCTGCTGCAACCCTTCACCTCAGGCTGGCCAGCTCGCCCACCTTGTGTATATATGAGTACACATGTATGTATGTGTGTGCAAACACATGTGCAAGTGTGGGGTGTGTACGAAAGCATACATGTTTGTGTGTAGCTGTGTGTCTTGTCTGATGCGATTGTGGGTTGCAGGCATAGCCTATAAAGGCTACAGGATCAGCTTGCCCATCTTCCCACACCTCCTGGGCATCACTGAGCTGGGAGTTTTGTTCCAAACCAGCCCCTCAGCAACCAAAATCAGGCCCTGGGGTCACATGTAGTGGATAAGACCACATCTGGCGCTGGACACAGGAACATGTCTAATCTCCCTCCTTTTCGGTCAGCAGCAAGGACAAAGAACATCTGCTAAAGAACTGGTGAAGGGCTCACAAGAACCTCTGAAGGTGTGCCTGGCCTCCAGGAGCGTGTGGTCCTTCGTAGACCTGGCTCAATTAGGAGGACAGTGGGCAACAAAAGAACATGGCGGTTGTCGGCCCTGCTGGTAACCAGTGCTGGGGCCTCAAAAGAGTCACCCCCCTTATGCTCAGGGGATGTGTTCCAAAACCCTTACTGGATGCCTGAAACTGGGGCTAGCCATGAACCCTGTATGTATTTTTTCCTGCACCTACTTATAAGAAAGTTTAATGAACCCGGTATGTACTGCTTTTTCCTGTACATACTCATGAGAAAGTTATATATTAGGCACAGTAAGAGATTAACAGCTATAATTCATAGCCAAATAGAATAATTATAACAAATACAGTTATTGAAAACCTATGAATTATTTATTTCTGGAATTTCCTATGGAGTGTTTGTGGACCGCAGTTGATGTCAGTAACTGAAACCCCAGGAAAGTGAATCTCTGGTAATGTACTTTACCTCTGGGTCCCGAGTTCATTCTCAGTGACAGGAAGGAGGTGTAGCTGATGATGTCTAAAGCTGTTTCTCTCCTATAGCTCCTCCAGCCTCTAACATAGAGTCCTACACGTGAGAGCACAGCGCCAGTGCCAACATGTGCTCACTGTGTGTTGACACGGTTTGTGGGGTTGGAAAATAAAAACAAGAGCAATAGTAATAATAACAATAGTAATAATTAATAATAATAATAACAACAGACTTTTACCATGTCAGGCGTGATTCTTATGACAACTAGAGGTGGCCTTTGCTAACTGTCTTCTAAAGATGCTTAGAATGTTGTCTGGGCCCCAACCTTAAGACCAGCCTAGACCCAGTCTGGTTTAGGGGGAGACCAGCCATCCCCAGATAAAATCAATAGGACATGCTAGGGAAGAAGGCCAGCGTCCTTCAGGAAAATGGAGATGGGCATGTGGTGCATACATGCTGGGGTCAGCCCTGGGCTGCCCCAGGAGGCTAGGAGATAAGAACCAGGCCTGTGTAGAAAAGTGAGAGGCCGCAGGCTAAGTGAACAGCAGGAGCAAAGACTAGAGACTGGGAAGACCTGGAAAAAAGAACACAGTGGGAGGCGAGGGGGAGGGGCTGGGAGGGGCAGAGGCCCGGCAGGCCTAGCTGGGAAAGCCTGGCTTTATCTTCTGTGTCTTGTGCGCCACGGGGGTGAGGGGAGTGGGCTTTATTTTCTTTCTTCTTCAATAGCTAGATTCTGTGGTTGCAGTGTAGAGAAAGCTGCACTCCACTGCTCTCTCTCCTCTTGCTTGCAGAATGCAGCAGAAACTTAGTTCTTGCTTTCCTTCCTATGGACTCCAAGGAGGCCTTTCCCTGCCCAGCTGCTCCCACCCCTCCTCACTGCAGGGGCTTGGCCGAGGCACGTCAGCCCTGTCCGGCTGTGGGCCCAAAATAGAAGGGAAGGTGGAGCAGCTGGGGGCAGGCAAGGCTGAGATGCCACCGGGAGGGGGTGGCCAGCCCACAAAGGGGTCCGGGACAGCGTGATGGATGGATGAGCACATGCAGGGAGAGGGCTGCACAATGGCTCCGATTACAGCACAAATGCCTGCAAACAGCTGACAGCCATGGAGAACGGATGAAATGGGATTAGAGCATCCTTTCCAGAGACAGCATGGACTGCAGAGCGTGACAATACGCTCCCTGTCAACCCAGCTTTGTGGCTAATTCCGCCAGCCTGGAACCATCTCTCCCCCAAGGGCCTGGGGCAGGGACCTGGAGGGGAGGGGGGAAACGGGAGCTATCACTCATTAGGGTCTCCAGGGAGACTGAGCATGGAGCCATAGAGGTCCTAGGCTCTTCCAGAGGCCAGGACCATCTTACTGCCCAGCGAAGGATTATGGAGGTCTTTCCCTTTCCAGAGTCTTGTTTTGTTTTTCTTTTATAGTACTGAAGATAGAACTCGGGGTCTTTACATTGACCCATATACCCCGGTCTTTTTTTTTTTTTTTTCTGTTTTTGAGACTGTGTCTCACTAAGTTGCTCAGGCTGGACTTAAATTTGAAATTCTCCTGCCTCAGCCTCCCAGAGTGCTGAGATTACAGGTGTATGCCACCACGCTCAGCTGTGTCTTGCTGTTTTTATCCTACCCTCATTTAACCCCACAGATGACAGTCTTGGGTAACTGAGAGACTGGACCACCTCCTACCCTGTTTCCCAGCATGACCTTCGTGGATGTGTGAGATGGATTCATTTTTCCTACCCATCGATTGATGGGAGGTCAGAGAACACATAGCACAGAGCTGGAAACTAAGCATCCAGCATCCCACTGTTATTCTTACTGGTGTTATTGTTGGACTGTCCAGTTCCCTGGGGCCTCCTTTGGCCCACACTCTGGTGGGATATGGATAGAGTGAGACCTGAGGAGCTGCCCTGGACTTGTGGGTGACTTCTCCCACTCCCACCTCAGCGAGGTCTCAGAGACCCCTGAGGGGCGGTGGGACACTGCCAGGCCAGCGTGTAGCCCACGTGCACAGCTGGGTCACGGCCAGCTGGCCAGCACTGTATATTCATGTTTATCTTCGCTCCCTTAAAGAGGCTGCGGCAGAGGTGAAAGGAATTGATGTTTATTTTGATAACGAGTTCTCAATGCGTTTGCAAACTAATAAAATCAACTCATTAGGCTGCATGTTTAATTCACAACTGTACTGTGGGGAGACTTCCCTGGTGGCTGATGGGTAATGTGGACTCCCTTCTGAGCTGGGGGGAGGGTCTACAGTACTTAAACTCTCTGTGACCAGCAGCACACATCCAGACTCCTGCTTTTTCTGCCTCCACTTCCTGGTTGGAAGCCAGAGGCATAGCTAGTACTGTCTGCCCCTCGGCCCTGGTGGCATCTTCCCACTGTGAGCTGCAGGGGCTGGAGAAGGGCAGGAGCCAGGCTGGACTCATGCTCCCCACCCCCAAAGTCAGTGGGGATGGGGCCCTTGGTGAACTCTGCCATGTGTGATCCCTGTGGGCTCTTTCTAGTGCTGTTCCTTGCCTGGGATAGCAATGTGGCAGCCCCGTGATAGGGGTTTCAGTTATGGAAACTGAGGCTGAGAGACCCTCAGTAATTCATACAAGGTCTCACCCCTGGTCAGTTTGTGATAGAACCAGATCTCAGACGTGGGCCTCAGTGACATTCCTCGTGTTGTTCACTCACTGCACCAGCAGAGGCCATTAGAAGATTAAGGGAGTCCAGACCCTGGCCAGGACTGTTGAGGGGTCAGCCAGGGGATCCTGGATGTCCAAGGAGGAGAGTGTTATGGCTTGTGTCTAGATGTCCCCCCAAAGCCTCATACAGTCATAGGTGGAGCTTTTTCAGAGAGGGCTGAATCTAGAGTGTGACTGATTCATGGTGCAGTGCTAGGATTAAGCGTGCTAGGATTAAATCAGTACACTGATTGGTTTAACATCGCCTTAATCCGGGTAGCCTGGATACAGTGTAGGGGACAGAAAGAAGCTTTTCTTATCCCTTGCTTATTGCTTTGCTATGACTACCACACTGCCTTGGATCCAGATGACTTAAACCTCTACAAATTGTGAACTAAATAAACCTTTCCCTCTTTAATTTTGGCTGTTAGGTATTTTGTCCCAGCAAGAGAAAACTAAAACAGGGAGGCACAAGGACTGTGCCAGGGCCTGGCCTTCTGGAGGATTTACCAGCAGTCACAGGGTATGCTCTGTGCTGGGCAGAGGGGCCCTGACCCTGCCACAGAGAACACATTGGCTTCATGGTGGACCTCTTTGGAAAATACTGGGTGCTAGACTGGGTTGGGCCTTGGTGTTCTGCCCAGAGAAGATTTGAGGGAGGCCCGGGCTTCCTGTCACAGCCCCAGTGCCAGAAGAGAGGAAGGGACAGAGCCTAGAAAGGGGTGAGTAGGGCTTCGTCCCTCAGCAGTGTCACCAGGTGGGGAGAAGGGGCCAGAGAGAAAGACAGAGACTGAGAATCTTAAACCCTTTTCTTGGCCCTTAGTCTCCTAGAAAAGAACCAGAAGTTTGTGTCACAAACCTGTGTGAACTAGGCAAAGAGCCTCTGGGCCGCCTCTTGCATAATGACAATGTGACCACGTCTGTCAGAGGATGAGGATTTCGATTTCTAGTAAAATGTGCTTTCATTCTGTGCAGAAGACACAGAATCAAAGCTGGCAGCCTATTTCACATCTTTTGGAGAGTTCTGCCATGCTTCTGGTGGTGCTCAAATTCAGTGGAGTTAAGGGATAAGATAGGGCACCTCTCCTCCATGCCCTGCTGATCCCCATACTCCTGTCCTGCTCCCCTCTGACATGCACATGCACCCTTCCATTCACTCACCAAATGCACTGCAAGCTATACACACATCTGCTCACACAGATACATTCACTCACCCCCTCTCAGGCTTTCCTGGACATATGCTATTACATGTAAAACACGCACAAACACATGTCATGAACGCAGGTGCACGTGCCCCACCTCCTTGCAGGTACTCTAGGGGAAATAAGAGGTGCTCTCTGCTCACCACCATCAGGATCCTCCTTGCATGAAACAGTTCCGTGAGTCACAGACACCTAGTCAGTGACCCAGATATCAAGAACCAGGCACACTGTCCTTGAGATCCCTAGCCACTTGGAACGTGCAGTGGGAGATTTGGGCTTCGATCAGAATAATCGACTCACCTGCAACCTGTCTGGAGTGTCTTTGATGGGGTACGCAGCTTCAGGGCATGGAGTGATGGACCGGGTACATTTAGGGTACCCCTGATGGGTCTCCTGCTTTTTCCTTGCCGTAGCCCCCTTTTGAAGAGCTGATGGGACCTTGGGCTCCTCTCTCTAGGAAATCGCGTGCACATGCATGAGCACATGCATGAGTAACTTTTAAGGTATCTAATTTCAGGGAGTTACCACCCTTGCCTGGGACTCCTTGAGGGCACTGGCTCTAAAGCATTCTGGAAACGTCCTCCTAGAGACTGATGTCATGTCCCTGGGAAGGTGGTGTCCCCCTTGGCATCTTGGGGCCAGTGGCATGCAGGGACGTGGACACCCTCCTGCTCACTGCTCTCCGGACAGCTTTCCTGTGCAGCTGCCAGACGAGTGCTTGCTCCAGGCCTTTCTAGCTAGTTCCCTCTTCGCACAGCGCCTGTGGGGTGTGGAGGTGGGTGAAGGTGGGTCACTTCCTCATCCAGCAGGCGTCTACCTCCTCGGGTTCCCAGGAGGGCTGCTGCAGCTTTCCCACCCACTGTGGCCTGCCATGCCTCCTCCTTGTGCTCTGTTCGGCTCTTACGGGATGCAGAGACCCTGGAGTTGCACACATGGGTAGGGAGAGGATGCCTTTTGCTTCTCTCTAGAGCCACTCCTAATAGACAAGCTTTGAGATTTCCCTCATCTTCAGGACAAACCTGCTTTTGAACCATTTCTTTGGTCAGCTTCTGTCTTGGTTACTTTTCTGGTTGCTGGAACAAAATACATGACACTCAAAAGGAGGAAAGATTTATTTCAGCTCACAGTTTGCAGAAGTCTCAGTCCGTAGTTGGCTGGCTCCAAGGCGGGGCAGTGTAGCCAGTGGGCATTGCAGAGGAGACACTGTTCATGGCAGGCAGAGGCAGCAAAGGCAAGCCACAAACTACAATAGCAGCTTGTAGTGCTGGTATTAGATGACGGAACTGTAGGAGATGAGGCCTACTGGAGGAAGTGAGGTCCCTGGTGGCTTCCATGAGGGGACATTGGAACCCCCGGCTGTTCCTTTCTCTCTGTTTCCTGCCCCCTATGAGGTGAAAAGGCCTCTTGCACCCATACCCCCTCCATGATATACTATGCTGCTCCAGGCCCAGTCACAGAGCCAAGCAACCATAAACTGAAACCATGACCCAAAAGAAACCCTTCCTCCATAGAAGTTTATAATTTCAGGGATTTTGTTTCAGTGGCAGAGAGCTGACTAATACAATTAAGCTCACCAGCCCATCAGCATGTGTCTCTCTCATTCCTATGCGTCACCTTTGGCCACCAGGCTACTCACAGCACGGCCATCCTGGTGGGGTTGGCTGGGGACAGCTCTCCTCTCCCTGCTGGAAGGTCTGGAGACTCTACAAACCCCTCCTGGCCGCTCTTCCTCCTCTCCTGTTTGGCACTTGAATTGACAGATACCTTTTCCCAGGAATCTAACTTTTCTCTCCCAAAGAATGTGAGACAGAGAGACTATTCCTGAGGAAAGTGTGGAACAAATAGGCAGGGACCAACTTCCTCACGTGTCTTGCCCCATGGTCCAGCTCACAGCCTTGTATACTGGGAGAGTCCAGAAACACAGGCATGGGTTATTCCCACGTGTTTCTATCTTAGCCTACAAGAGCCCCTTTTGCTAGGCCTGTTCTGTTCCTCATGGCCCAGAATTTTCCCCAGCACGACCCTCAGTTTGGAAGTTTCCAAAGTGAAGAACAAAAATGCCAATCACTCACAGAGGCCATTCCTGCTTCTTGGGGTTTGCCCTTCCCACGCTATTTACAGAACTGAAAACCTGAATTCTCCCCGGAGAGAAAGCATGTCTCAGTTTCCTATCAGAAACCATCTCCGGAGTGAGCCAAACATGGACTGGAAACCTAGACTCAATCGGGCACAGTGGTGCACGCCTGTGTTCCCAGCCACTCAGGAGGCTGAGGCAGGGAGATTGCAAGTTTGGGGCCAGCCTGAGCAACTTAGTGAGACCCGGTCTCAAAATAAAATAAAAAGAGCTGGGGATGTAGCTCAGTCACGGAGGAAGCCTGGTTTGGATCTCTAATACCAAGAGGAAAAAGAAGCCCATTTTCAGGATTTGTGGGCAGAAGTGGGGTTGGAGAGAATGGGTACCAGGTTGCAGAGCCCTTCCACCAACCAAGCACCTCAACAGAGGTTGGCTGTTACTATTTGCTTACCAGTGTTCTCTGGTCTCTGGCCCTGCCTCACTTAAAAGAGAGGCTCGGTGGGCTCCTGACCCCCATGCGTTTTGCTCCCTGAGTCTCTGGCTCCTGGACTCCTGCTGCTGCTAAGAGCTGCCGGCTTTCATCACGAGGGAGGCCGTCTGCGTCTGTGTTAGTCCAGGCGTGAAGCAAAGTAATAAGAAACAAGCTTGACGTGCCCCCCCAAGCGCCCCACAAATAAATAGGATGTTTGTGGAGGAAAACCAGCACAGCCCCATCTCTGCTAATTGGATCTCATCAGCACTCCAAGGCCACCTCATTTTGTTTGGTCTGAGTGGATTTTTTCCTTATCCTTAAAAAATAGGAAGGAAAAAGCCAGCTGCACTGTTTTCTGTGGTCTCTCTGACTTGGCAGGGATGTGGGATATCAGCTTTCTCAGACTTGGTGAATCCAAGGAGGAGAGAAGAGACCACTGATCTGTCAGTCACTCAGCAAGCATTTCGATCCACTATTATGGACCAAGTGTGCCACAAAGGGCCGGAGTTGCTCCTGTGAATGTGATGGTTGGATGATTGGCTGGCACCCGGAGTTAGTGAGGACGCCAGCCTCTCAGGGCTTGCAGGCCGGGTGGAAGTGTGCTGGGGGTCAGGTAATGAGAAGCCAGCCAAGGGAGGCAGTGAGGCACCTGCCGCAGGTGGGACATTGTGAGCCTGGGGTTTCTATTATTCCTCCCACTCTCCTCTCCTCTCTCAGCTCGGCCTTCTCCAAGAGCTACGGAAGCTCTCCAGTGGGGCCCTCTGTTTTAGCCTCTAGAAAGCTCTTTCACGTCCTTCTCATGAGTACCCTGCTTCTGAGTACAAATTTGATGCTCCCCGGTCCCCCACACTTGCCTGAGTGCCCCTCCTCCCCTGTCCTGTCAGCCTTTCTCTCTCTGCTGGTCCTGCCCTCAGCACGCATCTGCTGGGTCTGTCACCGCTGCAGGCCCTCCTGTTGCTCTGGCCTCTTCCCTGGGCCTCTTGAAGCCATGGCTCTGCCTGAACACCTCACTGCCCAGGGCATCACCCCACCCCTGTCCCCCTCCTTTGAAACTTCCCCGTCAGAGTTGCTTGTGATCTTGGTATGTCAATAAATGCCCTCATTGACCACCCAGTGGTGACCTCTCCTTTCTTCTTGACTTCCCTCTGTCCTCTAACTCTTCCCTCCAGGCCCATTTTGGAATCTCCTCTTGGGGCAGTGGCGCAGTGGATGCTGGTACCCACCAGAGTCTCTACCCTGTGGCTTCTGTCGTGATCACTGGGCCCGTCTTGCCACCCACAGCTCCTGCTGAGGTACATAATAAGCCTACACCTCTTGGGCACTTCCATGGCCTCCCAGTCCTTCCCTGAGAGCACCCCCAAAGTGAGCCCCTAATTCCTGCTTTGTGCCTGTTGTTCTAGTGAGAGCCCCATCACCTGCAGCTGGTTCTGACACCTCTCTGCCCCCCTCATTCTGAACAGCTCATCAGATCTGCTGGCTGTGGGGACAGTCTGCAGGCCGTCTGCCTTCCTCCAGCCCCAGGACTCAGCAGGATGAGGAAGAGAAGGTGTTCATGGGGACCACAGAATACCTGCCGGTCCCTTTGCCTGCCACCACCAATCTTCAGTGGCATTGTGCTGTGTTGTAATGCTGTGTGTCCTGGGCTGTGACTCCCTGCGTGTCAGGATGCCAAGTCCCCTTCCTGTGCCCTGTTTGCCGTGTCCGTTATGTAGGGTGTGGGGATGGCGTCAAGGGCAGGCTCTGAATTGACTTTTCCACCCTTCCCAGAACACAGCCGTTAGTGGGTCGTTAGCTGCCCAGCAGCTGAATGGGGCTCTGTGCTCAGGACAGCAAATGTGAGCACTGTGTTTCTGGACCCCCACCTGGAAACCGCTCCCAACCTTGCCCTGGAAACACCCACCGTGGCCAGGGAGCTGATGAGCTGGCGCCTGGGCTGGGAGCCACCTCAGCAGGCGTTCCCGCATGTGGCCTCTTCAGGGGACGTGCTGCCCATTTGGCCCTGGGTTCTGAGATGGGCACTGTCCTCCTGCGGATGGACGATGCTGTCGGTAGGTTCTGGAACTCCCTTCTCTCTCCCCAGCGCCCTCTCATTGAGCTCTCTCCCCAGGGCTCCTATTGACAGGGCACTCATCGTGACCACTGGCTTTTGTGTCCCAGGAAGTGGCCCAGGTGGGGGACACCCTGAGAGGATGCAGCGTATTCCAGGGCCTATGCCATAGAGGAAGCTAGATGATCTGGGATGGAATTCCCAGCACCGCCCTTCAGAAGCTTGTGTGACCTCTGGTAACTTCCTTGATCTCTCTGAAACTTGGTTTCCCCTTCTTTAATCACGACTGACTGCTGCTCTGATAGGGCAGCCTGGAGGAGAAAGGTCCCTAGCACAGGATTCTGAAGCCTGAGTGACTGCTGCCCTGTTTGCAAATTCAGAGTTGGGACTGGGAGCAACAGGGGCTCGTGCTGTTTGCCCCTGGAAGGCCAGCCTGTCTCGTGTCAGGTCATCCCAGAGTGTTGGTCATTTTGGCACCAAGGGGTGCTGCTTTTCAGAGAAGGATGGAGTCGTTCCTCCTGTCCTGTCAGTAGGTGCCAGAACATCACAGAACCTTCTAGGGGAGGGTCCTTGGTGCACAGTGTAAATTCTCCCTCTAGTGCCAGAAGTCTCTCTTTAGCTCTCAGTGGCCCAGTGTCCACCTGGACATTTCTGCCTCCTGGAGAGCAAAGCAGGTCGTGGCCTGGTTCCCCTACTCTGGGGCTCCACACACCTAGTTCTGCCAGCCTAGTGTTCTTTTCCAAGTGGGGAGATGTTGGGACTCCCTGGGCTTCATCCCATGTACCCCACCTCAGGCCATGTGACAATGTCTGCAGACACTTTGGGTTGTCACAGTCTAAATGAGGAGGAGTGTTAAGTGCTTCTGGCACAGAGTATGTGGAGGCCAAGGATGCTGCTAAACAGCCCATAGGACTCAGGCTGGCCCTCAGCAAGGCTGGTCCAAGCCCAAAATGCCCACAATGTCAGGTGGAGAAACCTGCGTCACACCAGCATGCATCTCTAAGGGCAGGCCAGGCCTCAACACAGAGCTCCTTGTGTGGGTTTCCTGGGGATTGAGACACCAGCAACGGCATCCAAAAAAGGATTTTGCAAAGGAACTCCGTTTTAAAAATAAAACCCCCAAAAAAACCCTTTTTCTTCCATTCATGTATTTACTTACTGAAGCTCTGGAGCACAGGCACTCTGCTGAGAACCAGAGGTTCCTAAGGACTGCTTCTGAGATGGGGAGCTTTTACCAAGGGCTGGTGACAGGCTGTGTGCAAAGTTGGGGAGAAGGTGAGGGAACCGTCCCTGCTCCCGAGGCGCCCTGGGGTCTGGCCTGGCCCCACTTCTGCACAGGGAGCCTGAGGCAAGGACCTGGGCTCCTCCTTGGTCTCTGGGCTTCACAGGAGACTGGTGTGGGGAGCAGGGCTCCACACAGCAGCCTCACTGCTGTCATGCCCCAGTTCCACGACCTCAGTGAACTGCCCCCAATTCTGGCCCACAGTTTCCCAAACCTGCCCAACCCACCTACCGCCTGTGTTGGCTTTTTGCAGCTGCCACAAGAAAAAACAAAAAACCAAGCTAGGTGGTTTCAAACATGGTTCTGGGAGCCTGGGAGCCTGAAGTTCAAAATTAAGGTATGAGCAAGGTTGACCGTGGGGGAGAACTGGTCCAGGACTCTCCCTGGCTGCTGGTCCTTTGGTCCCCTCCCTACCCCCCTACTTCCATACCTCCATTGTCACATGGCCTCCTGTCTGTGCCCCAACCATCTTCTCTCTGTCTCTGTGTCATGTTTTCCTTGTTTTAAAAGACACCATCATTGAATC
Organism: Cavia porcellus; assembly: GCF_034190915.1. Lineage (NCBI taxonomy): Eukaryota > Metazoa > Chordata > Mammalia > Rodentia > Caviidae > Cavia > Cavia porcellus. Next base: position 25,205,828 of record NW_026947515.1, read on the forward strand.
AGGGCCTGCCCATTCCGGAAAGACCTTGTTTTAACTTGATGGTATCTGCAGTGAGCCTGTTTGCCAACCAGGTCACGTTCTGAAGTTCCAGGGGATGTGAATTTGGGGGAAATGCTCTTCAACCTAGTATTACTCCCCCAAGGGATCAATGTGGTTAAACTCCCATCACTCTAAAGGTGCAGGGTCAGAAGACTCCAAAGCCTCCCGAGGTTGGGTTACAGGGCACAGACCCTGCACCCTGTGTCCTGTCCCCCCATGGACCCAGGGCAGCTTGGGCAGGGATTGGAATGCATCAGGGTGAGTGGCCTGGATTAGTTGATCTGAGCTCTTCAAGGACAGGCAAGGGTACCCAGTGTGTGGACAGGGGGGAGGAGTGGAGATGGGACTGGCTGGGCCCTGGGGGAGGGGACTGTTTGTTTTCTCAGCAGTAAATGCCTCTTGATGGGCTGTGGTTTGCACAGGGACTTGATGCCAGATCAAGTTGTCCACATCGATTGGATGGCCACAAAGCTCTGTCACAGAGCAGCAGAGGGGCCGGCAGGAGCTGCCTGATGGCCTGTCCTCACAGGTCCTCAGGCTTCCTCAGTCACGGGAGGCGAAGGGCAGAGTGACCAGAGCAGGTGGGGCTCTACCCTAAAAAGGTTCTGGGGTGGGGCAGTGCTGACCCTGGGACCTAGAGACTGCTCTGCCCCTCTTAGGCCTCCCTCTCCCCCAGGGTGAGCATGCCTGTTGGGAAAGAGTCTCCTGATTAATGAACAAATTACCATCCTTGTTAGCAGCACAAATAGGTCTTTGGGAGATCAAGGAGCCAAAGCTTGGGAAGCAGCCACTAATTTAACGAGGAGGATGAAATCCAGATGTGGCCTCTGGCCAGCAGACAGCTGCCGCTTCTGAGTGCGTGGGGAGAAACCCTGAAGAGACTGGACAGCCGAACAATGAGGCAGAATGAGGGATAGCCGGAGAAAGGTCAGGCCACCCCAGATGCAGGCCACAAGTCAGCACCCCCTCTCCCCTTCCATTGCAAAGGCCTCTTTGCTGGAGAAACCCAGGCATCGCCACGTGCTTGTGGCTGTTTATCTGATAACCACAATGACAAAGGACTGCCGGGGATGCAGGACCACTTCTAAGTGGATTCTTACCGTAGTAATCCCAGGGGCAGGGTGCTGTGCACTCTGGACAGATAGCTGTGGGTGTGGGGGACAGACCGATTCTGTCAAGCAGCAGAGTTAGGTACCCTCTGGACTGTAGGGCCCTCAGAGCAGCTCAGGGGGCCCTGAGCCACACGGTGGAGACCACGGGCTTAGCTGTCTAAGGCCAGGAGCAGCCTGGGTGCTGGCTGGGACTGGGGAGGGGACTCAGATTTTACAGGGAGCCCCAGGCAGGAGCGGCGCGGCACGGGTGGGGGTGTGGGTGTTGAGCCGTGTTGGAGAAGGAAGAGGAAAGTGAGTTACGGCACCTTCTCTCGCTCCCCCTCCCTCCTTCCCTCCCTCCTTCTGTCTCCTTCTCCTTCCTCTTCCTTCCGCCCTCCCTCTTTCTTTCTATTGCCTCTTCCTCCTTCCCTCTGTGTACGTATAGTGGAAGCGGCTAGAAACACATCCCTGGGCCAAGCCCCTTGTGCAACACACGACAATGAAAAGATCCTGGAGTTTCAAAAAATGGGTGAAAGGAGGAGCCTATCTAGGTTCATGCTACACTCGCCACTTGTTCCTTAACCTGAAATGTCTATTTCCATCTATTAGGGACGTGGCTAAAATTTCACCTAAAGATGTGTTCCTGCTACTTAATAAAAACAAACTAGGTGAAAGCCCAGTTCTCGAGGAGGCCGAGCCAGGAGGGTTGTCATTTGGAGCCCAGCCTGGGCAGCTTAGTGACTTAGCAAGACCTCATCTCACAAGAAAGAAAAATGTGCACTCTAGCTCAGTGTGAAGGCCCTGGGTTCAATCCCCCAATACAATATGGCAAGAAAAAAAAAAGCAGGCTTGAGCTGCAGGTGCTTATTATACTTCTTGTGCTGCATAACTGGAGGTGGAGGCACCGTGACTTACCCAAGGCCTCAAGGGACCAGTGAGACAGCAGCAGAGCCCTGTGCTCTCCCTCCCTGCAGGCTCGCCCACCTGGGCTGTAGGTGCACAGGTGACACTGTGCAGACTCGGGGACTCTGCTGCTCCCTGTGGGCCCTCAAAGCCCTACAGAAGGAAGAAGCCCACAGTCATGCTGTGCCCTGGCTCCATGCTGGACCAGCGATTTCCGTGCGGGAGGGTCATTTACTGACAGTGACGGTTTAAAGCGGTCCAGCTTAGCCATTGGTTTCTATAAAGAGCAGAGCCGCATCCCCGGGGAGGGAGAGCCAGCTTGGGGAGCAGGGAGATGAGCACTATCTGGTTATGGATTTTATCGAGTCATAAACAAGGCTGGAGAATAAACAATTAAAGTCGGCTGATGCACAGGGCTGCCTTGGCCAGCTGGCTGTCAGGGAGCCTGTGTCACCAAAGCTGCCCTCTTGGCCCAGCACAGCTGCTTTGCAGAGCTGTGTTGCAGACCCAATGAGGGCAGGGATTAGGGCTCAGGACTGCTGGACCCCAGCCCCAGCCCCGGCCAGCTGCCTCTGAATACAGCAGACCCGTTCCCTCTGAGTGTGCTTAGAGAGCTCCCGGGTGATGACAGGGGTGTATACTGGGGCACTGCTGATGAGAATTGGGTCCCAGCACCCTAGCACCCTCCCCAGGGGAGGTGTGATGGGAATGTCCAGGGTTTAGGACACGGGAACAACTCTTCACTCAGACACCCACCGGCTGCATGGCCTCAGCATAGTGACCCAACGCCTCAGAGCCTTCTCATCTGTAACCTTGGAAGGACAATATTTAGCGCTGTAGGGGTGCCCTGAAAACTAAACACAATAACAAGTGGCAAACTCACAAAGCAAGATGAGATCCTGTGAACAGACAGCTGCAGGGCTGGGTGTGGGAAGATAAGGAGACAGCTGTCATTCCAGTCCCAAGGGCTGGGACGAGAGGCACACGAGGGGCATCGGGGTCGCAGTAACTCTGCACATTCAAGGACTACACAACCAGTTAGAAACACAGTATCAGGAAGTCCTACACACAGAGGATTATGATTCCCATTTTATTCAACCGAGATCGCAGGAGTTAGATTTGCTGAGTCAGATGATTCTAAGTACAGGGTTGAGATCCCATCCCGGGTGGATCTTGTGTCCACATTGAGAAATCCTGCTACCTGGTTACCTCCCCTTCCCCTCTGGCCAGCTCTCCTCCTGAGCCAATAGTGGGCAAGGCTAGCGGCCCACGTAGGCAGATTATCCACAGCACCAGCCCCTGTGAGGTGGGAGAAGCTGAAGTGAGGGAAAATGAGTAGGGGAAGGAGGTTTCCAGCACAGAGAAACCGAAGTAGAGCCTGGGAAGCACCAGGCCAGGTGCAGTCAGGGGAGGTGAGACCAGGTGCACTGAGCCTGGGTCCCTAAACAGGCAGGTGTCAGAGTCCCACTTGTGCCTTCCTGGGCTGGAGTGCAGGAAGAGGCCAATCCCTTTTGTTCCAAGACAGCTTAGTACTCCCACCTCTGCCCAAAAGTTTTCAGTTGTGGCGGGGAGCTGTCCCCAGGTCAGAGTGGTGCCACAGACCACAGCGATAGTGAGGATCAATGAAGGTGGGACCATCGTCCTGTGGTGTCTATCATCCTGTGGTGTCTCTTCTCTTAGGGATAGGGGAGCTCTAGTCCCACTCCACGATGGGGACTGCAGGGTAGTCCCTATGGACTCCTGGGACATAACATTGTAAGAAACAGTTACACCATCAGCCAGTGCCCTGGGATACTGGGCAGGGAGGCCATGAAGAATACAGAAATGCACAGACATGTAGCTATATTGACAGAGAAAATGCATTGTCATATAAAATAGTCATTGTGATCTAAGATGTTTTCATTATCTCACACAAACCCATTTTATGAGTAAGGAATCTGAGGACCTTGAAGGCCTTGACCTCCGATTTCCACGATGCCTCATCTCAGGGCTTCCTTCATCTAACCACCTGGGTTATGTCCACCAGGCCATCCCACTGCTCGGATGCTGGTCTGGGATGGCGGGGAGCCCGACAGGAGGGGCCTGACCCCAGCACTCTGGCTCCCTGCTGCCCTCCTGGCTGCTGCATGCATTCCTGCAGACCTGTCCTTGCCAGGGCCTTGGGGGTGGACACTAGGCCTGCAGTAGTGTGAACTCGGCCAGGCGCACCCCCAGACTGCCTCCTAGCCCCTGTGAGCTACAATCCTTGCGGTTTCCTGTCTGCCCCTGGGGCTGTGGGCAGAGCAGCTGGGACCGTCTGGAGCTGGCCTGGGCCCAGACCACCCTCCTGTGACTCCACACTGCTCATTCCTGTGGGGCTGCCCAAGTGTACTTGTGGTACAGAAGAGGGGGCCACAGTACTCTTCTGGGAGGTCCTGCATCGCCCAGCCAACATGCCGCCCAGGGGACAAGGCTTAGTCAAAAGCCGGAGGGTGAGGGGTCACCCAGCAAGTGTTGCTAATAACCCCACCTCCTCCCTGCACCCTCTCCTTCTCTGCCGACTTGCTGCACGCTCGTGTACTTGGTTCACGGGGTTATCCAGACACACCAGGGCCCTTCACACGCCCTGCCTTCCACCCCAGGCTGCATCTCCAGATGGTTACCCTCTGCTGCCCTTTCTCACGCCTGAAGTGATGATGTGGATGCCCATGTCTCTGGTGTGGCTCTAGGGTTGGTTCTAGGCGCTGAGGGCGCAGCCAGAGACGTCCCAAACTGGAAGATCACCTTGTTCTCTGATCTGGCCTCTTGGTGTTTCCTTTCTGGTTGAAGAGAAACTGACAGAAAACAAAACCTCAGTTTGTATACATTGGATGCTGGTAAATGCTGGGGAGTCGTCAGAAGGGGCCCAGTGGATATGTGCACACTGAATATATGTGTGTGCTACATGTCAGTGATTTGCATATGAATGAATATGTACATGGAGTATATATAGTGTGTACATGTCTAAGTGCCTGTGTGTGCATGTTATGTGTTCATGTGTATATACCTGTGTGTGTACCTGTGTACTTGTATATGTATATATGTATGTGGTGTTTGCATGCATGTGTGCGTAAGTGAATGCGTGTGTGTGCATGGTGTGTGTATTGCATTGGTGAGTGTGTTTCTCTGCTGACATGTGTTTCTCTGCCTATGTAGGGAGCCTTGCTGGGGCACATTTGGGGCTGTGGATCCTGCTTGTGACATCTGATAAACTTTCAGATGTCACAGAAATGAGAGGCAGCACCTGGGGAGGGATGAGCACAAGCATCTGAGCGCCCAGGAGAAGGGCTGCTGAGACTCAGACCACCAGGTCCCCTCCAGTGCTGCAGCCTGATGTGGTCGTGGTGGGTGATAGCCAGTGACTAACCTGCAGAGCCCCCACATTGTCACCAACACTGCCAGCACCGTCTCAGGAATTGTGAAGATGGACAGTGCCCCAGTTGGGGCCCCAAAGGTGGCGGTGTTTAGTACAATTAGATGTAGGAAGGTGGGTTTTAAGATGGGAAGAATAGTGGGTAGACCTGGGCTGGAATTCAAACTTACTCTCTGAGATACAGGGCATTTTCTTAACCTCCACACTGTAGGATTTCCTTCTTTTAAAGGAGGGTGCCGCATCCAATCTTACAAATTCCCAATGTGGATTAAAGGTGCTAAGGCAGCTAAGATACCCAACCCAGATCCAACCCAGCTCAGAGCTCAAAGAAAGAAGGGCCAGGGAAGGTCAGTGAGGGAGCAGGAACAAAATAAAAAGACTGAGCCACCAAACCAAGGCGCTCAGCCTTCCTCACCGCCCCAGCAGGGAAGGAGCAGGAGAGCGGAGTTGGACACTAGCAGTCACATGCCCAGGCCCCATGCTCTTTAATAACCACTTTCATGTGTCTCTTGGAAGCCTTCTGCCTAATCCAATTAATGCCTCCTGTGATCCGATTACTCCGATTACTCTGTAAGAAATCCCAAACCTGATCACCAGGTGATCGTGTGAGTAGCACAAGTTGATATGGCATTGCAGAGAAAAGGATTTAGTTTTGGGGACCATCTGCTGCTGCCCCCAGGGCTCTGGCATTTCCTTCCTATGAGTCCTAGCTTTTGCCTGAGTCTTGAGCTGTCCCCAACCTCCTTGGTCCCCTGAGAAGAAAATAGATGCTTCTTAGTTACCCTTGGCCACTGGGAGGCCCTTTCCCCTCCCGGCCCCCCATGGCTGGCTGTCCTGTGAGCAGAGCCCCCTGCCAGTATGGCGAGGGTGGAGTAGGACTCCAGTTCCTTATACCCACCCCCGCCCAAGTGTTGCACAGAGCAGAGTGGGAGCCTGATCTGCCTGGACCTTTGGGAGTCCAGGGCTGGCTGAGGGACCCCTGAAACTCTCCATCACCAGCGGACACAGCTTCACTGAACTAAGACACGAGCAGAGGGCACCACCAAGCCTGTTAGAAGACCTGCAGCAGGAGCCAGGCCAGAAGAGGGGAATGGGCAATTGTGCTGGGTCTTAAGGAAGCCCTCAGTCTTCCCTGGGCGTACAGGGATCCTCTCTGTCCACAGCGTTGCATGTAGTTACCTGAAGTGAAGCACAGGCTGAAAAATATTACATGAAAAGTCCCAGAAATGATTCATAAAATGGAAATAATGTTCCAAAATAACTTTTACAACAGTCTATTATTATAATTGTTCTATTTTATTATGAGATGCTGTGGCTAGCTTCCTCCTGTGCCTGATTTGTGGATTAAACCTTTTCATGGGTAAATGCGTATGGGAAGAACTTCGCATGTCTAGGGTTCTGTTCTGTCCCTGGTTATGCTTCCACTGGAGGCCTTGGAATGTGTCCTCACGGGCACAGGGGTAACTGCATAGTGTGAGCAGGTTGGACTCCCGGTACTCAGGCTTTTCCCAGACCACTCTGTGTGACCCTGTGTATTGCAGACACAGTGTGACTGGAGTGAGCTGAGGTGAGCACCCTAAAACGTGCCTGGCAGTGGGGCATGTGGACAAGCCACACGCGCATATCCCTTAATTCCATGTAGGTGCACAGCAGGCCCTCCCTGGACTTTCGTCTTTTCTTTGTTCCTGGGAGGGAGGGAGGAGAAGCCCCCAGATCGTGTCTCCCGTCCCATCTTCCCTGGTTTTCTGAGTATCCTTATGCATCCTCACCCAGGCTCCCTCGAGCCCTGTTCTCCCTGTCCTGTCTTCCTCCTTCTTGCCTGTGCTTTGGCTCAGGGTGACGGCTCCTAGTGTGGCCCAGTTAGACTCCAGACAGTCACATTTCTAGAATCGAGCTAACCAGGCAGGGAGCTGATGGGGACAGATGGTTGGAGGCTGGCAGGGGCACAGGGAGGAGGACGGCACAACCTCCATGCAGTTAGCCTGCTTAAAAAGGCCGCAGACGCCCTCCAACTCTCCCTCTTGGCTGGGTTCCGACTCCATTGTGATCATTTTTATTTTTATTATCCATGAAATCTGCTTTTACACATTCTAATCATGCAGGTATAATCCAGCCGGCAGGTACAGGGCAGCCGCATGTGGTCAGCCTCTAATTCTGTCATGACAGGGACTGGAGCCTTGATTGTTCCAAGTGGTAGAGGTGCCAGTTCATCAAGGCTTGGCCATGGACAGTAGTGCACACTCTTTTTCTGGCCGTGGAGTTTCCTTCCTTTCTGTGTATGGCGGGACTGCCATTAGGATAGATTGTAATTCCCCATTGCATCCTCTTAGACAGACAAAATAGGTAGCCTGCAATCGACATCAGGTTTTTACCTGGAAAGGGGCAATGGGGAGCCACTCTCTTCTCTTAAGCTTACGGATGAGACACCAAGGTTGGGCGCAGGGGAAGCACGTATCCTGTGTTCCCAAAGAGGTCAGGTGTTTTGGTGCTTTTGATCTCTGATTAAACCACTCTGCGACACTGGCTCTTGTTACCTTTTTAGTGCCGTGTGCTTTTTACCTGAAAGGTGTCTGAACAGCCAAGCGATGGATGCCCTCAAAGTTGTCTTGTTGCACTGACTTCCACAAAGCTTTGTCTCATGCCCACTGTGGTGGAGAGAACTGGAGGGACCCTTTTGTCCTGTTGTGTTCTAGTTCTTGTCACCTGAGATCTCCAGGTAGATGGAGATCCAAGTATGAGAGGGGAACCCCAAGTAAGTTGGCATCTCTGACAAATAGTGACTCATATTTCAGTGTAAGAACATTCCAATATTGGGTATACATACTGCATTCCATGCAGGGCTAGAATATGGTCTGAAAGGAAGTTCGTGTTTATCCAGACCATCCCTGGTCTGCATTTTGCTAAATGTGGATGACCTCTCATGGAGCCCAAGAGGTGTGTGGTGGTGACTGGGTGAGCAGAGATACTCTGGGAATTGACTGGAGCCCCACAATATACCCCAATCATCTGTATCCACCTGTGGACATCCCTGACCTCAGCAAGCCCCCTTACCCTCTGGACACATGCTCCAGAGCAAGAGCCAAGAGAAACAACTGCCCCCAGCGAAGGAAGCTCAAGGCAGGTAGTCATGGTGGGGAAGGACAGACTTGTCAGGCTGTGACAGGACTGAGCCCTGAGATTTACAGTGTCTCTGACTTGCATTTTCCCCAAGTCTAGCATGCCAGGGTCTGGAGGAACATCCTGAGTCAGACAGAGTGAGCTGTTCTGTGCCAGGAGTGGTGTTGGGTCTCAGGTTCTGTACCACATGTGGTCACTGGGTCTCGGAATTCTGTACCACAGCAATTCTGTGTCCCGGGCTTCTGTACCATGGATGGTTCTTGGCCTTAAGGCTGTGAAATGTGGATGATGCTGGGGGTCTTTGCCAGTGATGGTTCTGTGTCACTGGATTCTGCACCATGGAGGTGGTTGTTTCAGGTTCTATACCATGGGCCAGTGCTGAGTCTCCACTCATGATCTTGGCCTTGGGCATGGCTAACTGTGAATTGTTGGTGTGTTTTTGGTAGGACCTTCAGGCTTTTGAGTATTGTGTCTGACAGGGGCAGCTGTTAGTGTCAGGCCCGGTCATTTCTCCTGTGCTCTTGGTACCCGGCCATGTTAGCACAACTTGGACGACAGCAGCCACCTCTGCCCAGCCCCCAACCTCTCCATGCATCCTGCGGACAGCTATTTGTTTCTTCTTGCTAAGCATCCTCTTGCATCTAACCCCATCCCCTCTCAAAGGCCTCCACCAGCTCCCTGTTTCCTAAGGAGCCAAGATTTTGATTGCCTTCGGTGCTTAAAGGTCTGCATCAGTCCCATCTTCCTGGCCCTGTGGTTTCTCTTGGCCCTTCAACCATTGGAAAGAAGCCGCTTTCAGAGGGGTATTGTCACCTTTGCAGGTGTTTCTGACAGCTGTCTGCTTTCTCTTTAAAGCATCCCCCTTCTCAGTCCTTTGCAGTTCACCTGATTACAGCAAGGACAAAAGCGTAATTAGGTGCTAATGGCTCTCAGCACCTCTGTAACACCTGCTAACCCACAGTGCCTCTGTGGACTGTCACTGACTCCAGCCTTTCTTGCTGCCAGGGAGAGGCTCGGTGATTGCTCACTTTCTGCCTTGGCCCTCTCACACACTGCCACGGTTCCCAGGCTCCAAGGACCAGATCAGAATTTCCCCTGCCTTAATGCTTGTCTAGGCAAAGCTTGGAAACTGAGTGAACCCTGGGTGCTTTTTCATCAATTTGTTCATCGTTGCCCGATGCTGTATGGCGAGAAGCAGTGTCCCCACTCTATAGGTTAGAAAATGGAGTCTTGTAGAATAAATAGTTATTGGCCAAGATTCATGCTGTTGGTAGGCAATGGTGCAGGACCCAAAACTAGGTCTTTATGGCTCCTGGCCATATTCTTTGTCCCCTGCTTGTGTGACTTCCTGGCCTTCTTTGGCCAGCACTGTAATCTGACCGGCAGCTCAAAGCCCAGCTCTCTCAGGGGACTCCTCATTCCCTGTCTGTTTCTCCAAATGTTTTGAGCAACCGCTACTCTGTACTTTGGAAGAGATCACAAGGGAGGTGTGCATGCACACATGTGTGTACCTACATTGTGCATTGATTTCCCTGAGCTAAAGTGTGAATATCCTGCATCCTGAACCATACCATCACACAACAGAGCTGCTGGCTTAGAGGGGAGCAGGCATCAAGCACTAACTAGACAGACTGAGTGAATGGTAGCAAAGCCTATAGTTTTCTCCTTTGTGTAAGAGCGTCATTTCATTACCAAGAGAGCCCCTCTACATGGCTTTGTGTGGTGAGCCGCATGATGATGAAGATCCAGTCTTTGATTCTCTTTGCTCTGGGTCTTGTCCCTGCCACATTCACTGTGAGAGCTTGGATGCATGACCTCTCTGTGCTGCAGGTCCACCTACTGTCAGTGGCCATCAGAAGAGCCAGCTTGAGGGCAGATGTGGGAGGAGGGTGGGCTGAGGTGCATCCAGCCTGCACCACATGAAGACCTCCTTGGGTCTTAGCACCTGTGTTTGGGTTCTTCCTGGAAGAGTGCTGCCCTGGCTACTAGAGACACTGGAGAGGGCTGTGTACTCTATGCTTCTAGATGTCGACTGCAAGTTTAACCTCAGGTCTGCAGCCAGGTTTATCTGCCTTTGGCCCTGTGACCCTTTGGGGCAGATAAGTCTGTGTGATAGGCACTGCGCTGTGCCTTGTGGGATGTTTAGTCTCATCACTGGCCTCTATCCACTTGTCTTAGTTACTTTTCCCATTGCTGAGCCCAAATACCTGACATTCACAAGTAAAAGAAGGAAAGGTTTTATTCGACTGGCTCACAGTTGATGGAGGTGTAGTAGCAGTTTCAGTCCATAATCAACTGGCTCCAAGGCAGGGTGGCATGGCAGAGGGACATTGCAGAGCAGAAACAGCTTATGGCAGAAGGCAGGAAGACAGTAGCAAGCAGCAGAAGCTTTTTTGTCCCTTCGTATTCCATCTAGGGTACCCTGCCTATTGATTGGCTACCCAGGGTGGGGCTTCCATTTTCCACATCCTTAAACCCAGTAGCACACTCTTAATCCACATTCACACACCCTAATCCATCCTCTTTCAGAACTATGACTACTGAGACTTTTGAGGGAATATCTAGATACAAGCCATAATGCCACTAAATATCAGATATCTCCAGACCCTGTCAAAGGTCCTTTGGGGCCTGAAGACCCCTGGTGAGAAGCACTGGCCCTCTGACTGGCTCTCTAATTTGGGTGCATGCATTTGGAAGCTTTTTTAAGCATCAGGCTGCTGAACTCTACTCTAAAGCTCTGGATTCATCAGGTTTGGGGCCAGCCCCAGAAGCTGCATCACTGACTAGTTCCCAAGTGCTACTGCTTTGGAACCCCAGCTTGACAGCCACTGTAGGAGTCCTATAAACATGGCTGTTGTAGAGAGAGGGAGCTTTAGTACCTAACGTGATGCTGAGATGAGACCATAGGACAGCAGGGCTTTTCTTGGAGGAACGCCTCCCTGAGGGTATAAAGAATTATAGATAAACTTGAAGGTTAACAGAAAAGCAAAACAGGCTCAAAAGGCAATGAGCAGACTTTGAAAGCAGAGCAGTCATGTGCTTTGCAAGGTGTTTGAGCTGGGGGGTTGTTCAGGGAAATTCTTTGAGCCGCAGCCAGAGAGGTTGGGCTGAGGGTTTGATGGGCATAAAGAGGGCTGTTTGCCCAGGGGCTGAGGGTTGGAGCACTCAGGCCCACATTGAAAAGCATGCTCCCCAAAGGCCCAGAGAGCTGGAGAGATGGCAGCTCCCTCTGAATGAAGCGTCTGCCTGTCCTGCCTCATCTGTGAATGAGCCCCACCAAAAGGACGTGAGTCACCATGAGGAACAGAGATAACATGCAGAGACAGCCTCGGGCTCCCTGTGGCCCATGGGAAATGGATGCACATTCTTAGCTGCTAAGTAAGGTGATGATGCAGGTACCAAGCTGGGACAGAGGCCTGCCAAGGACAGCCTGGGGTGGTGGCAGCACCACGTCACCCTGCAGCAGCAATAGCAGTGAAGCTGGCAGCAGCATGTCCTGAACAGACAGCTCTGGGCTCCGCCTTGGTCCGTGGAATTGTGGACGTGCATGAGGATGGGCATTAGCAGACTAGGAGTACAGGCAGATGGGGGCTAGCATGCCCAAGGGACCTGGCCCAGTGACCCAGAATCCAGAGCCGAGCTGGAATTCCAGCTGTGTGAAATCTAAATTGGAGTCTGTGTCCAGCTCTGCCACTTCGTAGCTGGATGGTCACCTTCGGTGAATTGCTCCGTGGATGATCCTTACCTTGGGCAGCAGCTGCAGGGCAAGGCACTGTACTAGGTCCAATACCAGTGATATATTATCTCATTCTGACATAAAAACTGCAAGAAGCATTATCTCTCCTCTTGTATGAAGAAGCAGGGTCAGAGAGGCAGCTAGAAAGGGACAGAGCAGGAATTCCAGCCAATCTGCCTCGAAAGCGCATGGTACCTGTGTTTTCTCCATCTCTGAAGTTAGGTTTCTGCTCTAGCGGAGTGATTCCTAGAGCTGTCGTGAGACTCGGGTGGAGCCAGTATCTGGGAGGCATCGCAGTGCCAGAGATGACAATCACAGCCACTGCACTGCTGAGCCTTTGGGTTCTAAGAGCCAGGCGCGCTCTACGTCCAGATGTGAGGGGAATAGAGTCCAGTCAACCTGGCTGTTGGCCCGGGGTCTGGCACTGGCACTGAAGTTGGGGTGGCCCCCCGAACAGGTGCCTGCTCACCGCACACAGTTTGCTGAAGCATCAGAAATTAAATTTCACGGCTGGGTGCACAGAGATACCAACTCGGGCTCGGTGTGTTTATGGCTCGAGGAGGAGATAAGATTTGATTAAGAAGACTGCTATTAATTTATGGCAAGTACACTGGCACTAAGGGAGAGGCTGCTTTTAATTAATAGCCAGAAGGAATTTACGCTCTTGGTCTCAGCGAGGGGGAGAGGGCTGGAGGGAGGGGGAGGCGAGCGGAGCCCAGTGAGTGATGTGGAGGAATTGATCCAGCCGTGCACACAACACACCTTCCTTGTGAAGAGAATATAAATAAATAAACGGCGACACTGCAGCAGTGGGTTCTAGGGGCTGGCAGGTGAGCTGGAGAGCCCACCAACAGCAGGAGAGGCTCGAAGGAGAGATAGAGGTGGAGGCATCGGCAGCGAGCTCACGCTGTGTGAAGTGTCTACCGCGCTAAGTCGTGCTAAAGGCTTGGTAGGGTCACCTGCACCAGGCCCCGGGTCATGTCCCTGGAGCAAGCGGAGTCATGTTTTGGAGCATAATGCCATGGTGCCACGAGAAACACAGACTTTCTGAGAGGGTACCCAGTGGCTGTGCATCTCCCCCAGGGGCCTTAACTTCCCAGTGAAGTTCCAGCCATCTGTTTCTTGTCCTTTGTGCCTTTTCCTGTGGGTGTGTGACACTAGAGATGCCTGTAGTTGTGTGTATTTAACGAATGATGTTTGACTCACTCATCCTTGCCGTCTATCTGGGTTTTTTGTTTGTTTGGTTGGTTGGTTGGTTGGGGATTTTTTTTTTTGGTACCAGAGATTGAACTCATGACCTTGTACTTGCCAGGCAGGTACTTATGCCACTGAGCTAAATCCCCAGCAAAAATGTCAACAGAAACATCGAGTTTTCTTCCTTTTTTCTGTTGGCACCAGGGATTGAACTCATGACCTCGTACTTGCCAGATTGGCACTTAAGCCATTGAGCTAAAGCCAAGCCCCTTGCTGTCTATCTGCAGATGATCAGATACCAAACTTCAAGGGCATTCAGTTCCCTCATACAAAAGGGCACGGTAGCTGGCACATGTCTGTAGTCCCAGTATTCAGGAGTCTGAGGCAGGAGGATCTCTGCAAGTTCGTGGAGACCCTGTCCCAAAAAACTGAAATAAAATAAAATGGCGTGGTGTGTGCTTGTAGCCTACACACGTCCTCTCATAGAATTTAAATCACTGGTAGATGGCTCGTGACGCCTAATACAATGTAAATGCCATGTAAATAGTCGCTGTACTGTATTATTTAGAAAATAATGACAGAAAGAAAAGTCTACATAGTTAGTACAGACACACATTTTTTGGACTGTTTTTCATCCAGGGTTGGTTGAATGTGGATGCATATACAGAGTGTTATTCTTGTCTTGGAGATAAGGAATTTAGGGCTTAGAGAGGCCTAGTAACTCTCCCAGGGCCTCTTTCCTCCCCAAGTGGAGCTGCCTTTCCTCACTAGCTCCCTCTGCTGGTGTGGGTGAGCAGGGCTTTCTGGGGCAGGAGGTGGGTGGCTTCTGATTGTAGGCTCCTTGGCCTGGTGTTAGATGTGGGATGCTGAGGGGGGAACACCACGGGGATGGAGGCAACACACTCCCTCCTGGTCCGTGGAGACAGGGACTTTTGCCTGGGGTCTGCTCTGATGGCTGCTAGCCTCCTGCCGGCTCCTCCCCACACAAGGTCATGTATTTTGACACTTATATATTGTCATATTTTGACTCAAAAGGAACCCGAGAGATTCTCTAGTTGAGTTCTGCTCAGCATGTGAGACATAGGCCAGGGGCACCAGGATGGACTGTCCAAATCAGTGGACTTGGGCAGGCCTGGAAATCTGTTCTTTTACAAACCCTCTGGTTGATTTCTGTTCACACTAGTTTAATAAGCTCAAGATTGTCCATTATACAGATAGTGAAACTAAGCCCAGAGAGAGAGCTTGAGTTGAGTTAGTCAAGGATCCAAAGCTCAGTGGTGAGGAGCAGCAGCTGCCCTTGGACTGGTCCTGATTCCCAGCCCAATGCCCCTTTCAGGGACCCCCTAGACCCTGGCATCCACAGTAGGAAGCATGTGGCACACAGACAAGTGTGCATTCTGAATCAGACAGACCTGGGTTCCGGTGCCTGCTCTGCCTCTGGCTGAGTGTTCCTGGGCAACTTCCTGAACTTCTCTGAGCACCAGTTCCTCACATCTCAGCAGGAACCGCACCATCTTTCTTCCTGGGTGGCTAAGCGTCCTCAGTGAGCTCTGAGGCCTCAGTGCCAGGCAGGCAGACAGCAAGAAACCAGTGCTGGGTTCCCCACTCCCTGGCTTCCCCTGTGGCCAGCAGAGAGCCAGAGTGAGACCCTGAGCCAAGTATGGCTTCCCCCCTGTCCCCTTCACCCCCGTCTTTAATCATGTATCTGACACTGGTTTCTAATCAGCAGCAGCCACAGATGAGTGGCCATCAACACACATCACATGTAGTCAATCAACAGGCATCAACCTCTGAGTCCCTCTCTTTTACATCACCCACTGCTCAGCAACAGAGATGAGGATGAGGAAGGGGGGGCAGCACAGGTGGAGGACCCCCCCAGAATGTGTAGTGTGTCCCTTGCGTTTTACAGTTGAGGAAGTTTTGGGCAGGACCATTGTGCTCAAAGCCACACTTTTACAGGTCGGTTGGAAAGGCAGGAGTGAAAGCCTCACTCCTGGCCTTCCACCCGTCTCCAGCGCTGTGACCCAGTGCCCGCCTTGCAGGCTCTGAGCACCTGTGGGCTTCTCCTTACAAAGCCCTATCCAGGTCCAGGACAGGGCAGAGAAGACCTGGTCCTGTCCTCAAAGTCAATCGTGGCCTCTTGGGTGTGAGTAGGGCCGGGCTACCCCAGGACAGGACATGAAGTCTGGAGAGCATTGGTGGGGTGCCCACACCCCGGTCCTTCTCTGTGGAGACCAACAGTCACTCTTGAAGGATGGCAGTACATGGCACACGGTGTTGTGTTCCCCTGGGGTCCTGGCCACACCCTGGGGCTACCTGCTTGCTACTGTCCTGAGCTGGGAGAATGCCTCCTAGCAAGCTGGACCCCCAGCAGCTGTGCCTAACTGCTCACCTCTCCAGCCAGGGAGGCAGGGTTTGCTCATGTGGAATGCCAGCTGGACAGTGAACCTTAGGCACCTCTGTCCATCCCAGCCATGCAGCTAATGAAGAGCTGCTCAGCTTGGGGCATCGCAAGCCTTTCTTCCCCAAAGAAGCCATTCCAAGAGTGTGTCTTGTCATGTGAAGATAACGTCTGCATGAGGATGGGGACAGATCTCTAGTGGCTGACGGACTGCCATGGGGAGACCCCGGGCCTGCCAAAGCTCACTTCACTCCTCACTCACCCACATGCTCACCCTCGTGCCAGGTCCCTGAGCATCAAGGTGAGTCCTAGGCAGGATGACAAGTGGCAGCTCAGCCTTGCCCCTCCCTGCAGGTGGATCCACATAAACCCACTCACTTAGCAAGAGTGAGCGCCAGGGCTGTGCCCTGAGCCAGGGTAAATGATACAGAGCGGCCATCTCACTTTGCCTCCTAGTCTCGGGGATTTGGGGCAGCAGCTTGCTGGATGTGATGGCTTCAGAGCTGTCCCTTCTCTGTGCTTTGGGGGAGCTGCCATGCCTTAGAAAAGGGAATGGGGTGCTGTTGCTGAAGAAAGACCCCACATCAGGCCCTCACACTTGCAGCAGTCCACAGTGCCCAGTGGGGACAGGACTGAGGGGCAAGGCCTGCTGCTGCTGCTGCTACTGTTGCTAGGCGCTGTAAGGTCTGCACTACTCAGGGCTCAGCCTTCACACTCCTTCATCCCATGGACATTTATTAAGTGAATACTTCATGCTATGAAGACAGCTGTGGACAAGAAACCACTCCATCTAGAGGGTGAGAAAGATGTTAGGTTACAGTTTATCTGACTGCCACAGCAATGGGTATCATGAGGAAATTGCAGGACTCAAAAATTTTGAACAGAAGATCTGTGACCTAGAATCTTAGTCCTAGATCTTGGACCTAGAATCCGAGTGCTTCCCAAAGGAGGTAGCGTTTAATCTAATTCCTACACGATAGCTGGAAGTTAGTTGGCAAAGAAACAAAGGATGAGTGTTCTGGGTGAGGATGCAGCATGGATAAAGGTCCTGGGGCAAGCAGGAGGGCACTCACTATGTTTGAGGCACTGGAAAGGAGCTGGCAGAGGAAATGTCCCACAGGAGTTCGCCAGTGGGACAGGGAGGGGAAGGCTGGTGAGACCCGAGCTTCCAGGGACACACTCTGCATACGGAGTGAAAGTGCAACGCTGTGGTCAGAAGGCTTCCTCTAGGGACCACCATTCTCTTTGTGGGGCTCCGTTCTCTTTTCCAGGGCTGAGCAAGAAGAGATGTACAAGGTCCTCACAAGGGCACAAATCTCCTTGAATTGAGGCCACCGGGCAGAGTCAGGGGAGAACAGGACGCAGCCTGGGAGCCAGGCCTTCTGGTTGTCACACTGTATGATTGAGAGGCCTGCAGAGTTTCTGCATAATTAATAGTGACATACAGTAAACATTTTGGTAATTGTCACAGCCACAGGCTGTGAGATTCAGCACAAGCTGTTGCCAGTGTAGAATAAATACCAAACCCCAATATCAGAGTGGCTGCTGCTGTCTACCTTGATCCCCTTGTTCCTTCCCCATGGCTCAAACCCTGTCATGCAGAGCGGGGTTTCCCACATCTGCCCTAGGCAGGCTCTGGATGGGCGGAAAGCATTGCAGAGAAGCCAGCTCCAGGACACAGCTCCTGCCCAGGGGCCTGTGCCAACTCCAAGGGTGAGTGTTGGCCATGTGGTCCCCTGAAGACTGGAGCACCCTCGGATGGCTCTGCCAATAACACTCCCCAAGTAACACCATCCCCCACACTGAGCCAGCACCCTCTGCACTTGGGAGCCACATGGACTGGGGAAAAGTCTGTCAGGTGGTGACAGGTCAATAGGGGGCTTTCCTGTGTTAGCAGATGGGCTTCTGTACCAGGGCATCCAATGAAAGCCCCTTGTGACCCTGGCATTCTGGGAGTGTAGCTCTTGAGTCGGCTGAGAGGTGAGATCGGGCCAGGTGGTCTAGGGGACATGAAGTCAGCTTAGAGAATGGGGACCAGCCCAGTGACGGAGCTGTCCTTGCAGCTTGTAGGAGAGAGCAGGGTGGATGGAGCTATGGGTCAGAACTCGAGTGATGAGAGCGAGCGGGCGGCTGGAGGAGGAGGCAAGGGGAGGAGGAGGAGGCAAGGGGACAGTTTGCAGGATGCTCGGAGGCCAAGCTTGTCCTGAGTTTTGAGTGCAATGACGGAGGTCTTGTGACCAGCAGGGCCCAGCACAAAAGGAGCCTGGGGGCTCTCGTTTGAAGAGCAGGTGAGAGCTTTGTCAAAGGTACTACGATTCCAGCATCTCCTTTCTTCCGCCTCTCTCCTCGGCTTCTGCGTACGTGGCCTTGTTCCAAAGCTCTTCACCTACAAAGGACAGGTTCAAAGCTACAAGTGTTAAGGATTTCTCAAACCACACATGGGCCCTCTGATCACGGATGTGGGGTGGCCACAGAGGTCTCACACCTGCAAGACCATGCAGGTCCCTGTGAAATCCAGTGTTACTGTGCAGAAACCTGTGGTCAGGAACACTGTCCCTGCAAGGGAGGGGGCAGCCCAGGGGTCCTGCACAGGGTATGGTACAGGGCTGAGGGCCATGACACTGGGGAGGGGCTGACACCAGGAAACATTGTCTTGGAGTGCAAAGCACATCCTTAGAGGAGAAAGGGAGAAAAACGTCACTTTGCTACCTGGCAGAGAGGATGTATAGTTACAAACTCCTGTGTGCTGAGAGAGAGGGGCCGGCCGGGGCATCTAGGAGGAAGCAGAAGCCACTCAGCCTATTTAAGGGGAATCTTTTGCCAGGAAAACCATTCTGAAGTCTAGAAGTCCTGCATTAAAGTGTCAGCAGGTTAGGGACTTCAGACCCTCTCTCCTTAATGTGCAGGTGGCCTCCTCCTGCTGTATCCTCCTGTGGTCTTGTCTCTGTGCGTCTGTGTCCAGATCTCTTCTTCGAAACACATCATCGTAGTGGATAAGGGCCCTCCTAACAATATCCTTTTACCTTAATTACCTCTTCAAAGGCTCTGTCTCCAAACAGTCGCAGCCTGAAGTACCGAGGCCAGGGCCCAGCATCTGAGTTCCAGGGCACACAGTTCAGTCCGTAGCAGCTTGCCTGAGAAAGTGCTGTTTGGGCCCAGGGCTAAACAATGACTAAAAGAAGGTGAAGAGGGAGGGGGTGGTCCTTCTAGAAGGGGAGCAATGTCTGAGAAGCCGTAGGTGACAATACAAAGGGCCTGGCCACAAAAGAAGATTCTGGGAAGCGGTGCGGACGAGCTTGCAGAGAACGGCAGAGGAGTCTAATCTTTGAAGAGAATCATGGACTCTGTTCTGTGAGCCTGGTAGGAGTGGCTTTGAGATCATGTGGTGATGAAGGGAAAACGTTGAAAGAGAATGTGGGAGGGTAGGGGGTTCCGCAGGGGGAGACAAAGGTGGCAAGAGCTGGAGTCAGGGCTCTGTTAGTGGAGATGGGTGATTTGAAAGAACACCGGAGAGAAGCGGTGGCACAGCGGGATCAGAACTGATGAGGACCTGGAATTGTTCTTGACCGACCGAGAGTGCCTGAGCAGAATACCACACTGGCAAGGGGACCGGAGTCAAGGATACTTAGGTTGGGTTATGGTGAGTCTGGTGACCTGGAGACACCAGCAGGAGACAGAGAGGACCTGGGTAGGCTGTGACAACCTGAGACAAGATATCAAATGAGAAGAGAAGCCTTGGCCCACACTTGTTTTTGTTTTTGTTTTGGTCTTTTTGTTTTGTTTTGTTTTGTTTTTATGGGTACCAGGGATCGAACTCACGACTGCCTTCTTGCAAGGCAGGCGCTTATGCCACTGAGCTAAATCCCCAGGCCCGGTCCACACTTGTTATGAGCTAGCACTGGTGGCAGAATGGAGGAGATTGAGCTCACTCTCCCCGGCTCTGCACACTCAGGCTAGCTCAGCCCATTCTATTATGGGCACAATCCCAATCTCTGCACCTTGCACTTTGGCCTGGTGTCCTGCTTTCCCTAGGGCTTCTGGACCCTTGTGCTGTCTCCAGGTAGAAATGCCATCCAGGTTTGGCCCACAGAACTATGTCCTCAAGGATCCCCAAGCGTTAACCGTCAAATGCACTTGCTGTGTGCCATTAGGTCACTCTTTGCCTCAAATGCCCAGCGGTAGATTGTACTAAGAGGGATTCCTTGCCTATAGCTGTTGTAGCTGAAGCAAATTACCACTAGCTCGGTGGTACAAAACAAGACAAATTTGGCCAGGCGGGGTGTCGCACACCCATAACCCCAGCACCCTACAGGATGAGGCCAGAGGGTCCTGGTTGAGTTTGAAGCCAATCTGGGCTATATAAGCAAGTTCAAGACCAGCCTTCACTACACAGTGAGACCTTGTCTCAAAACAAAAACCCAGCAAACAACACACACTTGCTAACTAACAGCACTTCGAGTCTAAAATGGGCTTCACTGGGCTATAGCCAAGGTACCAGCAAAGCTGGAGGCTTCAGGGAGCATCTATTTCCGTGCCTTTCCCAGTGTTTGGAGGCCCCTCCTGCCATCTGCATACCTAGCAGTGGCCAACCAAGTCTCCCTCGGGCTGCTTCTCGTCGGGACCATTTTCTGTTGCTAATAACATGGCGCCACAAACTGGGTGAGTTATAAAGGAAGAAGTGTATTTAGCTTATTGTTCTGGAGGTCCACGGTCAGGGCCTCCTCGTTGATGACCACCTCGTTGGCAGGGTCCCACGACGTTGCTTAGTGTTTTATGGCAAGAGATAGTGAGTGTGTGTGTGTGGGTCCCCTCTTCTTGGTCCACCAGGATTTGATCGCCTTGATGATCTTATCCAATTCTAATCACCTCCCAAAGCCCCACCTCTAAACACTATAATCAAATTAAGTTTTCAGTCTCTTTTATCTCACAGTGGACAGTAAGCTCCAGTGTGAAGGTCAGAGACACAAACCATATTCAGGTCACATTCGGTCCTCATCTGCTTCTTCTGAACTTTAGGACCCTCGTGCTGACCTCAGTAGTCCAGGGGGACCTCAACTCCCTATTTATAGTTAACTAATTTGCATCCTTAATTCGTCTTTGCCATGTCATGGGGCATGGTCACAAGTTCCAGGGAATAGGACATGGGCATCTTTGGGGCATTATTCTGCTGGTCGCATATGATCAGCACCCCTATTTCACAGGTGAGGAAACTGAGGAATAAGAAGATGGGAGAGTTGCCTACTGTCATTCACCTAGTAGAGGAAGAGCCCAAACTCATGCCCAGCTAGACTGGCCCCCAAGCCATGAGCACCTTTCTCAGGGAGGGCTGGCTCTAGTTGGTAAAAAACAAAGGGTTCCCTGCTCCCACAGAGAAAATGACTCCATTTTAACATCTTGTTTCCACAGAGCTCTGCAGGATGGGGTCTCTCCCTCTCCAAGAGCCACCCTTGGAGACCCTCTCCTGCCCACGAACCTCATGATTTTGAGGGTAGGTGTTGCACTCGCCTTTGCCTTTGCCTTCTGGTAATGCTGCTGCGAGCTTGTGCAGTAAATAAGAAATTGAATAACTGGGCTTGGCCCTGGGAATCTAGTGCCAACACTAGAGTCTTTGGATAAACTCAGCTGAAGACTTTATAGGTCTCAGTAAAGCCCTAAACCACAGCTAACAGTAGTGTGGATATTACCACTTCACCTTCCTCCATCATGCCTGGACCTGGATGCTTGCTCCCAGGATCAAGATGGTCATTACAGAGCTCTCCAGGGTCAACACCTCCTTTTCCTGTCGTGGGGGCCTTGCTCTCTAGAAGGCAGCATGGTTGGGCTAGGGCAGGACCAGGGGAGCTGGGGGTCTGCTGTGCTCAGAAGCCTCTGTTTCTCAGGCCACAGAGTGTCTGTAGACTCACAGGAGTAATCTGGGCTGTGCTAATTGGGGCTTGTTCTTGGGACTGCACAGAAGGCCTGAGATGCTAATGGGGCTTTGTGGCACCCTGGAGTGACAGAGTGTGCAGATCAAGGTGGTTAGGGTCAAAGGGCTTTATAAAAGTGGCTGGAAGGCTACATCCACTGTCAGTAACATCTGGGCAAAGTCCCACACAGCAAGGAAGACCTGCAGGTGCTGGTGGCCCTATGAGAAAGCAAGGACAGAGGAGACAGGTACTTGATGAGAAGGAACTCGCAGTCCTGAGTGGATCAGAAACTCTCAGGGTTATATAAAGCTGGACCTTGGAGGTAATGCTCACCCTCTTCCGCCGGAACAGCAGCTGGAGGTCACCCAGTGAGCCAGCCCAGGACCAACTCTGGAACCTGGGTCTCCTGACTCTGACAACATCATTTCAGGATGACAGAAGAAGCAAGGGTTCTGGTACCTTGTCAGCACTGGGGACCTCTCCCTGTGCTCCCGTCTTCCCCGTGAGGAAGACCAGTGAACAGAGGTGAGGCACAAACCTCACTACCAGCTATCATGTGAAGGGGCCACATAAAGTGAAACTCACCAGCCCCCCAAACCCTGAGACTTACTCTCCTCTCTTGCCCAGGTCTGGGAGGATGCAAGGCTCTCCGGACTAGTATAACCTTGCATTCTTCATGATGAAGATGCCTTCTCTTCCTGAGGATGCCCTTCCTATCTGTTAAATGCCCTCCTTACACTTGAGGTGTCTTTTCATACTTCAGGTGTCCTTCCCGTCCTGGGGATGTCCTGCCCATCCTTGGAATGTCCTGCTTATCTGGAGGTTGCCTTCCCATCCTAGGGACATCTTACCTTTGCCACACACATCCCAGGCAGCCCCCATGACCCACTTTTTTTCTTTTCTTTCTCTTTCTTTCCTCTTTTCTTTTTTGCTATGGGGATTCGGCTGCTGTTTACTTCTGCTCAGTGGGAACCTAATGGTCCTGTTTTGGTCCTTGATGCTAGGTTTCTTTTCCCACCACGGGTATTATTTGTCCTGCTGAAGTCAACCCCCCCCCGGGGGGGGGCTTCCTGCTGAGTGTCCGCAGGTAATGGGACACCACACTGTGGACTTGGAAATGGTTTGCTCTTCACTGTGCATTTTGTCTCCCTGCCTGCCCTGGGAGCCCAGCCCCCAGCTCCCACGTGTATCTACTCTCAGTCCTGACACAGTTGCACTGCAGGCATCTGGGAGCTCGCTCTGTCTCCCACGCTAAGCTGAGCTCCTCCAGCACAGAAATTGTCTATTCATCTTTAATTCCATAATTACAGAGACAACAATCATATCATGCTTGCCAAGCGCTAGGCACAATCCTGAATGCTTTACACACATTAACTTGTCTAATCCTGACCCCACCCTGTGAGAGAAATATGGTGATGACCCTATTCTGCAGATAACATATAAAGAAAAAACCCATAAGATGATGTGTTTTGCTAGTCATGTGACTGGCAGGCGGCTGAGCTTCAGCCCCAAATGGATCTGCTCCAGAGACAGTGTTCTCCTCTGTATTGCTGTACCACTTGTCACAGGCTGGCACTTGACGTCAGGAAATAATGAATGAACGAAGGAATGAATGAATGAAGTGTCTGGTTTGGAGCAACTTTATCTAAGAATCCTAAGAGTAGTTGAGGCAGATTTGATGTGCATAGCAAAGACCCCGAAGGGTTTCTGTGGCTACAGGAGAGAGATCACAGTATGGCCAGGTTCAGTTAGAGCTCAGCTGTAGCTTTGTTCTCTGCAGCAGCCCCAGGGGCAGGTGTCTTGGCCCATCACATGCATCAGGACCCTGGAGCTCAGAGAGCATCAGCGAGGGCAAGCAGCAGGGCCGTTACATGACTAAACCAGTCAGTGAATCCTCCCAGCAGATACACACTTCTTCTAGATCCTCAAGCCTATAGAGTCAGCCCCCTCTCGCAGGAGCCATGGAAAGTGACTGTCTGAAACTGTAGGAGCCGTCCTGGAGCTACCCTGCCACTGAGACTTTGAGCGTGGAAGATAACAGCTTCCCCTGTCCCAGGGTAGGTAGATGCAGGACTGGGACTCTAGCAGTTGTCCTCTGTGGGGTGCTGCATGGATTTCCCCTGGAGAGTTGCACTTCTTGAGTCTCAGGACTCACCACTTGATTCAGTTTTACTTGGGCCATATTAGCATGAGCATCTGGCCTCACAGCACAAGCTGCAGAGATAGAAGGTATCTGGAGACACATGGAGAACTGGGTAGTGGGTGCCAGCTTGGCATTCGGTGTTTATGAGCCATTTGGATAAACACAACTGAAGACTTTCTAAGTCTCAGAGAAGCCCTAAACTATAGCTAGGCTTTTAAAAGCTGGGGCAAGATGCTTAGTACATCTAGTGCTTTTGAGGGAAGCTGAGGAAGTGCTGTGTTCATGGGAGATTTTTGTCCCCCGGCTGACAACTGGGCCTGATGAAGCCAGAGGAGCTGGCCTTGAGGGGTGAGGGAAAGAAGGAGGAGGAAGGAACGAGCAGTTAGGCATATGTGTGTCTGCTTCTTTGTGATTGCACGCACATGTGCATGTGCATGTGCATGGTATCAGGTGTGATCTGGGCCTGGAACTGATGTGCGTCTCCAGGCAAATCTGACTAGGGGAGACTCGTGGATTAGCCCATTTTAAAAGTATGAATTCACTCATGTAACAGCTATTTACCAAGCACCTTCTAGGTTCCAGGTGCTGGTTTAAGGACCAAAGGGGTGGGGGTGAAATGGGAGCTGAACATCCTTGCCTCCGTGGCACTTCCATTCCAGAGGGACAGCTAAGGATCAGGGAGGACTTTAGATGAAAGAGGTAATGACAGGAAGGGGCAAGACCATGAAGAAGCTGTCTGGGGGTGGGGAGTGGCATGGGGGCCACTGTGGTGGGAATGATTGAGGAGGGCCTCCCTGAAGAGGTGACATTGGGACGGTGATCCAGGTGACATGGGGTGAGAAGGAGCCAAGGGCACCCTGAGAGCAGGGGCCCTGGAAAAGGCTGGGCTTGGTATATGAGGAACAGCAAGAGGACCAGAGTATTCATATGAAGAGCAGCCTGCAGGGAAACAGGACCAGCAGCCAGTCCACATGGGGCTGTTAAGGTACGGAGGACTTTGGATTTGATTCGAATATGAGTCTCTAAGCTGGGTAGTGGTATAATATGATTCATGCATTAAATTGAGCCTTATGGCTACTATAAGGGGGAGGGGGAGGCACACCAGTGAGGAGGCCATGGCCCCAGCCAGCAATGAAGGGGTCCAGCCAAGGTGCCGGTATCAGGGATACTGAGGAATGGTCAGACCCAGGGTGACTCTGAAAGCAGAGATTACAGTACATACTAAGCTGATATGTTGGCTAAGAAGGAGAACCTGGGTCAAGGGTACGTCCAAGGTTAGGTCCTAGCAGTTGGCTGAATGGTGGAGATGCTAGTTTCTAAGGTAGAAAGGACTTGGGGAATTGAGTTGGGGAGGTGACCCACCGGCCTGTGGGACACTGAGAAGGGAGAGAAACTTGACTGAGTACTGACCCTGAAGCCAGATATTCTGGGCTGTTGCAGCATTGGGTAGAACTCTGGTGGTTGGGTTTTGGGCCCAAGA
Organism: Cavia porcellus; assembly: GCF_034190915.1. NCBI lineage: Eukaryota > Metazoa > Chordata > Mammalia > Rodentia > Caviidae > Cavia > Cavia porcellus. The sequence goes on from NW_026947515.1 coordinate 25,231,229, forward strand.
TGCCTGGAGCTCAAGGACTCCTGTTACCTTCCTAAGCCACATCATGGTCTCAGTGCAAGAAATCCTGACAACCTTCTGTGTCCACATCTCATTGTCCAGCCAATCTCTGCTGGCCTAGGTCTGATTCCCTGGAGAGTTTTGCTCAGGTGCCAGGAAAGTGTCCAAAGGGTGGCTGACTAGAAGCCAGGGATGCCATGGCCAGGTGGTCAGCCCTTGCAGAAGCGATGCTGCCCCGTAGTGTCAGGACCACGGGGCTGTTTCCCATTCATCCATTCTACCTGCACAAGGCACGTGGGCACATGTTGACACTAGAGTCATCCGTCCTCTGAATCAGAATCCAGAGAGAAAGAAATAAGTCGGCCATTACAAGGACCGTATGGGTAGGGAACTTGATGGGTTGGAGTCCACCTGGGGGAATATCTTAGCTTTCAGATAAAGGATAAATAAATACTAAATGAGATGGGCCAGGGTCACAGGTTGAGGAAATGCTCGCCATGATTGGAGACATGGGCATGGTTAGTGATAGTAAGATACAGGTACCCCTTTTCCAGCAGCAAGCCGGACAGTATCTGCATGGATCATTCACTCATTCATTTCTCAGACCTCCACCAGGGCCCACTGTGTGCCCAGCCCTGGGCTTGTACTGGAAAAACAGGGCACAAATCCAATATGGTGTGTGTCCCTCCAGAATTCAGAGAACTGTAGGGAAGAAGAACCATAAACAAACAACTGCCAAGATGAAAATATTAGGGAATGTGGTGTGTGCTAAGAAGAAAATGTGCAGGGTGATCAGAGTAGCAGAGAGGGAATGTCCCGGCTCGGGGGGCAGTGGTGAATTGTGAGCTGAGCACATCAGGAGAGAAGGCAAAATGCGGTGCAGGGAGTATCGTGGAACCGTGTCCCATGCAGCTGTGTCCTGTGGACCCCATACCTATCCTCTACAGATGGACCGCAGCCCTTATAGGATGGAGGGGTTGGACAGGGTGAGGGTGAAGAACAGTAACACAGATAGCAGCAGACCCCCACTGCACCCCAGTCTTTACTCTGGTTTATCTACTGGGGCCCTATGTAGAATTTTGTTGGGAGCAAAGCTCTAAAACCCTTTGGAAAATTCTGATTGGTTGAAGACAGAAACCTGGACCAGTACCTGAGGTCTTACCTGCCTGAAGTTTAGGCCCTACAAATGTCCATCTTTCCCAAGAATTGTTGACACATACTGCCAAAGGAAAGAGAGACTGTGGAGACCCACCCAGCCCAGCCTTGTCAGGACACTGGGCCTTCTCCAGGTAGTCTGCATGACTGACTGTCCTTCCTGTGGGTTGGATGTGGGCCCCTGGGCAGGGACAGCTGGCTTAGCTGTCACAGGGGCAATTGTTGTGCTTGCCCTGTCCCTGTGTGCATACCACTGCAGGCCAGGAAATGCCTGGGGAGGAGCGAGCCACTGTGGTGGGTGACCCTGAAGGTCAGAGGGAGTAGGAGAGGGAAGGGCACAGGCTCGCTCTTCCTGGAAGACAGGCCTGCTCCGTGCTGGAAGCTGCCTTTCCAGTAAGGAGGTGGAGCCTGCAGTCACACCCACTCGCTTCAAGAGCAGAGAGCTCTCTGTGCTCCTCGGTGGCCCTAACGAGTGCTGTGGAGAGCTGTTTACAGCTAAGTGAGCAGTAATAGCTTTCTGCGGTCATTAAACACTGGCTACTGGAGCCCCAAGGGGGCTGCTGTGGATGGGCTCCCGCAGCCTCTCCCAGGACCCAAATCGATGAGCCCTGAATGGGGCTGGGTGGCCCCAAGCTCCCCAAGCACAGGCTGATACTGGGGACCTCTCCAAGGCTCACCGTAGTCACCCTTGCCCCCGAGTCATAAACTGCAGTGGAGTAAGAGAGCTCCCAGGAGCAGGAACCTCAAAGGCACAGAGAATGTGGGGCCCTGGAGGCCTGCACCAAACCTCAGAGTATGGGCATCACTTAGGGCTTCAACCCTTTGAGGTGGGGAGGAACCCAGGAAGGGAAAAACAGGGGTGCTCCTAAAGGCTCTGGTGAACCCAGTCCCGCCACAGACAAGGACATTATCTTACTGAGCGTCAGTCTTTCCATCTCTAAAATGGAGCTAAAACAGCGCACTTTGTGGGATAGTTGTGAGGACACAGTGAGGTAATGTCTGCTGAGTGTCTAGCATGTCATTGGTGCTCAGGGGAGGATGATCATCACCTGTATCACCACATTTTTACTGCCACCACCACCATCACCATCACCTCCATCACCATTGTTACCGCACCACCACCACCATCCATGCTGCACCTCCAGCTGCATCCATGGTCCACACACCTCCAGCACCTACCTTCCTCCCAACACCACCACCATCACTGCTGCCATCCTAAGAGGGATGCTTGTTGGGTCTCGTTTCCTTCTTTTGCTTTTGTTCTTTAGCTAATCTAGCAAAAGATGGCACGGCCAAGGCCCCCGATCCCCCAGCCTCGTTTACCATTAAATCTCGTCACAGACTATTGAGGGTCTGGTCTGTGCTGGAATTGGAGGATCTCATAAGATAGTGGTTTCTGGATCATGTGCAAGGGGAGGCAGAAACCTCGTCCTGAGGCCAGGCCGTGTTTAGTGGCAGGCTGTGAGCAGCAGCAGGGAGAAGAGGGCAGGGAAGATGCCCCGTGTCTGCCTTGTGTGGTGCAGTCCCCTCTTCCCAAGACTCCAGGGCAGTCCTGAGGGGTCCCGAGGAGAGCACACTGTGTCAGGCTCTTTTCCTCTCTCCAGTGGAAGCCAGGAGGAGTTAGGGCTCTGAGACTAAACCTGAACTCGGAGTGAGTCTCCTATGTCCACTGCTGTGGCCTCCTATAACTTGGGCCCCCTGCAGGGAGTCACCGGGGACCCTCTTATTACCCCATATCTCTTGGAGCAGGGAAGAGGCGACAGATGTGTGCCTGCAGGAAGGACAAGCGGAGTGGTAAAACTATGTAGGTTGGAAATTACAGGTTGCACCCTTTGCAGAGGCTTCTAACTGCCCACTGTCCAGTGCGAACAGCACTGACCAGTTTTCTTCTCTTGCCTAGTAATTTCCAGGTGACAACCATGGTTTTCAACCCACATGCCACCTTAAAATCACACAAAACAGCCTTAACAATCCCAGTGCTTGAGCCAGCCCTCACTGGCTCACCAGGCTGAGGTGGGAGTGCCGCTCCCCAGCATACAGTTCCAGTAGGCAAGCAGGGTTAACGGGCTTTGGAACTAGGCTTCCAACCCTGACCCCATCGCTCACTGCTGACCATTGGATCACTCACATCTCCACACCTCAGTGCTGATTTTAGATTTTTAAAATATTAATCAATCAATAGATAATCAAAGCAAATTAGAGACAGGTGTCCCCAGTTCTGAAAGACGTGACTGTGGGTGTAGATTAAGCAAAGATATGCTAACGTGCTGAGCACCTGCCGGGGGCTCCTTTTAGCCTTCTAACTGTCTGCACACTTTCGGGAAGAAGACAAAAATGATGTCATGAGCTGGATCACAAAGGCGGGTGGAGAGGTGGGCCCTGGGTTTGCAAGGTAAGCAGGCTGATGTCCTGTAGGTCACCAGGGCAACAGCTCTTTGCTCCTTGTGTTTGCCCTGCTTGAGGTCCATGAGCCTCTGGAGTCTGCAGTTTCCTTCTTCAGATTTGGGGAATGTTCTGCCCTTTATTACTTCAAATACTTTTTATGCCACTATTTACTCTCTTCGCTCTCTCTTAGGACAATACTTCAGTGTGTGTCAGACTTCAACACACAGTCCCTGAGCCCCAGGTCTTTGTTGTTGTTGTACACTTTTTTCTGCCGATTCCTTAGGCTGGATCTTTTCTATTGATCTGTCTTTGCATTGTCTGACACTTGCCCTGCTCCCTTCATTCTGCTATTAAACCCACACAGTGAATTTCAAATTTCAGATCTTGGATTTTTCAATTCTAGAATTTGTATTTGGTTCTTTTTGTTGTTGTTATTGTTGTTTTTATATTCCTACCAAGATTTCCTATTTGTTCATTTAGTATGAGTATATTTTCCTTTGTGCCCTTGAGGGTAATTGGAAGAGCTATTTCAGAGTGATTTGTATTGACTGATTTTCCACCTGTATAGGGGTCACACCTTCCTGTTTCTTTGTGCACCAAGAATGACATATTGTAGCATCTCTGCATTTTACGCTAATTTGAAGTAGATAGATTTTTTTTTTTAAAGCAGTCAACTTGTCTGGAAGCAAACTTCAAACACAGTTTCCTGTGGAAAGTAGTAGCAAAAACCTCTGCCCAGGGCTGGGGATTTAGCTCAGTGGCATAAGAGCCTGCCTGGCAAGTGCAGTCACGAGTCCGATCCCCAGTACCGAATTAAAAAAAACACCTCTGCCCAGCCCCTCTAGCCACTGCTGGGCTGCACGGACTCTGCTTATGTACGCACTAAGATTTGTGTAGAGTTCATATCCAGAGTTTTGTTCTCTTCCTTTTGGCTTACCTTTTTCAGTTTCCAACTATGGGTTTTCCTAAATGCTGTCTTCTAGTTTTTTCTAGGATTTTTAAAATTTTTTGTTTTGAGGATCAAACTCACGACCTTGCTCTTGCCAGGCAGGCGCTTACGCTGCTGAGCTAAATCCCCGACCCCTCTTCTAGTTTTTTAAGCCAGTAAGGCTGTGGGTTTCTATCTGGATTTTAGCTTGATCGCAAACCAAACCCCATAAGCGTGGAAGTTCACCCAGCACTGTTCCAGTTGGATTAGTTACATTGATTGCTCAGGATGACAGTGCATCCTAGGGACTCCAAGCCACAAGGACACAAATATGTACCTCATTTTAGGTGGATATGGACTGAGGTGTACATCGGAGTCCAAGTTAGCCCTGGCCAGTGGAATTTTCTGTGGTTCTGTTGGCTGTAATGCCCAACATGGTCACCATACTATATGTGGCCAGAGTGACAGAACTGGGATTTTAATATGATTTCATTGCAATTGGGTGAAGTTGAAATGTAAATGACTGTAAGTGGCTACTGGATAGCACAGCTCTGGTAAACCCAAGAAATCAAAGCCTGAATTTGCAGAAATACATGAAGCGAAGCAAATTGTTAGAAGATATTCAGAAAGATTTGTTGGGGAAAAAAAAAGAAAGCTCAGGTATGGCATTTGAAATAGGATTTTATTCCATCTCTCAGAAAAATGTGCCTACATAGAATTGATCCTTTCTGAGCCCTGTTGTATTGCAAGGTTGTGTGTGAAATTCCAACCTCAAGGATAGTAAATATTAAAGAGCAATTACAAGGGGTCACAAAAGAAATTTTTAAGTTATGGTTTTCCCTGAGGCACTTGAGATCTAATATGAGTTATAAAAATGAGATTTGGGGCCGGAGCTATAGCCCAGCAGCACAGCACCTGCCTGGCAAGTGCCAGGTCATGAGTTCGATTCCTGATACCTAAATAAATTAAGAATTGCTTGTTCCTTGTGAGGGAGCACATTTCTGAATGGAAGTGAAGTGATCTTCAGCTGGCGTCTGTCCCATCTTGTCAAGAGTTGCCTGCATGGCCAGGCACATGTCCAAGCCTCCTTGCCAGCTATGAACTGAGGACCAAGGTGGGGGACCTGGAGATAGGGGCACATGTGAACAGATATGTCCTCCCTCCCTTGCCTTCGTCTTCTCTTCTCTGAAGTCTAAATCAGACTGCCTGGGTTGGTATTTCAGGTGCAGCCTCTAGTGCTTCCTTGATTTACCCATCTGTGAAGTGGGAGAAGGGCTGTTGTAGGATGTGGCGAGTTAGGATGAGCTAATAGAACAGTGTGTGAACGGGGCATTTATAGTGGTCTAGGCACATTCATCACAGTGTGTATTGGTGGTTATTGTTCTTTCCTGTTCCTTCATGCTTGGCTTTGCTCTGTCAACCGCTTCATGATGTCTCCAACCCCAAGGTGTGTCCTTAGCTCCCTATCCAGGCATTTACATCCGCCTCTTGGGCCCCCTGCACCTGCCACCTTCCCACCTACCCTCCTGCCGTGTCTCCAAACCTCTGACTTTGTACGCTCCTCTCTTACATTTGCACCTGGCCCCTCATGGGTGGGAGAAATTGACTGAATCGAAAAAGAGCACAGAGAGACACCGAGCACAGTTAGAGGGGTGTCTTCCAAATCCAGTATTTGAGGCACATAGTATTTTTTTTCATCTGTTTGTGATAAAAGGTCTCACTATGCAGTTCAGACTTGGCCTTGAACTCATTATGAGGCCCACTCTGGCCTTCAACTTGCAGTGATCCTTTTGCATCAGCCTCCTGAGTGCTGGGATTACGGGCATGAACCACCAAGCCTGGCCGAGACAGATAACATTTTAATACAATATTTTAAAACTTCAAATTATTGCAGATATTTTCAGATGGACAGAATATCAAAATGTTCCATGAAGACGGAGTCCATCCCTTCACCATCCTGGTCTCCCTCTCTAATCTTCCCAGTCCCAGCCCTGTTGGAGTGCATCTTTTCTTCATCTTTGTTTAACATTTGGATGTTTTTTCACACCGTGGAATTTTTCACATTAATTTTGTACTTTTGTAAGTATTGCATTATGACTTTATATATTTCCCAGTACAGGGGATTGAACTGAAAGCTTTTGAATTTTATTGTTTATTTTTTCTTTTAAGACAGGATCTCACTGAGCTGCCCAGACTGGGCTCGAACTTGCAATCTTCCTGCCTCCGCCTTCCAGCATGCTGGAATATTGGAGGCATGAGCCACTATGCCCAGCTTGATGTTACTTATCTTGATCCCAAAGATTTTGGGGATTTCTCCTTTAAATTTCATGCCTGGAGCTTCCATTGTTTTCCCTCATCCCAGTGCCCAGGGTCCTCTCGCTTCTTGTCCAGCCTGGTGACCACTGGAGGCCAGGACAGGGAGAGGGTAGCTCATGATGCAACAGTATAACCACCAGTGACCCTCGTGTCCCTGGGCCCGTGACAACAACCACACAGTATGGCCTGAAGAAGAAAGCCAAGGGCCCCTTTTCTGTGGCAGTCATGTTACCCTTGGGGGACAAAACTTGGTCTTGTGCTGATGTCATCTCTCCCTGCCTCCCCCCTTTCTTGGTTTTGCGCCTCCAGCTCCCACTTCCGTCTGGCCACATCGCGTCATCAGTGCTGAGGTCTGACCGCAGGGTGGGGTGGGTGGGGTGAAGAGAGAGGGCCGGAAGGACAGTACCACCAGGCCCTGACTACCCTGTCATTGTCTCCCTGTCCCGCCCACCACAACTCTCTTTGCAGACCCAAAATAGCTCTCTTGTCCCTCCCTTGGCCCTGTCTTGGTCCCAGCTGGCCATGCCAAGTGGTAGAGTGTGGGTTAGAGGCATCGCCAGGTCCTCGCAAGCTTGGGCAGAGCGACCAAGAGCAAGGTGGGGTCTCCCCTCCTTCCTGTACCTGTGGCACTGGGGGTGCAGGGGGAACCAGCGTTCCACTGTGATGATCTAGGGTGGGATGATCAGTGTCGCATGCCTCACACTCCTTGTCCTCACTGTCCTTGCTGTCCACTGACAAGGAAGCTGTGTTGTTTCTGAGTCAGGACTGGGGATGGGCTACTAGCTGGAGCTCAGCATGGAGCACATATGTACCCCACACTTCACAGTGGCCCTGTAAGTGGCCCCCCACAATCCCCAGTCAACATGCCAGATGTTTGGGTGTTCTGCCATTTGCACAGTCAGTCAGTACCTGGTATCCAACAGCTCTGGAATGTTCTACCTCACAGCACCTGAAGGCTTAGTGCCTGGCACAGCCGTGGGGCAGGCACACCAGGGCTCCAGCCCTGTACCAAGCTGTCTTCCTGTTGAGCAGTGCCTCATATTTGTGGTCACTGTCCTTTATCCTGATGATTCAGGGCAGTGGCACTAGCAGCAACCACTCCTGCAAATGAGAAAACGAGGCACCTGGGGCATAACCAGCATGTCTAAGCCTGGGTTTGAATCAGGCTCCATGTGATCCAGAACCCAAGTACTGTCGCTGCCAGTCAAGGTGAGATCAAGGCAGGTCTCTTGGGGCACACACACACCTCCTGTGGCATGACAGCCCAGAGGCCCCCAATCCCAGCCTCTCTGTGCTGTGCCACCCGGGGTGACCCCACTGAGCCCACAGGCTGGAAGCTGGAAAACGAAGTAAGGAGGCGCGGTGCGCTAGTGCTGGCTTTGGGAATGTAGTCCAGGGACAGCAGCTGAGTTGCCTTCGCCCCTCTCTCATGTGTCACCTCGGCAAGTGTTCTGGGGCCGTGTGACTCTGCAGCACAGCCAGCACCTTGGGGTCTTTGTCTCGGGCAGGTAGGGGAGATGGTAGGGACATCTCTTGGGCCCGTCCTGCTCAGATTGCCATAAGGTGGGGGGAGGCCAAGGGCAAATGTGGGAACCCCCGCTGCCAGCAATGTCCTTTGAGCTGGCTCAGCGTCAGGGCCCTCTGTGTCCCTCCAGCCACCCCTGCCTGTCTACCCTGTTAGCAGAAAGTTCTTCTCAGGAGCCCACAGAAAGAATTATAATGCACATCATAATACAGTGATCACACTGCTGTATCACACTGCGTTATACTGTGTTTTATCATATACTCTACAGCGCTGTACTACAGTTCCATGCGTCAGCCCCTTGCTCCTTCCTTCCAGTGTCTCACCAGGTTTTTGGCGCCTTCTGTGACATCTGTGTTCCCACTGTTCCTCCAGGATCGTGAGCAAACCCAGGGTTCAGGAAGGCTCATGGTTTCCCCCGGGTCAGGCCAAGCAGATCTCAGCTCCAGCCGATGTGGTTTCCTTCTTGGGGACGTCCCTCTCTCTTTTTGGCTGACCTGGCTGGGGCCTGGGGCCCTGATGGGGCAGGGATCCCCGTAGGACAGTAGAGGGCTAGTAGCCTTTCTGCTCTGCCCTGTCCCCACTAGGAAGGGACAGGCAGAAGAAACTTGCCATGGGCTTCCCATCTTCCTCTGTTTCTTGGCTGACTTTTCATTCTATCTTTTGAGAGCCGTCCATCCGTGAAACCAGATGGAGGCAGCCAGAAAGCAGGTGTTTTCTCTGCAGGCCCGGAGCTGTGGAGCTAGAATACTTCTCTCCAATGAGAAAGGCAGCCTGAGGCTTAAGGAACCAGGCGAGCAGCCCACAGGCAGAGGGTGGGGACCCCTCTCAGCAGTTTTTCCTGCAATTTAGTAGAAAGGACACAGGGGTCAATACCAGGTCCCCCAGTCTTGTTAACATGGCTACTGACTCAGCTGTGTCCTGGGAAAGGCACAGAGCCCTGGTTTCTCCACCTGTCTAATGGGTGAATGATGCCCAAGCTATGAACTTCACAGACTAGAGGGAAAAAGGAGGTGCAGTTACTGTGAAAAGCTGCGGCTGATTTGAAGGGCCAACAAACATAAGAAAGATGCTTGATTTTCTGTTCCCTTCTGCCCCTTCCTCTCTTTCCTTTCCTTCCTTTCTTTCTTTCTTTCTTTCTTCAAATGAAGTTAATTTCATAATAAGCACCCAAGTTCCTTTTCATTTCTACCTGGACAGGGTCATTGTCATTAGTGGAGAAGGTCTGGAAAGTACCAGAGAGAATCTGGCAGAACCATATGCAGAGCTCACCTATCCACAGATTTTCTGGCTCCTTCTGCATTTGCACAGAGAAGCTGTGACTGGAAAGATTTTGCCCTTGGACAGAAGCTTGGGGCTCCCCGACTAGTCCCGCTCCCGCTCATACACTTGGAGCTGATGTAGCTTGGCATCACTGAGGCTCCCAGCCTCAGGGTTTGGGCCTGGATGGGACACAGAAGGACAGGGAAGCAGGACAGCAGGCTCTTGGAAAGAGCAGAACTGGGCTTAGTTGTGCAGGGAACCTTGGGGTGAGCATGTGAGAATGAAGGAAGCCAAGTGGGCGCCTGCTGGCCTTTCTACCTCTGGGTCTTGAGTTGCCCGTGCAGTCCATGCATCATGTGAAGTGAAGTGACTCACTGGGTTTCATCCCGCTGGGAAAGTCTGGAGAGTTCCAGGGTGTAGCAGGCCGACCCCGGCATCCGCACTTGCTACGTGTGGTGGTCTTTTCCTAGCTTATGAGATGAAGTCATTGAAGTTGGATTTCAAGTGCAGTAATAGCCTTTATCAAGCCCACGCTATGAGCCTGGCGCTAAATTGCTTGCATGTCTTAACTTGTAACATCTTCACCATGCCCTGGGAGGTAGTTTCCATTATAATCATCCCCCATCGTACCGACAAGTCACCCCGGCTGTTCACACAGAGCCCAGGGCCCTGGAGAGCTCTTCTGCTCCTTCCCATCTGGGAATGGTGAGCTGTGTCCAATCCAAGCAGGTCACCTTTCTTTATTTAAAAAAAATGCAGTGCATTCACATGGCCACGCTTGCTAGCCTTTTGTCGTTGCTTGTCATCAGCCAGAGCTGTCGCTCTTCTGCTCCATGGGTCTGTTTGTCTGGAAGGAACCTGCTGCTTCCCATCTTGGTGATGCACCTCAGTGGCTGTGCTTCCATCCTCAGTGTCTGGCATCATTAAGAGGCAGAAGAATGGTCCCTGTGTGTGTCATTTCCTGGTGGTGACTTCCACTGAGTGGCATTGTTTTGCCAACCATCCACCCAAGTCCCAGCCCCGGGGACAGTGGCCCTGTGTCTCCCAAAGCCCTGGCCACATCCCTGGAGACCAGAGGCTCTGACTGCCCGCAGCCTCCTCCCTGAAGGGACTGTGCGCTGCTTCTGCCCAGCAAAGCAGACAGATCCTCCCCATCCCGCTTTTCCCTTTATTTCGTTCCCAGGACCCCTTTCCTGAGGTGTGAGGCTTCAAGGCACCAGTCCCCCCAGGTGTTTGGAATCTACTGCACTTCAATTCCATGTTTGCTTTTTATGAAAGAGAAGTGATCCTGTCTGCAGAATATTAAGTGGCTCGGGTGGCTTTGGGAGGCAGAGCAGCTAATCCACCGACAGCTGCTACATATTCAATCTTGGTGCCCACATCTCCACTGTCATCTCCCCAACCTGGACCCTTCCTCACCCTCCCCAGCTGAGCCCCAGGACTTTAAGGCAGACAGTAAGACATTGGGGGTTCGCAGCTCTGCTGTGTTTGCATGATGGTACAGGCCAGGATACAGACCTCCAAGTCTCCTCTGAGGCCTGGTCAAGACAAGCAACCCCTGGGAGACACCTTCTCCCTCATGCAGAGGGGGAAGAGAGGATGAGCAAGCTGCCTGGCATCCCAGGTCCAGGCTCCCCTTGCCTCATGCCCCTGCTCTGGTGTTTCTGAAACCTCCATAGCACATGACCAAGGGCAGCAGCTGGCTCCTCCCTCCTCCCTTCAGGGCTAGGTCAAGTTCCATCTTCCAGGAGGTCCTTGCTGCCTGTCTCCGTCTCTGTTACTCCTGTTCTCCCCAGCCTCCACATCCTTCTCTGCTCGACTCCGTCTTTGGGAGGCAAGACTGGTATCTGCAGCCTGCCACTCAGAGCTGGGCACAAAGCTGGATGACATGGCCTCTCAGTCACCCAAGAATGAGGACAGAGATTGGCAACTCCCCATTTCTCTTTCTCCTCTACTAATTCCCCAAACAGGCAGGATACCAAGCCCCTACCCAGGCTCAGAGGCCCTAGAGGGACCCTGAAGATGCGAGAGACACCTGCTAGACACAGAGAGCTCACAGGTCAATCTTGTAATAAAACCCACCCTGGATTCACTTAGTAACATCACAGAACAGCCCACAAATAAGTACAAATCAATACTTGACAAACAAGGCACCTGAGAGTTCCCCAGAGCCAAGAGCAAAAGCCTGGGTCCAACCAGAGGGGGCTTCCTGGAGAAGTTAGCCTGGGAATTCAGACTCTAGATAAAGAACTCATACTAGCAGGGAAACAAAAGGATGAATTCCAAGAGAGGAGTGCTGTTTGCTGGTTTGCTGGGGCTGCCGTGACAAATAACAGACTGAGAGGCTTACACAGCAGAATGTATTCTCTCACACTCCTGGGGACTGGAAGTTCAAGGATAAGGTTTCAGCAGTGTTGGTTTCTTTGGAGGCTTCTCCCTGTGGCATCTGTATGCACTGTCAATACATTTTCTTCTGTGCCCGGCATTGTGCAGAAGCCCTGGCTTCCAAATGTGAGGATAATGTAGTTACTGTCCCCAGGAACCTAAGGTGACCGGAGGGTCCCCTGGAAGGCACAGAAGACCTGAGAGGAGCAGAAGCCATGAGCTAATGCCCGCAGTGGGCCTGATGCAGTGTTGGAACAGCTGGTCCCAGCCCCATGTGGAGGACATAGAACCTCTCTCTGTGAGAGCCTCCAGCCCAGTTCCTCCATGACGCACCCTCCCTCTTCCTACCCCCTCCTCCACCAAAGGAGATGCACCCCAATAAGAAGCCAGGGTCATATGAAGATATGGAACCACCAAATGTGTCCCCTTGAAGAGGCTTCTGCAGGCCAGATTTGCATCTTGCAGAGAGCAGCACCCTGACACCCTATCCCCTGCTCCCCATGCTGGGAACTCTCAGAAGGGCACTGGGGAAACTGAGACTCAGGCTACAGCTGGACACATCCCTCTGCCTGCACCCTTCCTGAAGGGGGTGATTTGTGTCCCAAGGCGAAGGCCGGGCTGTAAGACGCAGAGGGCCAGGCTGTTCACTCACAGGAAGATGCAGGCCCCGGAAAGGAGAGAACAGGCAGGATGGACCAAGTGACCACTGCATTGGCTCCAGGGTGACCCTGGACTTCACAGCTTCCTACTCTGTGTCCTCTCCTGTCTATCCTGTATCACCTCCCCATCCCATGGAAGACACAAGCAGGAGACATAGAGCTGAGACTCCTTGGTGACAATGGCTCAGTGACCTCAGGCAAGGCCTGTTTGAGTCTTTTTTGGCCTTGATTTCCTTAATTTTACTGTGGAAACAATGATATTCACTTGCCAGGGTTGCTGTGGGAACCCTGGCATTAAAGAGGTAATATGTGTGATATTGGTGGGTATTACTCTCCTTACAGAGGGGCTCGCATTCCTGCCATTGGCTGTCTGTGGCTGTGGCTCCTCCTCCCTCTCTTTGCAATAGTGGGATGGGATGTAGAATGCACACATACCCAGGAGGGCACACCTGTGCTCAGCACCCTGCACACCCAGAATGGGGACCCAAGAGCTCCTCTGACCCTTCATTCCCAGCCTCCCACCTGAGCCTCTATCTGCATCTTCCTTGCCATGCTGTGGCCATCTGCTCTGGCCTGGGAGCTGCACCCAGTCCAGCAGGCAGGTGCCAGGGCATTATAGGACTTAAACAGACCAAGCACCTGCCAGCAGCTCAGGTTGAGGGCTCTCAAGCTGAGAGCTGCCAGAGAGAATGAACTTAGATGCAGTGTAAACAGAGCCTGAGTGAGAAGGGCAAATAAGTTAGTTCAGAGTTGAAGTAGCTTGCACCCAGGCAATCGGCATGGCGAAGCATCATCCAAGGGTTCTGCCATCCACTGGGTGGAGTTCAGATCCTCCAGGGCAGGTGACTTAGGCTATGAGTCTGTCTCGCATCCCTAATGTAGGGCACGTTTGTGCCTACTCAGTGTGGGAAGTGAATCCCAGCACTTGTCAACCATTATGATGATCTGATTGGCTGCTGAGAGGCAGAAAGCCTGATGTGCAGACCTTAAATGCACAAAGTTCTCAGTTCACAGCAACAGGCTGATATCTTTGCATGCTTTCTCTGCCGGTCTTTCTTCTCTCCTCCCAGTGGTGCTGGGCTTTGGCCGTGTCACTGCTGAGCAGGGAGATTGTTTGGAGGGTCTGAGCTTTGCTTCCTGCCCTCTGTGCTTTGCTAGGCTGCCCTCCCTAAGAGTGGCAGGCACAGCCAGGAGGACTGGAAAGACCTGGGAAGAAAAGGGAAGGGAAGGGCACTTTGCAAATCTCTCCGAGGGCAGAGCTGTGGATGCCCCAACTGAGTGATCCCAGGCCCGGGTCTCAAGCATTCATCCACCATCCTGGCAAGTGGACGTGCACCTCCTCAGGTCCCCTGCCGCCTGCCATCAACTCATGACACAGATGTCATGGGTCCTCACCAAGCTGCCTTAACATGAGGGAATTCTATCTCAAATATGTTGCACAAATGAATAATAAAAACAAAGGAAAATTACCCTCTTTATTGAAACTCATTTTATGAATAAAACAATTATTCTGGTAATTGAAAAAATGTGTCGTTAAATTAAATGCAGTGGTTCCTATTAAAATTTTAGTGCGTTTTTGCTGCTGCCGGCTAGAGGCTGGTAATTATAGTCAAGAGTTTCGCTTTCTCTTTATTGTTTTTTAATCTCTCTGTGCTGCAGCTCTCCAACGATATTTTATGTCAAAGAGATTTAGAGCTGTGCCCTAGAAGTGGGGAGAAGCTGGCCCCGGGGAGGGCAGCTGGGGGGTGCTGGCTGCTGCAGCATCTGCTCCTGACTCCAGTTTGCCTGTCACTCTGCCTGCCCAGCAATTTTAGTTGGTTCCTTCACCCATCTTGTCAACCTGGTAGCAACCAATCACAACCCTCCAAATGCAGCGCCCGCCCCCTCTACCCTCCTCCCTGACTCTCTTCTGCTTGAGGGGGGGATGTGGGGAGAAGGGAAGCCTGGAGACCAGGGTCGTAGCTCTGCCATGGGATCTACAGGGGCAGATGGGCAGAGCAGACCTTCTGAGGCTGTTAGTGCCCTTGTAGGGGGGAAGCAATTGAGGGAGGCTGTCGCACTCAATGTATAAGCAGGGTGAGGGCAGGGACTTAGCCTGGCTGGTTCACTATGGCATCTCTAGCTTTCTGTGTAACACAGAGTGCACTGGAGACTTATAATTCATGTCGAGGAAGGAAGGGAGGGAAAGAGGAAGGGCTGTACTTGGGTTTGGTGGAGTATAATAGTACTGGAAATGGCCCAGAAGAGTTCTAGGTTTCCTTCCAGCTTTCCAGCCCCTATCTGCTACATGTATCAGAGATAGAGAAAGGCAAAGGGTCTGCTGGTCCCTCTCCATTTCCGGCAGGAGCTGCAAGGCTCCAGACTGCCTTAGAAAGTCAGTGGCTGCCCTTGATGTGTTATATGTCTCTGGCCCTCTGGGCTTTGTCTGGGAGATTAAGCTCCTGGTGGGCAAGGTCTCTGGCCGCACAGCCTGCCACTGGGAGCTTGATGAATCTGGCTGGCTTGGTAGTTCTGAGCATTTATCTCCAAGGCACCAGGAGCTGGTGAGGAGCCAGGTACCATTGTCCAGCAGTGTTGATATGCCCTGGGCAGGAAGGAAAGCAGGATGGATCACCAAACTCACGCCTGTGAGCCATCTTGTCCTCCTGTGCCCTTCTGTGCTGTTGCCTCCATCCTTTCCTTGTCTTTGCTCTGTTCTAGCCTGAATCACAGGGCAATGTCTTCCTGGCTCCGAGGGTTTCCCGGTCAGATGGCTTCAGCGTACATTTGGCTAATGGGAGGTGGGAGATAGAAGAGGGAAGCCAGGGTGTATTCCTCTCTCTTTCTGCCTCCACTGGCCTCTTGAAAGTGGCTGTGTTTAGTTCATGATGCCAGATCTGGTGACAGGTCACTTAGCCTAGGCTCTGAAAACCCCACTTTCTCCCTGGACCCCTCCAGCCTTGGATGGTAGAGGCTTCCTGACTTGCTAATCTCTGGTTTATCTCTCTGCCCTTGTTTGGCTTTCCAGACTTCTCATCACCTGTAACCAGCTCCCTGTAGCAAATTCCTCCTATGCTAAGATACCAAGTACTTTCTGTTTTCTTTATAGGACTCTGGCCAGACACCTACCATGGTCGTGTTCCAAGGACAGAGATACTTGGCCAGTGGTGCCAGGGCTGGTTGTTGTAAGCTTGGGGGCCTCGAGCATCCTCCTGGTCTGTGCCACCACCCGGAGGAAGTTGTTGTGTGCAGCTATGTCTTCCACCTCTCCAAACAAGTGGCTGCTCACGTCCAGCCCATTCTAATTATTATTAAATGCTGGTCCATTCACACTGGGATGGCATCGCATTTTGTAGTAATTGAGCCATTTTCCCAGCAGGGCAAAGGGTTAGCAGGTTAAGGGTCCTTTCCCGGGGATGCAGCATCTAGCAGGATGTATTTCAGAACCATTAACCCTGGAGCAGAGTGGCTGGGAGGCTAGGGGTGTGTAGGGAGCCGGTGGCTCCCTGACCATCAGCCTGCCACCTCCCTGCCCCTCGTTCCCTGCTGCATCAAGTTCAGATTTCTACCACACAAACTGCCCAGACAGGCAGAGCTGGGAGTGACCAGGGGAAACAGACCAGGAGCCAAGGAGGAGGTAAGACCCAGAGCTCAAGCAGCCAGCTGCCAGCTGCCCTGGGAGCCCTGGCAGCACTGGCCCTGGTCATGCAGGGATACAGTGCAGAGCAGCAGGAGGGTGAACAGGAAGAGCTTGCATTCAATCTACCCCTTTGTGTCCCATTGGTGTCACCCAGTCTCATTCTGGACCTTGGTCACCTGATCATGACCACTCCCTACTTGGCCTCCCCCTGCAGACTCCACATTACAGCCTGAGTGATCTACAATACAGAAATCTGATCTGTCACACTGGTGCCTCCTGATCACCTTATTTACCTTTAGACCTTGCCTCTCCCCGCTGTGCCTGAATCTCTGCTCACCACTCCCCACCACCACCACACACTCTGGCTCAGGGTTTCCCCTCTGCCTTCAGATTGTATGTCCCTTCCCTCTAGAGCGTGTCCTTGCACCTCAGGTTGGGGACTTCCATCTGTCCTTTTAGGGCTTGCTTCAGACAGCCCTTCCCTGAAGCCTTCTCCAGCCCCTCCAGGCTGGATTCTCCCCAACTGTCTCCCCAGAGGCACTGTACAGTGCCTTTTCATGTTGGTTCATCCTCTTTCCCTCTCTGTTTCAGAGCCTGGGAGGTAGGGACTGAGTCTTGGTTTGCAATGCCCGTGACATGCTGGGTACTCGGGGAACAGGTTTTGGGTACGTGACTGAGGCATCAAATTACCTAATGAGAAATTAAACACAAACAGTACCCAGCACGAAGTTGTGGGGGGCTTTCTCCAACCTGATGTAGCTCCAGGCTGCCTCTCTGTAGAAATCAAGGAAGGCTGCGTGGAAGACAAACTGCCTGCCTCCTTCACGCTCCCTCTCCCGGGTCCCCTCTTTGCCCTCTGCTTCTCTCGGCCTGTCAGTCTGAGAGCTTCCTCCAGAAGGAAGATTGCTGCTTGCTGGTTTTATCCTTTGGCAGGAAAAGCATTCCATTATCAGCCAGAAGCAGGGCCAGGGTGGCGGCTGCTGGCACCCAGTGCCTCTGTGAACAGTGAGAAGGCCGATGGCGTCATGGTGACAGGAGTCCTTGAAGTGTCTTTTTAGGAGGCAGCCAGGGTCGTCATTGAAACTCAGGGTGGTGCTGACAGGAGAAAGCTGACAGCAGTAGCTGCTGCTGAGGATGACACATCTAGGGGTGTCTTAGCTGCCAGCAGTTGGGACCCGAAGGAGGCTGGGCTGGACCCCAGGGAAGCTGCCAAGGCCTGAGTATATAAGTCAGTGGCCGCAAACACGCAGAGGCTGACTCTTGATTGGTGAGAAGGAGAAAAGCGTGGTTCTGCCACCCCAGCTCCCCCAACAGTGTCCAAATCCTGGGTCATGTCCTCCTCAGGGAGCAGGCTACTAGCCAGGGCCTCTTGGGGGCGGATCACAGTGCCCTCTGAGCATTAGGAGCAAGCCCCTTTGGACTCCAGCAAGCATGAGGTGCAGAGGGGTAAGGAGAGGCCGGTGATGGGGGTGGCCCAGCACCCCTGGCCTCTGTGCCATTCAGAGCTTTGCATTGGTTTCAGTGTCCCCCTAATGGGATCAGGATTATTGGCACTTTGTGCCAGGATGCTGCAGGAAGGTCCTTGGAGAGGAGCAGGAAGTGGATTTGATGCTGCACTGGCAGGAAGATCCCAGGGGGCAGGGGATGGGGCTTCTAGAGGCACAGGTCACACCACAGGCTAGGTGCCTCCTCCCAGCAGGTGCATCACTAGGATTCTCCAAGCTCAGGGCAGCAGGAGACTAAGCCATTGCTGCCCCTGCATAGCTCTGTGCCATTTGGTATGTGTCTTAACCTCTCTCAACTTCAGTTTGCTCGGTATGAACACTGGCACAATGATACTTGAACAGGTCTGGTTAAGTGAGATGGGAAGTGTAAAAACACCATGCAGAGTCCTGACATTCCCTCCTTCTGACCAAAAGATGAGACTGGGGGAATCTTCATTTGCCCTGTCTGGGGTAGGAGGGGACAGGAAGAGGGGCTGGCCATGCTCCCCTTGCATGTGTGGGAGCTCCCTGACTATGCCCATCTGCTCAGAGCTGTGCAGAAAGATTAGTCTTCCTCCAGGCACAGTGGTTCAAGACGTAAAGTCGGCAGACTGTCTAGTCCCCAAGGGAGTGGACACTGTGTAGACACTGGCAGCATCACTCGGCAGCTGTGTCCATGAGAAGAAACTCAGAGTGCAGCTTGGGACCTGGGGACTCTGGCGTTGTGCCCTCTGCCCCACCCCCAGCTGCACTGTTCCGGGGCCTCTAACACCTCCAGGGCTTGAGCATTTGAAAAAAAATCCAGAGATTCTGAAATGCCACCATGTGACAGATTCTACAATGTCAGAATTGAAAGGGACTCATAGGTCACCTGGCTGAACCCACAGGGGTCCTGAGACTATAACCAAGAAGGAAGGTCTCCCACCAATACAGCAGGACTGGCAGGATGTACAGGAGAACGGCCCCTGCCCTGTTCGAGAATATTCCACCATTCTCTTACTGTCTCTGGCTGCTGCCTGCGGGAGCTGCCTGCCCTGTGGCTCCTACCTCTCTAAGTGTGTCCCATGTCGTGAGGAGACAGCTGGCCCATGTGTCAAATCAGAGTAAAAGTGCCCATTAAACTACCACTGGCCGCCAGGCCCGTCCAGTCCCAAGAGCGGTATTCGCAGACATGTCAGCCTAATGAATTAAGTGATTCTTTCCTCCTTGCCTGCGAGGGAACAAATCTGACTCTTCTACAACCTGGGGGGGATGGGATAGATGCGGGGGGAGGGGGGTAGCAGCCGCCCATCCAGCCTTTCTGCCAACCTCTGTCTCGTTTCCTGTGTCTGAAAGGCCTATTCTCCTGCCTTCTTCCCATGGGGTCCACCTTAGGGGTGCAGCCCACCCTTGCTGAGCACCTGTCCATCTCCATTCAATCCTGAGAGGTAGAGAAGGAGCACATAGCAGCACCCTTAGAGACCCCTCTTCACCCAGGACTGTTCCCTCTGCCAGGAAGACATCCCCTCTTAACTGTCCCAGAGCTGCTTATCAGAACGCCCTAGCTCTGTGGAAAGGCTGGGGGGCCAGCACAGGCTGAGGAGGCCCCCACTCAGAGAGAGGAATTCTGTCTCAAGGCACACTGTGAGTTCAGCAGACCGAGACCAGAGACCAGAACCCTCCCCACGGACAGGCTTTGTGTCGCCAGGGTAGCCTTGGGCAGCATCAGGACACCCCCTGAGAGCAGCTGGTGGCTGCAAGCACAGCCCAGTGGGAGCGTCCATTAATTGGCACTAATCAGGTTGGGGAGCAGCTGGAAATGGCAGCACCATCCTCTAGCCTCTTCCCAGTGGGATGTCCCTAATCAGCCTTTGGGCCTGAGACAGTACTGCTGGGGCTGGAGTCCTGTCCCCAGTCCCTTTTCCTGCTAGAAGCAGGCCACATTGCCTCCCTGGCCCCATTGAAGTATCTCTCCCCCAGCCCTTATTCCCAGTTCCCCGCTCCCACTTTTGTTTCTCAAGTAGTTCTCCTGTGCACACATTAATTGATTAAGGGATGATGACACAATCAGCTCTCCACAAGGCCCCCTCCTGCTGCTTGGACCCCTCTTACATACCATGCTGGGAGTGGGGGACAGCAGATAGGGCAGCTGGAAAGAAGGGAAAGATTGAGTGAGTCCAGTAGGGGGAGCTCTCTGCATCTCACCTGCAGGGGTGCCTTGATCAGGGGAACCCCAACAAGTATAGAGGCCATATCATTCAGGCCAAGGCCCAAAAGAGGTAGTACCTTGATGAGACAGAGGGTGTGGGCTCAGGAGACCTTTCTCTGCAGAGGACACAGAGGAAGATAGAGATCTGTGAATTGCTCCCGCCAGTGAAGGAGCTGCCTCCAGCAGCCTGGGTGATTGACAGGCCCTGGTATGGGGGCCGTAGACCTCTCTGACCCTGGCTTTGCCCCTGCTGTTCTCAGAAGTCCCATAGAAGCCATTTCCTCTCCATGAGACTCTGTCTTCCTGTCTGTGGAATGAGGAGGCTGGATTAAATGATAGCTGAGATAATTCTTGGAATGATTGATGTGATTCTAGGAATGTTGGGGATCGCAGCCATCTGTCGTCCTGCTTTCCTCCCTTCTTCCTTTCCTTTCATCCATCCATCCATCCACTTGTCCATCCATCCAATAAATGAAGCACCTGAGATATTCCACATCCCCCCACAGACTCTAATGGTGTCGTAGAGATCAAAGAGCCAGACACGTTCCTGCTCTCATAGAGCACGGTGATGATAGGGAACACAGGCACAGGAACTGTGGGATGACACATAGGGGAGATTGTGAGAACACCCAGAGGGCTGGCCCACAGCCAAGAGTGAGGGAAGGCTTCCTGCAAGAAGTCATCTCTCCTGATGGGGAGGGGCCCATGTGAGCTTCCCAGTGGCTTGTGCTTCATCCCAGGCAGAGGCAGAGGGTCTCATGGAATACAGCAACCATCAGTATGGGGAATATCTAGCAGCTTCTCAGGGCCAGATACCCTGGCTATTGGCCCCATGAGACCATCTCTGTCCCCCATATTGCCATACCCACTTTTCTCCTAGTTCCCTTTCAACTCACCTTTAAGACCATGCTGAAAGGTAGCTTCCTCCTGAATGTCCCTGGCATCCTCTAGAGACCCCAGAAGCACAAGTCTACCTCCTGTCTTTGGTTGGCACCTGTGTCACATGGGCAGTCTCACTGAGGTCTTGCTGGGTGGCTACTATACCCCTTCATCCCGAGTTCCTGTGTGATAGGTCTGGCCCTGTGACCCTCCCAGCAGAAGCTGATCAGACTGGACTGCAGAAGAAAAGAGCTGGCCTGACCTCATCTTCACCCCTGCCCCATGCAGAGGGCAGGGCTGGCACCTAACTTGGACCAGTGGCCCTCCTGGACTCAGCCTTGAGCACCTCTGTGCCCAGGAGCACAGCCTCAAGCCCCATCACCTTCTGTAATAATAACTCCAGCAGTGACTGAAGGGGCCCTGATAGTCCCCAAGCAGGCATGTCCAGTTCACAAGTGGCCCTGGATAGCTAGGAATGCAGCCCCCCACACTGATAAACTGTAATATTATTATGTAATTTTTAGCCCTGTTTCTCGTGAGTTGGTTGCAGAGTACCCCAGAGTGGATCACATAGGTGACAACAAATGTTGTATAAAGAGGCACCGAGAAGTGCCAGCCCTACTTCCTGTACTTGCCACTCATGGTGTCTTTGTGTATCCTGTGTTAGAAATGCTTGTGTGACTTCTCATGTAAAATGCTGTGGTTACAGACAACAGTATTCCAACCTGCCAGTACGTATCTGTGCACGTGAAGATGGGCTTATTGTTGTTAAGCAGACATGTAAGTTTTGTTAATTTAGTATTTCATTTATTTTAACTCTTCACTCTGTGCACCCTAGGCAATCATACAGTTGGACATCCATGCTAAAGAGTGACTCTCTGTCCACGGGACAGGGGGACGAGAACCCAGCTAAGTGTTGCAGATTCTGTCCCAGGGCTCAAGGATCGGGATGGAGTGGAGAACCTGCAGAGGTTGGAGAACCCTGCCGGGCCTCTTTTGGGGACATAGGAAGGACACTGTCCTCCACACTGCTCAAGAGGGGCAGGTGGGAGGTAGCTCATGCCAAGCACGTCACTCCTTCCTTGACCCTGGAAAGGGTACCCTGTCCTCTCCACCTTGTCCTCCCCTACCACCCCCCACTCCATCTCAGCCCTGAGCCCTCCACAGAAGCACAGAGAGTAAACTCAAGGCTGTAGGTCGTCTGTCCCTATGCATATAGTCACAGAAGCCCTGGAGGAAGAGACTGGAAATGGCCCTGGAGGACACTGCCTACACTGTGGGCAGGGGAGGCCACCTTAGAACTGGTGATCTGACCCTCAGTTGACACACGGGCCATTTCCTTGACCAAGAGCGATGCACCCCGGGGACATGGAGAGAATGTTTTCTTCTGTCTCATGGCTCTGAGCCTTTGTGGGACCACGGATACCTCCCCGTGGGTCAGGGCATTTCCCACAAAACTTCACCTAATTTTATATTTGCTATTTAATGTGTGTTGTTGTTGTTGTTTTGCTATTAATGCTTTTAAAGAGGGCCAGCAAATAGTATAAACCATAGGTGCGTTGCAGGCCCGAGGATAGAAGCCAGGCATCTAGAGGCCCTGGTTTGGTGCTGTCAGAATCCGGGAAGCCACAGTCCTCTTCCCCCTACCACGCCGGTCCCTAGAAGTTGCCTCAGTCCAGGTATGGGCCCTAGTAGACAGAGGCCACTTCCCACATAGAGGGTCTTGGGCTGGCTGGCCTCCTACTGTAGTGAGGCATGCAGCTACCAGGTCTGTGGCACTACCTAGCAGTTAAGAATCCAAAGATACAACCTCACCCTCCTGTGTGATGCTTGGCGATTTGCAAGTCGGTGCTTCACAGATGCTGCTTTATTTAATTCTTATGCCTGCAACAGCCCCCTCATGGAAGTGCAGTTGTCACTTTTTATCAGCATAGGCTGAAGCTCCAAGAGATTTGGGGCCGTCCTGAGGGCCCACAGGCAAGAACAGACCAAGAGCCGCTTCCCAGGCCTCGGGCTCCAGGCTCCCAGCCCTGCGTGATTCCCACCCTGCGTCAGCTTGACTGGGAACTCACGCTGGCAGGTACTGCATGCCTGAGTTATCTGTGGGTGGATTCCATTAGCGGTGGGCTGCTTTTTATGCAGTGTCCCTCCTCACAGCTCCGCCTTGCACTCCCTTCCTTCTGCTGCTGTGAGTTCTAGACAAATTCATTTTCATATCAAACCAAACAAAAGCAGGCTAAATCAGGAAGGTAAATAGGCCGAGAGGCAGGCAGAGCTGATATCAAGGAAGAAATGGGGAGAGCGAGCCAGCTCTGGCACTGAAATCAGCAGAGAAGTTGGGCGGGTGGTGAACAGGTAGCCTCGCTCCTGCTCTTGTCTTGGTGTCCTCATCTGGAAAATGGGGACAGTGCAGCTCTGCCCTGCTGAGGTGGTGGGGGGTGCCAAGAAGCTATGGGGTGAGGGCTCGCATCCTCAGGACAGAGCTGGGCTTGGTCCCTCTCAGATCATCTGCAGCCTCAGGGTTATCCACATACCCTCTGCATCCACTCTTCTGCAGAGACGGCCAAAGCCTGGCACTGTTACATCTTGAAGAAGGACACACAGCTCTTGGCAGACAGCCTTGTCTCTCAGTGCTGCAACCCAGACCCTGGAGGTCCCGCTTCCTCCCCTGAGCCTCAGCCCCAGCCCCTGCCAAAAGGGGAGGGGATGTCCCCACAGTGAGGCAGGGTAACAGCTGGCAGGGGCCTCTTGCAGGGCATCTGGTGGCTGCCCATTGGCAGCTTGGTGGACAGAGAACACATGTGCAGGAGGAGAGCTAGCGAGATGGAAACCCACAGAGGGACCAGGGTGGACAGAACGAGCATCAGAAGCCTTAGCTTAGCACCATCATTGGAGCAGGGACAGGGTCTCTGGAAGTTCAGACATAGCTCCTGGTCTAATGAAGACACTGCACTGCCATCGGCTTGAGTCCCTGACTCCCAGGTCCTGGTTTCAGAGGCAGAACAGGCGAACAGAGGGGAAAAGCAGGGGAGGACACTCCTGGGGCCCAAGTCAGGGGTTCTATACTGATTGGCTGGTGTCCTTAGGCTTCCCCTTCCTACCTAGCCTCACTGCCCTCATTTATTAAGTGGATGTGACAGCCAGCATCATCCCTAGTCCCAGGTTCTGTTCAGAGATGTGACAAAACTAATGACCATGGTGATGTCAAATGTTAACAGGGAAAATTGGAGATGCGCTCTAGGAGAACTCTTAGGGTAATCTTCCCTACTTTTCTTAAATTGAAATGTATTTTTTGATAAAAAGTTGGGTGAAAGAAACCTCTACTGCTACCAAATCTCCCCTTCTCTCCAGACTCCCTGATAAGTAGCCGCTTTCATTTCCGGTCTCTGTCTTGTATCTAGACAAAGTAAGGTTGCCCCAAACCTTGCATGCATGCATGCAATCTGTCCTTCTTATTGGATTGTCCAAGTGTGTATTGAGGCCACCAGCAGGGAGGAGGCTAGGTTGCCCAGTGGTTAGAATCAGGGACTCTGACAGAGCGGGCTTGCTGAGCAGAGAGCTTTGCCTCTCCAAGTCTCATTTTTGTGTGGAAATGGAGTGGGAAATGGTGGAGAGCACCCAGCAGGAGCCTGGCCTGCTGCAGATGCACATTGAGGCCTGAGCCTGCCTTCGTGTGGGAGTTTACTTCCAGGCACAGAGCCATGTCTGCATACTCCATGCTCAGCCGCAGCCTCAGTTTTCTGATAGCTATGGGCAGATCAGCCCCAAAGGAAGAAAAACAACGTAGAAACTACCCTGGGCTCTCCTCCTTGCTGTCCTTGGGCACCCTGGGATAGTGCCAGGCCCTTCCCTGCTTCCTGGGCCACCCATCCTTCCTTCCTCCCACGGGATGGCCCATTGACTCACCCACTCAGCAGCTCCCTCCTTTATTCCTGGGTGCCCTCTCTGTGCCACGTTCCACTCCAGGTCTTAGGAAGTAGCTGTGAACTTGGAGGTGGACTGCAGCCTTCCCAGAGGCAGTGCTGAAAGAAAACCATGAGCAAGACAAGTTCAGCGGTGATAACTATCAGGGAGAGAACAGACCAGAGCCATGCGCAAGAACGTGTTGGTCACAGCAGGAGCGCTGCTCCAGGGAGGTGCCCAGGGAGGTGGCACTGAACCTGAGCCCGGGGCCTGAGCACTGGAGGGAAAACCCCGTGCACAGCTGAGGTCACAAGAGCAGAAAGAGGCCGGGAGTCCCAGCAGGCAGCACTTCTGATCCTGGAAGGAAGTCTGTTTTCCTTGAAGGCTGGTCGGGAACATAAGAGGATGTTTGGGGTTTTTGTCTCTTATGGTAAAATATATACTACATAATATTTACTATTTTAAGCAATCGTACACAATTCTGTGATATGAAATACATTCACAGTTTGTACAACCATTATCCCCCATCCATCTCTTCTCCAGAGCACTTTCTACCCAACAGGGAAGCTGTCCCCGTTAGAAGCTCACTTTCCATCCCTCTCCTTCCAGCCCCTGCCAGCACCTCCTCTTTCTGTCTCTACAGCTTTGGCTACTGTATAAACGGATTGATGTAATATTTGCTGTTTTGTGACTGGATTATTTCACATAGCACAACATGCTCAAGGTTCATGCATGACAGCTTATGACAGAATTCCCTTCCTTTCAAAAGCTGAATAATATCATTGTGTGTCTGGGCTACATTTTGTTACCAATTCACCCATCATTGGATACGTGGGTTGGTTTCACCTCTTGGCTGTTATGGATGATGCTGCCATAAATGCAGATATGCAACCTGGACCCAGCCATCCATTCTTCTGTATCCATACCCACGTGCTTGACTCCTGGATCCTACGATGCCTGAGAGTGTTTTGAGGAGGGAAGGGAGCTGGGCTTGTTTGCTTTTTAAAGATGTTCCCCCACTTGGTATGGGACAATGGGTGTGTACATTGGGTCAGGGGGAACAGGGGGTATTTCCCAAGTAAGAGGTGACAGCACAAGTAGATGGCTTTGGGACCACAAGACCTGCCACCTTCTGGATGTGGGGCTGAGGCAGACAGGCGATTGAGTACGCCTACCGGGTTCAGGGCCAGGCTCTGGCTGGGCAGTGGCACATGCTCCTCACATGGAGGCCTGGGGGTGGCTCAGGGCAGAGCTGATTATGAGTCAGGGATAGAAGTCACTCTTGGGCTGTTACTCGTTTCGTAGGGCTGCAATAACAAAGTACCAGCAGCCGGGTGATTTAAAAGACCACAGACACTGTTTCCCAGTTCTGGAGGCCAGGTGTCTGAACACAAGGCCTTGCCCCCTCTGATGGCTCCTAGTAGGATCCTCCCTCGCCTCTGAGCATCAGTACTGGATGTCCTGTGGCTCACGCTGTGCCCCCCTCGTCCCCCCAGCCCATCCTTTCATTATCTCCACTCAGTTACATCTCCAAATAAGGTCATCTTCCCAGGTACCAGGAAAGGCTGCAACCTGTCCTTCAGTGGGACTCAGTCAACCCATAACGCTCCCACTCAAGAGCCAAGCCACACATTTGCTCATCCTGGTACTGTGTCACCTGCTGTTACTGGAGCCCCTGGGCCTGGGCCCTGCCGTGTTTCCAGGGTCCTCTGGCTACCAGTGCCCAGCCCGGGCCTGTGCCTGCTCCATCGGTTCCCCCTGCAGGCTCCCCACTCGCCCGGCTCAGCTGACCTGGTTGACTACAGCTGAAGGCTTAATCTCCTGCCTCCCACTGTTTACACTGTCTGCCCGGGCTCCCTCTGCTACCTCACCTTCCTTTGATGACAAACCAGTGATTTCTGTCTCTCTTTTCTTATGGTTGATTTTCTTCTCAAAAGGGCCAACTCAGCCTGTCCAGTGAGTGACAGCTAAACAAATTTCAAGTGACAAAGAAGTATCCCCAAGGCTTCTCCTTAGTTCCTTGGAAAATTCAGGGGGCAGAGCTAGGTGTTAACTGATTGCTTTCCTCTTGGGAGCTCCTGAGGAGCGAGGCAGACAAGCAGGATGCTGCTGTAGACAGCAACAGCCACCCTCTCTCTGGCCTTCCTCCTCTTGGAGGGGGGAACAGTCAGTATATTCCAGGGAGTGCCTAGGAGATCAGAGTAGCTGATCTCTACTAGGAGATCTACTATCTGATCAGAGTAGCTGAACAGAAACTAAATGCCCTGCAGGTTAGAGCAGCATTGGGTGGCCAGCATACCTGGAACCTGACACCTGGCTCTACTCTTCTCCTAACCGGACCCTCATCTAGAACATGGGGATTCACGGGTGAGGTCCTCTCAGACCCTTAAGATCGAGAAGAGATGGTGGCATGTAGGGGTGTGAATAAATGTCACTTCCTGCCTGTTCCTCTCTCCCACCCCAACATGGCAGAGACAGTTCCCCACCAGTTTCCTCTCGGTGGACTCCAGTGTGGGCAGGGCATGGGCAGAACTCTGCTAATCTTATCTCCATAGAGGGCAGAAAGTCGGTTGCGCTTTCATTCTTCTTTACAGACGTCACCCAGGCACATGGAGAATTGTAAAACCAGAATCCTGGGTTAGGGCTCCAAGGCCTAGCATGTACATGATGAGGTTCTAGGAAAGAACCCTAAGTGATCCATTTTAAAGGGATCCAAGAGACAAGGGTGGGAGAGAGTCACCGACAAGGGATGTGCAAAGCAAAGGAGCCAGGAGAGAATCTGGTGAACAGCTGTAGAATGGACTCAGTTCAATGGACTGATACTTAGCTCTGTGACCTCGGGAGATTGCACCACCTTTCTCGCTGTGTCTATAAAATGGGCACAGTCTAGAGACTAATCCATGTGATTGGTTTCAGAGTCCAGCTATAACTGCAAATGCTCATTGAGCCCTTCTTACCGGTCCAGTGTCTTGAAAAACACCGTCCCTAAGAGTGACAAGTCTCTGTCTGCCCAGAATCAGCCCTCTACGGAAGAGGGTGGGGGAAATCGGTGCTCCTCAAGAGTCAGGGGGGTACCATGTTCCAGGGAGGGCCAGCTCCTCCCTCTTTGGCCACTGAGTTTGTAAACAGAGAAGCAGTTTTTCCTCCAGCCCCACTTTCCCTTCTCACTTGTAGGAAGGATCCAGGTGCTTCGTGGCCAGATATAGAGAAGAACAGAGTGGGGTTGAGTTAGTGCTCCCAGGAGACGCATCACAGGACTGGTACTTGGAGAAGAACGTTTCCCTGCTTTGGTTCCCTACTATGGTTCGGTTTCTGTGTTCTTCTGTCTCAGAGCTGGACACATCCTGGCTTTCACAGGCCTCGGTCTGCTGCAGCATGCCCCCACCCCCAAAGCCCTCTCCCAGCCCCTGTCAGGATGCAGGGCCAACCCCTCATCCCTCCCCACCCAGCCTTCCCCTCCATTAGCAGATCTGGAGCCTGATGAAAGGCGCCCTATCTGTCAGGCCAATAGGTCCCACTCCGGGAGATAAAAGCATGGGGATGGGAACAAAGTGGGAATGGAAGGCGGGGCCGGGGTAGAGGGGGAAGTGAGAAATCGCATTCTGAAAAGCCCCAAAGCGAAATCGACAGATTGAAAATCTGCTTTGATGGCCTCTCCGTTTATCTCCCTCGTTAACAGACAGTGTCCATTTGGCAGGGGTGAGGGGAGTAGGGCAGGAACATGGCCAGGTTCCAAGTTTGGATTCTCTGGGCTTATGATCCATCATCTTTTTGCATAAAAAGGGATTAATATCTGCTGCCAAGTATTAAGTGAGCACCGGGCACACATGCATGCACACACATGCATCATTACCATGAGCTACTGATATGACCCAGGCGAGCTCAGACCCTTCCTCACTAGCCCTAAGGCCTCAGGGGTTGGGGGGCAGTGCGGCTGCACCCCAGATTTCACTCCTGCCCCCACAGCTGTTTGGAAGAAAGTTTCTTCATCCCTGTTATGTAAATAAAGTTCAGGGAAAAGATGCTGATCCTATTAGGGGATATCAGTTATTCAGAAGGCCTGGAGATTAGAACATGAGCCAGTGGCCCACGGAGGCAGGAAGGAAGCGGGGTCATCCTTACCCACTCTGTCTGCGGCCTCCCAGTCTAAAAGAGCCCTCCAGGGGCGCCTCATCACCTGCCCCCAGCATGCCCGGCAGGCCCAGGTAGAAACCAGTTTCATGAGGCTGAGTCTCCCCTTTGCTTGCCCATACCAGGGGCCTGTGTGTGTCTTGGGGAGAGGGAGCACTGACAGTCTTGCCAGGGTTCCTGGCTCCTCTGGAGTCACACCAGCTGCCTCAGAAGTCCCTCCTTTGTGTTCTGTCTGACATACCCTCCCTTCATCTCTCAGGCATCGCACACCTAATACTGTAACAGTGAGAAGTGGGACCCCAGGGAGACAGGAGAGGCGAGGAGTGGAAACCAAGTCCCACCCAAGGCTCAAAATCGTCTCTTAACTAGATGTGAAGCTTTTCATAGAAGTCAAAATAAAAGCACCTCCACCTCCCTAACACCTGAGTCTTCTACAACCTGGAGGAAGGATCCACCTTCCAAACCCACTGTGTGCACTGGCTGATTGGCTGTCTTTCTAGGCCACTGAACATCACCACCTGGAAACTTGCCAGAAATGCAGATTCTCGGGCCCCACCTGCTAAATCAGACTGGGGAGGGGGTTGCTGCTTAACTGTGTTGTAACCAGGCCTTGGGGCTTCTGACTCATGCTCAGGCGGGAAGGCAAGCAGTAGAGCCCAGACTTGCTCTGACCATGGACTTTGTGGGGCAGCCATGGGGCTCGTGGGCCAATGAGGTGTCAAACCTCAGTGTGGAGGGATGGCAGGGAATCAGGAGGAGGGATGCTTGGTGAGTGACATTTCCCTGGCAGAGGGCATGGAGCACCCAGCTCCCCTCAAACTCCTCCTCACCCAGAGCCAGATCCATTCATGGACAATGGCCACTTCTGGTCGAAGCTGGATCTCAATTAGCCTGATCCCAGGGGTAGATCAGCTCCTTGCCTGCCAGCCAGCCATGGTAGGGATTCCTGTTCCATGCCCTTGCTTCAGTGACATGCAGTTGTCAGTGTGCTTTGCACCTCCATTCCCAGTCCTTGTTCCCTAGTGTCCCATTGGTTGGCCATGCAGGAGTCAGGGCAGTTGGCAGACACAGCCAGTCCCCGCTCTTCCTGGACAGCAGTGATAAGTGCTCTCCAGCCCTGTGGCGTGCAAAGGAACAGCACAGCCTGTCTTCTCCAGCAGGCAGCCAGTCTGCAGTGCCCTACCCTCCAGCCACTCAACAAGTGCACACTGAATAGCAGGTGAGGAGATAGAGCATGATGCTCTCATGTCCTTCATCCATGCAGCAGCCCCAGGAGGTGGGTGGGGACACTCTTATTTTACAGAGGAATGCACAAACCCAGAGAGGCAGTGCTGAAGGTCCTATACCACACAGCAAGGAAGTGGCAGAAGATATTTAAGGGTGGTGGCATCAACTCCTACAATCCCCTTCTTGGGAGAAGAGGCATGCATGAGATCCACATGCAAAGGAGAGCTCAAGAGGCTTCGGTCGCCTTTGCTGCCCTGCTCAGAGATGCAGGGATCAGTGGAATCTTCTGGGATGTTGCTAAGAGAGAAGCAGAGGCAAGGTTTCTGCCCAGGTCTTTCTGGAACTGTGGACCAGAACGCCTCAAGGGACCTCAAGTGCTTCCCTCCTCCCCGGTTCCTTTGACCTGGCCAGCAGATGGCGGACCTCAGCATCCCCAAGGGGAGGTCCAGAATACACAGCAGGGCCCAGGGAGTCAGCTCTGCAGCCACAGCTTAGTTAAAAGAAGGGAACTTTGGGTAATGGTAGTCACTCTGCACAAGATGAGAAGGAGGGAGGTCAGGGCCTGAGTGGCCCTTTTCCCGGCTGTCGTGAAATGGACGGTTTCAGTTCACATACAGTGACACATGCTCACCCAAGCCAGTGCCACTGCTCTAGCTCCTGCAAGGCACCTCTGCCACCTTCTCTCTCTGCCTGTAAACTTTCCCTCCTCTCCCTTCTCCCTTCCACCCGCTCCTATATGACAGTATCTTCCATCCTTCTCTGTCCTATCTTTCCTCTCACAGTCCTCTAGGTCTCTAAGCCCCCCACTCAGTCTCTTAGAAGCTTTCCTGAGGTCAGGCCTGACCTCTTTAGCACTGTCCTCCACCAAAAATATTCTTGCCTAGGGCCCTGAGCTGAAGAATTATTCGTCCAACGTCTTCCTTCACCAAATCATGGGCAGCTCTGTGTCTCAGTGCTCACTGGTTGTATAATTGTACCCTGTTTCCCCCAGCAACATGCATTTAGTGGACTGGTCCTCATTGATTCATTCACTCATTCAGCCAGAACATTCCGAGTCTTTACTAGGCACTGTGTGCTGCTCTGTGCGCAGGCGGTCTGGGCCCTCCCAGATCATCTTGGAAGAGAGTGGGGAGGAGGAGGGAGATGAGGGGAGGAGCAGGATGGCGCCTTGGCTTCAAGCAGAGGTGCAGATGTTGCCTGCATCACTGTGCTCCTCCTATCGCCCAGTTGTGTTTGGAAAGTGATGAATTTCAGCACCAGCTAATTAGTCTCTAATTAGCAAGTGGAGTGTAAACAATCACAACAGATGGGGGAGAAAAGGCATTAACAATAATGACCCTTCTTTGGGGGCAGAGTCTCAAAAAGAAGCTTTTCCTTGATGGAGCTGGAGGGCAGCTGAGATTCCGGGTCTGCAGGAAAGTACTGGCTGGAGCCCACATGGGCTCCTCTGTTGACCCACAAGGAGTAGGGGACCACCTTGGCAAGTGTGTTTTGCAGATGGAAAGGACCCCCTTATGGATATGACAGTGGTAGTGGGATGCTCTGGAATCAAGCCAGTGTGTCCCCTTGGGGGGTCTCTGAGCCTTTCCCAGAACTGAGGGGTCTCCAGCTCTCCTGCTGGAGATACAAAGCTGTGTTGCTGGCGCGTCAGAAGTGGGCTTACTTGTGTAGGAGGCATTGTCCCTCCAGGCCTGGCAGCCTCCCCTTGAGCCCAGCTGAGCAGCTGTACCAGTTGGCCCTGAGGCCCTTGAGTGTACCCTAGCTCCCAACCTCCCAGTGTCCTTGGTTGTGAGGCCTGAGATGCTAAGGAAATGGGTTGGGATGTGGTGTCAGACACATCCCCATCGACAGGGACCAAATGAAGGGAACAGCAACAAGAGGACTTCCCTGGGCCTTGTGCGATGGAGCAATCCTGCAGATCACTGCTGAGGCTGCATTGTAGGACTGGTGGACAGACCCAGGAGAAGGCATGTGCAAGCAAGCTTGCAGAGAGAAGGCCAGGAGGAACAGAGATGGACCCAGAAGTCAGAAGAGCGGTGAAGGCCCTTTGGTGTTCCACTTGTCCTTATTTAGTGCCTTGATTAAATGCCTGTCAGGACCAAGGGCCTTGAAGAGGTCACCATCCGTCCTCTGTCCCTCGGGAGGCTGTGACTGAAGAGGACATGTCTGACTGCCCTTTCTGGCCAGGCTTTCTCTTTGGTACAGGACTGCAGCCACAGCGATGTGAGCTTGCTTTCTCCTCTGAAAAGTAACAAAGCCAAGACTCGGTCCCATCTCTAAGGGGACCAGCGCGATTCCTTCCCTCCCACCCATTTCCTTGAAAAAATTGCCCCTTTGCAGCTGCCATTACGGGCCTAATTAACAGGCTTGTTTTTCTCATCAGCCTGGCAGTCGGTGTTGGTAAGAAGGGCAATTTCATTGTCTGGCAACGTGATCGCAGCCCTGGCAACTTGTTAGCTAAATTGGTCGCATCCGCTTTGGTTCCTGGAGGAAGCACACGTCTCTCCGAAGGACGATGCTCTCAGCTGCCTTAGTCCCTGCCACCTGGTTTGGTTGGCAGCTCCCCTCTCCCTCTGGGAGAAGTGATCTGATTTCATTCTGGGACTGGGTGGAGTATGGCATACTCACTCAGCAAACACAGCGATGGCCCACTATGTGGCAGGTGCAAGACAAGCCCCATGGATAAATGTAGACAGGCTTGCTTGGCCTCAGTGCGCTTGACATCTGTGCAGGTCATTCTTTTGCTGTGTGGCTGACCTGTGCACCACAGGGTGTTTAAGAGCATCTTTGACCTCTACCTATGAAATGCTAATAATGGACTCCTAGCCCAAGTTGTGATAACCAAAAACACTTGTAGATATTCCCAGGGTCCTTCCAGAAGAATCAGGGAGAAGTGTAAAAAGAGAGGGAAATGCACAAAGGAGTCATTGTAATGGAACATGACAGAGATGAGTGTGTGTGATGAGCACGATGCGCACCCCACTGTGGGGCTGGAATGGCAGTGTCCAGGGCAGGCTGCTGCATCCAGTCAAGTGGGAGCCAAGGCTAAGGGTGAGGCCAGGTTGTGCGGTAGAAAACACAGGCTGTTGGGTTCTTCCATTTAACCACAATGTCCAGAACATCCATCATGTGTGTGTTTCACCGATAAAAAGCCTTTGGCTTCCTTACTAGGAAGAATTCTTTTATCCCCTATGCCATGGGGTGCATGAAGGAACATGAACAGGAAGCACATGGTTCCAAATTCTTTCACTGAGTAGATTGAACCAGTGACGATTGGCTGGAGGCCTATAAAGGCCTGGCAAACGGAAACCAGATCAGAGATAAAGAGGATGGTGTGGGGTAGCTTTGCCAATGTGAGGGATACTTAGGAGGCAAATCTGGAAGGATTAATTTATTAGTTCAAAAAATATTTCATGACTGCCAACCACAGGATGGATGCCATATCAAGGGCTAGAATTGGCATCAGACGTAGCAGCAGCTCATGGCCTGGCCAGATATGGGAACAGAGGTGAGGGAGAGAAGAGGAGGAAGCGGACAGGCTGCGGCTTGGGTGACCGAACCAACAGGGCCACTAAGTATATTAGGGAATTGGGGGCTCTGCAAGTTTGCAGAAATCGGAGTTCAGCTTTAGATACTTTAAACTTATGGTCATGGAGCTCATCAAATGCAGTTGATTTATTCAGGCAAGAAATCAGTTTTAAACATTTGAGAGAAATGAGCGTCTGCATGGTAGGTAAAACCAGAAAAGTGGACGTTCTCTTCGAGGGAAAATGGTGGAAGCAGAAAAATCGGAGCAGAAAGATGGAAACTGCCACATTTCAGAGCCTGAGGAGGAAGGGGACCAAAGCAGGAAAGGAAGAGGGGAAGAGGAGACTAGGAGAGGCTGCATCTATCTGGTGGTGGCCTTCTTGTGGGCAGTGTGCCAACCTGGTATAGGGCTTCCATGGCAAGAGGTGGAGGACGTGTGTATATGTGTGTCTTTTGGTCTCCCTCCTTCCTATCAAACTGACAGGACTCAAACATAAAGGCTCCCCCACCTATGACCTTACCCAGTCCTAACCACCTCCCAAAGCTACCACCTCTAGACACCATAGTTGGGTTGATTTTTCACCCTCTTAATACTCCACCATGAGGATTAAACTTCGGCATGACTTTAAGAGGGACAAACCATATTTGAACTGTAGCATGGTGCCCTGACACTTGCTAAAACCATATGGGAAAAAAGCCTAAGCACGCTTGGGAGCAGGACTGTGAGCCACAGCAGACATATGGTGGTGCTATCTGATGCTACAGCCCTATGCAACAACAGGCTGCCCAGTTTACAGCCCCTACATTTACTTGTAGGGCTGATGGTATTCCGTGGATCCTAGGGAAAGGAGAGTCGCAGAGGAGTACAAGAGATGAAATAAGAGGGATAAAGAAACTTGTTCTGCTTCACTCTTCAAGGCTTGGAAGTAGGATGAGGAAGCCCAGTTTCGTTCCTCTGCCCCACGTCCACGTAGGACTTCACTTGGCCCCAGGGGGCAGGTGGGAATCTGTGTTAAGGAGCCATCTCTTCCACCTCCTTATTATCAGTTGTGTTTGTTTCCTGTAGCTCCTGTAGCAGATTGCCACGAATGGTCTGGCTTAAAGAACAGAAATATATTGTCTTACAGCTCTGGAGCACAGAAAGTGAGGGTCAAAGTGTCAGCAAAGTTGGCTCCGTCTTATGCTTCCCACTTGGCTTCCAGGATTTGCTGCAACCTCATATTCTTTGACCCGTGTGTGCATCAGTCCAGCCTCTGCCTCTGTCTCCACGTGGTCTTCTCCCTGTGTGTCTGTGTTCTTTGATGGCCTTCTCACAAGGACACTCACCATGGGGTTTAAGGCCCATCTGGGCCTGATACAACTTTGACTTCATTGCTTACATCGGCTAAGACCCCATTTCCAAATCAAGTCCCATTCTGAGGTTCCAGGTAAACGTGAGTTTGGGAGAGCACCATGCACCCCACACCCTGACCTGACTTGGCTCTGACTGTTCTAAGCCACCCCATGCAAGCTGTCTTGCCTTTCCTCTCTACTTATCATCCCACTCTCCTCGCTGATGCTGCCACCCCTATTTTTAAATGTGAAAATCAAAGAGACTAGGTTGACTGCCCCAAGTCTCCCTGCTCACTGTGGTAGAGACAGGTCTAAGTGCAGTCTGTCTGCCCCCCAGCCTGGTCTTCCCTCCCTTGTACCTCAGTATCCTGCTTCCTTGTTTACACATGGCAGGGCTCTCCAGTTCTTTCTCAGAAATCTTCTTGCTACAAACTAAATTATCTCCCTGTTCTTAGAACTCTTTCTTCAGGGCAGGGAAATAGCTCCTCTGAATGGCTGAAAAGAAAGCTAAGCCCCCAAAAGAAAGTGTTTGCAGAAGGCCCAGATGATTAAGATGATACAAGAGGACTCAAGGAAGAGAATCGAGATGGTAAAAGTGCAAGCCAAGGGCCCGTGCTCCTCCCTTGCCATGAGGTGAGTGGTTTTGCTCCACCACACACTCCAAACATGGTGTGCTGCTGTAGGCATAGGCCAGAAAGTGACAGGGCCAGGCGATCCTCCAAAACTGAGCTGGCCAACCTCCAAAAAGGAGCTCAGGCAAACCTCTCCTCTTCAGCAATTGACTATCTCAGGTTATTATTATTACAGTGGTGCCAAGAGACACACCCCCACCCTCAGGCAACCTCCACCCTCCCGTCTTAACAAGAAGTCTTTCATTTCTACATGTGGTCCCCTGATATTTCTCACCATCCCCACTGCCACTACCAGGGTCCAACAAAGCCCCCAGTTCTGTCCGCAACATCATCTTTCTCTATACAAGGAAGTGTTTTCCTCAAATGACTGAAAAGAAAGCCAAACTTGGCAAACCAATATTTCCCTCTGGGAGGTTATGTCTGCCCCAGGCTCCCCATAGACTCTTGGCATCTACTCTTACCTCCTTCTGCCCCACCATCCTATCCTTCTGCACTCCTGGGGAGGGAGTTGGGACAACTGCCAATCTGGTAATGTCACCTTAGTGGCTTCCATGGTCCTTGAGATAGATCCCCGACCCTGGCACCACTCACTGAGAAGCCTGGCACAGGGTTCCTACCTCCCTCCCCTGTTCCATCTCCCTTTCTCCTTCCCTTCTCTGCTGAAGCCCCAGCCATAGGACTCCCTTCCAGTTCTGAGCAGGGTGTGATGGGCCAGGCCATCTGTCCCCTCAGACTCTGACCTGCTCTTCCTTCTCCGCTCTAAATACTGTGCTCCTATTCTTTGCCTGGCTGCAGTCCTGACTTAAATGTCACCGTTTGGGGAGGTGTCTGTTCTGTGTTGTGTGTGCCCCCTGCCCTCTCCTACACACTGGCTCTTGCAGTCTCTTACACCTGTGTGTCCTGGGAGACACGAAGCTCAGTGCACTCAAGGACTGCATCATCCTGTCTCCCACCAATGCCATCATCCTAATCAACAAACAAATAACTCCTGCAGTATCGCCTCCTTTGTGGAGCTTCCCTGAGTGCCCACCAATCCTAAGGGGCCCTACACAGCCCGCTGTGCCATCTCGCTGCTCTGCACCCACAGTGTGAATCCTAGCTCTGCAGCCAGCTGGCCGCGGTCTCCACCTCTGAGTTCCCATAGCTGCCCACAGCTGGTGTGTGCCAAGCATCAGTGGTCCATAAGTCAAGTTATGACTGAGATCCCCTGTGCTGAGAAACTGGAGGCCTTCATTCTGTCCACTCCAAAGGGCACTCAAAACTGTCCCTGACTCTTCCTCTTCTCCTTGAACAAGTCGGATTCTTCTTTGGAAGGGGGGCGCACAAGCATGGAGGCCTTAGCAGACTGGGGACCTCAGCTCACTGCCACCTAAATGAGCCCTTGGTGTACACATCAAGATCTCTATGGGCTCCCCACTGTCCCCAAGATGCCCTTCAAGCCTCTGAGCACAGTTTATAAGCCCTCTATTCACCATTCATTCATTCACAACCCAGAAACTGTGCTAAAAGATATACCTGCATTTTCTCTCAGGAAGCTGCTGCAATTCCTCCTGTCATCGTCTGCTCCAATGAGGAACCAAGCTGGAAAGAGTGACAGGAGTCCCAGGGCCATGCTGGGCTTGGACCCGCTTCTCCCTACCCAGACTGCCCTTACAGCTCTTCTGCCAGCCGCGTCTCTTTCCCCCCAGAACTCTCCTCTCTTACACCCTCTAACCCTGCCACACCCAAGTACCAGGGGCATCAGCTCTCACACACACCCTCTGCCTGCAGGTCTTCCTGACCACCCGGGCCCACCTCAAATCCTGCTTTGCCTTCAGGGTACTGCTTAGGGACACCTTCCCTGATGGCCTTTGCTGTCCAGCAAGCTGTGCCCTGCTGTATCCTCCCGTGTCAAGGGCTGTCGAAAGCTCTGCTGTCTCCGTGTGCTGTGAGTCCCTGAGGGCTAAGGTGCCCTCTCTGCTCACCGTGAGATCTCCTGGTACACAGAGGTGCTCAGACAGCACTTGCTGGATTAGTTTTGTGAGCTCTGAATGAATGAATGGATGGAGGGTACACTGTGCATCTGGCTGAGGGCCAGGACAGGCATTAGGAGCCCCAGAAAACTAGGGGCAAGGCAAGGAGCCGCGTGGGAGGTGGGGTTAGAGGAGGCAGCAAAAGCAGAGGGGGAACAAGTTCCAGGGTAGGGTGGGGAACCCCTGAAGAACCCCCACAATGTGGAGCAAGAAAGAGGGCTGAAGGAGG
Organism: Cavia porcellus; assembly: GCF_034190915.1. NCBI lineage: Eukaryota > Metazoa > Chordata > Mammalia > Rodentia > Caviidae > Cavia > Cavia porcellus. The sequence continues at coordinate 25,269,003 of NW_026947515.1, forward strand.
GGAGGCCATGCGGTTGAGGACAGCCACCACTCTGCCTCCATCTTTCCCTGCAAGGCCCTGCCCATTCGCTCTGCCGCTCCGTGCTGCCGTCTCATTCATCCTGTTGACGGTCTCACATGGGGCTTTTTGGACCACATGTTTTATCCCTTGTCACCAGCCAAACAGCCCCATTATATTAATTTATTGTTCTTTCCTGTAACTTGTAGCCTTCCTGTAAACTCTCGTTCTTATGCTGGGGTTATCCACTGCCAAATCACAGCCCGCAGCCTGCCCTCCTGCCTCAGGGGCTGTGACCGGGCGGATTGGGAGCAGATTTTGCTAGGATCCTGCTGGCTGGGCTCTTGAGGCTACTTCTGGGGTTGCGTCTCCCTTGTCTGTTCTCGTAGGGCTTGCAGTGCTGTGACAGGACCCCTCCACTCCTGGCTTCTCACCTCAAGTGCCATCTGTCAAGGGCCTGGGGAGGGCTGGCAGGGCTGAGCTGGCCTACAGGGGACTGAGGCATGGAGAAGGAGCCTGACTGATAATCCCACAGCCTAGGGGACACGAGCCTCTTGACAGCCATCACAGCGCCAGTCACACCAGGCAGATGATGGTTTGGCCCCTTCTAGGCTCTGGCCTGGCCTTTCCCAAGTGACCTCAGGCCAACTCATATCCTTAAAAACCACATGGGAACCACTAGAGGAAGCAGAACCCTCATCGGGGCACTTCTAGACTTACCACTTGGTGGCAGACAGAGCACCCGGAGGTGGTTTGTTGTCTTGTCCCTCATAGTGGAAGGAATATGAGCTTTGGAAACCAACAGTGATCTGTGACCATCCCAGAGCCCACCCTGGCCATCTTCACAGCCTGGGCTCTGTCATAGCTTGCCTGTGAGGATCATCATTCTCATCTGTACAATGGGACAGTCATACAGAACTAAATCTATGGACAGAGGCCCTGGCAAGGTGAGACTGCAGCTGAGAGCCTCGTCTCCAACCCAGCCAAGAGGGGACAGTGTGTGTGTGACTCTCACATCACTGTCTCTGGACAGGGCTGACCTAACAGAGAAAGGGAGAGCACAGCAATGCTGCATTCACTTCCGGAGCCTGTATGCATCCCATCTACCCAGACCCCACCAGTTCTGGGAAAGAGGAAGAGGACAGAGAGCAGGGGATCTGTGTGCAAGTGAGCAGTGAGTGGAGGACCCGCTTCTCTCCTTCCCAGAAAGGCTCAGCTTCTGGGGAATGAATTGAAAAGGGCCTCTGCTGCAGGGCCATTCATCACACTGGTGCCTCTGGCCAACGTGCCAATCCCGCCGCTGCGGGCTCCCTGCCATGAAGCATGTGTCAGTCCTAATTAACTGAGCACAGGTCCCACCGCAGAACGGCTGGCACAGCGTGACTGGGGGCCAGTGAGGGTGAGCCGAGGCCTGGGCATGAAGTGACCAGTGAGAACGGGAGGCGAAGGGTGAGGAAAGGGGTTAGGAAGTATCACCAGAGCCTGGGAAATAACAAAGGATTCCTTTCATTCATTCCTTCACTCCTTTATTGACTCCTACTTTGAGCAAAAAACGAGGCCAGTGATTGAGATGCCAACAAGACCAAGACATGTCCTCTAACAACCCAGAGTCTGGGTGTGTGCAGTGTTGGGCATCACGGGGTTGCACTGCGATCATGAACACGTGAGGACGCACAGAGGTATCACTTCTGCTGGGCGAGCATCATGGAAGCCACAGAGAAAAGGATGCCACTCCAATTTGGCCTGTTGTTTGGGGTGCTAGGAAGCAGGTTAGTTTCCCAGGGGTGCCCTGAGTACACACTGCAGACCAAGTGGCTGAAAATAATAGAAATTTCTTGTCTCCCAGCTCTGGAGGGCAGTAAGCCATAATCAAGGTGTCCGCAGGGTCAGGCAATCTGCCAGGGAGGATCTCCTTGGCTCTTCTGGTCTCTGATGCTGTACCATCCTTGGCAATGGTGACCGTCCCAGGCCATGGCTGTATCATGCCAGTCTCTGTGTCCACGTGACCATCTCCTCCCTGTATTTTTCTATCTCTGTCAATCATACTGAATTCATCCCCACCCCAGTGACCTTTTTTTAACTTGATCACATCTGCAAAGACTCTTCTTCCAAATAAAGCCACAGCCACAGGTTCCTGGATTTGGTTCAATATGTCTTTTTGAAGGACACAGTTCAGCCCCCAGCAGTCCATGGTGCATATCAGAAGCACCAGCATCCACCGAGAAGGGCAGCGGTGTCTCTGGAGCAAAGGAACTCCCTGCCATCATATCTCCTCAGGAGCACCAGCTGCAAACCCAGACTCAGAAAAGGACAGTGGCCAGGCATGGTGGTGCATGCCTGTAATCCCAGAACTCTGGAGGCTGAAGCAGGAGGATTGTGGTGAGTTCGAGGTTGGCTTGGGCTACAAAGTGGGTTCAAGACTAGCCCGAACTTCACAGAGAAACCCTGTCTCAAAAAGACAGGCAGGCAGGCAGGCAGGCAGGCAGGCAGGCAGGCAGGAAGGAAGGAAGGAAGGAAGGAAGGAAGGAAGGAAGGAAGGAAGGAAAGACAGTGTCTGTTGGGATCTCATGGGAAAATAAATGGGAAAAAAAAGATCAAGAGCCATCAAGTGAGGCAAGATGATGTGTCAGAATATCTGGGCTCAAATCCTCTTCTAAACTCCCCTGCCTCAGTTTCTCTGTTTGCCAACCAGAGGCCATGGGCTAGATGAGTCCCATAAATGCCTCTCCCTGGGGAAGCTTAGAGGTTGTGGGAGCCAAGAGCACCCTGGAGCCTGGGGCTCCCAGATATCCAGCTCAGCCACTGCGTCCTCCCTCACCCCATGCACAGGAGGGGCCAGGACCACAGGGAGAACCCTGAACCCCATTTCTGTGTGAGTCACCACAGCCTGTGGCAATTCTCTTGATTACGCATTCCAGAAGTCTCTCATTCATTCTCTCCCGTACAGGCTGCTGTGCCAGGCTCCTCCTAAGAGGGCTGAGGTCCCTCGATTAAATCTGGGGACATGGCATTGACTGAGGGGAGGAACAGGAGCTGCTGAGTGGAGAGGGGCCAGCTGGTCACCCTGGCTATGTGCGCATCAGAGTCAGTGGCAGGGGCCAGACACCATCGGCCTCCTCTGCAGCCTCGGGTCTGGCCACCTTTAATGCAAAGCACATGGGCTCTGCATTTTCAGAGCAACAAAGCCAGCCAAGGGACAAGCCTGAGCATCAGCCAGCTCCCGGGCCAGGATAATAAATGCAGCCTCCTGCAACAGGGGTCCTGCCACTGTCCTCTATTGCCCCACTTCCGGGTCCCTTCTGCAGATGACGTCTGCTTCCCCGAGCAGGCAGACCAGGCTGCTGCCTGGAAAAGCCACCTGCCAGGACACAGATCATTCAGGAGAAGCCCTCCTCTCACCCTCTGAGCTCTGCTGGGGCTAAGCCCACTTTTCCTTTCTGGGGCTCCTATTCCCAGAGTTACATGCTCTGATTTGGCCTCTGGGGATGCTGGGTTTTGAAAGAACAAGAAAACTAACTCAGTCTGCAGCCAAAGCTGCACCAAACCTCTTTGCATTATGCTGGGATAGCTCACCTCTGCAAGCCTCAATGGGACCTTCGGTGGCTCCCACCACAGCACTGATTTATGCAGCATAGAGAATATGCCTGCCGCAGAGTAGGTTCCACAGGATTCTCGCCTACCAAGCCCTAGGCCAGGCCTGAGGAGCCTGGCTCTTTTTTCTGCCCTGTGGCTTTGAATCCTAACAAAACCCAACCAAGGAGGTATGGTAGGACCCCCTCCAGATGCCAACCAGGAGACTGGCTCAGAAAACTTAGGTGGTAGCTGGATATGCTGGCCATACCTATCATCCCTGCACTCTCAGAGGCGGAGGCAGGAGGATCACAAGTTCCAGCTCAGCCTGGGTGACTTAGCAATTTAGGGAGACCCTGTGTCAAAATGAAATAAAATAAAAAAGACTAGATATGCAGCTCATTATAATGACCCTGGGTTTAGTCCCTAGTATAAGGAAAGGAAAGGAGAGGAGAAGAAGAAGAAAACTTGGGTACTAGCTCAGAGTACGACAGTCATTACTATTGTCCTGACTCAAACACTGTCTGGCCCCTACGAAGTCCTCATTCTAAGTGGACTGTGCTCCAATAGCTGTGATCAGGGTTCCGCAGGAACTGGTAGGTTTCAGCCTGAGCCCTGTGACTTCTCAGGGCAGGAAGCGGCAAGGAGAGTTTAGTAGGGCAAGGCTGGTCCTACCCACATTCTTGTTTTCAGTTGAGCTAAGACTCCCAGCCCATAGCCTTGACCATTTCAGAGGGCGCAATTCAGTGGGACGTAATACATTTACAGCGCCACGCAGCCATCTCTACCTCTACGTATGCTCAAACATTTCCACCACCCCCAGAAGGAAGCTACTATTGAGCAGCCCCTCCCATTTGCCCTTCTCCAACCTCTGGCAGCCACCAGTCTTGAGTCCTGCCTCCATGATGTCTGACCATAAGTATTTCATAGGCTCACACGGTCTGCGGCTCAGTTTCACTTGACGGCAGGAAAGGGGAGAGGCTGTCGCAGGAGCCCCTGCGTGATCTGCCCACCTTGGGGAGCATGTCTAGGCCTGGCTGTCTCCCCCAGGTAGACCTCCTTCCATGTGGCTCTGCATGCGGTATGCTGAGCACCCGCTGCCTGGCCTCTGTGTGATGGCCAACAAGAGGTTCCCAAGGAAGTTTCTAGAACCAGGGGTTTCGTTCCTACTGGGCCTCCACATCTCCCCATGAAGTTCAGAGGGAGAAATGGTTTCCTTGTTAAGACAAAGGGACATTACTGATCAAAGGACAGGAGGCCCAAGACTTCTTTTGCAATAAGAAGAAAGAAAGAGGCTGTGGCCCCTGGACTTGATTCAACATGGGGCTTGGGGCTCCCAGGCCTGGGGGCTTTTGGCAATCACAAGTATCAAAAAGAGACCAGCAAAGTGGTCAGCTGGGGCACTTTGGGGTCAGCACTGTGAAGGTGCACAAAGCCTGCTGCCCCTCAGCTAGGCACAGCCCCCCAGGTCAGTGACCCCCCCCCCAGGACACTAGCCCAGCAAGTGGGCCCTGATAATGGCCAGAGAGGGGCTGCATGCGGCCTCGGCAGGCATGTGCAGGCCTGTGTGTGTAATCCAGCTTGTAAATTGCACAGGGACCGTAGCTGAAAAAAAGGCCATAGAGCCGCGTGGTGTTATTATTTATGATAAAGCGCGGAGGTGCCTGCCAGGGACTGGAATGGGCTGAGCGCTGCGTGCGGGATGGACGGCAAATTGAACTCCAATTTTCTGCTCTGCAGTCTTTGTTACACGCCACAAAGCGCCGGTACAGCGGGGTCACCAGCCTGATGGATGTATGTTCTTCTTCAGCAGCGGGTTCCATCTTTCAGCCTCTCCATGGAGACAGCGTCTTGAGCTTTGTTTTTCTTCCTCCTGGGCCCAGCACGTCTCCTACTCTGGGATCCAAACCCAGCCTAACCCAAGGAGAGATCAGATCCTCACATGCAGGCTGCCACTGTGCCCTGTGCCTCTCTGCTCTGAGCTTCAGATGGGAGAAGTAAAGGGGCAATGATCATGATGCCCTCCGAGGTATCTGGGAGGAGCCTGAGGAGATCCAGGCTGTCAGCAAACACCCCTTTCCTGTCCCTTCTCCCTGGGCTGGGCTACCTGAGCCGACACCAGAAAAGGGCCAGAAGAAGAGGCTACTGGAGTGGGGAGTACAGCCACCCTCTGAGGATGGCGAGGCCAAGCCTAAAGATGCCCGCAGCTTGGCTCAGCTCTCTTCTGTCCAAATGGTAGAAACTAATGATGGGGTTAAAGTGATTATCTCCCCTAGCATCAGTCTTCCCCCCACTTCTGTACCCTATCAGATGGTGGGCCTCCTCCCATAGTGAGCAAGAGGAAAAATAGGTTAGCAAGCATGCTAACCAGATTCTGGGACTGCTGGGACATTTCTTGTGTCACAGCCTTCTGTGTCCTGTATCTGGCAGTAGCATTGTCAGCTGGGGGGGGGGGGTGTGAATTCTTGAAACCCTGTCAGTCTGTGAACTATCAAAAGCACCCCTAGGCCACTGAGTCCCGTTGCTAGGCTCCCCCAGGCCTATGGGAGGCCATTATCTCTCTTATCGCTAGATTGAAGGCAGCAGGCTTAGGAGATATGCCACAGAGTGGACCCATGTGACCAAGCTCACTTGAAGGCACTTTTGAGGGTAGAGGGATGGAATCAGAGGGTAGTGACAATTCCCCACAGAGGCTGCACATCCAGTCAGGCAGCTGCCCCCAAAACTAGCCTTCATCGATTTCTGGAACTCTCAGGTCCCAGCTGTGAACCTGCTCCAAGCACACTGCCCTGCCAAGTGTGGTCCGTGCAGCACCGTAAGGATTCTTGGAAGGACTTTCAGGAGTTACTGAAGATGTTATTATCACTGTTTTTACAGCCCACATGAATCTAAATGCACTAAAATAGTTACAGCACTGTTAGGCAAAAACATTCTAATCAATGGTATAACAATCTCTGAACCTTTTGACTGCAGTGGACAAAGGGGCTCCCTTCTCCCATTTGTTGCAAAGTAAACTCACTGGAAATAAAAACTCTCTTCCTTCCACACAAGGCTGGGCTACGTGGTACCAAATGGGAGGCCCAGGCTATGAGTCCTTAGCTATGAGGTAGGTTTGCAAAGATGAAGAACAACGCTGACCCCCTTTTTCTGGGTCCTCTGCAAGGGCCCCCACCAGGCCTGTGAGGTAGGCATGGCTATCATCTCATTTTTCAGAAGAGGCTGAGGTGCAGCAGAGTTAGAGAAGTGCCCAGGCAGTAGCACACGCACTGGATTTGAGCCTGAGTTGTCCCATCAGAGTCCAATAGGGACATCACCCATGCAGCTCCTGGGTCTTGCAACAGCAGACCTGAATGGGATCCTAGAGGCCCAGACCTCAGAAGACAAGGACCCGCCAAGTTCTGCAGCAAGCTGCTGGTGTGCTCTTTCCTTCATGGATCTGGGCCATTCTATGTGAAGTCCAGGACCCTGCCCTGGGGTCCATCTTCTGGTAAGGGACACATTAGCACAGGAACTGCACACATGCAGCTGTGATGTGCATCGTGTATGTGTAAGGCAGGCTCTGAAGATCAAGGGCCACGGGGAGGACACCAGGAGAAGTGGTAGAGAGGACACAGCACCTGAGCTTTAAGAGATGCCAGGCAGGGACTACAGTAGATCCAACATTTGTTTTCCCAACAGAATAAAAGAAGAAAAAGGCTCCCAGGAGAAGAGAATATCATGAGCAAAGGCCCTGGGACATGGTGTCATGGTGCGTCTTGGAGAGAGACTCTTGGAGAGGGACTCGGGCTTTTCCTGGACTCTCTTTCTCCAGCATACTATATTCCTGGAACCAGGGACATAAATTTCTGTGAGCCATCGTATGAATTACTAGCTCTGCTGTGATAAATACTGCAAGCTGGGTGGCTTAAAACTTTCTGTCACTGTTCTGGGGGCCAGGAGTCTGGGGTCAAGGAGACAGCACGGCCATACTCCATCTGAAAACTGGAGGAGAGGGTCCTTCCTGCCTCTTCCCAGCTCCTGCTGACCACCAGAAGTCCCTGGTGCTCCTGGACTCGTGGACACCTGACTGTGGTCTCCACCTCTGTCTTCACGTGACCTTCCTCTCCCTGCATGTCCCTGTCCTGTGTTTCCTCTCCTCTTGGAAAGGTCCCTACCCTCATCCAAGGCCCACACCCCACTGCAGGATGACCTCATTGTCAGTAGTTACCTCTGCAGGGGTCCTGTTTCCTAACATGGTCGAATTCTAAGGTTCCAGGAAGGACATGAGTTGGGGTGAGGGGGTCACAATCAAACCAGCACCGGTACCACCTCATCCTGTTTTGGAGATACCCCCTGCCTTTACGAACTTTATTAGCAACTTTGTAAGCATCACCATGTCACCAGGTCCTGTTATTCATTCATCACACTCTTTTCTGAGTACCTCCTTTGCCCAGGGTCCTAGTGCTGGGGTGTAGACAGGAAGGAGCCCCAGCCGTGTCCCTCTGGCACCCCCATGAGTCTGCTCTGTAACTTCTTGATGGAATGTACAAGGGACCAAGCCTGAGGAAGGCTGGGTGGTGGGGCCAGGCATACACTTCTCTTCCCTCCACAGCCTGGGCCCTGCCACTCGGGATTCCCCAGAGCTATATGGAGTCTCCCTTGCACCAGCTGCCCTAGTAGCCAGGCCCCCCTAATCAGATTAGATGTGTATTCAAACAAATTGATGATCTGTTCCATTAGATGCTTTTTGAATACGCTTTCCTGAGTGAGAAATTCATTCAGCAGCAGCTGCAGAGGCCGAGGCATAATTGATTGTTGCACCTTCCTGGGTCCCAGAGTCGGAAGGCGCTGGCTCCTGAAGGTCACCAGTGAGGATTAGATTAAGGAGGGTGCAAGCCTTCTTGCCTGGCTAATGATGTACTTGGTATGCAGGCGGCCCTGGGCTGAGCTGGGCCAGGCATCTGCCAGGAGGCAGGGAGCCTGGGGAGGGCATGAATTAGCATCTTATTTGTGGGAGTGCAGTGAGGAGAAAGGAAGAGGGCCTAGAGTGTGCAGGGCCCTGGCTGCATATAGGCAGGAGCAGGCAGGCATCCCAGGCATGGGAGTGAGAAGGAAGGAGACAATGGGGAGCCCTGGGTCCCCTGTAGACCACACATTTGTGTATCAGGCCGCATGCCCCCTGAACATTCTGCAGGAGGGCAGGAGCCAGCAGGGCCCTGGAAGCTTCCTCAGACCTACAGCCCCAATGCCCACGAAGCACCCAGGCTTAGTCCCATCCTCCTCTGAGATTTAGGTGCAGAGGGATCTATAGGAGCCACATCATTGTCTGACAAACCTCCAGAGACCCAAGTTGTCCCTACCCTAATCCTGAGCCTTGGCTGATGGCCTTTCAAGCCCTATGTCTAGGACCCAGTTCCTGAGCCAGCTCAGAGCAGCCCTTAGGGAGCTGAACTTAACACTGAGTGGGGGACATTCCAGACACTCCAAGTTCCTGAAAGGGATGGTTCTGAGCAGTAGGAAGTAGTTGCCAGATCAGAACAGCCCCTGCCCCGCTACTCCCTGCTGGGTCATCCCCAGAGAGTTATATGCCATGGCACAGCGCACCTTGAGGTAGGCCCAGCTTCACACACGTGGGGTGTTGTTCAGCCTTCCCAGAAGCCTCTGGGGGAGGGTTTCCCTCTGTCTCACTGATCAGACAGTTGCAGATTGGGCTCAGCAGGTGAATTTACTCTATGTCAAGCTTTAGTTAGCACAGAACGCAGACTCGATCCAGTTTCTTCTTACCCTTGGATCTGAAAGCCAGATCCCAGGAAAGGGAGGTTCTCAGGGATGTAAGTGGGGGGATTCCAGATCAACTTCTTGTTCTAAGAAGCCCCAAGCTCAGTGCCACCTGAGCTTCTTCATCCTTAGGCCCCTCTGTCTGTACCTTATCCGCCCATCCCCCTGTACCTCCATGCCAGAGGCCAGCACCTCCTGGAATTTCCTGCCCCACTGTCTTTCCAACCCACTTATCTCCACCCAGGCTACCTGGTCACTTGCACCTCAGATCTGGTGCTGGGCCGTGACATTGCAAGCTAGAGTAGAAATATGATATGATTTCCACTGTGGCTTCAAAATCATTGCCAGGGAGAGGCCACCCATCACCCTATACATCCCTTCCCTCACCATCCATGAGGCTGTGGATGGGGATATAAAAGATCAGACAGCTGTGGAAGAACTCCTGTGTCCACTCCTGAAAGACCTGGAGTTCTGAATCCATGGGTCCTGTGTTGCATCTGTGGCTGGGCCTAGGTACAGAACTGTTGTGCGCTGGTTTTCTCCTGTATAAAGTGGAAACCTAACGGTCCATGTCTTGAGAAGGTCTGTGACCCTTAACCGAGATGATGGGCAGAAAGTGCCACATAGACAGAAACTTTCATTAGTACAGCAAGGTAAAGGCAGCAGGAGAAGAAGTTTGAGGGAGAGTGAGGCTTGTGAGAGGAGCTGCCGCAGCACCCACTCCTTTAGTCTGTGGTCAGCCAGGTGTGGGCTGTGCAGGCTCCCAAGCCAGGTACCCCTTACCCTTAGCAGGCCGTTAAGGGCAATCCAGGCCAGAGATGATGGTGCCAGGACCATGAGAAAAGTTTGCAGATCTAGGGATCCCAACCTCCCGGCCGTTCTCAAGCATTCCAGGATGCTCAGTTGGTTAGCTGAGCTGTTATTCGAAGCCGGGAAGGGAGCTACTCAAAGAAGGGTTGAGAGGTTTCAGAGCTGGGGAAGGAATCTGAGCATGGTGCCCTTGACGCTTGCTCTGGAGGGTAGATGGATGTTCTTCCACCAGTGAGGTGGCTGGCAGAAGCCTCCTCCCCAGCATCCTCCCCCCAATGGCCTGCATTCCCAGCAGAAATGGCTCCGTGGGAGGTGCAGTTCCCAGGGCTAGCTCGGCAATCCAATCTTCTACAGGGTGAGATGGCAGCACTCTGGTCACTCTGGAGAAAGATGACATTATTTTGCAGGGGGCTGGAGGAAGGGAAAAAGTCTGAGTGGAGATTAGCTTCTGTATGGGGCCATTTAACCCGGAGCCCAGAGTCTCAGGATGACAATGGCAGCATTTAGTGGGCAGATCAAGGGGAAAGTGGCAATCACTGGGGCTCCTGACCTATTGTGGGAAAGGAGAGGAAGCCCCGGGGTGAGGCCTCCTTCAAGCGGCTCAGGCTGTGGTGCTACTCAGGGATAAGTGACAACCCTGGATCATACAGAGGATGTGTCCTGTCCCCTGGCCCCTGCAGAGCCACCCCATGACTGCCTATCCTGCACACCAGGAACTTGTATACACATGAATAGATGTCTGATTGTCAACAAGTAATTCATGCCTGCAGACCGTGATATCAAAGTGACGCAAAGGTATCGAGGAAAGTTTCCTCTCTGACCCAAGCACCTGGGTTCTCCCAAGAATTCTCCCAAGAATATCTGTCCCTAGAACAAGACTGTACATGTACCTGCAAGTGGATTACATACTGGGAGAAAAAAGGCTTCTACCCAAGTGGCAGCTGATTCTGCACCCTGCATTTGTCACTAAGAGTAGTCCTCAAAGATGTTTCTGCGGCCATCTGCTGTAGCGAACTCTACTGTGGGAGGTACATTTGATTCCTTAACCAGTGCCCTCTTGAAAGACATTCAAGGTAGTCTTTAAACTCCTGCTGTCACATCCACGAGCTCAAAAGTGCTGCCATTCCCTACGTGCACCTATGAGGGGGACTGCCTTGCGGAGCTGGTCAGGCGGTGGGTGCACTTTGGGCTTTGATGGAATCACCAAATTGCCCTCTGTGGATGACATACCAAGCTGCCATCCCAGAGGCTGTGTGCCAGCGTGCCTGTCTCTGCAGGCGGCCAGCCTTCGTATCACACTTCTACCTCTTGGCTGAAGTAAGAAGCAAAAACAAATGTTATCTTCCTGAGCTTCCCTTATCCTGAGCCTGAGTATCTCTGCATGTGTTCCACAGGCATCTGTGATTCTCTTCTCTGAACCGTTCACATCCTTTGCCCATTTTTCTATTGGTTCTTTCATCTTTTCCTTATTGATTTGTGGGAACATTTTTACATCATGAAAATCAGCTCTTTGCCCATGATAAGAGTTGCAGATATCCTGCCCCCAGTTTGTCACATGTCCCTTCTTTTTGTTTATGAGTTTTCTTCTACCCATACAGAATTTTCTCATCGTTGAAGATATCACTCTGTCTCTCACCCGTCTGTAGCTCATGTAATACTTAGAAAGTACTTGGCAAGTATTCTACCCTGCCAGGATCATATATTTTTAAGTTTCTCTGATTTTTTTCCCAGTTTTTTTAGAATTTCATTTTCATGTTTAAAACACTGATCCCTCTAGCATTTATTTTGAGGTAAAGTGTGAGGAAGAGATTCAACTTATTTTTTTTTCCCAAATGGCTCCTGGCTGTTCCAAAACCATTCGTTGAATAATTGATCTTTTCCCCACTGACATGAAATTCCATTTTCTTAATGTATTAAAAGTCCCCCCTATGTATTCAAGTCTATTTCTAACCTAATAGACAGTTCTGTAGTTAGTCTATTCATAAAGACCACATTGTTTTAATTATTGCAGCTTTATAATGCATTTCCTAGCCTCCCACCATGACTATTCATTTACAAAATTTTCTTGATTATCTTTCTGTGCTTTTATTATGTAAACTTTTTAATCAGTTTGTCTAGTTAAAAAAAAAACTATGTGTTTTCAAAATAAGGAGAAGTTTAAGAGAATGCTATCTTTCTATATTGAAGCACTCCATCCACAGTTCCCCCCTTCCCACTGACAGGGTGAGGGTAGCCATATTGGTCAGCCCTGATGCAGAGTTCCAGGAGAAAATGTGAACTTTGGCCATGGTTCTGAGGCTTCAGCCTATGGTCAGCTGGCTCCAAGGCAGAAACAGCATCCTGGAAGGGCCTGAAAGGAGAAAGCTACTCACTTCAGAATGACCAGGAAGGAGACCAAGAAGGGAGAGTGCCAGAGAGTGAGAAAGGAAGGGGCTGGGGACAATAATGTACCTTCTAGGTGGTGCCCCTGGTGAGCTACTTCTGCTAACCAGGCCCTGGCCTGACAGCACACATAACTATGAAGACACCAATGGATTCATACACTGATGAGCTTGGTGTCCCCGTGATTTCTTCACCTTCCAGTACCCCCACCTGTAAAATCCTGAGCCTCTTGGAAACATTTTTGTTCTAAACTGTGACAGTGGCTGACGGAGCTGGTGTGTACAGTTGCACATATATGTACTACACCATCCTAGTACAGAGACTGAACTGAGGTGGCAGTCCCAGCTGACAGGATATGATCTCTTCAGAGCAATCTGTCCATATGCATTTATGAACAATAGTCATAGTAGCCACCCCTTCTTTAGCATGTGCCAGACTCTGCTCTAAGCCCTTTATTAATTTGTGCAATCTTCTAGCAAAGATATCCCCATCTTACAGCTAAGGAAGCGAGTGCAGAGGTCAAAGAACTTTTCCAAGATCCGTGATTTGTACCATCCTGCATGTGTGCAACACTGGCATTCACCAACAGACACAGATGTGCAGAGGTGCACGCAGCAACAGTCACAGATACACACATGGATACAGACAACAGACCACACACACACACACTGTTATCCCCACTGTCCTCCTGTGGCCCTCCCACATCACACAGCTCTATCCTCCTATGTAATCCCTGTATCCAGTGGGCAGAGGGCATTACAGGAGGGGATGATCTCTCCTCTGGGGATTAGGGAGAGGAACCTCACTCTCTTTTGTGCTGCCTGGGGGATGAGGGGAGGGGAGAGAAGTAGGGAACACAGCAAGGAGTCTGGTACCAACTAGGTCTCCCTCCCCTCTTTTTCCATGGAGTCATTATCTCCAGCGCTGCAGGAATCAGCCCATCCAGACACAAGTCATTCTTCCAGACTGCCCCACCTCCAGGCATGTGTATGAACCAGCCAGCAAATGCAGACCTGGGAGCAAACTGCCGTGAGCAGGCTCACAGTGCCAAGGATGTCTGGGCACAGAACGTGTGTGTGTGTGTGTGTGTGTGTGTGTGTGTGTGTGCACCCGTGTGTATCTGACAGTTGGACTCTGAGTCAGCCTTATACGGAAGGAAGGGATTTAATCACTCAGGGGCTGGGAATGTTATTGTTTTAAAACAAACGAGGGATGACAACCGCGAACAGAGGGTTTTTAAGAACTCGATTCAAAGGGCTCCTGAAAGCTGCTGGAGAATATGAATGCGCCTTTGAAGTGAGAATGTGCCCATTTGTTACACTGAGAGCAGAGCCGGCTGCCTTGAGGGGGGTGAGGAAGTCACTTTCCTTGGTAAACGGTTCCCGCGGCCTCCAAAGCCGGGCACCAGGACCTAGAGACACAGAAGCAGCAGGTGGTGGTCACTCCTCTGGCCCACACTCTAAACAGGGTCATTCCCAACTGTTCTTTAAGACAATCTGTTCACGAGACAGTTGTTAAGAGCAGTGGAGGGATCCACATGAGCAAGCAGTGATAAGTGTGCAACTCGGCAGACATCTGTCCCACGGGGACGCCGAGGGCAGCAGGACAGGGAGCCTTGGCCTGCTCGCCCTCACTGAACCACCTCAGGCTTGGGCTCGGTAATAGGTATGGCGGTTCAAGGAAGAGCCCTCAAAAAGTTCCAGCTAGGCAGTCACATGACTGAGCCTTAGAACCAAGGTTTGGGGTGTCATGACCCAGGGTTAGTGGCCCGGGCCCTCAAACCACATTGGGACTTTTTTTATAAATCCGTGCTTCAACCAAATGAGACCTGGAAACAGACTGAACTTGATCACAGATGCTCTCTGCTTCTTAGAGCCAAGGATGACAGGAAAACAGGGTGCAGGGCTCCTGGGCTTAGCCAAGAGACAAGAGAGCCCCACTTCTTCACCCTGATGCCCGTCCACCTCTTTCTCTAGTTCCCTTTCTTAGTCCAAAAGAAGACTGTCAGGTGGGCTCCCAGGCGATGGTAACCGATGGAGCACAGCTGGGGTCTTGGCCAGCAGGGAAGCTGATAGAGGGTGAAGGATCCCTTCCAGCCGTGGACCCCCACAGGGTAGTCTCAGAGACAAACTGACTATTTGCAGAACATCATGCCAGGGCAGGCCCAGGAGCAGCATTTTAGCCCTTAAGCTCATTGAGTCCATCCTGAAGCTACTTCCCCTCCATGTCCACTGGTGGAGAGACTGAGACTCAGTAGAGCAAATCTTCACCACCACACATGCACGCACCTGGGAAGGCGTGGATAAACAGATGGAGCCGTGGATGCTGGACCCCCCCGCCAGTGGCCTGGAGGTCAGGGTCCCTACGGCCTCTGTGAATGGAGATCTGCAGAGGGCATTTGCACGTGATCTGGGAAGCCGGGACCAGACCTCCAGTCTGCCACTTAGCCACACATGGCAGGTCCTCAGTACACAGTGGGTGATCACTGGAAGAGCTGTTGGGTGGTGCCTTCTGTACCACACTTCCGCAAGCCATGAGACACGAGGTGCAGGGCACCAGACTCTGCCTCTGGCTTCTGGCCTTGTCTTTATTCTCCCACCCCTCCCTAACCCAGCTCATCTGAAAAAGGAGCCAGTCAAGTGCTCAGGGCTCTCCTCCTCCGTCTAGCTGTGTGACTGTGGGTAGGGCTTCCCTGTGCCCTCTCTAAAATATGGGTTATCATCCCTTGAGTCAGGGTTGCCCTGGGGTAAAATGAGCATATGTTAGAGCTTCTGATCAGTCAGGACTCAGCCAATGCCATAGTCTTTGTTGACATCATCATCAGATGCTGGTTCCTGTCCCCAGCCGGGCCCACCTGGGGAAGGCAGTGTCTCAGTATAGAGCTCAGAGCTCTTTTCCTCCTTCCTCCCCTCCTCACCATTCCTTTATCCCCATCATCTACTTTCACTTCTGTCCTCTCTCCTCCCAGTCAGAGGGGCGGAAGGCTCCTCTTCCACCCGAAGCTGTTAATGAGAGTGGCCCCTCAAAGTCCATGACCCCAGTATGTTGTCTGTGTTGAGGGGCCATGGGACTCATGACGTGCCAGCTCGGTGGGTTCAGAGGACTCTACAGAAGTGCAGCAGCCACTCAGAGCCATGCCCACAGCCCAAACAGCAGCACTTCTTGTCCCCAGACAGCTGTCCTGATATGGATGGGGAGACCAAGGCAGGCTGGCTAGAGTCCTAGTTGGCAGGAGCAAGCAGCCTGATGGTGGAAAAACCCACTGAGCAGATTCTGCCCTCCTCATCCTCCTCATCCTCCTCATCCTCCTCATCCTGCCTCTGAGCATTGATTTCCCTAGGCTTGGGGAGCAGGACAGGGACCTGCTGTCACATGCAGCTGTGTGAACCACTACTTTGTTCTCTGGGTGATGTTTATGGGGCGGCAGCAGAGGCAGTGAACTGGGGTATGTGCGGCAGAGGAGGCAGGGGTCTGGGTGGTAGGTGAGTAGGACTCTCCTGAAGACAAGTCTTCGAATTGTAGTGACCTGACTTTAAGTCCTTCCCCACCTTGGGAGGTTACCTGGCTGCACCCTGCCCCATCCGTCCTAGCCAATGCGTATCGCTGAGTAGGTGCTAACCAGTGGCGTCCTATCCTTGTTTCCTGTAGATGACGTGTCCCCATATTTCAAGACGGAGCCTGTGCGGACACAGGTGCACCTGGAAGGAAACCGCCTGGTGCTCACGTGCATGGCTGAGGGTAGCTGGCCACTGGAGTTCAAGTGGCTCCACAACAACCGCGAGCTGACCAAGTTCTCCCTGGAGTACAGGCAAGTTGCGTCACTTCCCCGTCCTGATGGGGAAATGGGGCTGTGGGTGTGGCCACAGGCTCCCCAGCCTGTGATCCTGCACAGCAGTGATAACACAGCCCACTCTGCTCACCCCAGCAGAGGATGGCTGTCTGGTGGGCCTGGGGACTCCCCATACAATAGTAGACGAAGGGGCTATCAGCTGCTACAGCTGTGGCCAGAGTGCCTTCCTCATTTACTCCTGAGAAGAACCCTGCTATCTCAGGGGGCTCTGTGAGAGAGACCTGTATACCATGGGAAGAGTGGGCCACACAGCAGCCTGGGGTTAACAGGGAGGACCCATCTTCTATTCGGGGGACCATTCAGGTGGGACATGGAGATTGTCCCCCCCACAACCCCAGGGTATATTTGTACCCAGGCTCCCGCCTCCCGGGCTTGACTGGTCCTTCCCTCCCCAGGGCATGGCCAAGTCGGGAGAAAGATGGGGAGTGGAAGCAGGGTCTTAGCAGGTTTGCTGCTAGTAATGTGAGCCAAGCATGCTACTCCCCAGCCCTGCCTGGCCACCAGCCTCCTCCTGGCCCTGCGCTCCCTCCCCCCAACTCTTATCCTCCCATCTCTGCCTTTTTTTATTGGCTCTCAACCCCGTGGCTGGTGATTAATCCCCAGGCCTGATGTGCATAATCGGTTTTGTTGGGGAAACAAGATTGTCTTGCCCTGGGGATGTTGATACAAATCTGCCACCAGGGACAGGAATGCAGATGAGAGGAAGGGTTTAATTGCTTGAAGATCTGTCCTTCCCAGACAACCATCCTTTCCTTTAGGAAGCAGGGAGGCCAGATTTTGGGGTGACCTGAGCCTCCAGGTTCCTTCTGGCCTAACTCTAGGCTCAGTCATCTGGTGTAGGGTGGTCTCATGGGCTAAGCAGGAGCAGGCCAGGCTGGGGCAGGATTTAGCAACTTCCCTTCCTGCATGAAGATAACCTGAACCCAGAAACAGGGTCCTCCATATTGGCTTCTCTGCACCTGAGTCTCCTGTGAGTAAACCAAAGAGGTGGCTCCTAGAGCAGCCCCTGAGAAAGTCTTCAGCTAAGGGTCTGGAGCTGCTCCTGACCACTGCCTGGCATCCTGAAGAGCCTCTGCATCCCTTTTGGCTGGGGGACATGCTTTAATGGGATACCAAGAGCTGGATGATGGCCTAACATGAGGAGAAGTGAGGCCAGAGCCTCCCAGCCTGCCCTTGACTTCCAGGAGGAAGCTGGAGCAGGGTCCAGGAGGAGAATCAGTTCACATCAGCTCAGAGCTGATCATTTGGTGGCCTGCACTGCCTGGGCACAAGGGTGGGCACCACACAGAAGCAGAGTCCAGCTCACCTCACCAGTAGAAGAGGCAGCTTTTGAAAACAGTTATTGTTGCTGGAGTAAGTGGTCAGGATTCAACTGTTGATAATGGTAATGATCATAATAATCATCGTCAGTGAACACCATTTGTAAGATCAGCATCATGTGTGCTCTGTGCTTAGGACATCGAATCCTGCCAACCATCCTGTGAGGAGGCACAGTCAGTTCCCCCATTTTACAGATGAGCAAATGAAACTTGGAGAAGTTCAAGAATTCACCAGGTCAGACTGGTGGGCCAACTCCAGAGCTAGCTGTCCCTTCCATCCGCCGCCCTGCCTTTCACGGAGGAAGGATTGCTGCAATCGCTTCCTTAATGTGTATCCTGAGCAATCTTTCTGCTAACTGTGCTCTGCAAATTCTAGAAAACAAAGCAGTGGGGAGAATGCAAATATTTCCTTTTATAGCTGCATTGGGTGGAAATCATTCAGGGGAAATGAATGAGCCTCCACTTGGGAAGCTCATCCTTTGCCTCCTCGCCACGGGAGCCTGTGCTGCAATGGCGGGAGGCAATCATCCGCCTGAACGCGAGCTGGTCAGCACGTGCCTCTAATCAAAAACTTGCTGTGCCCACGAGGTGGAGGCTGAACCCCTCAGTGTGGCCTCGGGACTCTTTGTTCTTGCTCCTGATGACAACTTCTTACCTCCCACCACTCCCATACAGGGTAGCACATGCCCAATAAGCAAGCTGTGGTGGCTTCCCATGGACCCCTTTCAGAACTTTCTGTCCCACAGAGCTCAGCCCAAATGCCTTCTTCAGGAAACCTGTCCTATTACAGGAAACCTGTCCTATCTGAATCCTTCCCTTCCCTTCCCTTCCCTTCCCTTCCCTTCCCTTCCCTTCCCTTCCCTTCCCTTCTCCTCTCTCTGTCTCTGTCTCTCTGTCTCTGTCCCTCTCTGTCTCTCTGTCTCTCTCTCTCCATTTTTCCCTCTCTGTGCTTTGTGATTGTCCCTAAGATGTTCCATTACATCTTGCCTTCTAATCCCTGTAAATAAACCAGAGGGCTGAAGTCAGAGCCTCCTCAACCTTGGTGGTTCCAGAGACCTCAAGCCTGGGATTCTAAAACTTAACACTGCCAAGCCCTCTTCCTTCCAGGCTATGCAGCTGTTCTCACCTCTAGGTTCAGACTCTGTTCTCCTGTGGTGAATGACCCTGAGTTCAGGAGTCAAAGACTATGGCTACTGATTTCAGACTAGAAAGAATTTCCCTGGAAGTTTCACTTAGAAAGACCCATGGAAGGATCCTGATTGGCTCAGCTCAGATCATCTCAGACCAATCACAGTGGGCAGCAGCTGGTCAGCACCATGTGTCCACCCCAGGACACAGGCATTGCCTGCACCACAGCCACGTGATGGAGTAGGAAAGAGAAGGTTCTTGGCAGGAGAAAGGGGAAGGGGGCAGGCAGATAAAACCTCTACTGCACCACTCCCATCCTCAAGGAAGGCCTCGCCCATAGCAGGCTCTTCCTCCCTCCCTCCTTCCCTCTCTCTGTCTTTCTTTCTTACTTTCCATTCTGAAAATTGTCAAATTTTAGAAACGTAGTAGATCTACACAGATGCACACACTACTTTTGCTCATCGGTTTAAGAACTTGTTGTAGACACCATGTCTCCTCATTTCTGATTGCTGTGTTCTCAGGACAGGGCCTTCTCCCCCAGAACCAACGTGGTTTTTACATGCATTGATCCAGTACTGCTACCTAACAGGCAGTCCATATTCAAACCTCTCCGTTTGTTCCACTGGCCACTCATCTGACCCAATCAATGTCCTTTATGGACATTTGGTTGTTATCTGATAGAGGATCCAGTCAAGGACCACACACTACATTTAGATGTCGTGGATCTTTACAGTCCTTTACAAGCCTTTTCCTAGTGTGAACTTGTCTGTCTGTACCCTGTTGATGAGACACACACTAAGTGTTTTTTAATATGATATCAATGTGTGCACTTCCTCCTTCATGTCAGAAGGCAGCTGGCATCAGTTTGCCCCAGTGAAAATGTTAAGTTTGGTCACCTGGCTGAGGTGACGCCCACTAAATGTCTTCATCAGCAGCACCTTAGGCTTGATCTTGCTCCTCCTCCTCCTCCTCCTCCTCCTCCTCCTCCTCCTCCTTCTTCTCCCCTCCTCCTCCTCACTCTCCCCCTCCTTCTTTCCCCTCCCTCTCTATGCTTTCCCTTCCCTCCTTCCCTATCTCCCTCCTTCCCTCTCTCCCTCCCTTCCTTTGCTTGTTGAACTCAAGCCCGAGAATTTGCATTGACCTACGTCCTCAGCCCTTTTTATTATGATTGGTTCCTTTGTATTTTGAGGAAGGGTCCCACCACGTCACTCGGACTAGGCTGGAACTTGGCACCCTTCCGCTTTAGCCTCTCAGTGTACAGTGCTGGGATCATGGCTCCATGCCCCAGCAGATCTCCTTGCCTTTGTGATTGACGAGTGAGGATGTGTGGGGTGAGTTTGGTCCTCCCCAGGAATTTCCCATCCAGCGGCTTAGAATCCGTGGGTGAATCTTAGATGAATCAGTTCTTTCATGTTGTTTATCATGTGGAGATTTTCTATCACTTCTCTTATTTATATTATTTATCAAGGTTTTATAAAAAGTGTTATCTTCTCACTCCCTTTGAAATAATTTAGTATCAGTGTGAACTCGTGGCTTATTTTTACTTGAATACATAGATATACATGTCAGTGTATTCAAATATGTGTATTTTATTTAATGTGTTTTAATTAATCCATGTCATTTCATTTCACTGCTCTTAATAACTCAAATTCAGTCATCAGAGCCTCTTAAAGCTGGATCACAGGTCTTTTTGATGTAAGCTCATTAGATTTTGAGCACTTTCTTGCTTTTGGCTGAACAAAATATTCTGAGCTCACCTTTTAAATAAGTGCACATGGAAATTGCATTGTGTAGGAGGCTGGCCAGCTTGACACCTCGTGGCTCTCTGGCTACTGCTTGATGCTGAGGACTCCCCGGACTTCTATAAACCTCAGGCTTTGAGTAGGATAAGAATGTCCAATTTTCAGGCAGAGAAATGGCTAAATTTACTCAGCAAGTTGAGAGAAAATAAGATTAGAAGTGCTGCCATAAATTAAACTGTTTCCCATCCTGAGTCCAAAGGAGGAAGTTCTTACACGTACCCAATCTCTGAGAGTCTTTATTCCTGGGGAGATTTATAATCACATGGATCTTGTCTGTGGACATGCTCATGGGGGGTGGGGGGCAGCCCCGTGTATCTAAGGACAGTCAGGCTTTACTCAATGTTGGGGAAATTCATCGCCGGGCAGTTTCGTCATTGTGGGAACATCACAGAGTGCACTTACGCAAGCCTAGGTAGTGTAGGTGAATCAAGTGACCTGACCCTTTAATGCCATCAGGAACCATGCTGAACACAAGCTGTATGAGGTTGCTGCCAGCGTTAACAGGGTAACTTTTTTATTGGTAGAAGAAATAATTCTAAAATTGTAATAAAAGTGTAGTATAGTAAATGCACCATTCACATAGTCACTTAGTACCAACTGTCACGTGGTGTGTATAATTGTATGTGCTATAATTTTATATAACTGGTAGTGCAGATGGTGTGATTACACCAGCAATACCACAGACATGTGAGTAAGACATTGAGCTATGATGTTATCTTGGCCATGGTGTTACTATGTGATAAGAAATTTTTTAGCTCCATTTTATTCTTACGGAACCACTGTCATCTATGTGGATGGAAATGTTGCCGGGGGCACATGATCATAGTGTGACCATGGCAAGTATGTGAGTCCACATCCCTTGACGGCGGCAGAGACTTTGGAGTTAGGCTGCCTGAATTCCTTCCCTCCCTGACTAGCTCCTAACCAGGGCAGGGGTAACCACCTGGACTCTGTGCCCTTCTTGGGACGGGGCACAATGCTGCGGGTGTGCGAGCATTTCACGAACTGAATGGCTCCTAGAGGGATAGTGCGGCTGTCTGTCTTGATCAAGTCATGGGATAATTGCTGACTCATGGTGCATATGAATCTGTCTATTCCGTATGATCAGTCACCTGGAGCTCTGTGTGCCTGGTTCAACCTCATTGCTACGGTCCCCAGGCCTTTGTAAAGAACTCCTCTTCGGACCCAGATGTGGTGGTGCACATCTGTGACCCCAGCATTCCAGAAGACTGAAACAGCAGGATCTCAAGTTCTAGCCCATCCTGGGCAACTTAGTGGTTTGGGGGGACCCTGTATCAAAATAAAAATAAAAAGCAAATGAACAAAAAAGGATGGAGCATACAGCTCAGTGTTAGCACCCTGCATTCAACTGCCAGTGCCACAAAAACTCCACTTTAGCAAGTGCTATGAGACCTCCTTGTTAGTGGTGAATCTTTATCCATTTTAAACCCACCATTAAATTCCCCATTTGCAAAACAAAATGGCTATGCAGTTGGAGGTGTAGCCTTGGGGACAGAGTGAAGCCTGGCTGTAAAGAAATGAGATCCCTTCTCTCACATGAATGGGACACTGTCCAGAAAAACCTCCCCACGGGTCTTGGCCGCATTGCACCTCCTCACCTGGAACAAACGCCCCCAAGATGCTGGCCAGGTGTGTGCAGACCTGGATGGGCAGGCGCTACACTTCATCAGTCGGTGCCCCATGCTCTCTCCTCTAAGCTCTCCCTCCTCTCCAAGAGCCACGCACGGGGCTGAGTCAGGCCAGCCTCGGGTCATACACACTGCACCTGCAAGGGCTGTGGGCAATGTCACCGCACTTGTCCTAGCAGCCATGTCCTGCCAAAGTCATCAGTCACATTACATTGCCCCACCTGGGGGAGGCTTCCTCGGATAGTTATCCTTACACTTAAACAGAAAACACAGTGAGACGAGTGAGGTGCGTGCATGCACGCGCACGCACACACGCACACACGCGCGCGCACACGCACACGCACACTTGAAAGAGAACTGATGCTTCCTGTGAGGCACTTGGTGCCAGGAACTTTACATACATCATCTCACAGCAGCTTAGGGAGACTGTTACTACTCTCATTTGCAAAGTGAGGAACCTGACACTCGGGAAGCCCCGAGCACGCCTGGGGTGATCCAGAGAGCAGGCGGCACACCCAACAGATGTGCCAGTGTGATGTCTTTTCTGCATCACGGTTGGGCTTCTCTGTCCCCACCCTGTCACTGGATGTCCCCCTCTGCCCTGGGGTCCCTTCTGCGGAGTCACTGAGGCTGCCTGATGGGCAGAAGGGAAGCTGGGTGAACCAGCCCCACTGCCTGGCTGGCACTGCTGAAGGCAGAACTCGCAGGCACAGCCACAGGTAAAGAAAGCCCATGCGTTCAACAACCCAGAGGGGACCCAAAGGCAGGAGACACACACAGGCTTCTGGAAGCCTTTGAAGGAAAGGATGAAGAAAACTCTGCAGGCCGACAGCTGTGTCTTTTGCTTCTGTGGCCCTCCCTGGCCTCCCTTTAGAAGTGAATGCCAGCTGCAGAGGCAAAGACCCGAGACTGGCAAGTCTGCAGAAAGTACTAGAGCCCATGGCAGGTGGCAGGAATCAGCCGCATTCTTACTGGCAGCAGTTCTGGGCCACTGGTGCAATTATTATCTTTGCTGTATAATTAGGGATCATGGTTCAGAGAGGTTCGGCAGCTTGCCCGAGGTCACACAGCAATGTGAGGAGAGCTAGGCATCACCGGGGTCTTTTGGACTCCAGGCCTGCATTCCTCACCTGCTCTGTGCTGCTTTGGGGTGCTTGTCCTTTCTCAGGGCACTTACCGGATGAGGCTTTTAGGGACCAACCCAGCTAGTCTCTTAAACCAGTGCAGAAGAAATATTCGCAGCTGGCACACAGCACTTTCCCCTACCTGGCCCTATTGTAAGTGCCCGCATTTCTTCACTTTCATTTGCAAACACCCAGAACACAGGAATTAGTGACTTTCCTTGTGCCAGGCTCCCAGTGGCTGCTTTCACCTAGGGTGCCCTTCTTGGTCCCTCACATCATAGCGCCCACAGTGGGGCTTCTGACAAGAGAGAAAGGTGGGGGCCCAACTCTGTGTCTGGGCCAAGGTCTGAAGCCATAGAGCAGAGAGGAGCAGGTTGAGGCGTCTGCCAGCCTGACGCAAGGCTGGGCACAGGGACAGGCAGTATCCAGGGCAACGCAGGAGGCAGGTGGACATGAGTGACTCCCGTGAGCACCTGCACTGAGGGGTGACCTCAGAGGACATGGCCCAGTGAGCCTTGGAGTTCCAGGAGAACTGGAAGTAGGAAGCAGGGGCTGAGGAAGTGGGGCAGCCCTGGGCTCAAGAGTGGGGAGCCCACGGGCATGGAGAGAGACGTGAGAGGCCATCTGTCCTGATGGAAGGCACCGGAAGTGCCCTCTCCTTGCCACACAGGTCAGTGGCTGCCATATGACTGGATAAGGTGCACCAGGACAGCGGATGGCGCAGGGTTAAATGATGGTGCTGGTACTGATGGATGCCTCTCTTGACGAGGTCTGTCAGGGGACACGCAGGCCAAAAGGTCCTACTGAGGCTGCCCAGGGAATCAGCCAGAGCTGGAAGAGGCAGGGGGAGGCGTGCCAAGGAGGCTGGCACACACTGGGGCTGGAGGAGCTGGAAGAATAGCAGCGTGGCCAAGGAGGTGGGCAGAGCAACACAAGGGGCTCTAGACCTGGACTAGGTCCGGGGTCCAGGTTTTCCTCCAGAAGCTCAGCCCTTCCCGGGCAGAAGACTTGCCTGGGTGCAAGTGCAGCATTTCCTCTGGAAGTGGGCAGGGAGCAGGGAGCGGTCGGGAGCTGGGCTGGCCCGGCCCACAGGTGTGGTGGATGGACCGTCCTGGTGACAGCGGAGGTGAGGCAGTGATGGCCTCAGCAGGCTTGGTGATCACTGCCTGGAGCGAGAGAGGGTGAGAAGGAGCAGCGGTGACGCTGTGATGGAGGGGACCCTGGGAGGAACCTTCTGGGTGCAGTGAGCTTCGTGTGGAGATGTCAGCAGGTGACAGAGGAGGAGACTAAACTGAAAATTATAGTTTAGGAGCCATGGCGGTTGGCACACGGGAAGAGCAGGAGCCGAGAGTGGAGACGAATCAGAGCGAAAGTCTGGAAGGTTTCCAGTGGGTGACAGATGAAACCGTGAGAGCCAGCCCTGCAGAGCACAGGCAAGAGGCCGAGAGGGAGGAAGAGAGTAGAAGACTGGCACCCGTGGAAGGGAGGAGGCTCACGAGGACTGAGTGATCAGTGGCAGCCACTGCTGCTGGCCACAGAGTCTGCTGGATTTAGGGACTTGGACGATGAGAGACCTTAGAGGGTGGCATGAGTTGAGGAGCCAGTGAGCAAGCACAGGTAGCAGCCATGGGTTCAAGGAGGAGGAGTTGACACTCAGTGCAGACCCCAGACGGCAAAAGGAGACACGGGCAGGAAGGGTGCTCCCGGCTGCATCTTGCAGGTGCTACTGGTCTTCTGGGGACTGGAGTGGAGGGAGCCAGAGACCCTGACCTGCCTCCTTTCCATCGCTTAGCCCTCAGATTCCTTTCCTGAAGGGCTGGGTCAGTAGTGCTCTACCAAATCTGCCTTGACTCGATCCTCTCATCTTCCAGTCCTTAAACACCTTCCCACCCTCGTGTATTTTCCACAGTCCAGTTAAATCACTTGCTTAGAGCCACTCCCACAGGGAGTGATTTAACCCCTGCATCACGTGCCTGGCCTATGAGATGGAAATACTAAAACCAACATCTGTTCCCCAGGCGCATTGTGATTGTCTTGCAAGATCAAGGGCGTAGAATGGTGTCTGGTCACCAGTGACTCTCCAAATGGAAAGGGCACTCAGCACCACCAAAAATATGACACTGCCCCACCACCACCACCTGGCTCCTCCCATGGGAGAGGCTTCTGCACCTCCCTCCCAGACACAATCCCTCCCCCTGTCCCCGGAAACCCGAGCTCCTCCTCCTCCACAGAGCCTCCCTTCATCTGCCCGCTGCCAGGCTCTGTGGAGATTGAGTCCACTTCAGCTGAGAGTTTGGACATCTTGTCTGAAAACTGAAGGCTGACAGAGAGAAGGCTGAAGTTCAGGAATTAGTTATGATGGACATAAATTGAATTTTAATAGAGATGTTGGTGGCACAGAGCCAGTGTACTCAGGCAGAGGGAAGGTAGTAATTAAAAGTTAACGAGTTTAGAAATGTCAGAATCCGCTGGGAGGGATGGGGGAGAGAAGCCCCTACATGAGCGCACTGTCCTTCCCTTGACCCAAGGCTGGCTCCTCTGCTCCTGGAGACCCAGGAAGGCAGAAAGACAGCACAGAGTCCCCTCTGCACCTCTGTGGGCTGCCTTCTACAGCAAGGGTGACAGCACAGCTTGAAGAACACTCAGTCTGCAGTCCTGTGCTACCCACAAGGATAGCAACCGCCAGCACAGGGTTTTCCAGGGACTACGGAGCATGAGGAGGAAATTTCTTGGCCACAGAGGACTAGCTGTGCATTGTGAGGTATTGAGTGGCTTCTCATACCTCTGTCCCCTGATGCCAGTAGCCACTCCCTGCTGATGTGATAACTTAAAATGTCTCTGGGTGCTGCCTAATATGCCCTAGAGAACATCACCCTCTGTTAAGAACCAGTGTCCTATTGTCAGGCACTGGTGTCGCTTTCCATTTCCCAGCAGGAGCCAGAGCTGCCTTTCCATGCATAAGTGTCACACTGGGGTCAGCATCCTAGCTTGGCACGGGTACCACTGGCCTGGCACAAGAAGGACAGAACTGGCTGCCCACCCTTGGGTTCCTCTCAGAGGCCTCTCTGGCCCCTGTCTCTTTTCATAACAACCCAAATGAATGGTACTTCCTGTTATGCAAAGCAGCCTTTATTGAGATCATCTTGATCCTTGACATGGCACCAGCAGGGTAGATGTAACACCTTGTCACACACACCTGTGAAGGTGAAGACTCAGAGACCCCGAGCACCTGGCCAGGCTTGTTCACCACCTTTGAGTGGTGGAACCCATCCTGGGCTCCCCAATATGGAAATGGTTTACTCTGGCCTTCTCCGGGCAGGCTTCTCCTAGGCTTTGGTGGGAAGGTGGGGGCCGCTAGTGGGAGAGGACACAGGCTGTGCACATGAATCTTGGCCAGCTGTGGCATCTCCAACCCAGCCACCAGGGAGGCCCAGAAATATTTCCTACCACGCCCCTAAACTCCAGCCCATCCACCCACTGGAAAACTTCTCTGTTTTCACAGGTTCTGCCTGGACCAGAGAGGCCCTGGCTCTGCTCAGAATCTGCCATTAGAGCAGGAAAAGCCAAAGGAGACAGATGGGAGGAAGAGAGGTGACAGGGAAGGCCTCAGAAGGTCAGGGCTGGTGGTGGACAGCAAGAACGCAGCTGCTCCTTGTGCCTTGGCTGGACGTAGCAACGATTATGCCAATTAAGACTAATAAGATCAGAGTGGAAGAGAACAGGCAAACAAGGAGGCTAAAGATCGCTAAAACCTCGGCTGGCTTGGTTTCCATAGCAACCTGTTTTCTCACCCTCTTCTTAAAGGGTTTTGGGGAAACCCTGCTCCCAAGGAAGCTGGGGATAGACAGGGTTGTCACCTTGCTGAACCTGAGCCCAGGGAAGGACGACGCTGGTGTGAAGGGAAGTAGGTGCCAAGCGCCTTGATAGAGCCACACGGCCACAGAACGCACCAGCTGGTTTCTTGGCCAAGGCCTTGGTTTCATGGCTAAGAGACCAGGCTCCTTGGTGACAATGGCTTCCCATGGACAGGGTAGCAGTGAATGTCAAAATCAGAATTGAAACGCAGGCCCTACAAATCTCCACCAGGTGCTGCTAAGGTGCCCGCACAGTCAGCCAGGCAGAGTTCTCTGACAGAACCGTGGTCAGGGTGGACACCTGAGGACACACAGGACTCACCTTATGGGGGTGGAATGTGTTGTGACACCTGGCCCTACAGATCAGAGGGTCTGCCTCCTCACTTCCTCTGGACATTTGCTCGGGTCCCTCAGTGTCCCTACAGGTTCACACTGGGGTGTCACAGCCCTGAGACTGTGGAAGGACAGGAGGACATTCCCAAGGGTTCCCTCTGAAGCTGTATCCACACCCAGCTCTGCATGGCCCCACATGGGGTCGCACAGCCCTTCCCCAGCCTCATATGCCTTCATTCTAATTCTCACTCCTCACTCCCACAGAGTGAGCAATTAGTGTGGCTCCAGGAGCAGAGGCTCAGAGACATAAAGTGACATGTCCAGAGTCACACTGCAAATCAGAGTGGGGATAGGGACATGGCTGTCCCTAGCACAGAAGTCTGGAACGCAAAGTTGTGTGCTCCAAGCCCACTGTCTCCTCCACTGTCGTTGTCTCCCACTTCCTGGTGACTGGTGCTTTTTTGCACGGCTAATCCCCAGCAGCCCTGAGGACTGAGGCTGCACCCCAAGACTCCCCAGTGCATGCAACACAAAACATGCAAATCAGGAGTCACTGCATCCTTTCATGAAAGGCTCCCGAGCAAAGCTCTTCCTTGATGAACTGAGGCTATTTATTTCCACCACGAGGAAATTTAACCGGCAAATTAAGATCAGTTGGATCATTTATCACCTGAAATTGACATATTTGGATTTGGCCCAAATCTCTGGTAATCACTGCACAAAGATGGGCATAGGGCATGAGAGGCTGCAGACCCATAAGGCGGAGGGAGAGGTGGGTCCATCAGAAGCTCATATGTTTCTTATCAGGCTATGTGGAAGTGTGGAAACCCGAGGATGAGCACCATCTCTTCCCACACCGTGGGCTGGAAAAGTAGCTGGCTCACCCTCAGGATCTCCTTCTGACTCCTCGTGAGGTTCCCTGCATCCCCCACTACTAACCAGGCACTCAGCCCCTACTAACCAGATCTGAGGAGCTGGCAGTGACCCTGCTTCCTGGGGCTGCCTGCGCCCCACTCTCACCAGTATCCCCTCTGATCTTCCCTCAGCCCCTTCATGGGATTCTCCAGTATCTGTCCCCAGCATGTTCGTCTCCCCACAGGTACCTCAGCAAAGGTCTGCAGCATGTGGAGGAGGTGGGCTTCTCAGCCTCTGAACTTCCACCTGAGTCTCCGGCCAGGGACTTCCCAGGTCCTCAGGGTGGCAGAGCTCCAGGCATGGGCGTGAAGGAGGGGAAGGGGTTGGAGGCAGGGATTTCTGCTCCAGCTCCTAACCCTTGGGAGACTAACCCTCTATAGTATTCTCTTGCTCAGAATGAGCAGGAGTGCAGATGGGAGCCTCGGCACTGGGGAGCCACAGAGGGCTCAGGAGTGGGGAGGCCAATCTCCTGCAGGATGAGGAATGCAAACCAGAAAAGACAGTCTCCCAAATGGGCACCAGCCTTGGGGGACAGTCCACAGAATGCCTAGGGCTGCAGCCACCAACTGCTCCTCTATACTAGAGCCCATGGGAATCACAGGCCATAGTCTTTGGCCAGTGACCTAGCCCTAAACTTGATGGCTTAAGTAAGTGCGGTTTCTCTGCCTGCCTCCCCAGGTTGTCCCCTGAATGTGTTCAGGGCCATCAGCTTGACCTGTGCTCCTGGAGGTGCTGGGGGTGGGTGTGTCTCTTTATGTGGGGGTGCATCTTTCCTGGCACAGAAGCCTCGGGGTCCTGATCTGAGAGGATGAATTAGAACCCACAAGGCCTGTGCTTCAGAATGTTCTGCTGCATTCTCTAGGTGAGTCAGCCACAAGGCCAGCCCCAGTTAAAGGAATGGGAAATAGACTCCACATGATGGGCATTGCTGCAAAGAAATGGAGCCTGCTTTTCAGTCCCCAAGCCATCACTAAGGTCTGGCTGGAGCCTGACAGCTGTAACTATCACCTTTCCCAGGTGGTGGCTCCCAGGTGGGTCCTCGGGACCTCATTAACATGGTTCTGGTCTAATTCTCCTTTGAGTTGTCTCTGAAGTCACCTGCCAGAGTGACTTTGGAGAATCCAGAGAGAACAGCTTGGGACAGGAAGTGCTGGGGGGAGGCCAGAGAAGTCAAGAGTAATGGGAGTCATTCTGGAGCCAGCTGCTCAGGTATGAGTAGATGTTTCAGAGGACAGAAAGAGGAGCGCAGATTGGGGCCCAGGGTCATGGAGCAGCCACTGTCCCAGATCCCAGCACCGGGTAACCCCAGCTTAGGCTCTGCTCCCAGGCCAGCTAGCTGAGCAAGTGTTGCCCAGATGAGTGGCCTTGGACCAGGTGTCAGGTGAGGATCCTTGGAGAGGACTGAGAGCAGTGTTTCTTTCTCTCAGGATAGATGAGTGTGTGAAAGAGAATAGCACCAGCCAGGTGAGGTGACACATGCCATAATCCCAGATATGGTACTCGGGGTCTGGGGCGGCAGGATCACACATCTGAAGTCAGCCTGAGCAACTTAGGAATATCTTGTCTCAATGTGAAAAGGACTGGGCTGTATTTCAATGGTAGAGAGCCTGCCTAGCATGGGCAAGGCTAGAGTTTCAATACCTGGTACTGTGAGGAGGAGGAGAGGAGCAGGACCAGTAATACCAGTGGTGGCACCTAGAGCGCTCACTAAATGCACACCACGTGCCTCACACCAGGTCCTGCCCTGAGCATACTGCATGTCTCATCTTACTCCTCACAGTGCACCCTAGGCTGGAACTACTGTGATGGTTAGAGCACAGAATGTACAGACAGCCAGCTGGGACTCTGCACCTGCTGGTTGTGTGACCTTGGGCAAGTTGCACATCTTTTCCACCTGCCAAATGTGGATATAATTAAATCCGACCTCGGGATAATTAGTACGAAGTAAATGTGCTATTATGTGTGAAGTGTTTGCAACAGTGCCTGGCCCACATTGGTATCTACTGTTAGCACTGCTTTTTTATGAATGAGGAAAGGGAAGGACTCAGCCTGTGTGAGCAGGTCACACAGTCAACCAGTCCCTTTCCTCCTCCACTGTGCTCACGGACCTTTAGGGCAGAGCAGGGCAGGATGATGTGAGCGACCCAATCTGGGTCATGCTGGGCTTTAAGGGGCTGTTCTTGAATGCATGGGCCATCAGCCATGGGTCTGGTTTGTGGAACACCCACTAGGTGTTCATCAAAGTGTCGGAAGTCAGGACACAGACAGTGAGTGTGTGTGAACGTGCACAGGTACCAGATTTGGTTCCTGAGTGGTGACTGAAGGTCTGTCTAGTGGTGGACTCACCCAAACCAGGACAGTGTGACCAGTTCTCATGAGCTCAGTTCACCTTGAACATAGATTTCTCCATCCTGTGTATCCTTCTGGAATCCAAAATGGCCTTTGGGGGGGAGGAATAAATGAAACCCACATGCAGATTTCGTTTTGGTTTTTTTTCCCCAGATTTGCTGGCCAAATTAAGATTGGCCACTCCACCTCGGTCGGTGTAGACAGAGGTGGTCAAGCTCAGGGAAAATGAACTCCAGACTTGGACTCAGTTTCTCCTGTTGCACTTCCAATACCAGGTTGTGGGGAAACCACACACACCAAGCCAATGATTCTGAGGCTGGGCTTTCTCTAACTCACTTCAGTTCTCACACTATCTAGAGACAGCGTCAGATCCCTGCATTGAAGGTTCAGTCCTCAAAAACACACCCACACCCACACTTGAAATGTCAGTCACCAGCTCTGGGAGATTTTTTTCTGTGCTTCTGATTACTATGGATGGGGGTTCCCATATCCCCTTCCCAATATGTGACTAATCTCCTAGAGCAGCTCTCAGAATCAGAGAAATAATTCCATTCACCAGTCTATGATAGATACAAAGAATACAAATAAAAGGTGCAAAGAGCCAGGTACAGGGAAAGAAACATCTCCTGGCCACACCTCCTCCAGGAACTTCCACCTATCAAGCTATTCAGAAACTGTCCAGCTCACAGCCTTCTGAGTTCTCATGCAGATTTCATTGCATGAGCATGACTGAAGTGTGTAGCAATGTGACCAGACAAAAGCACGTGAGCTAATAGACTGTGGGGAAGGCAGTGAGGGCTGTGTATCCAGATTCTTCTTGGCCTCTCGAGTGTCATTCATTCTTCCCAGGTATTGGGCACGACCTTTGAAATGGAATCTTAACATCTGTCAAACAGGGCCGAGAAGGAAAGGGAAGATTAGAGTTTCTATGACCTACCTCAGAAAGAGAAATTATAATCTATGACCTGCCCCAGGGAGTGACTTATAGGACAGAAATGATAGGTAGGAAGATATATATAAAATGAAGTATGATCAAAATATATGGCTAATGTTTAAATAAAAGATTAGCCAAAAGACACATCACTGTTAGTCCCACTCAAAATATCCCATTATCGGGCTGGGGATTTAGCTCAGCGGCATAAGTGCCTGCCTTGCAAGCAGGCAGTTGTGAGTTCGATCCCCGGTACCAGTAAAAAACAAAAAAACAAACAAAAAAAAAAATGTTAAAAAAATATCCCATTATCCCATCATTCTTGCCCCTTTCTGAAGCGATTCTAGAAGTCGTCTTTTGTGTGTCTTAGAGGTGTGATCAAACTACAGTAATGCTACTGCGGAGGGCCATCCAGTGGAAAGGCAGGCTGGTAGAAATAGAAGACAGAAATAGAGTGAATCCTCCTTATTCACTGGATCTGGCACCTTGTGATTTCTGGTTCTTCCGCAAAGTCAAAATGACCATAAAAAGTCAATGTTTAGGATCAGTTCAGGGCACCAAGGCAGCCATGACAGTGCAAAGGCATTCCCAAAAGACAACTTCTCGAGCTGCTTCCGAATGTGACAGGAATGATGGGGTGTGTTTGAAGCAAGAGGCAGTACTTTGAGGGGAAATGACGGCAACACGTCTTTCACTGTAGTGATTTTAAAACATTTACCAGATTTTTGATCACACAGGCATAGCTCCCCCAAAAGGAGAAACTCAGCCACGCCTGAAGCTTTGTGGCAGGTGGAGTGGATCCACCCTGACTTTGAGTCAGGTCTGGCTGGAGTGGGGAATCAGCACCTCCTCACATCCCCAGACACACACACCATGCCCGCACTGCCAGCCATGGACACTGCTGAGTGCCCAGGGAGGCCTGTTTCCTGCTTCTCTCCACCTGCCAGGCAAGTTGCTGGAGCCTCTGGGACTCTGTGGTTCATCCTCAGGTTTATCAGCTGCACTAATCCCACCAACATCTGGCCAGGGGAAATCAGGGGCCCTGGGAAGACCAGGGAGCAAGTCTGGGCCAGGCAGGAAGCACGGGCCAGCTGGGCAGAGCTTGGCAGGGTTCACACCATCGCGATTCACCCAGTGCCTGCCTGGTACCCACTTCCATATTAATGCTTCCAGGGCACACTCGCCCTCTCCTGATTCTATAGTAATTAGCTGCTATGCTTTACAATAATTAAAGGGACCATGGCAAAGTCATTCCTACCCACAGATGACCAAGTATTTATTCAGGTTCCCAGGGACTTGGAGATGCTGAGGGCCCGAAAGTTTGACCCCTTCCCTTCTCTCTCCAGGGAACAGTAACATTTTTACCTCGCTGTAAGGAACGGAGTTTACCGTGATACATGGAGATGATGGTGTCGCTATTGTTGCTAGCAGTACTAATACTCAGGACCCAATAGTGTCTGGCACATTGTAGGCACTCCAGGAGGGATGGAGTGATTCATAATAATAGTAAACCACCTCAGTGCAGATTCCTGTGTGCTTACCAAATTTCAGGCATTGGGCTCCACAGTTCACAATCAGTTCTGCCATAACAAGCTGCACACATTATAAATATCACCGCATGATGCAGAAGACCACAGTGCTTATGGGGGAAATGGGGTGAAGGGTGCAACACTCAGGATCTCCATTAGCAACACATAAACAAGAGAGGGATTTAATAAAGATGACTGCATAATTTTACCCGTGTAAAATGGTTAGGAAATGCACACGTACTAAAATACGCGTGGTGCTTTTGCCTTTGTTTGTGGAAGTGGTCATTAGAGGGACCACAGCTCCTGAGTTACTGTTCAGTGGGAGTAGAAAGGTTGTCTGAAATCCAGTTGTGATGCCAGGTGTGGGTGCACTCCAGTGCAGTGGCCTGAGGGTGTTTGTGCCTTTTGTATGTGACTGTGTGGCTCAGCTCTGCGAAGTCAGGCTTTTTATACTGACCAGGCATTTTCTGCAGACAAGACAGTGCATAACCAAACATGGAAGCAACAGTGCTCGTGTTGCTCCTGGTCTGCCACTGCACCGGGAAAACTAGTGTTTTCAAAGCAAGCCTCAGAGCAGAAGGGCCTATTTTTGTACTTTCTGAGACAGAGGGACTACCCAAGGTCTGCCAGGATTCAGTCCCTGGACTGAGGTCACCTGCTCTGAAAGTGATGAGCTGGGAGTAGAGTCAGGTTGTCTGAGACTCTTGAGGACTGATGTTTTGGGACTATCATCAGAGTCATCTCAATGATGGGGAAACTGAGGACCAATAAGGCATCACCCTGCCCCTGTCATCACCTGGAACTGTTCAACTCTAAAACTAATTCTGACCTCCTGCTCTCCGGTCACCACTGTGTACACACGAATCAGCTGGATTCATCCTTAATTCAGATCCTACCCAGCAGGTCTGTGACTGGGCCACACATCGCTCCCCACTGTGGTAGCCAGGCCGTGGGTCCCCAGGCCATATTTTGAGTGACCAAACTGCAAAAACTTCAGCCTCTGGTTGAGTCCCTCCCCCATATGCATCCACCAGTTCCCTGCTGGCTGCTTTTGCCTCCTTGACCACTGACCCCAGGCATCACCAGCTCAGCCTCCATCCTGCCAAAGCCTACAATCCCTCTTGCTTTGTGCCCATCTGCCATGGCTTCCTGGAAGAACCCTGGCTTCAAGTCACCCAGTCTCTCGGCCCACTTGCTTCTTCCAGGAGGCCACTGTTGAAGAGATCAGTCACCTGTGCAGACTATGCCTGCGCTCTCTCTGCAGCCGCTACCTGTTCTCTGTTTTAGCCCAGGATCTTGCTGTCCCCACCTGTGTCTCCTCAATCACACTTGTGCATGGAGATCCTTCTGGGCCCCAGGTTCTCCTGATACAGTGTCAGTGACAGCTTTCTGTCTTTCCCCATCGTGGCACGCCCCATCCATGGTCTCTCCGCTGGTCCATGGCAGCCCGCCCCCAACCCTGCGGCCTCAGCCCCTTCTACCCCACTCTTCACCTGCAGTCAGAGTCAGCTCTGCGCTGCCCCACCCTTACCCGACAGCACCAGCAAGTGCCCATTTGCAGCTCTGCAGGTCACAAGGCTTGTTTAGCTCCTCTGTCGCGGCAAGACAGCTGTTGTAGGCAATGCACACAGGCGGCCGCATGCCAGTAAAACTTTATTTATGGCTGCTGAGATTAAATTCCATGCGATTTCCATTCTTTTCCTTTTGTAAAACCTATTCTTAGTGTACTTTTTGTAGGCTGTAGGCTTGGAGGATGGATTG
The DNA here is from genome assembly GCF_034190915.1 of Cavia porcellus. NCBI lineage: Eukaryota > Metazoa > Chordata > Mammalia > Rodentia > Caviidae > Cavia > Cavia porcellus. The sequence goes on from NW_026947515.1 coordinate 25,304,063, forward strand.
TGGTTTGCCAGCTCCTGTTTTATAACCCTGCTTGATACTCTCAGAGTATTTTTTGCTCTGGGGGAAAACCCCAAACTCCTTAGCCTGGCACCATGGGCATCTTCTCTATTCCTTTCTCTCCCTCTCTGTTCCTCTCTCTCTCTCTCTCTCTCTCTCTCTCTCTCTCTCTCTGTTCCTGTCTCTCCTCTCTCTCTCTCTCTCTCTCTCTCTCTCTCTCTCTCTCTCTCTCTCTCACTCTCTCTGTCCCTTTCTCCCTCCCTCCTTCCCCACCCCTCTCTGACATCCACTTATCCATCCTCCCCTCCTCTCAGGACTGTCTTGGCTAGCAACCCCTCCCCAAAGCCTTTCTTGCCTGACTTCCCCAGTCTTGATCAACCACCACTCAGTCAGCCTCCGAGCCTCCTCAGGACCTACACTTACAAATCTCATCCATCACTGGTGCCTCAGTCAGCCAAGCCTCAAGCCTCAGTTCATTGGCCATTGCTGCTGTGTCTGTTTGCACAAGGTCATACTGGAGACCCCACTTCTAGTCCATGGAGTCCTTATAGGAAGGAGACAGAGACCCAGAGAAGAGAGTGCCTCATGAAGATAGACATGAAGAAGCCACCTGCAAGTGGGTCCAGGAGGGATGTGGCCACCAGCCAAAGAATGCCTTGGGCTGCCACAGCTGAAGAAGTCCATGCAAGGACCCCCTTGACCCTTCAGAGAGACAGTGGCCTGGCAGCATATTGATTTCAGGTGTCTGATCTCCAGAGCTCTGAGAGAATTTTCTGTTTTAAGCCACCCTTTCTGTGGAAATTTGTTATAGCCACCCCAGCAAACTAATCTACCCTGGGATGTCCCAGTGACCTGTGTCCCACTTCAGACAGGTCATGTTTCTTATGTTAAGGATCCAATAGCTACAGGAATGGAAGAGGTGACTGCTCTGTAGCCCACGTGATTAGGCCACAAAGCACCAGTCACTTGGCTCAAGAGACCTGGTTCCAAGCAGGCTTTTTCACAGCTTGTTTTAATTTGGTTTCTTTCTGATTCACCTCGGCATGAAAAGGATCATAGTGAATTTCAGCCAGGTGCCAAGAGCCCAAGACAAAGGAGCCCACCTCAGCCCCAAGCAAGTGGAAAGCAGATGGAGCACTGATCTGAGCAGAAGCTGCAGGGAGCCACGGGGGAAATTCCCCAGCAGGATTCACCAGAGTGAGAGGCTTGCTTTTCTGTTTGTTTTTGAAGTAATAAGCACCACCCACAAACCTCAGGATTTCATCTTTCCAGTCATTCTTTGTAAACATCAAACTGAGGCCTCTTAAAGCTTTAACTCTTTGAACCTTGGACAAGTGTGGTTCTGTCTAGCTCTTTGTGCTTTCCTGCCTCTAGCAATTAAAAACACTGCATCACTTATCACTTAGCAAAGTGATCCCCAAGTCTTCTGACTCTTGTCCCTTTTGGGCAGATTCCCACCATCCCATCTCCTGGACCACAGCAAAATCTGGGCAGCTCCCTGGGGTGTAAGGCCAGAACAAGCACAGGAAACATGTACCCTACAGTGGTCCCAAGAGCCCTAGGACAGATTAGGGAACAGGCTTAGGCAAGGACACTTCTGGAGTCAGGTGGACCTGACATTGAATCTTAATCACCCTCCTAGCTGGGTGACCAAAGGCAATATGTTCAACCTCTCTGGGCTCACATCTCCTGGCTATTGACTGGAGAGAGAAAACAGCAAAAGGAACAAGAGCAAAAAGAGAGGAGCAGAGAGAGCAAGCCTCTTTTCCTCCCTTATACTGTATGCATGCTACACACCTAGAGAGAATACAGCACTCACATCCATAATCTCAGCATTGGCCCATGAATCAATCACAAATTCTAGGAACCTGCCTCCACGACTATATGAAGCTTTTAGGGAAACACATAGACACAAATCATAACATTCCACCCCTAGACCACCAAAGACTCATGTATATCCTTTATGAAAAAGACATTTAATCCATCTGCAAGAGTTGCCAAACTCCTAACAGTTTCAGTATTGCTGAACAGTCCAAGTCCAAAGTCTTCTCTGAGATTTAAGGCAAACTCTTAACTGTGAGCCTCTGTACAAATGAAAAGATAAATGAACACTTCCAACATACAATAACATAAGATAAACATTTCCACTCCAAAAGTTACAAACAGGGGAATAGAAAGGATTGGGACCAAAGAAAGTTCAAAATCCAGCAGAGCAAACATTAAGTCCTGCAATTCCCTGTAGAACATCTGAAGCATGTAAATTGTGAGCTCCAAAAGGCTTGTATGACTCCACCCCTACAGCATTGCTGGTGGAGAGAAGCTCCAATGGCTTCTCTCTTGGGCCTGCTGATTTCCTCTTCACAGTTTTCCTCAGACAATCCACATGCCTGGCTTCTCCAAACTGCTGGGGTCTCCACTGCACCTTTGGCTTCACCCTCACAACTTCACATAGTGCCTTCTCAGGAGCACACTGTCTGGCCTCCCAGCTCTTCTGAAATCTAGGTGGAAGCCTTTTTAACCTCAAAATTTGCATTCTGCATGTACCTTAAACCAGCACCACACAGATAATGCCAAGGCCTGCTGCCAGCTGGAGTGGTAGTCAGGTTTTCTTTTCTTTTGGATGTAAGGTCAAGTGCCTGGATCAGTGGGCACTCTGAACCTGATTCTGAGAAACAAATTTTCTCTTTTTTTTTAATTTTATTTAAGGAGAAAAGAAAAAAAAAGCAGAGAAAGGGTACAAGTTATACAGATTTACAGAAAAAATAATAAACAGTAGGAAATCACTAGTTAATGGATTACATATTGTCATCTTAGAAATAATTGTTCAAGTCACAAAATTAAAGCTTGTAAAGTGGACATTCCAACAATGATACTGCAAACAGCTCTGTTCAATGATCCAATAAAACTCTGTGATATCATTTCCTATCTTATACACTTAAATATACATGCAGTTATATAGTTTAGAGCACTTTCCTTTCCTCTCTTTTGTACAATGACTATTACACATTTTGGGTTTCATTGCTCCCACGGTTCTTATTACTTTTTTGGAAGAGAGTAAAACCAAATGTGACATAACAGAACAGAATCAGTCAAGTCAAAAGGGTGGACATAATAGATAATGTAAAAACATAATACAAGGTGATCAACAATGGTTACCCTAATGCCTCCCGCTATCTCTAATAGAATTGCCTATATCATTAGTTATAATACGATTGAACAAAACAGTAAAGAATAAAACCGACAAAACCAAAACATTGGAGACATTGTAAGTCTTCAAAAATAGATAAAAGTCAACAAGAATGGGCGTTATAATGAATCTCATTATCTTCACAGCTGATGCCTAAACTTTCAAACCTGATACTATCCAGCAAAACAGAATAGGGGAACATCAGTCAAAAACAAGATGGTCAGAGTAATACAGGGCTTTAAATCAAGATAATGGAAAGTCAAAGTGGGTTACTATAATATATCCTGCTATTTTTTTCCTTTAATTAAAAGGATAAAAATTAAAAAGTAAATAATGGAGTGGAGATTGAGATAAAAGAGGCCATAACAGCGAAACAGTGCAGATCAAAACATAACCATTTAAGCAGAATAGTGGAGAAACAAATTCTCTAGGGCACCACCATTCTGGAACCTGGTGTGGCCACCACCATTTTGGAACTTAGCACAGCCACTGCTGCCATTCTGGAACATAGTGTGGCTGCCACTGTTCTGGAACATGGTGCTCTGTGGCTTTCTCCTCAAAGCAAAGTCTTTCACTTTTGCAGTTTTGAGGCTGTAAAGGGTGGTAACTTGCTGCTTCTTGTGATGCCCTTAGCCTATCTTTTATATTCTCCTGCTCCTTCTCAGCAATTGAAATCTCAGCTCTATCTTTGCAGTCGCAGCTTTACTAGTTACCAAGCTCACAATATTTGAAATCATTCTGTTGGGCTCTTTACTTTTGATTTGCAACATAAATCTAGCTAAATGCCCCCAACAGTAATCATGCTGTCTCCTCAACATTCAAATGCCTTGAAATTTCTTCTACCAGATTAATTAGTCTGACATTAATCTTAGTCTCAGACAAAATCTCTGTACATGAACAAAACGCAGACAAACTCTTTGCCAAGCCATAACATACATTGTCTAGAGTCCAACACCCAATGCAGTCCATCTTCCCAACAGAAAACTACTGATCCATGACTTTATTGGCTTTCTGCTCTTCTGAGCTCAGACTAGAATCTCTCACACAGAAAAGCCTAAGACATTCTAGCTGTGCTCTTTCAGGTGATATCTCTAAACCTTTCCAAACTCTTCCTGCAAGCCATTCCCAAAGGCTCTCGAACCACATGGCCAGATACAGTCACAGCAACAGCCCCACTCCTGGTACCAAATTCTGTATTGGTTACTTTTCTCTCATTTCTGAGACAAAATATCCAGCACCCAAAGTTAGGAAAGCAAAGGTTTATTTAGCTCACAGTTTGTGGCAGTTTCAGTCTATATTCTGCTGGGTTCTAGGCAGGGTGGTTCATGACAGAGGGCAACAGTTCAAAGTGGCAGAAAACATCAAAATCAACAAAAGCAAAAAGCAAAAAGATCATGCTATTGATCCTTGCTTTTTCCCCAAGCAGTGACTGTCCTAGTCACATTAATGAGTGGCCATCCTGACTCCCAGCCCTCCCTTGTCTCAACCTGCTGGCCCATGAAGCTTCCACCCTTGTGTCTCACCTAACCAGACCTCTGTGAGGATTACTGGGCTGACAGATGACAGCTTAATGAAGTCCTGTCCTTAGTCATCAAGAGCAGTTAGCTGGCCCAGAAGGTCATAGCTCCATAACACCACCATCTCTCTCATTGACCAGTGGACCTTGGGGTCAGTTGGAACATTGTAGGTGGAGGAGGCTGGGGCAGGAGGCTTAAAGACACCTCCACTGCCTCTGAGCAGCTGCCCCAGGTTGTGTCTCATCTGAGCATTGCCTTCAGGCACCAGCCAGGCTCACCCCTTTGGCTGCCCACTCTGCAGAGAATGGATAGCTTCCTGGTATAGGGCCACTACTCTCCACATTAAGGGAGAGAGTCCCATGCCTGGCTCCATCCTATGCCTGGAGGAAGCCTCCTGTGTTTGTTTTCTGTGGCAGCTATCTCAAATTATCACGAAGTACACCCAGTTAAAACAGGCACACATTCCACTGCAGTGCTAGTGGGCAAAGTTTCAACAACCAGGATGTGAACAAGACTGGTTCCTCGGGAGGTCTGGAGAGAACCATCTCCTAACCTTGTCTAGCCTCTAGAAGCACCCCAATTCCTTGGCTTATGGCCCCACACCTCTCACCTCTGCTTCCATCATCAAATGTCCTCTTCTTGCTATGGCTCTGCTGCCTCTGCCTAATGACTTCCTTGAGCCCTGATTCATCCAAGATCATCTCTTATCGCAGTATCTGTGATCACAGGTGTGTGTCTTATTTTTTTTTTTTTTTGCTTTTTTAAAAAATTTTATTTAAGGAGAAAAAGAAAAAAAGCAGAGAAAGGGTACAAGTTATACAGATTTACAGAAAAAAATAAACAGTAGGAAATCACTAGTTAATGGATTACATATTGTCATCTTAGAAATAATTGTTCAAGTTACAAAATTAAAGCTTATAAAGTGGACATTCCAACAGTGAGACTGCAAACAGTTCTGTTCAATGATCCAACAAAACTCAGTAATATCATTATCTATTTTATACACTTAAATATACATGCAATTATATCATTTAGAGCACTTCCTTTTCCTCTCTTTGGTACAATGACAATTACATACTTTGGGTTTTGTTGCTCCCACAGTTCTTATTACTTTTTTGGAAGAAAGTAGAACCAAATGTGACATAACAGAACAGAGTCAGTCAAATCAAAAGGGTGGACATAATAGATAATGTAAAAGCATAATACAAGGTGATCAACAATGGTTACCATAATGCCTCCCGCTATCTCTAATAGAATTGCCTATATCATCAGTTATAATAAAATTGAACAAAACAAGTAAAGAACAAAACCGGCAAAACCAAAACACTGGAGACATTATAGGTCTTCAAAAGTAGATAATAGTCAACCAGAATGGGCGTCATAATGAATCCCACTATCTTCACAGCTGTTGTCTAAACTTTCTTTTATTTTTTTTTAATTTTTATTTAAGGAGAAAAGAAAAGAAAGAAAAAAAAACAGTGAAGGGGTACAAGTTATACAGATTTACAGAATAAAAAATGCGCAGTAGGAAATCACTAGTTAATGGATTACATATTGCCATCTTAGAAATAATTGTTCAAGTCACAAAATTAAAGCTTGTAGAGTGGACATTCCACCAATGATACTGCAAACAGTTCTGTTCAATGATCCAATAAAACTCTGTGATATCATTTTCTATCTTATACTTTTAAATATACATGCAGTTATATAGTTTAGAGCACTTTCTTTTCCTCTCTTTTGTACAATGACTATTACACATTTTGGGTTTCATTGCTCCCACGGTTCTTGTTGCTTTTTTGGAAGAGAGTAAAACCAAATGTGACATAACAGAACAGAATCGGTCAAGTCAAAAGGGTGGACATAATAGATAATATAAAAACATAATACAAGGTGATCAACAATGGTTACCCTAATGCCTCCCGCTATTTCTAATAGAATTGCCTATATCATTAGTTGTAATACAATTGAACAAAACCGTAAAGAATAAAACCGACAAAACCAAAACATTGGAGACATTGTAGGTCTTCAAAAGTAGATAAAAGTCAACGAGAATGGGCGTTATAATGAATCTCATTATCTTCTCAGCTGATGCCTAAACTTTCGAACCTGATACTATCCAGCAAAACAGAATATAGGAACCTCAGTCAAAAACAAGATGGTGAGAGTAATGCAGAGCTTCAAATCGAGATAATAGAAAGTCAAAGTGGGTTACTATATTATATCCTGCTATATTTTTCCCTGTAATTAAATGGGTAAAAATAAAAAAGTAAACAATGGAGTGGAGATTGAGAAAAAAAGAGGGCATAACAGCGAAACAGGGCAGATCAAAACATAACCATTTAAGCAGAATAGTGTTTCACCACCAGCTAATCCTGACCCAAAGATAGTTACCATATTGACTCCCTCCCTGAAGTCCTTGAGTACAACTTCATATACTGTAGCATTAAGTATATCAAAACAATGTAAATCCATTTAAGAGAATAACAGCATTATAGAGTGTTTAGAATCGACTAACAGAAAATGAACAATGGTCTCTGTATAATCTCCTTGTCTTTAAAAGGTTTTTTCTTATACTATCGTACATAGTAAAATCCAATAAGATACAACCTGTTTAGACCATTGGAGACAGAAGAACAAAAGCTAGATGAGACTTCAAAACAAGATGGTACTAAATCAGCATTACCTATTAAGATGTCATTTTCTCCAAAAAAAGCTGTTCCTATCATCCAATCTTCTCTGTCTCATTTCTGTTGAGCTCTTTTTCTGTCAGTAGCTGTCAGTTTGTCTTCTTCGTTTTGGTCTCTGCTCTATTCGTTGTGGCCTCCCCGCCCCTATTTCTGGGATCTTTGTATTTTTCTTTTTTTAGAATATCCTGCAATACTTTCTGTAGGGTTGGATTGGTGGTTGCAAATTCCCCCAGTTCCTCTTTATCTTGGAAGCACCTCGTTTTTCCATCAATTTCCAGGGACAGTTGTGCAGGATATCTCAATCTTGGCTGTAGATTATTATCTTTCAAAGCTTGAATTATTTCTCCCCATGCTCTTCGTGATTTGATGGTTTGTGAAGAGAAATCTGCTGTAATTTTGATGGGTCTTCCCTTGTAAGTGATCTGTTTCTTGTCTCTTACAGCTTTTAATATTCTGTTCTTGTATTGAATTTCTGGAATTTTTATTATTATATGCCTGGGTGTTTCTCTGTTAGGGTTGTAGGTAGCTGGGGTCCTGTATGCCTCATACATTTGAGTATCTTTACCTTTTGCTAAATTAGGAAAATTCTCCTGGATTATTTCTGTGAGTAGCTTTTGTAGTTCACTTGTTTGTGTCCCTACTTCTTCTTTTATGTTCTTAATCCTTAAGTTATGGCTCCTCTTATCATCTTCTTGTCTTTGTATTATTGCTGTGTGTTTCTTTGTTATTTTTAAGAAGTTTTTCATTTCATTCTCCCATGTTTCAAGTCTGCCCTCCAGTTCAGATAGTCTGTCCTTAGTTTCTTTCAAGCTGTTATGCCAGTCTTGGGTATACTTCTTGATTTCTTGATAGTCCCTTTGCACCTGCTTCACATACTCAATGCTTTCTCTGTTTTCTCCATCAAGCAATTCTCCCCTCTTTTTCTGTTCTTCCACTCCACCATCTGCTTTTTCCTGGGTGGTGCTTAGCATTTCTCTAACTATTCTGCATACTTCTAGCTTCAGGTCATTGATAACTTCATTCCTGAATTGGTCTATGAGGCTCTCTAAATGGCGCTTAATGTATATTGGTACAGTGTCCACTATTGCCTGATTCTCAGGATTGGGGGTCGAGGAGCCTTTTTTGTTGCTTCCCTTCCCCATATTTTCTGTTCCTTATAAAATGTAATCTTACACAGGAGGCCCGGCTTCCCTGCCTGTCAGCTACAGCTTGATCGAATTGCGCTGGCTAGTTGTTCCAGCTCACCGCTGCGCCCCAGGGAGTTGCGGAGGAGGCAGCCTACGCGGAAGTCGGTCGCTCCTCCGGGCCACCGTCAGGCTCTGGGATCTGGGCTAGGCCAGCCTAGGGAGTCCGCAAGCAGCGTCCCTCCGGCCAGGCACCTTTCACCAATCCCGTCCGAGAGGGAAATGCGCGGCTGCAGTTGCCACCACGCCCTGCTCTTACAGGACTGCCCGCGCCCAGAAAATCCTCCGCTGGAGTCAGACTGCGGTAGGGAGTCAGTTCCTCGCTCACCTCGCCACCAGTCAGCCTTCCTCCCTGTCCGTCGCGTTTCCGACTCCGTTCGGAGACTCCCGTTCCCAGAGCTTGGCAGTCGCGTCTCTCCTTGCCGAGCCGCTATGGAGGCAGCCGGCCGCCGGGCGGGGCGGGAAATCCAAACCGCGGTTTCCAATGGCGCGGAGTCGAGCCTCCACACCGAGATTTTTCTGTTCCTATTTTAGCGCCAGGACTGTATTCCAAGTTGGATTCTCTCAGCCCAGTTCGTTCCTGAGTCAGCAGAGCATATCTCTACTGGTTCGTATCTCCTTAGTCCGCATCATTCCTGGCCTCTGAGCCGAGCCTTTAGAGAGCGTTCAGTAGTTGCTGTTGTCTGTCCGCCATGTTCTCCAGAGTCCTCCAAAAGGAAATCTTAGATTTCTTGAGCAATTTTTGTCCTCTTCTTTAATTTTCTGCTTATACCATATTCTTCCTATTGCAGTAATATCCATATATGTTTCTCACATCACATCACTGTAGAGCTTCTTTTGCAATGGAGACAACAAATTCCACTCTTCTAGGGTGAGCTTCACAGCTACATCCTCAAAGGTCACTGAGTCCATGAAGTTAACATTCTGATGCTTGAGGGTGTCTGAGGATCCTTTGCAGAACTCAGCAAGAAGTCACCGAAACTACATGTGCGGCTATCTCCAGGTTCTCAGCACCCTAAACTTTCGAACCTGGTACGGCCCGGACCCCTGCGGCCATCTTTAGGGCGAACCGCGGGTCCCGCTTGTGGGTTCGCCGCCGCGGCAGCCGCCAGTGAGGGGCGACGTCACCAGGTGTGTGTCTTATTAGCTAGCAGGTCAGTGTCTGTGGCCGCAGTAACAGTTACACAAGCCAGACAGCTAACATTTTCAGCAGTCTGTTCTCTTTATTTTGGAGACCAAAGGTTGGAAACAAGGTGTTTCAGGCTATAGCCTCTTTGAAGGCTCCAGGGGTGAACATATTCCAGTCCTTGGCACTCTGTGGCTCACATTCCTGCAGTGCCTGCCCCATCATCCCGTAGCCTTCTCCCTGGGTTTCTGCATCTCTGCTTCTCTTACAAGAACACCAGTTCTGTTGGTTGAAGCCCCCACTAATGTCCTTACCTTAACTTGATGATCCCTGCAAAGATGCTATTTCCAAATAAGGTCACATGTACAGGGTTGAGTTAGGACTTTGAGGGAGATGTATTTCAATCCATGATACCATATAAAATAACATTCACAGGCTCTGAAGATTAGGTCATAGACACCTTTGGGGACATTAGTTGGCCTTCCACAGTGGCCATTTCAAATTCATTCATCTGGAAAATGTTCATGGAGCATGTGTATTCTGGGCAGATGGGGCAAGACACAAACAAGCAAACAGGACATTAAATTAAGTTGTGATAAACACCAGGACTGGCAAGAGAGGACCCCAGGGGAAGATCGGAGAAAGGCTTCTGGAGGAGACACCAGGCTGAAACAGAGAGGAGCCCTGAAGGCTGGCAGCTCAGGGAGGGGTGACAGCAACAGTTTCTACCCACACCTGTCAGAATTTTTTTGAGCTGCAGAGTGAGGCCAGCTGGAAGCCTTCCACTTCCTGCAGGTGGGACAGGTCCTTATGAGGACCCCCTGCCATGCCCAACCTGTCCTTTTGTGCTGCAGTGCTCCTGCTACCTGTGAATCAAGCCAGGACTGGCTGCTGCCTTCGCCCCTCTGTCTCTATCACAAGGGGTGAGTCCAGCCTACCCCTGTGCCTACATGGACATGTGGAGGTCCCAGTGGACCCTGATATCTGACTCAGCATCCCTTTAGCCCACATATTCTAAGCCAGTGTATATTCAGAGTGAGGTATGCTGTATGAGAGGTATATATGGGGCAACGGAGGTGGGGGTTTATTACAGGAATTAACTCCCAGGCTCACAAGGGCCAAGGAGTCTCACAGTCCACTGTCTGCCAGCTAGAAACCCAGGAAAGCCATGATGACATCCGGTCTGAGAACTGGTTAGTCATGGAGATCAGTCCCTGAGTCCAAAGGCCTGAGAGCCAGGAATTTCAGTGACTGAAGGCAAATGGATATTTTTTTTCTCAAAACAGCGTATTTCTCCTTCCTCCACTTTTTTATTATGTTCTAGCCATCCAGGATTGGATAGTGCCCACCCGTGTGGGTGACGACCATCTTCTGTACTGGGTCCACCAGTTCCAAGTCTCATCTCCTCCAGAACCACCTCCACAGACACCCAGAAATCATAGCTGATCAGTTGTCTGGGTATCCCCATGCTCAATCAAGCTGACACCTACCATCCACTATCACTGAACTTAGCATTATGTCTCCTGCACATCAAGAATTCCAGGCATTTGGGGAAACCCATCATGCCCAAGCTCCTCTCCACTGCTGAGGGTCACCGTATCCTTTACTGTCTAAAGGTCTGTCCTCTGTAAAGGGACAAACTCCAGGCTCACCTGCCACCATGAAAATCTCTTGCTCCTTGTCCTCTGGCAACCCCTACCTTCCCCAGACTGCTCCTCCTCTTCAGCCTGCCTACTCCCTTAGCCAGGAGCTCAGCATCCTCCCGTGTATCAGCAGCAGAAGCCAGTGTGCATGTCAGACTGTCACCAAAGAGGCAGGCGGGGAAATACAACTCAGATCGGAAACAGCTTAAAATAGGACAGAAATCACTGTTCCTGAATTACCTCACTGCTCCCTCCATGAAGTGCATCCTGACACCATCCTTGGTTCTCTGTCTCTCTTTCCCTCTCATTAACCTTATCTCCCACTGAATTCATGAATTTAGGATCCTTGAGGCTGCTTCTGGAGCAGACATGCAGTCTATATGGCTTTCCCATCCAGAGCAGCATAGCATGTACCATTTCATTCTCGAGCCTCCCCTCCCATGATCAAAAGACCCATTTACGGGTCCATCTGATCCATCCTACTCCTCCTTCCTGAGCCTCTCCAAGACTAGACTGACGGGTCCTTAGCAATGGCTTCTTGCTAGCATGTTCCAGATCCAATTCTTGGGCCCTGCTTAACACACATGCTTCTTTTCCTGCACATACAATCTCTCCACATGTAAGGTGGAGGATAATCAATAATCCAGCTGTTCATCTTTATAACGAACCCCAAGAATTCAAGACCCCAAGCTGCTGAGTGCACATCCAGTTGAAGTCCGTGTTGTCTATGTATGAGACTCTACCAACATGCTAGATACCTGTTAGCTCTGTGGACAGGGTGAGTTCCTGCCTAGCTCTGAGGTTCACAGATGAGAAATGCGGGCATTTCTTGCAATAATGGTACTTTATAATTGTTATCATTTTAATTGCATCATGGTAGTTTATTGTTATTATTGTTATCTGGTACACAGACTTTTCCCCTAGTCACCATGGCAGAGTTTTACCTTCTTTCCTGAAGGACCTTTGCAAAAGCAAATTCCCAACATAGAGCCAATCCATTTCCAGCTGGCCGGGTCTCAGTGCCACCTGTGCTCCTGCTGCAGGAGTAGGCTTGCTGTGTGCTCACAGGCGCCCAAGAACTCACATACACATGCGCACACCATGGTGGTTGTTACCTTTCCTGCTCGTTGCCCAAAATCCCGTGGGGAAAGTGGAAGAAGTCTGGGTCCCCAAGCTCAGCTGTTCATTGCTGTCCCCATAACCTGTGTTGGCCTCAGCCATCTGTGGTGACACATGTGGACTGTGGATGTGGACATGGTAACCCAGCTACCTTCTTCCTGAGTATGTGGAAGAGGCCTAATAAGAGGATGTGTGGTGAGTATGCATTCATGAGCATGCACACACATGTATATCAGTGTATGTGTGTCTGAGTTTGCATGCTGGTTGGTTCCATGAGTGTGCGTGTGTGGGCACAGCAGTGTTGCATGAGTGCCTTGCACTCCAGAGGGTCTGCACTCCAGAGTGTTCTGTGTGTGTGTGTGTACCTGTGCATACTTGTACACTCGCCCTTCCTCCCTGCGAGCATTACCACATGCATCTCCAGGCATCTGATTTATTAACCAGGACAATACAAGGAGAGTGGGCCTATTATTTCTGGTGTCCGCATCAGCTCCTGACAGCTTCGTGGAATTGAAATATCTTATTTAATGTGAGTAAGAATCATTTTAAATATCAACTGTGACACTCAAGGACTCGAACCAAAAAGGGCATTGTGTGTTTCCCTGTGTGCTGGAGAAGATGCCACATTTGTTAGGCAGTTATTTTCTCCCCTCTCTTCTTGTCTCTAAAAATCCAATTATCTGTCCCAGTTTCTCACCCCACTGGCATGCCATGCCCTTCACCCTGAGCCCCTCTCCTTATCTCGGAACAGTGTACTCACCAGCCACCTGCTGCCAGGCTAAATCAGGATACTCATGCAAAGACAAGAAGGGTGGGTGTGGGTTCTCCGTGTAATTTCCTTTGCCTCCCCTCCCTACCCCAGCCTCTAGACCTCTCTTGGACCATCTAACTGGGAGAGAAAAAAGCTCTCTGCATCCAAAAATTCATCCACTCTCTGTAGCTGTCACAAAGCCAGAGGAGGCTCTGAGTGCCACTATGGGAAGATCTCCAAGATACGCTGTCACCTGCACAAAATAAGGGGCAGAAAGGGACGCTGAGTCTCCAGTTTATAAAGGGGAAGTATTGAAATTTGAATTTGCTTGCGTTTGCACAAAGAACTCCTGGAAAGATACTCCTGGAAATGAATAGCAGTATGTTTCTTCCAGGGATGATGGGCAGCTGGAGCCCAGGTTGGGAGGGACTTCCTATTGTGTACTTTCCCTTGTATTTGAATTTTGAAGCATGTGGCAATACTTATATTGAATAATATAATAACAAATGAGTGAGTTGTTCTTTAAGAGGCCCTGGGACTGGGTAGGTCCCAATGTACCCTGGCCCCTGGAGCCACACCACTGGGACTCCTCATTAGGTGGAGCATGAAGTTGTTGGTCAGTGAGGAAGAGGCTGTCCGTGGAGCAGCCATCAGGCTCCTCTCCCTGGCTTACACCTTGAGGGTGCAAATGGACGTGGCTGGAAGGCCAGGAATATTTTGGTGAGGGAATCTTGTTCCTCTGAGGCTGGGCATAAAGTCCTTAGTGGATGCCCACTCAGGCAGGGAGGCTTCTGCTATACCACCTTGTTCCTCCCCTGCGCCTCTCCACACACGCCCCACCCGGTATCTTCCCCCAATGACTTATGCTTGCTCCCTCATTCAATAAGAATTTGCTTAACGCCTGGTGATGCACATTGCACATTGCTTGGAGAAGCTCCATCAAAGAGACCATTATTATTCCCACTTTACAGTTATGGAAACTGAAGCGTGCACGGGTTCCTAAATTTCCCAGAATGGGCAGAAATGAAAGTCAAGGTGACGGCTCTCTTATTTGGGAGTCCTGATGCTCCCATGCTGCACTTCCTGCCGCGTGGGTTAGGTCTGGAAGCCATTGCTTCCATCTCTGTCCCAGGTGGATACACAAACAGGGCTGGGCTTATGCAGTTCCCGGCCTGGCCAGCGGCCATGGGTGGGTGGAGTGGGCGAAGCTGTAGACTGAGTGTGTCCTTGTGTGTCATTGTCAGGAGTGTTTCCTGGGTGCTGGGCTCACCGGGCAAAAGACTAACCAACTGCCTCTTTCCCCGAGCTGGGTGCCGGGAGTTGAACTGCAGTTTGTGTAGAGTGAAGTGGGCTGTCTGCTACGAAAGAGAGTGGGTATGAGAGATAGTGGGTGGAACTGCTCCTTTAAATAATGTCACCTGTGAGCCCCAAATGGGCCAGGGGAAGCTCGGGAAGAGGGAAAGGGAGGTTAGGGGAGCAGTGGTGGAGCTGCGCGGCACTGCTGGCAGGCCATCTGCCTCCTGTCACAAAGGGGCAGAGGGAGGCCTGCGGAAGGGACAGACCAACAGCCTGTCACCTTCTTCACGGCCCCAGGTGGCGTCTGGCTTAGATACATGGGCAGAGACTTCCACAAACACTGACTTATTAAAGTTGAAATTTCACCACGCATCACTGGCATCAGCAAACAAGTCCAGGTCCAACGAGTCCCTCGTGCCGTTTTTATAATGTATATTTAAATTATGCACACAAAGTGCATTTTTCAAACTTTATTTTTAAAATAAAAGCAGTATATGTGTACAATAAAGAAAACTCGGATGGTACAGAAAGACATAAAATCAGAAGATAGAATTTCCCCTCCCTGCTCATCCTGGATACTTCTCCCAAAGGAGCGATAACACATTCCGGATGCTCCATCTCAGAAAAATTTTATGTACACGTGGATGTGTTCATGTGATTATACTACATGCATTTGTATATTTGCACATATATATACACACTATTTCAATGTGCTCCAATGGTAACGTACCAAATACTATCATATCATCATAGCACTCTTTGGCTTTTGAGGGGTAGTTTTTATTGGGTTGTTTTTATTGGGTCACTTTGCATGATCCAAAACACAGAACAGGATTTGGGAGTGTGAATTACTCAATGGCAACTCGTGCTATGCCATTATTATTCTTGTTCTTAGTGGCCAATATGATCTTCTTTAGCCCCTGTGTGACCTTCTGACTTTGTTCCCATAATTTCCTCACACCCACGTACCTCTTGGAGAACTTTCTGTTTCACCCTGTATGAGTATTCATTCATTGCAGGGCTGCAGCATTTTTTATTGATCCAATTCTATGTGGATGAAAATTTAGTTTGTGTCCAATTTTTCTTTGTTTATCGCTGTGATTAAAACTAAGGCTACTGGGAACATCTTTCCACATACTTTTATCACATTGTTGCAAGTGTATCCAAAAGGCCAATTCCCGGGAGGTAACTCCTGGGTCAGAGAGTTCAGTATTCAGGCTGGGAGAGGTGTTTCCCCAGGGCTGAGCCCTATGACAGTGCCACCAGCAGACCTGCGGATGCACGCAGCACTCTTGCCTACCTACACTGGCTCTCTCTGAAAGTCACTGACAGTCTGACTTAGAGGGAACATTATCTTGCTTTGCTTCAAATTTCTTTCATCACAACAAAGGCTGAGCATCTTTTCATGAGTTTAGCAGCCATTTCTATTTATTTTCCTCCCCCACCCCAGTGCTTTTTAATTCTATCTGATTCCATTTCTAAAGGTAGAGAGCCCTTCCAGCCTATCTCGGCTTTCACCGCCCCCTCAGGTCGCCCATCTCTTTAGAGAGCCAAGCACTTTCCCCCAGACTGCCTTCTCGCCTGGGAGAGATGGAGCAGCAGCAAGAGTGAGCACTTGGGCTGAGGCTGAGGATGAAGGGAAAGCAGGAGACAGATTTGCCAGAGCTTGCGTGCCTGCTGTCTCCCGTTCATTGCACTGTGCACAGTACCAAGGGACAGGTGAGACGGACAGCCACTGGCAGTGATAAGGGGCATGGGCTGCCAGGAGGTGCTGGATGATGCCACAGAGCCAGAGTGAACTCAGCACCTGCCCAGCTGCGAGCCAGGTATGGGCACACCTAGCATGGCCTTTGGGGTCCTTTGGGACCTGATCTCAGCATGGATTAGCTCACATTCAGGCTTGGAGTCAGGCTCAGGGAGCCCCTGGCCCTGCCTCTTATTGTATGTGAAACTACAGGTCAGTGCCAAGGTATTTAAGAACCTCAATATCTCCTCCTCTGAAATGGGGTACTCCCTCTTCCCTGGTGCTAGTGTGAGGATTAAATCAAAGGTTGTCAAATGCCGAGAGCTATGACAGTTGGTAGCTATACACATACAATAAGAAATATTGGACTAGTGTGGGGGCTTTGCCTAAAATCTAAAGATAAAACTTTTTTAAAGTTTCCTTTATGCTGAAACTAGGTTTTTGTTTTGCCATCTCAGAAATGTCCCTTTTAAATAAAATGCTGACCGTATCTATTTATTTTTCTCTCCCTGGCACTTTTTAATATTATTCCTTTTATTTTTTTAAGTGTTTGTTGCTTGATTCTGTTTTTTTGTTTGGTTGGCTGGTTTTAATGATCTTGGCAAAGTAGAAAGCTGACAGTCTTATGACGATCCCCATTTTTTCAAGTGTTACTGGTCCATGATATCCAATAGTCTGGGAACTGCCGTGTGAAATGAAGAAATGTATGAAAAATACTTAATACAGAGTCCAAAGCAGAGAGAGTGTGCAGAGGTGGGTGGTGGTGTGTCAACACTGGGAAAGTGATGATGGTGGTGAAGATCATGTCACACTGATAGATGTGGCCAGGACTCTTGTAAAGTAAAAGTAGCCATTCTGGGAATCCCAGGCTTGACATGCCCTGGGGACACGTGACAATGAGCTCGTCCACCAAAGCAGCCAGGCAAACTCTCGGACACCTAAGGGCTGAGGAAAGACATCTTAACCCTAACTCCTTATCCTTCTCAGGGCCTTGATAGACTACTGTCCAGGAATGAGAAAAATAACCACCCAGGATCACCAGGACAACTAAGGCCTGGTCCCCAGTCCCCTCCACACTGGGGGTCCCAGCCCCCTATGTTTCACTGTCAGAGACCCCTCCTATGGGCCCTCTCCATCAGTGAGCCCAGCATACACCTGCTCTCCAGCTGCCTTCTCCTCACACCAGACTCTCTGGGTGACAAGTGTGTCTGGAGCCAGCAACCAAAGGACTGGCTTGGTATCATGCATGCAGAATGTGGCCTATTGCAGAAGGCTCTGCCTTCCTTCTGCCAGGCTGTGGTGGAGCAGCCTACGATGTTAAGGAAGGAACAGAGCAATTTACACATTTCCCCATTTCTGTCACCACCACCCATTTCAATTAATATTACAGCACAGCCCAATAATCCAAATCCAGATGCCCTCACCCCTCTCAGTCATGTGCATCACATGCAGGGGAGGACATCACCCTCCAAGAGGCAGACAGGGAAGGTCAGCAATCTCTAAGAGAGCTAACACAGCCCCAGGCAGCCTGGCCACCTCAGAATCAAGGACTCAGGCATGGCCCCTCTGGAGAAGGCTCTGCAAAGACCCACGGCCTATGGGAAGGACCCACTATTTATAAGGACTTTCCTGTGGTCCCATGGCAGAGCCAGGGCAGTGGGGGTTGTGGGTGGTCAAGAGCTCCCTGGTGCTCTTAATTCCAAAAAGGTGACCCTGACCCCAGGCTGACCTCTGTATCCTGCCCTGCCTGTCTTGTTCACTGGCTGTCTTATCTGCCCCGCAGGTATATGATCACCAGCCTGGACCGCACCCACGCTGGCTTCTACCGCTGTGTTGTACGGAACCGGATGGGGGCCCTGCTGCAGCGGCAGACGGAGGTCCAGGTGGCCTGTGAGTATGACAGGGACATGGGGCCCACAACAGATCTTCAGGGTCCACCCCCACCAGTCGCACCTTGGGCAGAGCCAAATCCTCTGCCTTGGGCCAGTGGTTGCCCTTCCCACCCGTCCAAGCAGGTCCCTGCATCTTACCCGTGGTAGGACCAACACTGAGAAAGGATGGAGCTCTCCAAGGCCACACAGCGGACTAGTGGCTCGTGCATGTTCTGGCTCTGTGACCCTGTGAAAGGCCAGTCTAGAGCTCCCTGGCACTCTTGGTTCCAGAAGAGGGTGACATCTCCCTGTGCTCTTTAAATAGGAGCTGCCATTGATTTCTTGAAAGCAGGGGCTTTGCCACTGACTTTTTGCAAAGCTGCTTCAGACATGGGGAGGTCTCTGTAGAATGACCAATTTCAACCTTACAAGCTGCTAAACTCTTGTTAGCAGACTTCCCAGAGCTCCCCTGACCTTGACTTTTCTGTGCTCTGGCTCACTTGGCCCTGGGGCAGCTTGAGGCCCTAGTGATCCTCAGGAGTTTTTAGGGGAAGTTTCAAGTGGGTAAGCCAGAGCTCAGACACGGAGAGCGAAATGATGAGTCAGTGCTGCCAGATGGGCTGAGTGGGCAAAGGGTCAAGTGGCAGGCCCCCTCCAACCTGTGGGGGTGACAGCCTTCTCCCCAGTACCACCAGTCTCTAGGAAGACCGTCTCAGCTGTAAAAGATGGTGTCAAAGGAACCCTGGGGATGAGGGCCTTGCCCCATGACTCAGCATCCCCTACTCAGACCTGTCCCTTCCTCTATTATCTGCTGTCTGCTGGAAAAGGGACGCATTAGAGGCTGTTTCCTTCTGAATCTGTTAGTGGGGGAGGTCCAAGTTCATATTTCAGGATATAGGGGCGTGGGAATTCTTAGTGAGCTCTAAAATTGCACAAAAAGGGACACTCCCTCATCTAGAGCCTCATATAGGGGCAGACGCAGCTAATGCAGACCAAGCTTGCTACTCAGAAGCAATGGAGAGAAATCTAAGAGCAAATCTCATATGAGGCAGAGCGTTGATAGTAATTATAGAAAACAGCCGTAATCAAAGTGAAGGATGCTTGTCCCATAAATCAAAGACATCCAGCTCATGCCCAACCCGTGCCACAGCAGCAAACCTGGGCTCCCAGCACTGGGCTGTGAGCGGCTGTCATTTCCCCAGGATGCCCATGGAGTTTCATTTAGCCCATCTGATGATTCAGTGTGCAGGGCAGGGTGTGACTGGACCTTCACAAAGATTGCATGTGCGTGTGTAGACACCAGTATATGCAGTCATGCTTGTGAGGGTCATTCTACCTTTTCCTTGTGTGTACAAGGAGAATGAATATATATGCAAGTGTGTGCACATGGACATGTACATGTGCTGGAGCATATACTTGAGTCAGTCTTCCTTTCCATTCACTTGTGCATTTGAGAAATATATGTGTGTGCAAGTATGTAGCTCTGCATTGCATGTATCTGTGTGTGCACATGAATGTGTGCATATGCATATATCCATGTATTTGTAGTATGTGCTCCCAATTGTGTGCATGCATTTGTGTGTGTGTATGGATGCACAAGTCTGGGTGGGTCTGTGTCCAGGAGAGAATGATATGGAGGGTTACAGCATGTGCACATGTGTATGTGTGCCTGTGTGTGCAATTGGAAATGCCACACAGGATACCACTGATTCCAGGTTGTGGCAGGGGCAGGGTAGGACATTTTGCTCTAAGCCCTAAGTTTATGTAGATAATAGGAACTTTCCAGAGTTGAGAGCCCCTGAGATGTGATGACACTGCCTCCTGGGTTGGCTGTGCCCATGAAAAAGGGAATGGAAGGGAAGTCATCGTGACTGAGATACTCCTTGCTTTGGGCATGACAGGAATCCAAAAGTCGTAGACTTAGACTCTAACGCACAGTATGTACACACCCCTGCTCATACAGTCGAAAACCCAGCATGGAACACAGGGTGAGTGGTCCTCCCTGGAACCAGAGCAGACAGTTATATGGTCTCTGCCTCAGCCCCACAAGGATCCTCCTGCCCTAGAGCTGCAGGATGGGTGTGGCCATACCATGTGCACCTGTAGAGGGCAGAAGACCTTCACTAAGGACAAATTGAGCCTGGTATTTTCCACATGCTGCAAGGAGGACCTCAGATGGCCTGTTCCCTGTCTCCAGATATTCACAGCCCGAGAAGCAGGTAGAAGGGGCCTTGTGCACCCAGGCACCTTAACCTTCTGCCTGGCACACAACCCTGAACTTTTCTTTCCCCTACACTGCAATCTCAAGGGTTCTAGATCACTCTGGACAATGCTGGCAATAATGACCCAGGTTTAATGACACATGGAAGCCTGGCCAAGCATGAGGGACACCCAGGACTCTGCAGTTGGTGAGATCCAAGATGTAGGTGAAAGGCTTGGAGAGGACACATTACAGGGCTGACCACGTGACCTGGTGAGAAGGTGGGCTTTGCAGCTGGACCACACTGGGACTACACGTTTGTCCTTGATCCCTAGGGAAACAACTGACCCTCTCTGAGGCTTACACAGCTCAGGTACCTCATCTATAAAATGTATTTAATAATCCCTACTTGCTATGTTCACCCTATGTTCTTGAGCTCATAAATGCCAGTGTACCTAGCCAGTGCCTATATATAACACACTTCAAATCAGTGCTGGTTACTACTGCAATTAATATTCCATGTTATCATTTTAAGGAGAGAAAAAGCAAGCCACAGAATGCAACGGCTTCCCACATGCTCTCCTGGGAAAATGCTCAGCATGGAGCCAGCACCCTCTCCTGTCTCTCTGTCAACTCACACAGTGAGATTCCCGCTCTGCTCCTTTTGCCTTCTCAAAGCCATGGGTCACCCTGAGCTCCAGGCACCTCCTGGCTATGGCCATGGCCACAGTTCTTACCATGTCCCCACCATCTTTCACTGGGCTGCTGGCGCTGCTAAGCTGCACAAATGTGGTCACAGTCCCATGGCCAAGAAATGGGACACCCTGAAGGGCTGAATGAGGGAGGGGGAGGACTTAGGTTTGTTGATTTGTGGCCACCAGCTGCTGGTCCCCTAAACCACAATGGGCCCCTGGTACTGCACATGGCTTTGCAGATCTAGATGTACTTTCCTTCATACTGCCATAAAGTGGAAACCACTGTCTGCAGTCCTTTGGGCCCTAAATTAAGGGCTCTACGGGAACCCTAGAAAGTCCTAGAAAGTTCCTGGCCCTTGAGGAAAATGTTCATCTCAGCAAGTAAAGACAGTTTCTCCTGGCCTGGTAGCTGCAGTGAGGTGAGGAAAGGATCCTTCTCTTGCTGGTAAACCTATCTTGTCCCATGTGGCTTCTCCCTCTAGTTGTAGGTGGATAATCCACTGTGCATAGCCCCTGGCCTGGGGATTCTTGATGCAGGGAGGGATGAGACCCAGCCTGGGTCACCTCACGCATAACAGCACTCTGTTGGGCAGCACACAGCATTGTCTCTGCTGCTTATCCAGCCAGCAGACTGAAGTCCCCCCATCCCCATGTTACAGATGAGGAAACTGAGGCTCACCTGGGTTATATAACATGTCTAAGCACGAAAATGCTGGGGCCAGGATTCAAACCCATGGCTCCCTGGTTCCAAAATAGCCTCATTATGCTGCTTGAGAGCAAGAGGAGAAAAATCAAGAGGAGTGGGTAGGTGTGAAAGGAGACCCGCTGGGGTCCAGCTCAGACGGAATCATTCGGTACCTGGGGCTACAATATTCCATCCAACCCTCCCTGCAAAATGATGCTGCCTCCACCTGGGATGAATGCTGGTTAGCGGCACTGGGGCAGAGAGGTCTACAGCTCACATGATTTTCACATGGCCTTGGGCTCTGTAGCGTGCTAGGACACAATCCTTGTACCTTAAATAATGACCAGGCTTGAAAGTGGAGTTCAAAAGCGTGAACTCTAGCCCTCACCAAGGACCTAAGCAGCTTAGGATTCTTGGATCATCCCTTTTGCTCTGGGCCTGAGTTTCCTGGTGTGTAAGATGAGATCTATTTCAGCTCTGTGTTAAGGTTAAATAACTTCTCAGCTGAAGGACGGAACAGTTCAACAAGGAACCCAGAGTCTGCCCTGTTTGAGAATGTAAGTTTTGTGAGCCACTACATGTCAAGATGAAGAAATCAAGGCTCCAAGAGGTTAAAGGACAGCTCCAAACCCCAGAGCCAGTATCTCTCATTTCTTCTGTCTGTTAGGGTGTAACCGTGAACCTACCCTTGAGCCCTCGGTCACATGCTAGCTCACATCTTGCAAGCTGGGTGACCTTAGCCAAGTTCCTTAACTTCTCCATAGCTTTATGTCCTTGTATATAAAAGGAAACGCTACCACGAGCCCTTCCCTGCTTGACTGAGTAACTGCAAGGATTAATGAATTGATGCTCACAAACCATTGCAAATGGACCCTCTCCTGGGTGACACTAGGGGAGAGCAGACTTCTGTCCCTCCAAGATGTCACCCAGGAAAGGCAATGTAGAATAGACATTGACAGCTTTCCACTCTGTGTACCCAAGCAGGGCCAATCCCTGCCTCCGCTCTGCTGTGCTGGGCTGGGACTGAGGAGGCAGATGCAGCAGACGGTATGCAGTCTAAGAAGCTCCCTTATTCGGTCCTTAATCTGAGCTTGCATGACTTTGTGAGGTCCTCACTTGCCCAGCTCGATCCTGGCCCTGCAGCTCTCCAGGCTTCTGCCTCTGCTGCCTGTCCCTCTGTCTTTGTGAGGGGGAATAGGGCGCAGATCCTTCTTCCCGAGCTCCCCCTCTCTGACTCTGTCCTCTTCCCCTGGGACGGTTTTGTCCCGTTCTCCAAGCCAGTTCCTAGTGGCCGCTGCCCGGTGCACCTCTTTCCAGGGGTTCCAGACCCGGGCAGCCTGCACCCTGGCTCCCAGTCTCTCCACAGAGGGCCTACGAATTGGGTTCTAATGAGAAATTAATAAGGCAGCTGCGCTAACAACTAATGATAATGGCAAAGTCGTTACAGAAAGATTTTTACATGGTTTTAATTACAGCAATTAAGAGGAAGTCAATAAAACATCTCCCCCCCCCAGCACCGTTCCTGTCCCCACACAGAGCCTGTTCTTTGTATTTTTAAAGTCCCCATAAATTCTTGGTGTTCAGTGAATGTGGAGAATGGCCAAGAGGATTGGAAGAGCTCTCCAGCATCCAGAGACTTCCCTGAGCCTTCGGGTTGCCATACCCAGGCCCTATAGGAACCCACGGGCATTGCGATGTCCTCAGCCCTCACGGGCATGGCTCCAAAGTGGAAGTGCCCACCAGCACCAGACCCAGCCACACCCTGGGGCAAGGGCCCTGCCCACCCCAAGAGCCAGGCCTTCTTCCCCTGTAACCAGCAGCGTGGCAGCTCCTCGCCCATAGTGGGACGGACCTATGGGATCGGCTGCAGTCCTGGGGCTGGGGCAGTGCCTGAAACACCTTCATGGGCTGCTTTTCCTTCTTCCCGTTCTTAGGCGGGAGCACTGGTGCAGGCCAGCAGGGACACGCAGCCACTCAGGAGCCATCATGGCATCTGTCTGCTCATCCACGCTACCTGACTACTCAAATCGCTCTTTAAGAGCTGTCATAGCTGCATGGTGCACTGCTATAGGCCTAGCACTATTCTAGGCTTGAAGACACAATAGAGGAAAAAACCAAGAGTCTGTCCCTGTCTCAGTGAGTGTAGTGGGGAGGCAAAAGCTAAAAGTGAATATAGACTATTATATGTGAGGCCCTTGAAGGGAAATAGAGGAAAAATGAAGACAAGAAGGATGGGAGGTGGGTGCGGGGCTCTTAATTGATACCGTTTGGAGGGTGATTACTCTGTGGAGGTGACAATGAGCTGAGTCTCAGAGGAAGAGGGGAAGATAAAATTCCTGCTCAGGGAACAGCAAGTGCAAAGGCCCTGAGGGAGTCCTGGGGTTCTGAGGCTGGGGTGATTAGAACAGCATGAGGAAACAGAGAGTAGAAGGAGTTGAGCTGAAGAGATGGGCACCCTAAGCTGTGGTCAGAACAAGGCAAAAGTCACGGGGCAGAGGTGTGGTAGGTCTTGTTGGAGGAAGACAGGTTTTCATGACAAACATGTGAAACCACAATGAAATGCTGTTCTATGTCCATCAAACCGGCAAAACCCAAGAGTCCAATCAGACCGCTTAGAGTGGGAACCCACATCACTGCTGGCTGGAGTGTAAGCTGGCAAACTGCGGAAACGTGAGCCACTGTTTGACGTTATGGGTAAAAATAACATGCATACACCCTACAGCCCAGCTGCTCTTTTTGGAGTCACAGCCCCTAGAGACCCTCACAGCCTGTGTGCCAGATAGCCCCAAGAAGCCATTCCCATTCATAGCAGCAGAGCACAGCGTGTGGATCAGACCGGGAGGGCACAGCACTGTGTCACCACGGCCCAGGGAACTCCACGCAGCCATAAACATGCCTAAATTAAAGGCAAGGGCCTAGCTAGACTGTCACAAAATCATGCTGCCCCAAAAAGCATATTACAGAAGGCTTCCCCCCAACACACAAAATAACCCCAGGGGTAAGCAAGCACTTTAGTCACAGGTTGTTTCAGGAGGCCCTGAATTTGGGGAGATGAGAAAGAAAGCTTGGCCACCGTCACCACCGCGTTCAGGAGAGTAATCAGCCCAGGGCAGGGTGCAGGGCAGGGACCCCAGTAAGCGGACAGCATTTGGCAGTGATCTGGCTTTTCTGTGGGGTGGTTGGTATATGAACATTGCTTTATTCTTCTTTTTAAACTATCCGTGGAATTCTATTCACTCTTTTGTATGCATGACATAACTCACAAGTTTAAAAGGATTTAAAAAATAAAGAAAAGCAGCGACCATATTTTGAAGTGGAATACATAATTTACAGAACCTTTTAAGCTATAATAAAGAGTCAGTTATAGGCCACATCCAGCGGGGCCCCAGAACTACACTCCTTGCTCTTGGGGAACTTGTCAGCTTGGCCCTACAGGCGCGTGTATCCACTTGCCATTGTGGCAGGCACGGGAACACATGGCACTTAGGGCACTGCTGGAAAGGAAATTTTGTCTGTTCCTGCCTGAGTCTGAAGAGTCCCCCCAGAGCCCTGGGCACCACCTTTGTGCCCAGCCTTCCTCTAGTCTGTCACCCTGCATGGATTGGCTGTACCAGCTCCCTCTTAGCAGCCCTCACCACTGCTGTGCAGTTGTTCATGAACATGCATGAGCACGAGACAGATGTTGCCTGCTCAGGCAGGGGCTCCCTGAGTGACCTAGGAGGCCCGTGTGACCAAGTAGATGGAAGGAATGGAAGGAATAGCAGGGCTCTTGGGCCTGGGAGCCTCAGTGAATGGAGAGATTATAAATGGAGGAGTCGGGGAGGATCCATGCAGAGCTTAGATGACCAGGACAACTGAGCCCATATAGATGTGCATGTATACAACTATCCACTGCGTGATAACTACCCATCTCGCTAACACATGTACATAGTGTGCACATATACACATCCATACAGCCATCCATCCCACTATACAACCACTCACGCACCCACACATACAGTCACACAACCATCTACCTGCCACATATAAAACATACATACGTACAACCATCCATCCACCCCTGCCACTTATCCCACCGTACAAATATACAGACAGACTTCCAGCCATCCATTCATTCACTCTTCCATTTACCCAACTGCTCACTCCTCCATCAGTCAATATTCATTAAAATGGAGCTTGTTATGTTTTGAGGATTGAATGAGATAATGCACACAGCCATCCATCCTGAGCAAACAGTCCTCCACGCAGCCTCCTCTGTCCAGCATCCATCCATACACCCAGTAAACCCGCACCCTGCCCTAGCGACCTCTCATTTTCCCCCACTGCTGCTCCCCTTACCTCCCGGCCCTCACAGGCTTATTTCTACTGGGCCCAGACTGGACCTCTGGACCCCTGTACACACCCTTGCTGAACACCTCCAGATTCACGTCTTCACCGCGCCTTCCTCCCTACCTCAAGCAACTTTCCTTGCTATTTCCCCTCAGGGGTTCCTCCCCGCCCGGATTTTAGCTCTACAGAGCATGGACCAGGTCTTCCTCCAGCGCCCACCACAGGTCCTAGCTGAGCCACAGTGAGGCTGTCCAAGGAGCTGCTGGCGATGGTGCTGGCCGAGGTTGGAGCCCGCTGTGTGCAAAGCACGAGCCTGGCCTCTGCGCGAGGTTGACTCCTGAAGGACCTCACCAAGCTTGCGGTTTAATGGGAGACAGGGAAATCCGTGGGCTGTAAGGTAGGCAAGAGGCAGGGAGGGTGTGCACAGGGAGGCTGAGCCAGGCCAGCCCTGGTGTTTCACACTGGACACGGTGTTGTGTCGCATAAGCCCTCCCCTCGTCGACCAAAGGGAGCCTCATACAAACAGCAGAAGGAAAACACTATTACAGCAAAATTGCTCTCCATTGTTTAAATACATCTGAGTCCTGTGAAAAGTTTCTTAAATAGATAGAATTATTGAAGAACTGAAATCAGTGTGATTTATTGATGTAATTTTTATAGACAGAGCCAAGTAATGGAAATTAATAAACCACTAAAAACATATATTTATTCAAATTGAGCTTGTCAGGTTATTGGGAGGATTAAATGAGATAATGCAGGGAAATAGACCCAGAAAGAACCTGGCGTGGGTTAAGTGCTCAACAAATCTGTTTTTTAATTCTGTTTTGATAGTTTGGGATAATCTTTATTGAAGAGGTGATATTTAAAGCTAAACCATGAAAAATGTATAGAATTCCCATATTTTGATACTCAAAGTATTGGGTACAATTTTCACCACTTTTATATACTCTTCTAGGTTCTATGCTGAGTGACAAATCACTGCAGGATGCACTGGTGTACAGGTTCTGTGACTCTGGAGTCTGGACAGGGCCCAGCAGGGACAGCCTGTCTCTGTTCCGTGATGGCTGAGGTCTCAGCTGAGACATGTGGGCTGCAGGCTGACGTCACCTGAGGCCTCACATGTTTGTTCAAATGTCGGGTACTGATGCTGGCTGTCACACTGGCTTCTGTTCCCTACCATGTGGCCTGTTTCTGTGTCTGCTTGGGCTCCACTGTGCTTCCTCAGGACAGTGGCTTGATGCCAATGTCTGGCGAGTGAAAGCCAGGTAGAAGCTGCACGTTTTTGATATCCTAGCCTTGAAAGTCACACCGCACCACTTCCAGCATGTTCAATGGGAGGAAAAGACACAAGCTCCCAAGACCCAAGGGGAAGGTACATAGGCCAGCCACCCCAGAGGGAAGGGAAGAGCATCAGACTCATTGTGCAAAAGACATTTGGAGAGGGAGATAAATGTTGATACATTCATCTTTCCAGTGATTCAGCCTTGTACACACAGATTATCTCACGTGCTCCTCAGTTTAACCTATGGAGAAAGTACATTTTTAAAGTTTTAATTTTGTAGAAGAAGAAATTAAAGCTTGCCAAAGTCAAAAGTTTTGCTCAGTGTCATAGTTTACAAGTATTAGAGGTAGGATTTGAACTCCAGTCTCAAAGTGACCTGAGCCACATGGATATACTGCCTATCTAATTTACAATAAGAATGCCAATGGTACTTTCCATCTTTTGAAACTCTATTACGGCTACATCAGGATGCTATAGAACTATAGAATGTCAGTGACTCATGGCCTATCCTGGTGGCATTTCAAGCAGGTTGCTCAGCAAAAATAAAGGCCCTGAGATGGGAAGCACAGCGTATGTAATTCATGGTGGCAGGACATGGTATGGGCCCTAAGGCAAGAAAGGTTGGGTGAGGTCCAGCTAGGTGGGACCCTGAATCCAGCCAAGGAAATCCAGATGTGATGCTGACGTCTCCAAGCAGGCCAGCCTGATCAGAAAGTTAATCAGGAACCGTGCGTAGGAGGAAATGGGATATAGACCATGCTGGGAGTCAGTGGCTGGAGGCAATGGGACTTAGCTTGTTGGAAGGACTATGACAGCCTGGGGTCTTGGTTCATAAGAGTGATAGCCCATACAGAAGCTGAGTACCTTGTGGAGACAGAAAGGAAAAACACACCAAAGACTTCAAGGGTTTTAGCTTAACCTACTAGGGCAGGGTGGTGGCGGTGGTGGAAGCAGCAAACAGAACCAAGAGTGGGAGAAGGAGGACTTGTCCGGGAGGTGATGCAGGGCCTTCCTGATGAAAACACCCAACAGACTGCTGGAAATTGCACCTCGGAGCTCAGGGAATAGCTGGAGAGGAAACGCGAGTCATGTGCAAAGAAGTTTCAGTCAAGACCAAGGGGACAGTGTGGCCCCAAAGAGAACCAAGTCCAGGGCTTTAAGGAACAAGAAGGCCAGAGGTCTCCAACTTGGGTGAGCAGGGAAATCAGCAAGGCAAGGAACAGAGACCCAGGGGCCTAGTGGCAGGGCTGTTCATTGCCTAGGGAGGAGGAAGGGGAGACACTAGTGGGTGAGCCAACCCGCAGGTGACTCAGATGAGCGACACAGGAGAACCCTGGGCTGTCTGCAGCCAAGATGGTGTTCTTGGCCCTGCCTGGAGCTTCTCAGAGATTTTAGAAACACCAGTGCCTGGGTCCCACTCACCCTGATGGTTCTTCCTTTGGGAAAACTAAAGGTTCTAAAGATTCACAGTTCCTGATTAATTTTCTGACCACACTGTTGGCTTGTTTTGAGCATCTCTTTGTTGATCCAGGAAAGTGTAGATCCACTTTCCTGGTTTCAGGGTCCCTCCTAGTTGGACCTCATCTAACCTTTCTTGCCCTAGAACCCACACCATGTCTCCCACCATGTCCTCTCACTAAGGAGCAGCCAGGATGGAGAACTCTAAGGGGAGGAGAGGAAGAAGAGGCCACGGTGTCACGGAGTTGAGAAACAATAGCTGCCACGGTTAGAGGAGTCTACGTGGCTTAGGAGAGGAGACCCCTTGGTTAAAGAGCGACCATGAGGAAACTAAGGTCCAGAATGTATGGTCTGTGCCCCTTACTACACACAGGCCTGTGGCCCTGGGAGTGCCGGCCAAACACTTCGTAGGTCAGAGCAGTGGTGGGGAACCTGTGGCACGCACCTGCAGCAGCCTGCCTATTATCATTGAAAGCACTGGGTTAGAGGATGGAGTGGTGCACTGATGCAGGATGCTCCCTGACTGGAATTCCCTTCCCCACACCCTGTACCAATGAAATCAGAAGCTTTGTTTGGGGGTTGGGAGGTGAAGCGCCCAGCAGCACTGTTTAACTCTTCAGGTATTCCTGATACAGGAACCAGATGCACAGTGCATATCACAGATGAACCTGGACACTCATCGAGGGCCTCCTGATAGGTTGCTGGTTCTGGTCCAGTGGTTTGGGTGGGCTGAGACTCTACGTGTCTACTGGGCACCTGGATGGTCCCCGTGCTGTAGGCCCATGGACTACACTTGCATTAACGAGGATGCACACTGATTTTCAAGGGTATGGTAGAATCTCCATGCCCCTTTCCAAAACCCCTGACCAGGCCAGTGCTGTGAGAATCAGTCCCTCTACTCCAGCCCCAGCTCAGCAAGCAGCCAGGGAGCCAGAAAAGCCTCCCATGTGTATCCTCTGCTCTCTGCTTCCCTCCTGGTTGACAGAATATCAGAACCAGGATAAATGCTCTACCCTTTTCCGCCAAGGAGCTAGTCATGCTTTGAAAAGAGCAATATGGTGTTTATGTTTGCACATATGCACAGTTGCACACACAACACCCCCCAGGCACCGAGGGGGTTCCTCTCCACAACACAGCCCTTTATGAGGGTCCAAGACCCCAGATGCTCCAGTGTACCCCCAAGAGCACAGAAGACGTGCCTCACACCTACGCCCCACTGTGCCAAAAGCAGTGCCATAGGGCAGAGCAGAAACGGCAGCCCAGCTCCAGAATTCCATGTCTGAGTTCCTTCCTAGCCACATGACCTCGGACAAGTTAATTAACCAGAGCCATTTTAGTGGTTTTTTCACTTATAAAAGGTGTGAAATAACGATCAGCCTCTCGCGGCAGTTGGACAAATCGATTGGTTCAAGGATATATGGATACATGTGGATATAAATGGATGTAAAAACCAGACTTGTGAAGCAGGGTATGTCACAACCTTGGAATGGGGTGAGGTACTGTGACCGCATGACATCCTCTTGCTGTGTCATCTTGTCTGTCTCATACTGTCCTGCTGCTGCAGACACTGTCCCCAGGAACCAGGCACTTCCTGAGGCCACTGATCCTGTTTACCTTCTCCCACTGCAGACATGGGGAACTTCGAGGAGGGTGAGAAGTACCAAAGCGTTTCCCATGGAGAAGCTGCTGTCATCCGCGCCCCACGCATTGCCAGCTTCCCTCGGCCGCAGGTGACCTGGTTCCGTGATGGTCGCAAGATCCCACCCAGCAGCCGCATGTGAGGCACTGCCCTACAGGGACAATGAGGGAGGCTGGCCCTGGGGAGGAAGGCTGGCCAGGTACTGCACAGAGCCCTTCTGCAGAAGCCTGTGTCTGGGACAGGGCTAGTCTCAGGACCTCCTGGGATGGGGACATAAGTGTAGTTTACAAGGGACTGTCTTGGAATCTACCTGTGAGGACTTGGGACCCCCTGGGGATCCCGGGGCATTGCCTCCATGCTCAGCTGGAGAATAATTCTCCAAAAGTATCTAAAACACCCAAACATGCACACACGCACACACACACACACACAGGCCCAGAGGCCCAGAATTTAAGCCAGCAGTGCTAGGGTGGTGGCAGGCTAGGCATCTCCACTGCAGTCCAGTGGGTGTGATAGGTGTGCAAGGACATGTGTGTTTTGGCAGTGAGGATTCGATGTGGCCAGGGGAGGCCTGGGAGAAAGATATGTAGTGCTGTCAGTTTGCACAAGGATCCTGTGTGCGCCCCTTTGCCTTGGCCCTGGCAGCCTGGCTCGTAGGCAGGAGTGGCAGAGCCAACACTGCTGCCCACCACAGAAGGCCAGGAGCACAGCGTTCCTTCAGAAGACCCTGCCCTCGGGGTCCTGAAGCCAGCCGCAGACTTTCCTCTCTGTGCCTCCAACTCCCCTGGACCCCCAGAAAGATTCCTCCTGCCCTGCTGGGCTTCCTCTTAGAGTGGGCCCAGCCTGTCATTCCTATGGAGAGTGGGGGAGAAGGCAGACGGTCCTCAGCTTTGGGGCCTGTTAAGTTCCGGGACAGGAGAGCAGTAACACAGCGTGGTCCTAGTGATGATAGTGGCGGTTGTTTATTGAATGACTGCTGTCGTCTCAGGACCAGGCCGAGCACATGCACATCTCTTCTCCGAGAAACTCCTCTCCCAGTCTCTTCTCTTTCCCATCCCCAGAGCATCTGCTGCAAGGCTAGTTGCTGACTGGATGACTCTCACAACTGCTGCAGGAATTGGTTGGCTTTATCCTCGCTGTACAGACAGTGCAGTGAAGCTCCCAGAGTTGAACTCCTTGGCCAAATCTCATAAAGCTAACTCCAGCCTTGCTGACTCTAGGTCAGGGTCTGTAATTCTTGCCTTCTGTGAAACCTATGTGTGAACAGGCACACAGACTTAAAGAAGGGACTCTACTTGGGAGAGCTAGTCCTGGCACAGAAATTCGCAACCTGGCTAACTGTGGAACTCATTTGGGAGCTTTGGAATCTACTAAGGCATTCTAATTTAATTGAAATGGGCCATAATATGGTCATCAGAATTGTTTAAAGCTCTCTATGTGATTCTAATATGCAGCAAGTATTGAGAACCTATTATGTATCAGTCACCTCTAGTCTCCAATAGTGCTGTATAACAAAACATACCAAGTGCTGCTAAAACAATGAAGATTTGCTGTATTTGTCTTAGGAGTCTGCAGGTTGGTGATTGAGACTGAGCTTGTCTGGGTGCTTCTTCTGGTCTTGGCTGAGATCAGTTTTCTGCAGATAGCTGGATGGCTGCAGGCTAGATGACAGATGACTTGGCTGTCCTCCACATGTCTCATTCTCCTGCCACTTTGCCCTCACATGTTCTTGGGCAATTACAGAGAAGCAAGAGAAGAAGCAGAAACATAAATTCTGAGCCTTTGCTAACGGCCCACTGGCCAAAGCAAGGACGTGGCAGAACTCAGATTCAAGAGGTACTCTGTGTCCATCCCCTGCACCTTGCCATTGAGGAAGAAGAGCATAGGCACATGGCACAGGGTGACAGAGAGTGAGGGAACAGACTGGAGCAGCACCACAGCTTACGAGGGACTCATACTGTGAAAGTCAGTGTGTCAGATTATGCTGTAGAATGTGGCTCCACACAGGTGCTGGTGAGGGGAGTCCCAGCTCTTCTAACTCCCTTCTGAGGCTGCCCACACATATTGGTGAGGGCATCCTGTAAGCGATGGGTCAGTAATGGCTGCGGGGAACACCGCAGACATAGTAGAAGTGCCAGAATGCCCCTGCACAGCCAGGGTAGACATTGCTAGTCAATCATGATGCTCTTTCCCATGAGTCTGAATGGGGCCTCAGAATCCTTTTCAACACAATATTGTCCTTTTGCTAGCACCTTCCACCTCCTTTTCTTATCTCTGGCCCCTCTCTTTTCTGTCTTTCTTTCTTGCCTCTCTCATTCAGGATAAAACCACCCTGGCCTGCACACACACACTTGCACATTTGCTGATCACCCACTCCTGTCCCTCACTCAGTCTACCAAGTACATGCTAGCACACCCGGGGCAGCTTTACCTTGGTGATTACCATAGAGTAATACTCAGCACTGAGCAGAAAGGAATCCTGGAGGCAGGTCCCGAGGGGCTGCATGTCTGAGCTCTGTATCTGATGAGTGCAATCAGCCAGAGAGGCTACAGGCCGAGGGAGGTGCTGCTGTCTACACAGGGCCATTGCTACCACCAAGCCGGACAAGGATTAGTGCCACCCCATGAACCTCAGAGCTCACTATTGAAAAAGAAACAAGATTCCTAACAGAGATGCAAGCTGTGGACTTTGGGCGCATTCTAGGATGACTTACTTTATTCCTCATTAAATGACAGATTGAGCTCCTACTGAGCAGAGAAGGGAGACAGCCGAAGAGGAGCAGTTGTAGAAAGTGGACAGGGATTGGACCTATCAGAGGAACCAGAAAGGGCCTAAAAACATGAGGTCAAAGGTATTTCCGTAAAAAATAACCCATCCCCCCCAGAGTTGAGCACAGCTTTCTGTGCCCCCCAGAGACTTCCCCCAGCTTCCCACATTGCAGGTACATTTGGGTACGGTAGCATAGATGCCATCCCAAGGGCCACAAGCAGCTGTGTGCATGCTGGCAGTGAACCATGGTGTTGTTCCTTGCCTGTGTATCAAGGGGATGGTCATCACACGGATGGCTGCAAGCCCAAGAACTTCCTTGCCCTCGTTGGGGTCAGTGAGGCGAGGAAAAGGCCTCTGGGCCTTCGGTTTCACTCCATGCTCAGAGCTCAAACCCATACCCTGCAGGGTCCAGGCCCAGCTGCTGCCCTGCAGGCACTGGGAGGAGCAAAGCTAGCTGCAGTACTAGGCAGATCCCAGGCCCCAGCGCTCGAACACAGAAAGTAATGTGTAGCACATTGAACGTC
Organism: Cavia porcellus; assembly: GCF_034190915.1. NCBI lineage: Eukaryota > Metazoa > Chordata > Mammalia > Rodentia > Caviidae > Cavia > Cavia porcellus. The sequence continues at coordinate 25,337,766 of NW_026947515.1, forward strand.
CTACCTTGGCTACAGGGCAGGGGGCTGTTCCCTTCACACAGCTGCTCAGGGTGCAGGCTGCTGGGGCTCTGCTGTCAGCCTTCCCAGTCACCCTGCTCTGACAGAGGAGAGGGTGCAGCAGGAGAACAGTGCAGGGTCCCTGTGGGCCAAGTCTGGAGCATGCATGTCCCCTCCCCCACACTGCCCTGGACATGACAGGAAGCTGGAATCCAGCAGCAACAGTCCTCTCCAGGAGGGAAGCCGGAACTGAGCTGGCCATCTCTGCCTGCTCAATGTCCGTCCCACCTAGGACAGGCTGTCTGCATGGATCAGTCCATTTTCCATGGCCAGGCAGGGTAAAGGGACAAGGTTTATGTCAGCCAGTGATTCTATAGGTCCAAGATCAAGGGACCATATGTGGTGTTGGCCTTCTTGCCTGGCAGGGTGGCACGGGGTGTTGTATAACAAGAGACTGGGAGTGCTCATGAGTACGTCTGTCTGTCTGGCCTCCCTCTTCTTTTCAAGCCACCAAGGTTTATTCACGGGGCTGCACCCACGACCTCATCTAATCCTAATCAGCTCTCAAAGGCCCCACTGCTAAATACCATACCTGGATTAAGGATTTTAATGCCTCCCAGTGTAGCTTACATATGAACCCTTAGGGGACGCATTCAAACCACATCAAAACCACAGTACTTACTCAACCATGCCACCCAGAGATTGTCATTTCCCCCAAGGGGGCTGACCTGTGCACCATGAGACTCTTGATTAACAACATTCCTGGCTTCCACCACTAACTTTGAGTAGCACTTCCATGGCTATGGCAACCAAAAGTCTAAACATTGTCAGTGTCCCCTAGAGGACAAGGTCATCCCTGGAGAACCACTGAGGTAGAAAAACTATCATAGTGTAAAAACATAGCTAAAGAACGGGACAGGCTGTGAGCAGCCCTCTTGATTCATCTATAGCTGTGTTCACTGGAAGCCAAAGGGGGTTCCAGATGCGCAGGTGAAGACAGTGGACTTGCAGGGTGCCTCGCTTAGACCCAATGCACTGTAGCCTGGCAAAGGATATAGCTGAATGCTGGCCTTCAGGATGCCAGTGCATTGCTACCTGCAAAATTTCCTCCATCCTGAAGCCAGATTGGACCAGGTGAGAACTATGGGCAGGGCCTGCCAGTGTGTGTCCCCAGCAGCTGGAACCTTAGTTCTGTTCCTCAGCTCATACCCTGCCCAACCACCCTGTACCCAGCAACTCACAGCCCAGACTCCCTCCCCTGGCCTTCAGCCCAACCACATGCTACCCTTAGGGACAGAGTTCCCCTGCAGGAGGCTCACAGGTGTGAAAATGGTCACCATCCTGGTCCTGTCACCTTTAAAATATTTTAGCCTGGCTCTGTTCCATTTCCTACCATCTCATTAGCTGGGGGTAAAAAGAGCTTTCCAGGAAAAGAAAAAAATGGGTATCATTAGAGCCTCTATGCATGGGAGAGGGTTTCCCCACCTCCTGCCCAGAGCTCCATTGATGGGACGGGTCCTTGTAGGTAAAGGCACCGAATCAGGAGACGGACACAGCACATTCAGGCTGGAAAGGAGCTGGGCTGGAGAGGCATTAGCAGGGATGTTTATTTGAGAGCCTGCTTAAAACTCTGTAACATTCACCTAATGGGAAAATTTGAAAAGAATTCAACTGGATTTGTCCTTGTTAAACTAACATTAAGGATGTTTAACAGCTGTCTCGGGCACATCGCATTACAATCCGGAGATAGACTTGGCAAACTAATGGTTTTGTTGTCATCAGGAGAATGGGTGAAAGGCGTGGGCAGCACGGGGTGGGCAGCGCTGCCCACACTATCGCATCTGCATTAAGGACCCCAATTTCTCTGACTGGGGGACTCGGTCTGCTGAGGGGCTGCATGATGGGAACTCAGTAAAGGGAATGCCCTGGGGACAACTGGCCCATTTCAAGCCCCGTGGCACAGCCTACCTTTTGTGTGTCCCATTAGCCAGAGCAGCTGGTCCCATTCATGTTCTCAAGCATCAGGAAAGGGGAAACTAATCCCCAGGCAGGGGACTAGAGGGAGACAGGACTCTAGAAGTCTGTTTCGGGCAACCTGTGGTTTTTGAGTCAGCCTACAAAAGGTCTGGGGCTAAGACAGCAGTGGAATGGTCCTGCACATTTCTGGGTTCATTGCTATTGCTCATCATTGACTCATTTGTTTCATGAACACATTTTTGGTGCCTGGGTGCTCTGATGGGGAATCAGCCTCACGAAACCATCAAGGCTGTGTCACTGGAAAAGGCAGAATTCCATGTCCCTGGGGTGGGACTAGGAAGATTTCACAGCCTCTGGCTGTCAATGTACCCAATTTTAATCTGACACCAGCACCCAGAGATTGTTGGGGCTCGCTGCCTACTAGTTGTGGGTGGGGTTTGAACAGCGAATGACTGGAATAGAGGTTTGCTACCTCTCCTCTTTCCAGCTGAAGTGAGTCCATCAGGCCTGCATCCTCAGGTCCTGGCTCGCACTCCCGGGAGGCTCCAAGCCCCTCCAGTCCCTGTGAAGGAACCCTTTTCCTCTTCCCAGAGCCATCACGCTGGAGAACACCCTTGTCATCCTGTCAACGGTGGCTCCTGATGCAGGCCGCTACTATGTGCAGGCTGTTAATGACAAGAACGGAGATAACAAGACCAGCCAACCCATCACTCTCGCCGTGGAGAGTAAGTAAGCACAGGGACCGGACGTCTCAGAGCGGGTCATTAAATCTCGGGAATGGTGCTCCAGGGGGTCATTGGGAAGATGGAATGGAGGGGGTGGGGGCTGCGGGTGGCAGCAGGGAGCTCTCCCGGGGAGGAGAGCGCAGCTGGGTGCTGTGCTTTGGTGCGAGTACCAGAGATGCTCGGAGAGTACTGGGAGCTGGTCTGAGACCCTGCAGCAGGAGATGGGACTATTCCCAGAGCTGTTAGCAGAGCCACTGAGCCCAGGGAGGGGAGAAACAGCAGGAGACAGTGTGCCTGTGTGGACCACAGCCATCCCGGGCTCAGGTGCTGACAGAAAGCACTCCAGGAGATCAGAAGCCCTTTTAAAAAAAAAAAAATACACTAACTGCCTCTGCTCAGCTGGCAAAGCTCTGTTTTTTGCTTGGAGTCAGGTGGCTCTCACTAACAGGAACACAGGCTGTCCCCCACCTCCTAGCTAAATGTGCCCCAGTCTGCCTATCCTCGGATGCCCCAGGGACGTGAGGGGAAAGCCCAGGAAGCACAGGAAGGGAAACTCCTTGAGAGACCTTTGGCAGAGATTTGTCCAATCGAGACTGGAGCCAGGGATGTCGTCCCAGGCCTGGCTGTCCTCTGCCAGGCTAGGTACTCCCTCCAGGCCCATCCCAGGAACAGAGAAGGGGGATGGGATGTCTGGGGTGCCAGCCCAGGCTGGGAAGCAGAGACCAAATCCAAGTACATGGGTGAGATTAGCACTTCCTGTAGCAGCCAAACCCCGCATAAGCTGAGGGAGCCAGATGTTCACGTCCCTTCACATCTGTACCACTCCCATTCCCAGAGCAATCTCATTTATCATCCATGGTCTCACTGGAATGTACCCACCAGCAGTGAGATGAAGGCAATCAGGGACCTTCTGGTGCCTCCCCCAGATCCCAGCTGGTGTGCACCAGTGCCTCCCTCCACTGCCTCTGCCAGCCCCATTCCTGAGTCTTCCAAGCTCCAACAGGATCCCTCCCCAAATTCCCAGTTTCCAGGTAGAGAATCCATTCTGGCTGCTGACCCATCAGAGTCACAGGATGACTTTCTCACTGACCGGAGCCAGGCTCTCCGCTGAGTCCATAGCTTGAGCCCCAGCCATGCACGAGCCAGGACTGCTGTTTCTATGAGAAAAAGAAACTGAGTCACAAAGGAGAGCTTTTCCCCATATATTTCCCAGGGACCATATACCCAGCGTGTTACAGAGCCTCGTCACGTGGTTAGAGGCAGTGCCACTAATGCAGTGGCTCATGGTCCAGGTCTAAGCCAGATATCTTTCTGGGTGACTCAGTTGACCCTAGGTGGGGGAGCCTTGGCTGTCTCTTCCTCCTCTGCTGCCCAGCTCTTCACAGGAGTCAGCGCTGACTATGGAGTCCCTCACTGCGCCTTCTCAAACCAGCCCAGCCACCCAGCTGGCCCTGCCCACCCAGTGCCTCACCCAGCTGGCTGTCTCTCCCTGTCACTCCTAGCTGCTGGTCTTGCGCAGTGATTTGTGGTAGATTGAGAGGAGAATCGGCTGATGTTTAGCTAATTTCCCCTCCCGTGAGGGACTGCGCTTCAAAACCCTGTTCCTCACTCTGACATGCATCCCCCAGCCTGCCTGCCTGCCAACCAATTTGTGAGGAGCAATTGCCACCTTACCTGCCACCAGCTCTGGCTCCCTCCCGTGACCTCTGCAGCCTCCCCCACCCATTCCCGCACCCCAGCTGCTCTGCTCTGATCCCGCATGGATTGTCTTAGCAGCCTTCTGGGAGCCCTTGGAAATGGGGAAAGATAGAGGAAGATTGGGGACCCTGGACACTGACCCTGGCCCAAGTAATCCAGGTGACTTCCACATGGACCAGCACTGCTGGCCTCACACTGCCCCCGGTGTGAGAGACCTTTGAGAAACACAATTTTAAACTTTTGGGTAGCCCCATTTTTTACAAAGTAAAAAGAAATAGGTGGAATTCATTTTATGAATATGTTTTATTTAACCAAATACATCCCAAATATCCTCTTATACACCATCAGTGTAGGAAATATTAGTGGGGTATTTTCCATGGGGTTTTTGCAGATTAAGTCTTTGAGATCTATGTGTGTTTTATGCTTCCGGCTCATCTCAATTTGGAATGCTAAATTTTCATCTGAAATACGTGATCTGTGTTTCTATTTCATGGAATTTACAGCTGAAAAGATAGAGTCTTATGCCCAAGTTGTTCCACACATACTTAAAAATGTTCTAATAACTGAATTGGGGAATCTGTTTTTAATTAAATGTAAATTAGTTAAAATTAAATCACATTAAATCAAAGGGGCATTTCAGCTACTCAGGAGGTACATGAGGCCATGGCCTTGTGTGGTACGGTGCTGGTTTTAAGGCCTGAGTGCCTTGGTGCTCAGGGTGGCTGCGCAGCAGTGTCCCCGGATCCTGCCCAGGAGAGAGAAGTGGATACAGCCCAGCTTCTACCCATAGGACCTGTGGCCAGCAAGGCCACATCGCCCCTGAGCCTGGGGTTCCTCAGTAAGGCACCGCCCATGACACAGCTGACAGCCTTAAGCAAGATGACCTGGGGAGAACGGACTGCCCTAAAAGCCCCTGGGAAAGACTGTCAGGAAAATTATCCTGGGCTACTGCCTCCAGTGTGACCTGGTGTGAGGACCGCCACCTGTATCGTCCTGGCCTGGGGGCCCCCATGTCAGGAGCTCACAAGGAAGATGCTTGTTCCTACTTCAGCTTGCCTGTGACTTTCCTAGCTCAGCATTTGGTACTCCCTTCATTCCTAAAACCTCACCACCTTGGGGCTGGAGCAGATTTCACTTAGAGTAAGCCTCCGCCAGAGCCACCTTGTGTTGCTGGACTCGGCGGGAAGGGGCCGAGCCCCACAAAGGTGGGGGACTCTCAGCTTCTTGCCATCTTGTACGTCTGGGCTTAGTGGGCTGGGACCACTGGAGCCCTGTCGGGGCATGAGTTTAATGAGACACAGGTCCTGTGTTGGTGTCAGAACCCTCTGCTCCCCCTAGCTGGTCACAGAACACCTAGAGACAGAGGAGATGGCTTAGAATGCCCTGTCCGGTGCAGAGACCTAACAGCAGGTGTGTCCCGCAGAGGGGGAGCCACATCACCCTTCTGCCCTCACCCCAGCCAGTTCTCCACACTCTGAACTCACCTGTCACTTTGTACCTCAGTCGTGGGAGGCAGGCAATGAGCAGTAATAATTAACGCAGTTTATAGATGAACAGGCTGAGCTCAGCAACCCAGACAGATGATGGAATGCACTTCCCAGGGGCATACAGGGAAGTGACAAAGCAAGCACGGGACCCAGGCTTCTCTGACCCACAGCCTGCACCCCAGCTTCTATACCTTATGTCTCCTGGAGCTGAGCTCAGTAGGAAACTGCTGTGTCCTTTCATGCTGCTCCCCACAGAACGGGACCTGTTGCCTCCTTTCTCCACTTGGTTGGAAGTGGCTCCTTCTCTGCCACCTCCAGACCTGAATCACCGCCCTGGCCCTTCTGGCACCCACTCCCTGACTCTCAGTTCCGTCTGCCCTCCCCACACCTGATTCCCTGAGCTCCCACCACCTGCTGCCCACCCTGCGTCCCCTGCCACGCTTTCTACTGCATCACTTCTGCCCCTCACCCCAGGGAACCAGCCCACCATCCAGGGCTCAGCCATGATCTTCCCGTGCCCTGTGGCCCTGCCCCCCAACCTCACCTGGCACTCCTGCACACGTAGCCACCCAGCCCCCCAGCAGCAGGGCTCAGCCAGTGCCTCTGCGCCTCTCCCTTTGGATGTCGCACCATCTCAAAACTATGATGAAATCAGTCTCATCACCCTCTGAATCCCAGTTCCCACAGGCTTACCCCTTTGCTCTGTACGGGGATCAGCCCATCTCTAGGCAGCTGGTCTCTAAACCAGCCCTTGTATCTTCCTCCGCCCCCAGCCCTGTGGTTTGTCCCCGTCTGTCCTCCCATTTACGGCCAAAGTGCTCCTGGAGGCTGACTTCCAGTGCAGAGCCCAGCTCCTAGATGTTCTGCCATGAGGTCTCAATCTAACCTTTCCCAACCAAATGTGCCTCCCCTCCCCCTAGTGGGAACGGGACATGGGTTTCACCGCACACCCAGCTCTGCCCCCTGGTTGCACTGGGTGGGTTGGGAAGGATTCTGAGGACACTGCTGGGCTCAGCTAGCAAAGGCTCTGGAACCAATTAGCACTTTCTGCAGGCAGGGGTAGCAGTTTAGGATGGAGCAGCCAGCCTGGGAGAACCCACAGTCTGCTCTACAGGTGTAGTACTTCCTCTCCCGTTTCCTGGTGTTCTTGGGGCTCCCCTGCCTCGTGGAGCTCCCATACTATAATATCCCCTGCCTGCCCACTCCTCTGAGTCCTACTCAAGTCCCGCGTCCTCCCTGCTGCCGTTTCCCTGCTGTCCCCAGTTGCTGAGGCTCTGCTTGGTGTCCTGGAGCCCATGCATGCACAGCCCCCGAGGGTCTGTAACTTCTACTTCTCTGTAGCCTCAAAGTCAGGGTGATGGGAAAGCTCTCTTCAACCCAGGCAGGTAAATCCCCAGGAGCAGGGACTGTCATTCATAGAGTACCTGCTGTGCGCCACCTCACCCCGGCCTGCTGAGCCACCCACCTGGCCCTCCTTCCCAGCCGCCGTCACCCAATGTCTGCGCTGATCCCCCTCAGGGACAGACCCTGACATCTGGGCCCCTAGGAAATCTCTGCCTCCTGGCACATGCCAGGCACTCGGCAGGACAGATGTACTGAGCCAGGGACTGGGTTCACAGAGCCCTGACAGCAGTGAGTTTTATCCCACTTCAGCCACCAAGAAAACAGAACCTACTCCTGAGGTCACCCCAGGACAGTTGCTGTAGACTGAGGCTTTGAACCCAGGCTTCCCGGGACCCGGTGTCCCTATGCCTAGGGTCCCCAGCGCAGTGGCTCCCCTCCAGCCCTGCACTTTCCTCTCCATCCCTCCCCAGCCAGGGAGCCCATGGAGGCCCTGGCAGCCTCCTGTGCCAGCTCACCCACCACCGTGGCTCACTGTTTTCCGGGGCCCTGTGTCTCCCCGGCCACTCTGCGGGCTCTCGGCTCGCCTCTAACTGTCTGCCTCCTCCTTGTGCTCCATTAATCTGGGCCGTGGTACCTGCGCACCCCAGCATGTAATAAACAATTTAGAGCACACTTTTATGGATTCAGCTATATCAGCAGCTTTCAATCCGATCGCTCTTTATGGCACCTACATGAGGCTTTTATATTGTTGCAATTACTCTGCTTTATATGCTTCCTTTCTTGGTCCTTCATTTTACTTTATTTTTACATTTTATTCCCATTCTTCCTGAGCCTTTTCCAGCAAGGCCTGGAGTCCAGCTGGAAAAGCCTGCCAGGGACTGACTGGGGTGTCCCAGAGTAGCCTCAGGCTTCTGCCTGCCTCCGCCCACCCCACAGGGCCCGTCCATCACTGTCCACCCCGGGCCATGCAGGCCAGCGTGGCTCACCACCTCTGGAGCCTTCTGGAAAGAAGCCAACTGAATAGATTTGTGGGAGAGAAAAACTCCTCAGAGGCTGTATTTTTAGGAGCTGTTGAGCAGGTGTACAGAGCCTATCGGAGTTTCTGCCAATGCTGGGCCTACGCTGACCCATAACGACAAGAGCCTGGCTACCTCCTAAAGAATTCAGACCCTAAGAAAAGGAAATGGTACCACTGTGATGAGAACTGTTGTGGGCTCTGTTTTGTTTGTTTTTCCTTCAGTGAAACTGTTCTGGGAAGCTCTCTGTAATTTCAGTCATGGAGCCTGGGAGCGTAGAATGAGAATTCTGGGTCCACTTAGGGCTCACTGCAAGGTGCTGAGCACCTACTATGTGCCAGGTGTCACCATTCATTTGACCATCTGTGCATGGTAACAGCAGAGCCATGAACTAGGTCAGACATCAGAGCAAAGCCCCTGGCTGAGTATAGGACAGTCACCCTCACCGTCTGGGAGGCTGAAGTCTGCAATGAGAGAGCCACAGCGGCCAGAGCCCGTGAGGGCTGCATCTCTGGCTTGCAGAAGGACACTTTGTCAGTATGTCCTCACATGGTAGAGAGACAGAGACAGGGATGGAGTAGAGAGAGACAAGGGGGACACAGAGAGATGGAGAGACAGAGAGACGGGGACACAGAGAGACAGGAAAACAGAGAGATGGGGAGACACAGGGATGGAGAGACAGAGAGATGGGGAGACACAGAGATGGGGATACAGATATGGGGAGACAGAGAGATGGGGAGACAGAGAGACGGGGACACAGAGAGACAGGGAAACAGAGATGGAGAGACACAGATGAGGAGACACAGATATGGAGAGACACAGAGATGGGGAGACACAGGGATGGAGAGACAGAGAGATGGGGAGACACAGATATGGGGAGACAGAGAGATGGGGAGACACAGAGATGGGGAGACACAGAGATGGGGATACAGATATGGGGAGACAGAGAGATGGGGAGACAAAGAGATGGGGAGACGGAGAGATAGGGAGATGGAGAGATGGGGAGACAGAGATGGGGAGACACAGAGATGGGGATACAGAGAGATGGGGAAATAAGAGATGGGGAGATAGAGGGATGGGGAAGATAGAGAGATGGGCTCTGAAGTCCATCTTCTTCTCACAAGGACACTAATCCCACCGTCGGTACCCACCTTCAGGTCCTGCTGTAAGCCTACACACCTTCCCCATAGCCCCGCCTCTCCCTCCCTTCACACTGGGGTCAGGCCTTCAACAGTTCAACAGACAGTGGACACAGTTCAGTCCATAGCGAGGACTCACAACGTTTCTGCCTCAGGGAGTCTCTTTTGGCCACAGTATCAAAGCACCATCACCTAGGTGCCTTATTACAACAGCGATTTGTTCCTGTCTGCCCTGGAGGCCAGGGGTATGAATTCAAGGTGTTCACAGTGCTGTGCCCCTCCCAAAGGGTCCAGGGAGGAGCCTGTCTTCTCCCCAGCATCTGGTGGCTTTGGGCAGTCCTTGGAACTCATTTCTTGGCTTGCAGACGTAGCTCTCCCATTTCTACCTCTGCCTTCCTGTGATTTCTCCTCTGTACACCTGTGTCTAAATTACCCTCTTAAAAATAAGGACACCAGTCGCATTGAATCTTCAGCTTGTGCTAACCTCGTGTGGCCCCTCCTTTACATTACCCTGCAATGACCTCCTTTCCAAGTAAGGCCAATTCATAACTGCCCAGTTGTCATGAATGGGGGTGCTGTTCAACTCGGTATGGAGAGTTTGCATTCTGGTGGAGGAGTCAGACAACAAAGATGTGAACCTACAAGGTAAACTGAGTCAAGGAGAAGGGATTCGAAGACAGCAAGACAGGGCAAAGTGAGGAGGGAGGAGAAATGGCCAACTTACAGGAGGGGTGGGGCAGGCCTTCCTCCGTGGCCAGCAGGGCCCCAGCAGGCTTTCCCTAGATGCTGGTGTAGCACCTCATTGCAGAGGAAGATGGGAAGTGACAGCAATCTCTGGGGTGATGGTGCAGGGGTTCCACTCTCAAGCTTCCCCCGCTACCATCTGCTCCACTGCTCCATGAGAGTATGTCCCTCCCCGCCCACTGTAGAGTAGCCTGGCCAGGCAGGGTGCGGGTCCTGACCTGTGCTCTAGCTAATAGTTGACTTCTCCCCAGATGTCGGGGGTCCTGCTGACCCCATCGCACCAACTATCATCATCCCCCCCAAGAACACCAGTGTGGTGGCTGGGACGTCGGAAGTGATTATGGAGTGCGTGGCCAATGCCAGGTGGGTGGTGTACCCTTATTCTCTCCCTGCCCCTCCTAATGCCATCCACCACTGTGGGGAGACTGCTGAGACTCAGAAGGGTCTGCAGGCTGAGCACGCCTGAAATCACAACACTTGGAAGGGCTGAGGCAGGAAAATCACAAGTTCAGGGCAGCCTTGAATACAAGGAGAGACTTTGTCTCTAAAGTCAAACAACAGGGCTGGAGGTTTAGCCCAGCGGCATAAGTGCCTGCTTAGTAAACTCGAGGTCATGAGTTCAAAAAAAAAAAAAAGGTCAAACAACAACGGAAATATGACAAGTGTAGAGGGAGACCGCAGGTGGCTGCCCGTGCTGTTGTCTGGGAGCTGTCAGGCACAGCAGGGCTAGTCATTCTCCAGGGCTGAGAGAAGAGGGCCAGGCCCTGGGCGACATCGTGGCCACTCGAAGAGGGAGAGGTGGCCTCACAGAGCTGAGCCCTCCTAGCCCACAGGGGAGGGCAAGAGGGATGCATGTATAGGAGGCAATCACCATGAAACTCAAGAGTATGGACTCCTGCAGGAGGCTGAGGCAGGATCACAAGTTCGAGGTGAGCCTGTGCAACTTAGCAGGCCCCATCTCAAAAAAAGAAAATAGAGTTGTGAGTATAGTTCAGTGGTAGAGCCCTTTCTTCGCATGCACGAGGTCCTAGGTTCTATCCTCAACATCGTGAAAAAGTGGGGTGCCCTGGCCCTCACATAGAAACCATTAAATCACCCCTGATGGGCCAGAGATTTAGTTCAGTGGCTTAAGTCCCTACCTGGCAAGTGTGAGGTTGTGAGTTCGATCCCTGGTAACCAAAGAAGGAAAAAAGTAGTGTAAATCACCCCTGAGCCTCGCACTATGGAGGCAATGTGTAAAATGCTCGTCACATAACCTCCTTTTGCTCAACAACTGCACAGCACACGTGTCAGGACCCTAAAGCACAGAGAGGGTAAGCCCCTGGCCCAAGATCACTCAGCAAGCTGTAACAGTGAAAAGTATCTGGCTGCTCCTGGGCTTTAGCTTGCTCATCAAGGAGGGGGCATGGCCTGTGCCTGTGCAAAAGCCTCACCATTAGACTTAAGGGAAGTGGCGGGCCCTGACTTGATTTGACCCCACCTTATTACTCTAGAAAGAAAACTTGAGAGGTTAGCCTTTGGGTGATAATCCTGAGGTCACACCCTGCAGAGGAGTCCGAAGAGCGTTCAGTAGCAGTATTTCTGAAAGCAGGTTTCTCACTGAAAGAGTTTTCAGCACGGTTAGAAGACAGAATATAGGGCTGGGGATTTAGCTCAGCCTTGTAAGCAGGCAGTTGTGAGTTCAATCCCTGGTACCAATAAAAAGGAAAAAGATTAAAAAAAAAAAAGACAGAATATAAAGTAAAGTGGTCTTTATTTTAGGAATGAGGAGAGGGAAAGCCAGGTCTCAGTTGTCAGGGGTTCTCTCTACGCATTCTTAAAATAAAGGCCACTTTACTCACTTACTAGCATGGGAGAGGTTGTCCGACAGGCCCTGAGAAGCCCTGCAGTGAAAGCTCCAAACGATGTCTTTCCGGCCAGTACTTCCCAGATTTACAGGACCACAGTTGTCCTTTTCCAGGGAACCCTCTGAATGCCCCGAACAACCTCACAACCTGGTCCTTGGGGACCCACTGGGTGTGGGAGATGCGTCTTTCCTAGCAGACCAGATCTCAGGGATGTGGAGGACGGGGAAAGATGCTGGGCGGCCCCTTCCTGCTTTACTGGAGCCACCACACAGGGCTCCCTGCCTCTCTTCATCGCCAGCCCCCCTTCCAAGTGCATTTCCTGAACTAGTGCCCTCATCTTCCAGCCGAAGGGTCACATGCTAGGCCCCATTTTACAGATGAGGAGACTGAGACCCAAAGCAAAGGGCGGTGCCCTGGAGCTCATGAGCAGGAGGCTGCAGAAATTGCAAAAGCGGGGGCTGGGGATTTAGCTCAGCAGCATAAGCGCCTGCCTTACAAGCAGGCAGTTGTGATAAAAAGGAAATCGGTACCGATAAAAAGGAAAAAGACAAAAAAAAGAAAAAAGAAATTGCAAAAGCAAGCTGCCAGCTCCTGGCACGCTCCTTCCCTGCCCTACCCAGCCACCTGGGCTATGAAACCCTGCGCTGACCTTTGTCTCCGTGCATCCACAGGCCCCTAATCAAGTTGCACATCATCTGGAAGAAAGATGGGGTGCAGGTGTCCAGCGGCCTCAGCGACTACAACCGCCGCCTCACCATCCCCAGCCCCACAGTCAGCGATGCCGGCTACTACGAGTGCGAGGCTGTGCTGAGAAGCAGCAGTGTGGCCCCTGTGGTCCGGGGCGCCCACCTCTCCGTGCTAGGTGACTGGGGGCTGCCGGGGCTCCCCAGGGGGTCGGGCAGCATGGCTGGGTGAAAGAACCACAATCTCACCTTCTCCGCTGCTCCTTCCTCCTGCAGAGCCACCTCAGTTTGTCAAGGAGCCAGAGCGACACATCACCGCCGAAATGGAGAAGGTGGTGGACATTCCCTGCCGAGCCAAAGGTAATGCGGTGGCACAGGGACAGGGACGTGGATGCCGGCCATCAGCATCTCTCACATCACTGTTGGGACATTTCTAAAGCACACGTCCTCCTCAAAGGCGCGGCCCTAGGTAGAGCCCTGGAAACCAATAGGCCAAACTACTCAGTCTCAGGCTGGAAACCAACCCTAGGTGCTGTAACTTGGACCCAAATTACTGGAACTTCAGGACAGGTGACAGGACCAAATTGCCCGAAATCTGAGAGCTGCTGACCGACCGTGCCTCGATGGTGGAGCAGGCAGATACGGGTGTGTCTCACTGCAGATGGGTCTCAGGCACCCCACCTGTTTGCTGAGGTGCTGCTTCCTCTCCTCCTCCACAATTCCTGGAGAAATTCATCCTCTCCTTCCCTCCTTCTCCTTCTGCTAAGAGAAGAGAGAGCTGGGGGTGAAGGGAAACTGAGGCAGGGGGATAGCGAGTTCAAGGCCAGCTTGGGCAATTTAGCAAGACCCTGTTTCAAATAAAAAGGGCTGGGGGTATAGCTCAGGGCAGAGGCCTTGAATTTGATGCCTAGTACAGGAGGGCAGGGGAACACAACAAGGCAGGGGCAAATACTGAGCAAAGGGGTAAATGTAGCCGGGAAAGAGGGGGCACCACAGCGGAGAGGCGGGAATAACAACTCCCCTCTGAGCCCCCACACTGCACGACGATTGTTCAGGGAACGGGTACCCTTGGTGGGGTTAGCATGTGTCCGCACTGCTGTAAGGGCTGGCGAATCAGCTTGAACCAGACAGCCTAATCGCTACTGTTTAGATACTCACATTCTTGCCAAGATGAACAAACCAATAAACAAAGATACCTTATTTCATCTCATCGAAAATGCCATGGGTCATAAGATGCCCCATTATTTTATGTACCACTAAGAAAGAAAAAAGGCTGCCAATTAAATCATGACACGCTGTCGATTCTGAGACACACCCTGACTCCAGGACGTTGAAAAATGTGCACCGTGCGCTGGATGAGATGCAGCAAGCCTGATACCGGGTGGAGGGGTGCAGGGAGGAAAAGCAGGCAGGCTGCGTTGGACAGAGCTGGGGGTGCTCCTGCGGGGAAGCCGCATTCCAGCAGAGACCCAGGGAGGGAGAGAGGGAGACAGAGGGCCAGAGAGACCTCAGAGAGGAGCGTGCAGGCCAGGGAAGAAGGGCTTCCGAGGGCCTCCCGAGGAGTTATCCTGAACCCCTCTGGTGTTATCCATGACCCTCTCCGCAGAGGTCCCAGAGTCCACAGAAGCTGTGCTACATACTGTAGATTTTTTAAAAATTAGTTTTCTGTCCCAGCACTTGTAAGGTAAGTTGAACGTGGAATTTTTTCCTTCTCTTGGAATTCTTACTGTGTCCCGCAACATTTAAGAATTGCTGCTGTATTAATAACCCCCCCCCATCAAACCCAAAAAGGGACAACTCTGAGAAGATTCTAGAGACCAAGACACACCAGTGTCCCCTTTGCAGACTCCAGTCTGGGTGCATCCCCAGAATCCTGCTGAGGCAGCCAGGGAGAGGTATGAGGTGGGCTGAGGTGACCCGGTCCCTCACAGGTGTGCCGCCGCCCTCCATCACCTGGTACAAGGACGCAGCTGTGGTGGAGGTGGAGAAGCTGGCCCGCTTCCGGCAGCGTGGTGACGGCGGCCTGCAGATCAGTGGCCTGGTGCCCGATGACACAGGCATGTTCCAGTGCTTCGCACGCAATGCGGCCGGCGAGGTGCAGACCTCCACCTACTTGGCTGTCACCAGTAAGTTGGCCTCCCTTGTCCCACCCCTGAGCCCTCCTGGGGCAGAGTGTTCCCCCAGCCAAGGGGCTTTTGTGAGGACCGCATGTGCCATTACCTAGCAATAGCATCCCAGAGCCGTCTGTGCACAGCGTTTGCAGCCTAGACACCAAGGGCCCCCAAAGTCCTTCCTGTTGGCATGGAGCCAAGGGTGGGTCCAGCAGCTCTTTTGGGGAGGAGCTCTGAAGCCAGGTTCCTACTGATCGTGGGTCCATGAGAGGCCTAGTGACCCTAGTCCTGGAGAGAGAACCTGCTCAGGCCTCCAGAGAGAACCACCACTGCATTGGGGTTCAGCTGACCTCTGAGAAACCGGAGTCTCTGTTTGAAGTTGATGAAGGATGACTCCATCTACCTTGTCATGGAGGGTGGGAGCTGCTCTCTGGGTTCTCAGTTTACCCTTTAAAGAGGATGAGGGTTCAGGCAGCGGTGGGGCTGGTACCACCTGCTCCTCCTCTATAGCAGGAGGCTCCAAGGAGTCCGAACGGGCTCCAGACTCCTTCCCAACACTGGGCCCTCATCCAGGTCCCCACCAGAGAGCCCGACAGCACCAGGACTGGCAGGGCTGGTGAGGACCCAGCCCCCTTGGAAGGAGCCATTCCTGGAGCCCAGCTAATAGACCCTACTGCCTCTGTCTGCAGGTATCGCCCCCAACATCACCAGGGGCCCCCTGGACAGCACGGTGATTGACGGCATGTCAGTGGTCCTGGCATGTGAGACCTCGGGGGCACCCCGGCCAGCCATCACTTGGCAGAAAGGTAGATGGGACAGGCCTTCAGTGGGTATGGCCATGTGACAGTCTAGAGCAATCCTCAAAACTAAGTTCTGGAGCCAGCCAGGTTGGATTCCCCAGATGCAGTTACAGAAGTTGTGCACTACACAGCCACCTGACACCTAAAACAGATCATGGCACACAGCAGGCAGGATGGACATGGGCACAGGCAGCATGAGTCAAGACCTGAGGACAAGCGCACCTACATGACACAGGTGCAGGCGACACTCTTGACTTGCAGGCACACATAGAGACCCCCGCCTACTGACAAGCCGTTCTTCAGAATAGAGTCAGCCATGGGAACCTGCCTCTCAGCACCTCCAGCACAGTGGGTGTGTTCTTCTGCCATCTCTGTGTCTCTCTTCTCTGTCCCTCTGTCCCACTGCAAGCTGGGACCCCCAGGCTGGGCACCAGGCTGTCTGTGCCCCCGAAGGTCCATCCTGATGGACACCAGCACGGCACACGGTGCTTCTCCCTCTGCCCACTCACTGCTTACCCCTCCCCGCATCACTCTCCACCAACCCCTTGAAGGTGACTCAGACGCGAGCTACCCCAGGATGCCCGTCTTCCTGTCTGCCTGTCACCACCTCATCAGTCTGCTGTCCCCTCCCCCGCCTGGCCCAGGTGCCAGCTGCCTCCAAGGCCGTGCCTGGCTGCTGTCTGCCACCGTCAGGAGAAAGTGTGGCCTTGTCCCATGAAGGGCGAGCAGTGTGATGGGAGGAGGCGATCAGGAGGCCTGGGCTTCAGGTGCCCCGGTGACCTTGTGCCTATTACCCAGCCTCCACCCAGCCCTGCCCGGGCCTTCTAGGGGAGCACAGAAAGCACCACATGAGCCCCACCCCACCATGTCACCCTCAGGAGAGCGCATCCTGGCCAGCGGCTCTGTCCAGCTGCCACGCTTCACCCTCCTGGAGTCGGGGAGCCTGCTCATCAGTCCCACGCACATCTCAGACGCCGGCACCTACACCTGTTTGGCTACCAACTCGAGGGGGGTCGACGAGGCCTCGGCAGACCTGGTCGTATGGGGTGAGTGAGTGGCTGTGGCAGGGGTGCAGGGGACTCCGTGTCTGTGTGAACCGGTGGCTCTTAACCTGCCCCCAACACAGGAACATACTCAGGGTCCCAGCATCCCCACACCACGACTGCGTCTCAGCCAGGGCTGTCCTTATCAGACAGGCAGTGATGAATTAATCTGGAAGCCAGCAACTAGTGAAGCCTGGGGTGGAGAGTTTGTGCCTTGGCTGGCTGAGAGGAGACGGCTTTGAAGTGGTGGGAGAGAGCCGTCTTCAGATACCTGGGGGCAGAAATCAGGAGGCTGTTTCCCATCAAGGGCCAGGTGGTAAATATTTTAGGATCTGTGGGCCAGACAGTGTCTGTCACAGCTACTCAGCTAACTTCAGTAATGTCTAGGAAGCAGCCAGGGTTGGTGTGATCAGATGGGCCCGGCTGGGTTGTGGTCAGGGATCAGTCCCTTAGACAGGACACCTGCCAGATGTAGCCCCAGACAGTGGCGCACCAGCCCCTCCGTGAGAGACTGAGTGTCCACGCCCTGCACATGCACACACTGGGGGCTGCCTGGCTGGGTGAGCTGAGGCCTGGCCAAGCACCACGCCGGACATCGCAGAGGGGCGCCAACGTGCTACGCAGATTGCCATTTCTCCACCATTCACGTGGCTTTATAAAGGAGCCCCCACTCCATAAATGTGGCTTTTGTGGATTACAGTGTCACAGAAGCATGCTGCTTTTCTTGTGGTTTTTGTTTGTTTGCAGCACTAGAGTTTGAACCCAGGGCCTTCACACTCAGCTACATGCCCCGCCCTTTTTTTATTTTCTACCTTGAGAGGGGTCTCACCAAGTCACGAAGCTGCCCAGGCTGAGCTAGAACTTGCGACCCTGCCACCTCAGCCTCTCAGGGTGCTGGAATCACAGGGGTGCGCCACCGTGCCCAGCTACATTGCTCTTCTTAACCCTCCCAGGACACTGACTGTAGCCCGTCTGTGTGCACCAAGTCTCCTTCATCCAGCCATGCCACCTCAATTTTATTGGGCCTGTGCTCACACACCCTTGTCATCTGTGATTCTGGAGCCCCTGCCCTTCTCAACAGTCACCTCCACTGTTTCTTTCAGCCCGGACTCGCATCACCAGGCCTCCCCAGGACCAGAGCGTCATCAAGGGCACACAGGCCTCCATGGTGTGTGGAGTGACCCATGACCCCCGGGTGACCATCAGGTACTCGCTGCACTGTTACCTGGGCTCCAGGCAAGAGAAGAGGGCAAACCTGGGGATAGCATGCGTAGCTAGGAGGGAAATGTGGCCTGTAGGGGACTGTGGAGGGAGCCACATGCCGGACTGCAAGGAGAAAGGGATGACGCACAGGTGAAGCCAGGGCCAGGAAGAGACTCTGAAGTCAGGCTGCACTGGGGACTCTGGGGTGCCCTCTGTGATCCAGGCCATTGCCACTAGTGTCTCCCTGCCCACCCCATGCTGTAGGCCTGCTTGCAAGTTTCATGTGGACAAATTAATTCAGGTCCGTTAGTATCTTCACAGCAGAGCGGCCAAGAGGGCACAAGAGCAATCCCAAAGCTGTGTCAGGGGGTGACCCCCAGAGTGACCCTCCAAGACAGGCCTGTGCAGGGGAGGTGCCCAACTTGGGGTCACCCCCACATGGCAAGGGACTTGGCCTGCAGGAATTCAGTCACATGCCAGAAGTCACTAGAGAAGCTGGGAGGGGCTATACGGACAGAAGCAGCAGGAAAGATGCAAAAGCAGGCGCCCCTCCTGAGCTTGGGCCCAGGACACCTGGACCACCCTCCAGGAAGCTTCAGGAACTAAAACCAGGAGGAAGAGACCCGCTCTCTCCCAGGAGCTCCAGAATGTCGAGGAACTGCTTCCTCGGAAGTGCAAATGGCCTGTGTTTTGCCCCTGAATCTGGTGAGCAATGTCACTGTCAAACAGTGGGCATGGAGCCTGCAGGGACCAGCTTAGGCCTCCTGAAGGAATGCCCCCCCCCAACGTGGCAACTGTGTCCTGTAGCGCCACCTGGTGACAAGTGGAAGCAGCACAGTCACCCTCCAGGCTGACACCCCAGACCTGAGGTGCCTCGGGAGCTCCCTGCTATGCCCAAACATCATTAAAGGGTCAACTTTGACCTTTTAGGACAATCATCAGACACCAGCACAGAGGCACACGCAAGCCCTGAAGTCGTGTAGATATAGCTGGAAATTTGGCAGATTAACCAGATTGTCCTCATTTCTGGGTTTATTAGATTTTTTATTTTAAAAATTAATATACTAACTGTGAAAAAGTCCTTAGAGAAAACCCACATCGAGTACTTCTGGGAGTTTCAGTCCCAGATGTGATGTAGTAGCTATACTTTTAGTATCCATTAATTGAAGAACTCTATAATCACAAAAGACTCTCTTAACTCAGTGACACTTTAAATTGGTGTTTTATTTACAAAATATCATGTTTTTGTTTGAAAACACTTGTGCATTTTATTATTTCTCTAGATAACTCTTTTTTTTTTCAAGACAGAGTCTCATTATTTAGTTCAGGCTGGCTTTGAACTCACTTTGCAGCCCAAAGTAAGTTGGGCTTGAGGCTGAGGTAGGAGGATTGCCATGGATTCAAGGATCCTCCTGCCTCAGCCTCCTGAGTAGCTGAGACTACAGGTACAGTGTGTGCCGCTATGTCCAGCTCCTAAAAATAACAGTGCTCTCTCCTGGTGACAGGCCTTGAACTCACGGCAGTCCTCCTACCTCATCCTCATGTGTGCTAGGATTACAGATGTGTGCCACCACACTCAGCTACTCTATATAATTCTTGATGAACGCAGGAACTAGAAGATCTTGCAATATTTCAGCAGATGCACTCTGTGGGGCCCCACAGCCTGTGGGTGGGAAGGCCTTATTCCAGTTTATGGGAAGGGGCATTACCTAGCATGAAATTGACTATCTAGGACACTCTTTTTAAGATGGGAAGAGAGAGCAGAATTGGTTCCTCAGCCCCCTGCACTGGCAGAGTCGATGCCTAAAGCCAGCCCTGCCGCTCCCCTCAGCCTGGCTTCCTTAGACAGTGGGAACCCCTCCTGGCCTCCACCTTCTTGAGCTCTGTTGGAGGAGGGGTGCAGGCCTCTGCATTTTTAAAGCTCTCCGTGCAATTCTAACATGTCACCAGGATAGAGCACTGTTATTTTTAGGAGCTGGACATAGTGGCACACACTGTACCTGTAGTCTCAGCTACTCAGGAGGCTGAGGCAGGAGGATCCTTGAACCCAAGAGTTTAAGGTCAACCTGGGTAGCATAGCAACTCTAAATAAATAAACAGCCTGGTTTTCAGGTGGGTGCCATCCAATTCTGAGCAACACGTTCTCAGAATCAAGCCATGACCTTCGGGTGAGGGGCTGGGCAGTGTGGACTGCCACTGTGAAAAGCCTCCCACACCATCCCAGAAGAGAATGCTTCTGTTTGCTATCTGGGCCAGATCTAAACCAAACCTGAGCATGCGCTTGTAACTGTTAATAATAAATACTTCCACCCTTTATTATTTAACAAAGCCATTCCATTTTAGGGGAAAAAATGGACAATATGGATAAAGAAAAATCAGGAACAAAGAAGGAAAGTTGATTTATCTGTTCCCCTTAATTTGACAGGCAGAAGCAGTAATAATATTCGGATGCCCCTTTAAAAAACTAGACACGTTTTGTGTTAATTTTAGTTTTCCCGTGAATACCTGCTGGGCCTCGCTTATATCAATAAATATTTTTGTATCAACTCATTTACACAATTATTCAGAGATCCACTGAGTTTCAAACTAGTACTGTAAATTATATTTATTTCTAAGCTTCACTATTAAGAAGAAATCTGACTACGAATGTCCTTGCGGCTAAATATTTTCACACATCCTTGATGTGCTGAGGACCATCTGTTGTTCCATAAAGCCAAGAAGGCCCCTGAAAAAGCACTCATCGAAATTGTTAAACAGCCAGTTGGAGAATTTCAGGTTATTTGGGGACATTTTTATCACAAATATGATGGATTTAGGGTTGTTTTTCTTTTTCGCATTTTGGTTTAGGAAAGATGGTGTTAAGAATACATCCTACTTTATAAGAAACCACCATCGCTGCCTTCCAAAGGTCTGGTTGTGTTTTGCACTTCCCCAGCAGGCACGGAAAGTGGCCCGGCCACGGCCAAGGCTGGGTCGGTGTCCTGCTGTCGCTGTTCTGGATGATGGCCATTCAGATGCTTGTCATCTGTCATGTGCATCTCCTAACGGATGCCTGACGTGGAACATCTATTCATATGCATGTTTGCCTTCTGTGGATCTTGGTTAGGGAGGAGATCTGTCAAAAAAAAACTTTGTTTTTTTTCCTGTGGTTAAATTTTAAGAGTTTTCTTTGTGTTGGGTGCCAGTTCTTTATCAGATGTTTGTCATCTGTATAATTTCCCCCAGCCTGTGGCTTCTCTTTTTATTCTCTTGATCATATCTATTCAGAAGCAGAAATTTTTAATTTTAATGAAATCCAGCTGATCATTTCTTTCTTCATGCATCATGCTTTTGGTGTGATATCTAAAACATCAGGGGCAGACACTAAGTCTTCTAGATTTTTCTCTGTGTTGCTTTCTAGGAGTTCTAGAGTTCTGCAGAGTATATTTTGGTCTGTGATCCATTTTGCTTTTTTTTTCCTTGGCGGTGGTGGTGGTGGTGATGGTGGTACTGGTGATTGAAATCAGGGCCTTTGCACTGAGCCACATTCCCAGCCCTTTTTTTAGTTTATATTTTGAGATAAGATTTTATTAAATGATAAAGTTGTCCAGCCTGAGCTCTAACTTGTGATCCTCCTGTCTCAACTTCCCAGAGAGCCAGGATAACAGGAATGCACCACCGTGCCACACTAGTTTTTAATTAATTTTTATGGAAGATGTGAGGTCTGTGACTAGTTCTTTTTTTGTGCATAGATGTCCAGTTGTTCATTGAGAGGGCACCTTTATTTTCATTTTCATCTTTATTTTTTGCTTTATGTAATCAATTTGTTAGAGGAACCAGGTTCTATAAGACATTGGCCAGGAATCTATTTCTGTAAAATGCTAGATAGTAAATACTTTAGGCTTATAAGTACCGTAGACTGTTTGTCATAATTACTCAGCTCTAGCAACGAAGCAGCAGTCAGCAGTATGTTAACAAGTAGTCATGCCTGTGTTCCAATAAAACTTTATTTATGCAGATAAGCAGTGGGCCATGTTAGCTGAACCTACTATAGAATAGCCCATATTCTGAATTTGGCTAGCTACTTCCTCTTTAGGGTTAACTTCTAGCCCCTGTATTTCTGATTAAATCAAATAATTAGAGTTCCGCAGCTTTAACATATATTTCACAGGCTTCTTATGCTTTCTGGGGCAAAGAATGTCTGCTTGCCATAGGGTGTTTTTAAAACAGGAATTTCTCTCTGCCACTAGATTTGATTTTAAGGAAAATGTTGCCCAACTTCACTGTTGGCAAAGATGATTCTTTTCTAGGTAGAGATGAATGAAAGGTGATTATTGTTGTGGATTTGTTAAGATGCATTGTAAAAGCCTTAAAAATTAAGTTGGCAGTTTTACTGCTGACAGTTTGTTCTTCAAGGTGTGGAATGTGTGGAAATATTTTGCCAAAGGGATGCTTAGCGAAGTGTCAGCTATAATATCATGAGGGAAGGCTAGACTGTATTCCAACATTAAGAAGTCAGTTAAATGATGAAACAGCAACATTAAGACATCCTACATCTGGTAAAAAAAAACATGGTGTGGAGTGTCATATTAAACATGCAACGCAGCATGACACAGTGAAATACACACCTGTAATCCCAGCACTTGCGAGGCTGAAGCAGGATTTCTATGAGTTCCAGAGCAGCCTGTGCTCCATGACAAGTTCAAGGCCAGCCTGAATTACACAGTGAGACTCTGGTGCAAGAAAAAATTTGTTTTAATTTTAGAAAAGAGTATATAGGACCAGAGGTGTAGCTCAGTGGCACAGCGCCTGCCTGGCAAGTGCCGAGACATGAGTTCGATTCCTGGTACAAAAAAAAGAGTGTGTATATTTTGTTGAGTGGAAAAAAGAACTTTAAAGACAGGATGAATGGGTAGATGGATGGATAGATAGATGGATGATAGGTGGATCGATGGATGGGCAGGCTGATGAAAGAAAACATGGATGGAAGGAAGGATGTATGGATTGGTCGATTGATCAATGAGTTGATCGTTAGAAATCATTGATACACCTGTGCTGTGTCAGCAAAAAGGTTGATTGCTAACTTCTGTTGACCACAGAAATATTACCCAGGCACTACCCAAGTATTTTATGTTAGCTCCACAATCCGTACAGTAACCTTATGATGTAGGTAGTATTGATTCCCACAAGTTACCGATGAGAAACTGAGGCATGATAAAATTCCATCAACTTACTCCGGATCACAAAGCTAACATGTGGCCAGGGCAACCTCTGAGCCGGACTCCGACTATGTAACACAGCAGCACTGCAGTGGCCCGCCTGTCCGTGGGGCAGGAGAAATGTCTGGAGGACAAGATTCTCACACGGAACCACGGTTCCTCCCGTGCTGGGGAACTTCTGGGTTCTCTTCACTCCTTTCCTTTTTTCTTTTTACTCTGGACTTTGTATTTTTCCCTTGATTTTTCCTTTTAAACTCATCTTAACAATATTACAGACTTATGCTGGCCAGCAATCTTACATTGAATTTGAACCCCAGAGAGTCCCAGGCCCTGCGGCTCACACCCAGCCTGTTCTCTGGGTGGGGAAGGGGTCTGAGTCACCCTCCTGCTGAGAGCCAGGGCCAGCCTGGGGTGGGAGGAGGACACACGCAGGGCACCCTCCCCTGGCAGGGCCAGCCCTCCCCGTGCGTGCCTGACAATGATAGTGGCTATATTTCCTCCAAAACAATTCCAGAGGGGATATTTCTTGGTGTCAGGCACCAGAGTGTGTGTAATTTCTCAAGTTCCCTTTGTACTGACTGACCAAAGCTAAAGTGAGTTTTTGGACACTAAAGTCAATTTGTCACAGTGATGCATCGATCTAATGATTTTCCTCATAAAACTAATTCCAAAATGGAGTCTATGCGGAAACTTTCATTCTTTTTCTGGACCAAATCTTTTTCGCCTCTTCAGGAGCGCTCCTTTTGCTGGCTCTTTTGTGCTGGCTGTTTTGCAGTGGCTTCTAGCCAAAAGCAACAGCGCGCTGTCCGGGTCCTGAACTGCAGGTGTAAACGACCAATAATGACTTAATGTGTGACTGCTGCCGCGCACAGCGCCCGTGGCAGGAATGATGGACTCCCAGGCCCTTGGACTGCATGGTTCCTCTCTGGGGCCAGGTTCCTGCCCAGCCACACCCGCCCCAGAAGAACCAACCATGTCTGGGATTGTCCCCTGTGCATCTCTGGCATGCTCTTTCCAGAAGGAGCTTTGGGCCCTGTCCCTCTCTCTCTGTCTCTCTGTCTGTCTCTCTTCCTCTGCTAACCGGTACTTCCTGCTCCTAGGTATGTATGGGAGAAGGATGGAGCCACCCTGGCCACGGAGAGCAATCCGCGCATCCGCCTGGACAAAAACGGCTCCCTGCACATCACGCAGACATGGTCAGGGGACATCGGCACGTACACCTGCCGGGTGCTCTCAGCTGGCGGCAATGACTCCCGCAGTGCCCACCTGCGGGTCAGGTAAGGGCATCCAAACTGCTCCCTCTCACGGCACAGGGCCCAGTGTGACGTGGCCCTGCTCCGGTCTCCTGAGATGGGCAGCACTTTATCTGGACACACAGCCAGGCTGCATCGCAGGCACCACTCCCTGCACTCCATCTCCTATCAGATCAGGGACACATTAGATTCTCACAAGCACCGGGCCCTTCTGCGTGAGCCACGCAGGCAAAGGATCTGGGTGCTCTTTTTATGCGAATCTAATCCTGAGACCATCATGGGAACACATAGCCCAGCCTGGCCCACAGAAAAATCATTTTCCACAAAACCAGGCCCCGGAGCCAAGGTTGGGAAGCACAGCTGTCACCCTGAGCATCCTTCCAGGACCCTCCACCAGCTCACAGCAGCCCTGTCAGGAGCAGGGGCCTAAGGATGGCTTAGACCTGTGGGCTCCAGTTCCAGAGGGAGGACTGTGCAAGTGGGTGCCCGGGCCATGTCCTGTGTCTGAGCACAAGCCGTCACGGCCCATCCAACCTGAGTCTTGGTGTCCCTGTCATGTGACCCTAGTCCCCTCAAGCAGCTCCTCCCTTATGCATCTTTTCTCCAGGCAACTGCCCCATGCACCTGAACACCCGGTGGCCACACTCAGCACCACGGAGAGACGGGCCATCAACTTGACCTGGGCCAAGCCCTTCGACGGGAACAGCCCTCTGATCCGCTATGTCCTGGAGATGTCAGAGAATAGTAAGGTCCCAGGGTCACTTGGGCTAGAGGCTGGTCTAGGGTCCCCCTCCCCCACTGCCATCTCCAGGTTCTGAGCCTGGAGTGAACAGCCTGAGTGTCCTCAGCTGTACTGGGAACAATGGCTTCTGCTGTCTGGACACTGTGACAGCCCAAGAAGCATGTGCAGGAGGTGCTTAAGACAGGGCCTGGCAGAGCAAAGGCCTGAAAAACAAAGGTTATTATTGTTATTTTTATTTCTTTGAACTCCAAAATTAGCAGATATTGTCTAAGTGGTGTTTTCCATACAGTTTTTCCCGAGCTCATCAATTTGAGGGAAAAGATGAAGGCATCTTAGTTCCCATGAGTCTCTGCTTCCTCCAGAGCCCTCCAGCCCCTGAAGTTGTGTGGGCTAATGGGACCCGGAAGAAAGATGTGACGGGTTCTACCAACCATGCAGAGAGGTCCTCGCTCTCTTGCCAGCCCAAAGGAGGCGGGATTCCTGCTGGGGAAAGAGGAGGAGAGCATGTCCTCTCCCTGCAGGATGCCCACCTCTGCCCCACCTGGTGTTCCTGCAGATGCCCCCTGGACCACACTCCTGGCCAGTGTGGACCCCGAAGCCACCTCAGTGATGGTCAAGGGCTTGGTTCCAGCTCGATCCTACCAGTTCCGTCTTTGTGCCGTCAATGATGTGGGCAGAGGACAGTTCAGCAAGGACACTGAGAGGTGAGAGGAATGGCCACTCCTCTGGGGGCATTTCAGCCACTGCAGCTGGGGCTACCAGGGCTCACCAGTGTGAGGAGGGGACACAGCCCCAGGGAAAGCCTGGCTCCATGTCTCTGCCTCTCCAGGTCTCTCCAGGTCTATCTCAGCCTCCACCTCTATAGACGCCTAACTATTGCTCAAGGACAGTGCAAGAAGAAGGGAGGTGACACAGGCAGACACAGGCTGTAGGCAGAGTGTGACATGTGACAGAGCAAACCCCTGAGAGTTGGCGGAGCTGTGTGCTCTGCGACCTCAGAACGCACTTCTGCTTGCTCCACAGCTCCCTATGCTGTCACCATTGTCAAAGGACACAGGCTGGGGGCAGGGGTCTACAGGTGTCCACACGCAGTGCCACACATGCAGCCAGGCCCTGGGAGGGCTCCAGCAAACCGCTCACCAAGCAGTGAACGTTGCATATAGCAGCAGGCAATCCATGCCCTCTACTGTACCTGTCTGTGCAGAAGGTGCGTTCTGCCCCTCTAACCCTGTAGACCAAGCAGCCACCTCTAGGGGGAAAGAAAATGTCATCCCAGAGATCAGAAAGGCTGTGACATGGGTCACATGTGTCAAAGCTGCAACTCGACTCTTCCAGGATGCTTCAGTCCAGCCTGTGGCTGTCGCCAGAGACCCCCAGGGACAAAACCCTCCAATAGGGGAAAGAAGTGACAGTCTCCCGCCCAGCGTGGCAGCAGGGAGAGGGGAATTCGCTTGCTCCCTGTTGCTCTCTGTGATGCTGGGATGGAGCCCAGGGCCTCACACCCTGGCGCCAGCCAAGCCGCAGCTCTAGTCCTTGCTCACTGTTTATTAAAAGCTCTTCCTTCGTGCCCAGCTATGTGCTGCCCCCTGCAGGCGACGTGGTGAACAACACGTACCTGCCTGCCCCCAGCCCTTGCAGAGCCCCGGAATCCCAACAGCGGACCCCTAGGGCGGAGGGCCCCAACCCCCAGCTTCCCCGCCCTGTGACTGCGACCTAGCTGTGCATTGCTGACTCCTCTTCTCAGCGCTGATCATTTCAGCCACCATGCAAGAAATTAAATCACCCCGAGTCCAGCCTCTCCGGAAACGCTGGTGCGCCCAGGGCTGCTAGGAAAGCGATCCATCAAGATGCAAAAACATAAAAATAAAGAGGAAAAAAGACATCCATCAAAAATGATTAACTTTTGTTTTAATGGATATGTGTCAGTGGTGTGAAAAATACCCTTCAGGCGGAACGTGGCGTTCCACAGCAGTGCCTGAGACGGCGCAGGCTGAGCTCCTGGAGGTGGCGCCTGGGCTGCACCCGCCTGCCCAGCGCCCCGCCCTCTGCTCAGCTGGTCAGTGGAGAGACCTAGCTCAGGCCCCAGGTCCGCTAACTAGTGGAAAATAACTACTACACTCCTCCTCCTCCTCCCAAAATACTTGAACACGTCTGACCTCACCAATCCTAACAGCAGCTTCTTTCACAAATGAGAAACAGAAACCCGTGTTCCTCAGCTGTACCACAAGTAAACGCATTTGGTGTTTTGTAGTGTTTTTAATAGATAGATAGATAGATAGATAGATAGATAGATAGATAGATAGATAGATGAGTCCTTTGAGACTCAACCAGTCTTGCAAGGCAGGCAAGATACTTTTTGTGGAAATAAGCTCAGAGGGCACACAGCCAGAAACAGAGCGGCACAGAACCTGGCCTCTTCCCTTCCTGTTACGTGCCTGTGT
The DNA here is from genome assembly GCF_034190915.1 of Cavia porcellus. Classification (NCBI taxonomy): domain Eukaryota; kingdom Metazoa; phylum Chordata; class Mammalia; order Rodentia; family Caviidae; genus Cavia; species Cavia porcellus. Next base: position 25,365,214 of record NW_026947515.1, read on the forward strand.
TGTCCCCCAGGGAGTATGTCAAAGGCCCATCCACTCTTTATTTTCTGATTCAGGGTTTCCCTCCCGGAGGAGCCACCCACAGCCCCACCACAGAATGTGATCGCCAGCGGCCGGACCAACCAGTCCATCATGATCCAGTGGCAGCCGCCTCCTGAGAGCCACCAGAATGGCATCCTCAAGGGCTACATCATCAGGTAGGCATCTGCCTAGGGATGGGGAACAGCCGAACCCCAGCAGAGAGTAATGGTGGCGGGCACCAGAAGTAGACTGGAGAACAGTGCAAGCTCACAGCAGGTGCTGTCCGTCTCCTGTGCTCCCGGGCCACAGGAAATGTCCATGCTGCAGCAGGAAGGACTTAGGCTAGACATTGGGAAGAACTTCCTGCAGTGAGAAGCTCAGGAACTAGCAGCAATGTTCAAGAGAGGGCACCAGTAGAATCTCAAAGCTAAGTGGAAAGCAAGGCTGCCATGCCAGGCCCGGCATGGGAACAGAGCCACAGGGCGACCACAAAGGAAAGGGGCCACTGTCTCAGGGGCAAGCCACCTGGGGATCCCAGAACGTTCCATCTCCTCCAGACCCTCTAGCTGGCCCGGGAGTGCAGACACTGGGAGGGCAAAATCAGATGAAAAATGAAAATGCTTTCTTTGGCCGTTTTTCAAAACAAAGTCCAGTTCTGTTGATTTTCATTGTTATATTCAACTGGAAACTGAGGCCAGTATAACAGAAGTCCCAAAGGCTTACCCAAGAGTGGCATTCGTAAACAGCTCGCATTTGAAGTTACTGAAAATTCTTACTGTGTTCTGGATCCCGGCTGGCCATAGCACCAGGCCACCCCGTAAGTCTCTTTCCTACATCATGAGTGCTAGGATTCCCTAAAGTGGGAGGACACCAGTATTGGTCCAGCTGCTCTGTGATCATGAGTTTTGCTATGAGTTTTTGTTTAATCCTCAAAGGCTTCAGTTCTCAAAGTGTGGTCCTTGACCGAGCAGCACTTGCACCACCTGAGTGCCATTCAGAAATAAATCCTCCGGTCCCATCCAGGACCTGCTGTGTAGGATACTTCGAGGAGAGGCAATTTAAGCAGACTTCAGGTGATTCTGAGGCACGCTAAGGTCTGGAGAGCACTGTGGGGCATTAGAACGCTCTGACTGCATTCAGTCTCCCATTTTGCAGTTTTTAGAGTTTTTAGAGTCCAAGGCCCACATGCATTGTGGTTCTCCCATGACTTATCTGTCCTCCATGAATGACTCCTAAATTTGCTTCTACAAACCCATTTCTTGGGGCTGGGGATTTAGCTCAGCGGCATAAGCACCTGCCTTGCAAGCAGGTGGTCGTGAGTTCAATCCCTGGTACCGATTAAAAAAAAAAAAACCATTTCTTTGTTATCAGGAGTTGTTCTCCAGGAAAAGTAGATGTGGGTAGCACAGTTGGCCTTAGATATTTTCATTCCACCTCAGTGAGGGCGCCACTATGCTGGAGGAAGACAGCAAAGGAACCCAGCCAGCATCAGGGACCACTCTCCTTCCAGGGACCTTCAAAGGCTGTGAGCCCCGAGAGACCTCAGCATCCCTGCTCAGCCATCCTAGTCCCATCCTCTTCCCCCATCAAACAGAGAAGCTGGCTGGGGATAAGGCATCTGCCTGAAAAGCACAAGGTCCTGAGTTTGATTCCCAGTACAAAGAAAAAAAAGAAACAGCCACAATACATGCCCTAGATTCGTATCACCTGGTGAGGTATAGCACCAGCCGCTGTGGCTATTCAAGGCAATCAGAAATACACCACAGCCCAGTTCACTAAGCACATCTTAGGTGCGCAACAGCCGCAGGCACTAGTGGCTACCCCGATGGGACAGCACAGATGTACAGCATGTCCACTGTCACGGAAAGCTCTGTGGGCAGTGCTGCTCCAGACCATCTCACGGGCCTGCCCTTGCCGCTTCCCCTAGGCACACATGCCTCAGCAGACTGTTTGTATCACTGAAAGCTCTAAAAAGTTCACCATCACTGCCCTAGGTACTGCCTGGCTGGGCTGCCAGTTGGGTACCAGTTTAAGAACATCACGGACGCTGACGTCAACAACCTGTTGCTAGAGGACCTCATCATCTGGACCAACTATGAGATCGAAGTGGCTGCCTACAACAGCGCCGGGCTAGGTGTCTACAGCAGCAAGGTCACTGAGTGGACGCTCCAGGGAGGTGGGTAGAGATGGTGGCCTTGGAGCAGCAGGCACAGCCCTTGCTCCCACTGGGCCCTGTGCCTGCTGTGTCCTCTGCCTGCCCAATGCTGAGTGCCTTGACTGGGTGGCCTGCTCCATCCAGGCCCTTGCTGTCACAGCTGAGTAGCATCACCACCCTGTGTGCAGCTCCCGAGAGTCAGGGTGGGATATGGGCTTCCGGGGTGTTGGGTTCTGCGAAGATTTGCCTGACTAGATCACGAGACACTGCTTTCTGTGTTCTGCTGACACCCACCCACGCCAGCTTGGTGGGCAACATATGCTTAGCCATTACGTCTTTAATCAGCACCCTAGGAGGGATCCGGGCCAGGCTTATTGAACCTGAACTAACCAGGGCTGGGAAGAGGGCACCCAGAATCTACATGTGAGGAGAGTTGTGGGGGGCAGCAAAGTGCAGTCTGTGGACCCCCGCCTCTTGTTTTCTCTGTTGAACTGGGCAAAGCAGACTGGCGGGCCCCTCTGCCCACCCTGTCTCTTGATCTCCTCTAGTTCCCACGGTCCCGCCAGGCAACGTGCATGCAGAAGCCACCAATTCCACAACCATCCGCTTCACCTGGAATGCCCCCAGCCCCCAGTTCATCAATGGCATCAACCAGGGCTACAAGGTATGCAGGGTCCCCCTGCCCCAGGAGGAAGCTGTGAGGGTCCAGGGTGTGCAGGGAAGGCAAAGGGGGAACACAAGGGGATCCCCTCTGTCTGAACTCCTGGGTTCGAGCCAAGCAGAGGGCACACATGCTTCCTCCAAGGCCACGCAAAGGCCTGGTGGTGTGGCCAGGGCCTGGCTGTGGCCAGTGCAGGGAGCATCTGCAGTGACACTGAAATCAGAAAAAGCCAGGTTTACTCAGGCCGAGCACACATGATATAGCCAGGGCCCAACAGAAAACCCAACACTCCCTTCTTAGATCGCCCTGTGGCTATGACAGGCATCCTGTGGGGCCAGGTCCTTGGGCTGTATGTAGTAAAGAATGCAAGGTTAGAATTCGGCGATTCCTGCCTGTCCCTCTGGCTCAATACCTGGACAAGCTCTCTAACATGGCTGTGCTTCAGTCTTTCCATAAATATTTACTGAGCACCTACTGTATGCACCGCACTGGCTGCTGGGGAATTGACATTTGGTGTCATCGTCGGGGAAGGAGGATGGTTATACCCATTCCTTAGAGACATGTGAGGATTAAATTTGTTGATATCTGTACTCTATTCAACACGGTGACGAACACAATATGCCCTCAGAAAATGATTTTGGCAGTAGTCCTGCATTTGTTTGCTCAACCTGCTGTGACAGAGTGGCGGCTTAAACAACAGAAGTTAGGTTTTCTCATGGGAACTGAAGTCCGAGATCAAGGTGTCAACAGATATGGCTTCTTGCACGTCCTCTACCCTTGGCTTGCAGGTGGCCACCTGCTCCCTGTATCTTCCCTCGTGGGTGTCCACGGCTGATCACCTCTTCCTCTGAGGACACCAGTCATATTGGATTAGGGCCAGCCCTCGGGACCTTATTCACTTTAATCACCTCGTGAGGGGCTCCATCTACCAATAGGGTCATGCTCTTAGGAGCTGGGGTTAGAGGCGCAACCCAGGAAGTCTGCGAGGATGCAGATTCAGCCCATGATATCTAGTAGGATAGCAGCTCCAAGTATCACAGCCAATGTGCTATAACTGTGCTGAAGGTAAGTGCTTCTCAGTCACCCTCTCCTGAAACCCCACGCTGGGACCCCAGACCTGCATCTCTCCTCTCCTGCTGCGAGGAGCCCTGGAAGAACGGAAGGCAAATCCCATGTGCATCATCTATGCAGTATTTTCAAGGAGTAGCACCTGCCCCCCAACAACTTGGGGCAAGTGCCAGCTGCTGTCTGCTCCTTCCAGATGTGGGGCTCCCTCTACGTAGGGGAACAGAGGTGGATTATTTGAGGAGTGCACCCCTCAGGGAAAGCCAGGGAGGACTGGGGGAGAGCTGCAGGCTCTGTGGGACCTGGTGACCTGGAGGTGACTGCTGCCACAGCTTGAAGCCTCCAGTGCCCCTCTGCAGTGTGTTTGCTACACTGACTATCCCCAAGATCAACCCGAGGACAAACAGCCTCGGGCTTTGTTACTGTAAGGCAGGAGAGGCTGGACAGACAAAGAATGGCTTTCAGTTGTGAATTCAATTTTCTGCTTGTGTTGCAAGCACAGGAGGGCAGGTCCAGGCCGAGTGGACCCGCCCCAGCTACGTCCTTCTCACTCCCAGGAAGGCAGCCAACCCAAGGCCACTGAGCCTCCCTGAGGCAGGGTGCTGCAGTGCTGGCTGCCTGGAACAGACTCCTAATTGGTACTCGGGGGAAGCTGGGGAGGGAAGGAGGAGGCCAGCATTGCCAGAGCACAGGAACAGAGCTGGGAACAATTAGCCTCTCTCAGCCAAGTATAAGCACAAGTTTTATTATGCATGTGGGAAGACTGAGCTACAAACTTCTAAGGCAAACAGCTCCCTGGGGGCCAGAGGGCCAACCAGTGACCAGGACAATTAGAACAATGACCCTTGGTGACCCAGAGTGGGAAGAAGCTGCGGAAGTCCCCTCAACCCTCTGATTCCCAGGCTCGATCAGTGCCCCACATCCGGTGGCCACTCAGGGAAGACCTGTGGGAAGGGGGTGCCCAGGATTCTCAGTGCAGGAGCAAGCAGAAGAATAAGAGGAGCTCATGGGGTACTTCCCACGTACCAGGCACATGCTGTCTGCGTCACTCTGTTTTCTTGCATATCCTTTACAGGAACCCCAAGATAAAAGTATTATGAGCCTGACCGCAATATCCCATAGGGAGAAGTTGAGGCACAAAGGGCGGTTGCTTGTTCAAGGACAAACAGTAACTGCCAAAACTCAGATTCAGATCAGAGCTCATACTTTCTCATATCAAAAAGGAAAACATGGGCACAATGGCAAATGCCTCTATTCCCACCCACTTGGGAGGCTGAGGCAGAAAGATCACAAGTTCAAGGCCAGCCCAAGCAACTGAGCAAAGCCTTGTCTCATAAAATAAAAAGGGCTGGAGATGTGACCCAATAGAGCACCCCTGCAGTCAGTGCCTGGTACCACAAGAAAATATCACCTTTTACTTGTAAAATGACAACTGTAACTTAACATTTTTGCATTACAAATGAATCAAAGTGGAATGGCTTTTTTTTTTTCTGTTTCTTTGGCCTTTCGTGTATGTATCACAGGAAGAAAAACAAAGCAGTGTTTGCCTATCATGTACAAACAATAAAAATAGATGCCCCCCCATCCTCTTAATTGTGAAAATTGTCAAACATCTACCCAAGTAGAGGGAAGACGCTAATGAGCCCGGATACCCACCCCAGCATCTAGTTAGCAGCTCGCACCTGAGTGAGTGTGTTCCCTCTGTTCCCTGCTCTCTGCCTCTCTCCTGAAATGTTTCAAAGATAATCCCAGGCAGTGTTCCATGTCATCCTTAAATGCTTCTGTAGCGAAAGATTACAGATAAGGTCTCTATTTAAAACAAAACCACAATGACCACATCATCATTAGCATGCCTAAAAATATCAACAGTCCCTCTAATGTTGTGAGACAGCCAGCCAGCCTTCAAATGTCTTTGCCACATCGTTGCTGCTGCTGGCTTATTCGCTCCAAGAGCTAAATGAAATCCACACAATTATAATTGGTTGGTTTTGGGGTTTTGTTTTGTTTTTTTTTTTTTTTTCTTTGCCGAAGTCACTCTATAGATTTTTCTCTTTCTCTTCCATTTTTCTTGTAACTTATTTAGTGAAGAAACTTGGTCATTTGTCCCATAGAATTTTGCACAGCTTGGGTTTTGTCAATTGCAACCCCACAGTGTCCCTTAACACATTCCTCTGAACACTGTATTTGTAGTAATTGGAATGTGGAGGGTGAGGCTGGTCAGATTCAGGCTTGAGGATTTATTTTTTTTTCAAACTATTACTTCCTGGAAAGTGGTATGCATTTCCACCAGAAGGCACAGTCTGGTTGTCTCTCTCATTGTGACATCATGACATTGGCAACCCTTGACAGCCCTTGTGTGGTCTGTTATTTCAATAGTGGCTGCAAAACAAAAATTGGCAAATATAATTACTTTATTCATTAGCTGAAATGCTCTTTTTTTTAATTATTGCTGTGGCACTGGAGATTGAACCCAGGATCTTCACACTGAGCTACATCCCCTTTTTGGTGAGACAGGGTCTTGTTAAATTGCTAAATTAGCCAGGCGTGGTGGTGCAGTCCTGTAATCCCAGTACTCGGGAGGCTGAGGCAGGAGGATCGTTGCAAGTTTGAGACCTGCAAAGTGAGCCCAAGGCTAGCATGAACTGTATAGTGAGGCCCTGTCTCAAAAAGGCAAAAGAAAAATTGCTAAATTATCCAGGCTAGGCTGAAGGTTGTAGTTCTCCTGCCTCAGCCTCTGAGAATGCTGGGATTGCAGTGTGCACCACTACACCTAGCTTGAAATGCTTTTTTAAAAAAAATTTAAAAAAAAAGAATAAAGAATTTTTCCATTTACAATTTTTTGGCTGCCTGAACATTGAGTTTATTTAGGAAGATCGTAATAAGTGCTCCCCTATTAATGCATTTTCAATACAATGAATTGGTATCTTAGTATATATCTTTTTAGGTGGCAGATAAATTTAGGTTGGAGGGAGGTATCTTCTGGCTTTGTTTGCTTCTGCTAGTGTTATTATGTACTGAAGAATTTTTCCTAACCCATCTGATATGTCTCAGTCCATGGCCACTGGTTTTCTTAGTGATGGCAAATTAGCCCATCAGCAGCCCCTTCCTTTTGGCTCATGAGTCGTCTGTTACATGGCCCCAGGAGCCTTGAACAACCTTCTCGCTTACTGATGTGACAAGGTATTCTATGCTATGTGAATGCCCTTCATCATTCCCTTCACCATCCAGTTCTTCCAGGAGCTTCTGGTTCCTTTTAGTGGAACTGATAGTTAAGCTTGCCACGAGGGTGCTCATTTGTAATCCCAGCAATCCAGGAGACTGAGGCAGGAGGACTGCTGATTCAACCCAAGCCTGGACAATTTAGCCAAAGCCTGTCTTGAAAATTAAAATAAAAATAAAAAAGAGGTGGGAGTGGAGTTCAGTATGATGGCCCTGGGTTTATTCACCAGTACTGCTGAGAGAAAGAGGGAGAGAGAGAGAAGGGGAGTAATTGGATACCACAAGCAGAGCGCTTGGAGTGCTCCTTGCTCTGGGAACACTTACAGCTTCCTGTTAATCGACTTTTAGGAAAAAATACTTTTTTAAGATAAAACATATTGAAACTTCCCATTTCTTTTCAGGGCTACAAGCTTTTTAATAATCTCACTGGACTTGTCTTTATTCTTTTTCTCCATACCGAAAACCCAGTTCCTACACCAGCAACATAATTACCCACCTACTTCATCCCCCAAACACGCACAACAGTTTCAGAATAGCAATATGAACCTAATTACTGACAATAGTCTCGGATCATCTGCAGCCCTTGTGTTCCCAGGGTCCGTCCCAGGAGGGACCGGCTTCACAGGCTGGGCTACAGCGTCTTTGTAATGGCTTCTCTCGGTGTAATTTTGCTACAGCTCAATACTCTGTTAGGTTCATTTACTTCATTTTGTTTTCAATTTTTAGGGATTGATTTTTTTAATTTAATTTTGTTCTATAATTATGTAGAATATTTACATGGATCCAAAATCAAATCTGCAAAGCAAATTCTAGTTCTTCTTGCTCCCCTAGAGGTTGGACTGCTTTTTGATGATTTGATTTGGTTTTTTCCTCCTATTTCTTCCATATAAGCAAGTACATGCATACATATACATACACATATACATATGCATACACATATATATATATATCCTTGCTCCTTAGATAAACAAGGGTAATATTCAACACTTTCTCCACCTTGCTTTGTATTATCACCTGTAATATTCCTGAAAGATACATGTATGAAGAGCTCCCTGATTCTTTTTGCATCCTTCCATATTGTGTCACGTATTGTGATCACCTGCACCCCAGTGGTGACATTTTGATTCTCAGTCTTTATTGTAACCAGTAGTGGATGGCTTTGCGCATGCATCTTTTTCTTCTTGTATATTGTAGCCTCGAAACAGACTCCTGAAAATGAGATCGCTAGATCAAAAGGTTAACACGCATACCATTTGACTGCTTTTGGAAAATAATCCCCACTTGATTTATCCGATTTTTTAGTTTACTTTTTTAAACAGGAAATATACAATGCAAAACAAAATAAACTTAGAGCAAAAAGCCTCCATCCCATCCCAGTACTCCATCTGCCTGGTTCTATTTCACCCAACCCCACATCTCTCCACCCTTAAGTATCCACTGTTGCCTACTGGTGTTCCACGTGACCTCTGCCATGTTTGATGTAAATTTATGTGTATGCCGAGAGGTGGAGGGAGAGAGATTTCTCCTTACTCTTGTTTCTTAAGTAGCTGGAAGCCTTGTACACCATCTTACTCCCTCAATTCCTAGACCTGGCAAGATGGCCAGTACTCTCCCCTCTATTCTCCTGGGGCTCAGAGAGGAGGAAGGATTTTCCCAGGGTCCCACAGTTACAGAGCTGGGCTCAGGCTCAGCTGCTCCAGTGCAGGCTTGTCCTTCTCCAACTGACTGCACATTCTGTGTCCCCCCCACATATGCCCACCAGCAGCACTGCCCTCTCTTACAAGGTTCCTTCCCAGGCCTTCAGTCTCTAAGGGGGCTGCCGTCCCAGGGACCTGGAGAACGTTGTTATCCTATAGTTCTTCACCCCTGCTGCCCCCTTGAGCATCGGGGGTATAACGGTAGGACCATTGAGTCAATATTGCCCATCCTCAAAACTACACTTTTGTCATCCTGTGTGCTCCCTTTGTGTCATTTTTCTGCACAGGGCCCAATAATGGTTTTAAAGAACCAATAAAGACCTTTTTTTTCCTTTATTTTTTTAAATCATAGAAATTATAATTATTGTAAGCCCAATAAAATAATATTTACCCAAATTTTACACTTGCTAGAAAACACCATACAATTAATTCCAATGGCATAATTATTACGAATTTACATTAATTAAATTAAATTAAAACATTAAGCTTGTTTCTTCATCTACTCCAAAGAAGTTCAGCAACTTAATTGCTATAAAACAAGATAACTAAAATAAAGAGGATATTTAACATACTTATCAAATGCCACTTAGTATTTCTGATTAGTATTTTTAGGGTCCAATTAGTGTCTAATTAACTTGCTATAGGCTATCTTTTTACAGTACCAATTAAATTTCAAAACACCCTTTGTAAACACACGGCCCTGAAAGGAAGATTAAGCATTGTTATAGGCATGAGTTAATCGGGAGACACTGGTGTGGTATTGTTTTATATCTATAAATACTCAAGCTTATTAAAACTCATCAAGTGTAGCTTTCCACCATTAATTGCTATTTAATCAACTTCAAATAAATGAGGAAATCTCTGAAACCAGCTGTCATTATTGAGACAGATGAAGGGCCCAGAACAGGAGAGCAGGAGATGACAGAGCCGAAGCCCATTTGGTGAGGGGCGGCAGGAAGCGGACGAGGACAAAGGACAGGGAGGCAGTGGACTTGGGAACCCGCGGGAGGAGTGGACAGAAGGAGCTCAGAGAGGAAGTGGTGGGCTTCTGGCTGAGGGCGTCTTGCCCGTCCCCCACCTCTAAGTGATGTCTCCAATCCTCACTTGGAGCAAGCATAAGGGGACAAGAGTTACCCACAAACCAAAGTTCCTGGCTGTATGGGAAGTCCCCCTTGGAAAATTCGTGGAACACAGCTGCCCCTGCTCATAGGGAGAAAAGTGTAAGAGCCCAGGGTTGGAATCCCAGACCCTTGGCTTCCCCTAGCTGTGTGACATAGTACAAGTCGCTCATCCTCTCTGAGCCTCAGTTTTCTCATCTGTAAAATGAAGGGCTGGCTTCATGCTTAGGCAACTGTACAGTGGCCCAGGGCTCTGCACTTGGAAAGTCTCACTCTTGGTTAAATCTCTGTTGCTGTCATCTTCAAGTAATTTTTTCAACAAGGGCCCCTTGGTATTAGTTTTGCAATGGGCCTGCAAATAATGCAGTCGGTCCTGATAGATGCGTCCTCACAGGAGAGGACAGACCCTGGGAGAATTCACCCAGAACATCCTGCCTGGAGTCAGAGGTTCCAGAACAGGGCAGCGTGTCAGAGCAGGTGTGAGCAAGGCCCACAGTCCCAGGTCTATGTCCTGGACACAGGTCCTGGGCCCTGGCTCCAGGACACGGCCCGTTGGCCTAGCCCATGGCTGACAGACAGTGTGACCTCTTCTGGAACCTTCTTGCTGGCCTCTCCTCAGCTGATCGCTTGGGAGCCTGAGCAGGAGGAAGAGGTTACCATGGTGACTGCCCGGCCCAACTTCCAAGACAGCATCCACGTGGGCTTCGTGTCAGGCCTGAAGAAGTTCACCGAGTACTTCACCTCGGTGCTCTGCTTCACTACACCCGGGGACGGGCCCCGCAGTAGCCCCCAGCTGGTGCGCACCCACGAGGACGGTAGGTGGCCTGGCTGCTCTTTGGTCCTCCCTTCCTGCCCAGGGTACCTCAGGTCACCCTGGGGCTGTCTTGCTTTCTGGCTCTAATTGGCTCTGGATGGGGGGGGACCTTTGTGAACAGTGCCGGGGCCGGTAGGACACCTGAGCTTCAGTGACATCCTGGATACTTCGCTGAAGGTCAGCTGGCAGGAGCCAGGAGAGAAGAATGGCATCCTCACAGGTAGGCAGTGAGGCGCTCCTGGCGGGTTGGGGCTGGGGAGGGTCAGCCGGTCCATCCCCTGCCTTCAGCTGGCTCTCCCCCAGGCCCTCCCAGCCAGCCAATTCATTTTCCTTTCTTTTCCTTTTTTTTCCCTCCCTACATCCCCAGACCTTTGTAATATTTTTTTTTTTGAGATAGGGTCTTACTAAGTCTTTAAATTGCCCAGCTGAACTTGTGATCCTCCTGCCTCAGCCTCCCCCATTGCTGGGATTGCAGGCACGCATCACCAGGACTGGCTCATCTCATTCTTTCTGAGCAACCACTCAGGCAACTCTTGGTACCTTGGGTTGTAACCCATCTCAGTGTCTCTGGACCCAGGTCTTCAGGACTGGCTCAAGGGACTGGCTCCTTACAATTCCCACCCCATGGGGGCCTCCCAGGGCACTTCCCTGTGAACCTGCCCTGTGCCAGAAGCTCCCATACCCCTGGGCCCCTTGTGCTCCATGTGAACTGAACTGTCCAGCTAGAGAAGACAGAAGCAGAACGTGTTTGGAGGCCACTGATGGTCCTGGCCAAGCTCATGTCACGGACTCTCTCCAGGGTACCGGATCTCCTGGGAAGAGTACAACCGAACCAACACCCGCGTGACCCACTACCTGCCCAATGTGACCCTGGAGTACCGTGTCACTGGCCTCACAGCGCTCACCACCTACACCATCGAGGTGGCTGCCATGACCTCCAAGGGCCAGGGCCAGGTGTCAGCCTCCACCATTTCCTCGGGAGTGCCTCCAGGTAGGCTCCCTCCGGCAGGGCTAGTGGCCTCTGTGTTCCTCCAGAGCAGCACCCCATCCAGAAGATGCCCCTTCCGATGGGAATCCTGGCCTTCAGCCCACAGAGCTCCCCCTTCCCTGTGATCCCGCAAGCAGACAGAGTCTGGTGACTCCAGGTCTCTGAAGGGAAGCTCCATGCATTTGAAGCTGCCTCCCCCAACCACAGGCCCCTGGAGAACTCCACCCTTGTCTCATCAGCACCACTGCCCCCACCAGGCCACGGCACCTGAGGTCACCCAGAAAGTCCAGTCAGATCCCAGCTTTTTGCTTGGGATTGCAAAAAGAAAAAGTTGAGATCTCGTCTCAGCTCTGCTTCTATCACCATCTGTGCCTCAGTTTCCCCATCTGTATCCTTCATGACCCTGGGAATTTTGACTAGATAACCATGTGGCAGTGTCCAGATCAGAAAGGCTCAGACCTGACCAGAGCTCCTCAACCTGCCCACGGAGCTAGCTTGAGTCCCTGAGTTCTGTCACCCCTGAAATAGGTAATATTGATGCCTGTGCACTGCTGTCAGCCTGGAGCTAAGGGCTTTATAGACATCAACTCAGCAGATCCCCACAGCAGCCCCAAAGTGGAGGATACCATTACCATTTCCATTTTACTGGGGCACAGAGAAGTACCTGTCTAAAGATACACAGCCTAAAAGTGGTGGGACTGGATTCAGACGCAGAACACAACTCCAGAGCTTGTGCTTTATCTGCTCATCCTGACCCCATGAGCCCCCAAGTTCTGTCCCACCGTGAGCTGTCACACCCTCCAAACAGCCATTACGGGGTGTGGGAGGACCCTAAAGGGGTGTGCAGAGGGAGGGAGGGGGAGAGCCTGTGGCTTTTCCCTGAACCCAGCTTGGATTAGGTCAGCCTCTTGCTCCCTCCTGAGCATTTCACTTGCACCCAGAAATGCCATGGAGGCCCCTTGGTGCCTCTGGGGAGAACACGGTACACTGTAAGATACAATAGTACAGGCAGCACTGGCAGATAAGGACTTGGTCACACTTCTCTCGAGATCTTTCCAAGGACAGTCCCCTCCATGTAACCAAAGCCTTGTTCCATGTGGACCTGCTCACCTGATTTCCATTCCTGCCTTGTTCTCCTCCTCCAGAACTCCCAGGGGCCCCTACCAACCTGGGCATTTCCAACATTGGCCCCCGATCCGTGACCTTACAGTTCAGGCCTGGCTACGATGGGAAGACCTCTATCTCCCGATGGCTAGTGGAGGCCCAGGTGAGGCCTGCTAGAGGGAAGCCAGGCAGCTCCTTCCACCCCACCTCTGGCTTCCGTCAGATCTGTGCTCCTGAGTGCAAAATCATACGTGTATTTTAGTCAGTTTTCACACGTGACTGTCACACCCACACATAGATGCTCCAAGAATTATGATGGAATTACATCCTGGTAAGCCCATCCTAAATTGAAAATACCATAAACTGAAAACGCATGTAATATACTTACCCAACCAAACTCGCTAGCTCAGCCAAACCTACCTAAAACATGCTCAGAGCACTGACGGCTGCCTGCAGGTGGGCACTGTGAGGGGAGGTCAGACCATATATTGCCAGCCCAGGAAAAGAACAAGGTTCAAAATTTCAAGTGTGGCTTTTACTGACTGCGTGTCAACCTCACACCATCATAAAGCCAAAAAAAATTGTGAAGTCAAACCATGATAAACCATCTATAAACCCAGAGCGCCTCCAGCTCTCAAAACTGACTCTATCTCCCCCTCACTGTGCATGTGAGAACCCCACCAAACCTAGGTTGGGTAGTGACCAGCTGCCTGCAGACCCTTAAATCACAGAGTTCTCAGCCTGGCATCATCAAGGAGCATTCAAAATTTCAACACCAGTGTTTTATACACACACACACACACACACACACACACACAGATTTGAATTCAGATTTACCAGTTTGAGAAGCAGACCAGCTTTTAGTACACCCAGAGCGTCTGGGAGAATTGTCTGGGGAACTTGGTAAAGGAACAGATTTCTGGCACAACCTCTTCCAGGAATTCTGGATTGGCTGGGTCTGGGGTAACTGCTAGGAAGGGGTTGATAACCCAGTCCTGCATGATTCTGATATATGGGGTCTCAGACTCCCACCCCCTATCATATCCAACAGCCTGGAAAGATGCTGGTGCCATTTGATACCTCCAAGCGAGCCCTAGAATTTGGACCGAGATCTTCCTGGGCCTCCTAGGAACTGGGCTCAGAGCCCACCCCCCACCCCAGCCCTATAGTCTGGGCAGATCTAAAGGTCCTCCTTTTCCAGGTGGGCATGGTCGGGGAAGGAGAGGAGTGGCTGCTGATTCACCAGCTCAGCAACGAGCCAGACGCCCGCTCGATGGAGGTCCCAGACCTCAACCCCTTCACCTACTACAGGTAACGCACCTGCGGACTGCAGGGCTGCACGGGGCAGAGCAGGCTTGGCTCCGAGGCCCTGCCTCATCGTCTCGCCCCTGCCCTCACAATCTCGCTCCTCCCCTCTGCCCCACCAGCTTCCGCATGCGCCAGGTGAACATCGTGGGCACCAGTCCACCCAGTCAGCCTTCTAGAAAGATCCAGACCCTCCAGGCGCCTCCTGACATGGCCCCAGCCAATGTGACCCTGCGCACAGCGAGTGAGACCAGCCTGTGGCTCCGATGGATGGTGAGGTTCCCTCACAGGCCACGTGATGTGACGCCCCCTTGGCCTTTGCCACCCTGCAGAGCTGCCGTGGCCTCAGATACCTACACTCTTGATGCTTTACTTGCTTTTTATTCTTTCAAAATTTTTTCTTTTCTTCTTACTTACCTGGTCTATTAGCTTTCCATTGCTGGACATAATTCCTGACACCTTGCAGTTTAAAGAAGGAGAAGTTTAATGTTTCAGGGGACTGTCTGTGGTTGGCTGGTTCCAAACAGAAACATCATGGCAGAAGGGCGTGGTGTAGCAAAGCTTTGTAGTTCATGGCAGCTGAGAGCCAAGCAGAGGACAGAGCCAGAAAGGAAGGGGCCAGGGATCAGGCAGAGATCCCAAGGCCACATCTCCATCATTCACCCAGACACAGGAAAAAGGGTCTCCCATCAGTCCTCTGAGTGGACCCCAAAGCTGGCACTTCATCCTAACCACCTGATAAGGTGCTTGATAATCTCAGCCAAAGGAGCAAATTCCTCCAGGGAGATGAAGGAGCTAGAAAATGCTATTTGCTGATCATTGCCAAATGCCAAGCATTAAAATTTCTTACCTCCCAGGAATGTTACAAAGCACAAATGTATCATCCCAACATACAGCTAAGAAAACTGAGGCTCAGAGAGGTTAGGTACCTTCCTGTGGCCACACAGCTCCCTGATACTCAAAGGTTTCTGTGTCCAATAGCAAACTTGCTTTGGAGATCAAGGGGCTGAGAAGGAATCTGAGCTCTCAGGCTGGTCTCACAGGTTGGGCCAGTAGGCTGAGGGACGCTGCCTGGCTGCAGGTGGCCCTGGTGGCCCTGCACAGGTAACTTTCAGGCTTCCTTTTCTTCCAGGTGTTCTAACAGTACTTTATCCCACCAAGCTTTGACTTTCTCAGCAGGCCCATGACAGCCCAGAAATCCTGGAAAATCCCCATTTTTCCAAAGGAGAAACTGATACAGAAAAAGGTTGGACAACCTTCCCAGGACCCCATTATCCTCCCACATCCTCTAGTTAACAGCAGAGGTGGAGCTCCAATAAAGAAAGTTTGTACCCCGAAATCCACAGCCTTAACCAAGAGCACACTGTCAGCTCGCAGTTTGGGGACCAGGAGAGACCCTATCCCACCCTGAGCAGCATTTCCCAGGATGGGCCCCCTGAGGCAGTAATCTCAAGAGCACATGAAATTACAAGAACTCCTAGACAATCCTAGCAATCAAGAGGCTGAGGCAGGAGGATCAGAAGTTCCAGGCCAGCCTGGGCATCCTAGTGAAACTTTGTTGCTAGACAAATAAATGAGTGGGGGCCGGGGACTTCACTGGCCCCAGAACTAAATCCCCAGGACCACAAAGAGAAAGAGAGTGTGTTCTCGAACAAAGCCCTGAGCAAACCTGGGACTCCAGCACCACAAAAGCTGGCTTGAAAGAGCTCCTGCATCCCTTTTGGCCACACAAGGGACCTCTTAATAGTTACACAGACACAAACCTGCAAACTGCCCCACTCAGTGGTCTGAGGGCGGCACGGACCCACCAGCCTTTCACTTGGCAGGCAGGAGCTGACAGCAGGAAGCGCCCTGTGCAATCGGCTCCCAGTGAGCACGGGTTTTAGCGATGGCCCCTGCTCGGAGTGGTGGGCCTTGGGCTCAGGCAGCCTCTCCTGACCTCACTTGTGGCTCTGCCCCAGCTCTACCCTACCCGGCCCCCTATTTTTCTCCTCAATCTCACGGGTGTTGTCCCAACACTGTAGAGCTCAGGACGTAGGTGCTGGAGGGAAAGAAAAGTCAGGGGCCGTGCTGGGCAGGGCCGGCGCCTCCCAGACCCACGTATGCTTGGCTGCTTCCTTTCCCTGGCTGGCAAGGGCGTGCACTTCAGCCCCGTCTCAGGATCTCAGGCCCATCGATTGCCATCTTAGTGGTCTTGGGCCTCCTCACCGAGTGTCTGTAGGGAGGCTGGTGGGAGGGAGAGTGTGTGAGTGGTGAGGCAGGGCTGGAGTAGGGACCTGGACAAAGTGGGTCAGCATGTGGGGAGCCTGGACTTCCAGAGTCCCCAGGGAGGCAGAGAGAGAAGCCGGGGTGCAGACAGCTGAGCTCCACCATGCCCTCATGAGAGGAGAAGCAAAGCCTGGTGCCAGCTTCCCACTGCTTCCCAGCCACGCCCAGTTTCATCCCGGTAACTGTGACAGGGACCACAGACCCAGCCTGACCCTAAGGCCAGAGGGGGAATCTGCCTTCCCTGTCCACTGAGACTTGGACAGAAAAAGAGAAACTGGCAACACAGCAGGAGAGACCGAGCATGGCTGGATAACAGGGCTGCCTCGCAGGGCCAGTGCCCGGCCGTGTGGGGGCCCCTCCCCATGTGCTGACTGCTGGGGGCAGCCTGGCCAAGGCTAGCTGTGCACCATGGCCACCTGAGTGAGGGAGCTGAGCAGGGAGGCAGCCACAGCTTGGTGGCTGTGCTTATGAGCTTGGTGACAGGCGGCCTTGAACACCTTGAAAAGGACTGCCTGGGCTGAGTGCTGTGGTGCAAGTCTAATCCCAGCACTCATGGAGGCTGAGACAGGCAGACTTCTAGCCCAGTGTGGGCAGCTTAACAAGATGTAATTTCAAAATTAAAAAATACAAGACACAGGGGATGTGGCTCAGAATGACATGAATTTGATCCCTAGTACCCCCCCACACACACACACACACACGCACACATACACTGGCCATGCTGGCTCATGCCTGTAATCCCAGCACTGCTGGGAGGCAGAGTCAGGACGATTACAAATTCAAGTCTAACCTGGGTGGTTTAGTGACTCAGCAAGACCTTTTCTCAAAATAAAAAGGATCAGAGATTTAATCCCCAGTATTGCTAAAGGGAAGGAGGGAGGGAATGGGAAAAAGCCAAGAAAGGCAGAAGAGAAAGAAAAAAGAAGAGGAAAAAAAAAAAGAAAAGACAGGACCAGCTCCAGGTGGGCAGTGAGCTAGCCCTGCACACAGTGGACAGTCATGCTGCTTCTCCTAGGTGTGCGGGGTGGGCAGATAGGGATTTGGGGCCAACAGAGCCCAGGCCTTGCTGGGGTACAGGGCATTTCTCAAAGACAAGGGCTGCTGGAAAGGCTGGGTCGCACTGAAGGCCCCTGCAAGAGGGGTCTGCGCTCCCACCCCTGCCGGGCACTCCTCCATCCAACACAGCGCCCCCTGACGTGTGCTGCCCTGCCGTCCCACAGCCTCTCCCGGAGATGGAGTACAACGGCAGCCCGGAGTCAGTGGGCTACAAGATCAAGTACAGCAGGTCAGACGGGCACGGCAAGACCCTGAGCCACGTGGTGCTGGACCGTGTGGAGAGGGAGTACACCATCGAGGACCTGGAGGAGTGGATGGAGTACCGCGTGCAGGTCCAGGCCTTCAATGCCATCGGGAGCGGGCCCTGGAGCCCAGTGGTGCTTGGCAGGACCCGGGAGTCAGGTACCCCACCCCATCTCACTGCCCTCAGGGCTGCCCGGGGACACACGGGGCTGGAACTGTTGTCCAAAAGCAGCCTGAGCAGCTTCCTGTGTGCTCAGCCCAGTACAGAGCATCCCAACCCGGTATCACGTCCCTCAGCACCTGCCCCTCTCCACACAGTCCCCACTGTTGGCTCCAGGGTGTCTCCACAAGGGGGCAACGTAGTCTGCCTACCTCCTGCCCTCAGCTTCAAACCTGAACCCAGTGGGGCCTGAAGGAGGCCGAGGTGCAGGTTCAGGAGAAGGCATTGCTCTCAGAACATTCTAGAATCCTAGCAGCGGCCCCTGGGGGCCTGGCCCACAGTCATCCCTCATGTGTCCACACCTGGTTCGCCATCCTGTGGCTTTTGCTGGCACCTTTTAAATTCAGGCAGCTCCCTTGGGGGCCCTCCACGCCGCCCTTTGCTGCCGTGGAGCCGCAGCACAGGGCTGGCTTCTTCCTGAGCACAGGTCTGCTGCTCACCTGCTGCAGGCCCCGCCGTGGGTCCTCAGCCTCTCTCTCCTCCTCACCCTTCTTCCCCCACAGTGCCGTCCTCTGGCCCCACCAATGTGTCGGCACTGGCCACCACCTCCAGCAGCATGCTTGTGCGCTGGAGCGAAGTCCCCGAGGCTGATCGCAACGGGCTCGTGCTGGGCTATAAGGTGAGTCCTTGCACTGGGCCCACATCCCCCAGTTATCCAGTCCGTGTACCTACTAGGTCTCTTCCTCCTGCAGTGGACACGGGATGCGCCTGGCTTCCTGTCCACCAGTCACCACAACCAGGGAATCCTCCCTAGGGGCAGAGAGGCCTGCAGTGGGCCCCTCAGTCTTTGGGGCTGCTCCAGCTCTTCCAGGTGGCCCCAGCCTCTCCCAAAGCTCTGATGGGCCCAGTTTTAGGTTTTTAGTGTCGACTTCCATTACCGTCGTAAAATAGCTGGGACAGACTAACTTACAAAGTAAAGAGGTTTGTGTAGCTCACAGTGGCGGAGGCTCACAGACATGACGCCTCTGTAGGCTGAGCCCTGGTGAGAGGGCCCTGTCGGCCGTGTCCCATCATGGTGAAAACAGTGACAGCTTGTGTGGGAGAAGTGATCCCGTCTCGCATCTGCAGACAGGAAGCCAGGGAGAGCTGAGTGCAGCTAGCCAGGCTCAGGCCTTTGTGACAACTCAGCCCTCTCAGGAAATCACAAGGGGTCAAAGGAGAACTGCTTTAATCCCTCCCAAGATCTGGGCCCCCATAACCTGGGGCCTCTCCCCAAGCCCCACTTTTCAAGGTTGCATCAATTCCCACATCTAAGAACCAAGCTCCCCACACATGGACCCTTGGAGGAAAAGCAAAATCCAGACCATAGCAGTTTCCGTTCTCTTCTAGAATTGTTCTTAAATCTGTGCCTTAACACCTGGCCTTACCTACCCCTTTGAGACACACCGGACCAGACTGTCCGGACAAGGCTCAGAATAGGTACTGTCGTGTTGAGGCCTGGCCTGAGGCCTCTGCTCTGCTCATCCTGGCAGGTGAGGTACAAGGAGAAGGACTCGGACTCCCAGCCCCACTTCTGGCTGGTGGAAGGCAATGCGTCTCGCAGCGTGCAGCTCACCGGCCTGGGCAAGTACGTGCTCTATGAGGTGCAGGTGCTGGCCTTCACCCGCATCGGTGATGGCAGCCCCAGTCACCCCCCAATCCTGGAGCGCACGCTGGACGATGGTGAGTCTGCATCCCAGCAGGCTGGGGCTCCCGGAGGGGTGTGCCATGGTGGAGAAGTCTCTAGGCCCCACACACCAAGGTAGACAGGGCAACAGGAAAAGAGTTGGACTCCGATCCCATCTCTTGATCTCTCTCCAGGGCAAGTGTATAGAGCAGGAACTTTGTGGGAGTTTTAATGTCTTTCTTTCTGGGGGCAAGTTTGTATTGGGCAAAGTCTGTGAAAAGGAAAAGGCCTTGATTAGTTTTTCCTGAGCTTGAGCCTCGTGGTCCTGTTTGCAAAATGGTGACACTGGGCAAGGTGTGGTGGTACACATTTGTAATCCCAGCACTGTGGGAGGCTGAGACAGAAGGGTGGCAAGTTTGAGCCCAGCCTGGGTCACAGAGTGACTTAGTGACACCCTGACTGAGAATTTAAAAAGACTGGGGATGTATGTGTCTTAGTGTGAAAACCTTGCATTCAATCCCTGGTACCAGAGCAAAAAAATGTGACACCAGCCCAGCACCAGCATCCATCTCTACAGCAGAACTCCCAGTCACAAACTGAGTGCCAGGTCCTTTGCCCTCCCTTCCCTACTTCCCACAGGGGGCTCATCACCCACATTTTCAGGATCCAGACAAGAGTGCAGAAAGAAACCCAGATACTGCGTGTCTGTGTATTCTGCGAGTCAAGTAATGAGCTGTTAAATACATCCTACCCTCAGATACACCCAGATAGGCCAAAATCAAGCTTAGGAGTCTCAGACTTCTTAGCCTGCTGTGCAGCAACAGTTCTGAGCACCCACCTGGCCTTTGCCACCTTCCTGGCCTCTGCTCTCACAAAGATCACTCAGTCTCCACCCACCTCCTAGGGTCCAGGAGCACACAGTCTGGGCTCCACAGGAGCATCTGGGTAACTGGTCCGTGCAGATCCTGAGAACATGCTTTAACTGTCTAGGCTCAATTCTAGACCTCCAGGATTCCAGAACAATCTGGAGGGAAGAGTCACACAGTAGCAGGGAAGACCTCAGAGCAGGGCCTTCTAAAGCTCGGGTGCAGGGCAGGGCCCATGGACCAGGTATTGACAGTGTGAACACAGACACTGAGCCCAAGTGATGCCTATATTGAGGACAGAAACTTCATCCTACCTTTGAGTTTCTAGGCCCAGGCCCCTATTGGAGAGGAGCGAATCTCATTGATTTCACATTTGTGTCCCTGGCTCCTAACACAATGTCAGGCCTAGAGCAGCATCCCAGGAGTATTCACTAAACTGAAATGAGTCATGCTCCATCCCCCTGGGCTGCCCTGCTGGAGAGCATCAACCACACGTCAGCCTCCTGTCCTTTCCCCCTCCAGTCCCAGGACCACCCATGGGCATCCTGTTCCCGGAAGTGAGGACCACGTCAGTGAGGCTGATCTGGCAGCCCCCTGCTGCCCCCAATGGCATCATCCTAGGTAAGCCTGGGCTTTCCTGCATCTCGTTCACAGGAAGGATGAGGAGCCAGAGGTGTAAAGGAGCACATTCAGAGTAGATCCAAGAAGTTCCCATAGGGCCTTCAGAATGGGAGCTGAGGCTCAGTCCTCCTGCTAGAGTTTCAGCCTATGACATGTGTACCAGAGGGCAAGGTCGAGTTCAGTTCCTTCAGGACCCTTGGCTGGCTTTGTGACTCTGAATGTCCCAGTGCCCGGCCATCTGCCATCTCCTAAACCTCAGAGCTGTTCCTTAGCAAGGCCAGTGAGGATGCACCGGCCAGCTCAGCAGAGCTGCACTCACTGCTCAGGAACGGCTGACTCGCAAGGAGGGCGGCTGAGGACCAAAAGCTTCTGCCCCAACATACATAGCCAGCCCGCAGGCAGCTGCTGCACGGACTTGAGCAAGTCTGCTTCCCCAAGGCCTCTATCCCTCACCTTTAACATGATGCCGTGGCGTGATGATGATGACCATGATGGCGTGGCCAGGTGCAGTGATGCACAGCTATTGTTCCCAGCTTCTCAGGAGTGTGAAGCATAAAAATCACAAGTTCAAGGACAGCCTGGGCAACATAGCAAACGAGGCTCCATCTCAAAACATTTTTAGGTTAAATAAAATAAAGACCACACACACACACACACACACACACACACACACACAGTAGCTGCGATGACCTGCGCCCATTCTGGCCACTTGGTCCATGCCAGCCTTAGGTAAATGCCATCCCTTAGAAGACAGTAGATGGGGAAAGTAATACGCTTTCAATTAAACAACCCAGGCTGGGATTCCAGTCCAGCCACTTTCTAGCAGCTGACCCCGCCTCTCCCAGCCTCCATCTTCTGACACGGAGTCAGTGTGGAGGGCACTGTGTCCCATGTCCCTCAGCAGCCCACACTCCCCAGGGGCAGCCGAGATGTGGCAGTGACAAACCACAACCAGGACAGAGGCCGCTTGCCCTACTTTCTAGTGCCGCCCTTTCTCTCCCTGCCTCCAGCTTACCAGATCACCCATAGGCTCAACGCCACCGCAGCCAACACCGCTGCAGTGGAAGTGCTGGCACCAAGCGCCCGCCAGTACACAGCCACTGGCCTCAAGCCAGAGTCTGTCTACCTGTTTCGTATTACGGCTCAGACCCGCAAAGGATGGGGAGAGGCCGCTGAGGCCTTAGTAGTGACCACTGAGAAGAGAGGTGAGTGGCCAGGGGAGCTGGGAGGACTGAGGGGCTCAGGCAAGGGGTGTCCCCAGCAACTCGGGTGCTCGTAGCTTCTCCTAGTGGAAGGTGATGAAGCAGGTTGTCCTGGGCTAGAGTGGAAAGTGGGAAGCACAGTAGGCTCTGAGCTCTGGAGCCAAGGTCAGCACGGGGTCTGTGGGCCTGCAGCTGAGCTGGGAGACCCCCTCCCTGGAACCCATCTCCTCCGGCTTTCTGGCGCCATATCTCCTTGTCACTGATTGCGCATCCTGAGGCTCTCAGAGTCTCAGATGTCAGGACTCCCCATAAGGTCGCTGACCACCTCCTGCCCCTGCCCTTGTCCAGATGGGTGAGGAACAGGGTTGCAGCCTGGTGTCCTGGCTGCCTCTCCCTGCTAGCCCCTCATCTGAGCTGGGGTTCCACAGAGCAGCTCCGTGGCCCCTGCTTGGTGAAAAAGTGATTGTTGGGAAATGTCCCCAGGAAAAGCCACTAGGACACCAGTTGTCACAGCTTGGGGAAGGTGTTACTGGGACCCGGTGGTAGAGGTAGGCACATATTAAACATGCTGCATTGCAAGAACAGCTCTGCCACCGAGAATCATCCAGTCCAGGGCCAGTAATGTCCTCCTTGCTGTGGGTGGTGGGGAAGGGAGGCTGGGGAGAGAGGAAGGCACATTAGGGGGTGGTGTGAAGTAAATCCACTAAGACTCAGCCCCCCCCCCCGCCCCAGCATTGAGCAATTCAGGTCCCATCTCCAAGTTATTCCTGCCCAGAGCAAAGGCACTGGGGTGTTTGCATCTCCTCGCTGTGGTCCTTGGCTAGAGCTGTATGGGGTCCTTGTGGGCCTTGCATGGGGACCTCACGGGCCTTGCATGGGGACCTCATGGGCCTTGCATGGGGACCTTGTGGGCCTTGCATGGGGACCTTGCAGGCCTTGCATGGGGAGTCCTGACACCTGAGACTCTGAGAGCCTCAGGATCCACAATCAGTGACAAAGAGATATGGTGCCAGCTGCTGGGAGTGAGACCAGGCAAGACCTCGTCGTACACCAAAGTGGGCTGAGCAAGGGGTGCCATCCCTGAGCCCCTTCTCCACCTGTCCAAGCTCCTCAGTTCACCCAATCCTCCTTCCCCAGACCGCCCTCAGCCCCCGAGCAAGCCCGTGGTGCAGCAGGAAGACGTGAAGGCTCGCAGTGTGCTATTGTCCTGGGAGCCGGGCAGTGACGGGCTGTCCCCAGTGCGATACTACACCATCCAGACCCGTGAGCTGCCCAGCGGCCGGTGGGCGCTGCACTCAGCTTCCGTGAACCACAACACCTCCAGCTTCACCGTGGACAGGTGCGGGGTCCATGCCACCGGCATCTCCCACCCTCCCCCAGCCAAGATAGACACCAGCCGAGGTCCCTCCTGGGGCTTGGAGGCTTCCTGAGACCCCCACACCCTGCCAGCTTCCTCAGCTCCCAGCCTAGCAGCATAGCTCCTCCTCTCCAGGAGCACCATTAAGGCTGCCTCTTAATTGCATCTGGAGCCTGGTGTCCCCCTCTATGAAGCACACTCTGTCCTTCATTAGCGATTCTCCCCAGCCAGCCGGCAGCTTCCTCCCATCTTTAATAGGGGAGCAGCGCTTCACTCTGAAACTCTGCCTTCAATTTAATTCCTGGTGGCTGTATTTTTTTACATTCCCTCGGACGTGACCTGAAGTCTGAGCAATCCTTTCCTCCCCTCCTCCCCCGCCCCCATAAATCAGGACGAAAGAAAGACATTTGCTGGGAGGGAAACGAAACTGAGAGACAAGTCTGGTCTTCTCTTGGGAACTTCTCTAAACTCAGGAGAGGAAGGGCAGCTTGGAAGGGGAGACTCAGGGAGGGAAGTCTGGGTGCTTTTGTGATTGCCTGGCCTCTGAGGTAGAACCTGGGTGGACGTGGGAAATATGGCAGCTAAAGACATCCCAGAGGCGTGATCCAAGGGTTGGTCTGGCGACTCAGGACCCCAGTTTGACCCTTTGGTAGCAGAGTGCCTTCTGAGCCTGGATGTTGCATCTGTGTGGTGGCTCAGCCCTCCTGTCTCCCTTTCTCGAGCAAGAATAGATCAGTGAGACCCCATGGCAGATCGTGCAGCCAGATCCCGTGGGACATCTGGTCATAGGACCCCACTTCCCTCCACAGGCTGAAGCCCTTCACGTCCTACAAGTTCCGAGTGAAGGCAACCAATGACATTGGAGACAGCGAGTTCAGCGAGGAGTCAGAGTCACTGACCACGCTGCAGGCAGGTCAGTGTGCCTCACCACTGGGCACCGGGGAAATAGGCCTCCAAGTAGAGAGGACACTGGGCTGCTGGACCCTTCCCCTCCAGGACACAGTCCTCGGGAGGCTGGGGCCACAGTGGCCTCTACCTGGCCTTCAAGCGCATGGCTTCACTGACATCCCGCAGGCTACTGAGAAGTATATGGGCAGGCAGAGAGGCCTGTGGCTGTGACCCTTGGGTCTGACCAAGACCTTGGTCTCTCCCTCCACACCAGCCCTTTGTCCTACAGAAGTCGGGTTGCTGAGCATACAGGGTGACATAAGAGGGATCTGCCTGCCAGTGCCAAGTAGGCAGAACCAGTCCCGTGGGCACTGGGTAGGGCTGAACCTCCAGCACCCAGGTCCCACCTGCCTGCCTCTCTCCACAGCCCCTGACGAAGCACCCACTGTCCTCTCAGTGACACCCCACACCACCACCTCCGTGCTGATCCGGTGGCAGGTAGGCCAGGCTGGCAGGATGGGCCTATCTCCCCTAAGGACTCAGACAGGCTGTGCTCTGGGGCCAGCAAGCCAAGAGACCCCAGTGGGGCTGCCTGCCCCTCCCCCAGAGCCAACAGAAATGCATGAGAAATGCTGGGGTGTGCACATCATGGAACACTGTGCATACACTTGTGTGCACACCCATTCTACCCCCAGGGAACCACACCTGGCAGGTGCCACCACGTCCCCTACTGCGGCTGAGGACAGAGATGCAGCAAAGGATGTGTGGGAGTGGCAGGGTCAAGTTTACTAACCCAAATCTACTGAATTCTTGAAAATTAAAGTACTTGGGAACCCTAGGACCCCCTGAGCCTCTGTGAAGCCCAGACCAGGCTCTGCCCATCACAGAGAGTGGGAACCCATCATTCAGGCAGAGAAATAAGCTCTTCCTTCTGTTCTCCAGCCGCCCACTCTCTGGTAGCCACAGCCTACTCTGCAGGGGACATGGGGAAGGAGCCTCCCAGGTGCCCTGCCCTTCACCACCCTCCCATACCCTCTGAAGCCCAGCCTGGCTGCATGATGGGGAGACAGGGTAGAGCAGGATGACAGCAGTCCAAGGCTGCTCCCTATATCTTGCCTATTTCCCTGTAGCCACCAGCCGAGGACAAGGTCAACGGTATCCTCCTGGGCTTCCGCATCCGCTACAGGGAGCTGCTTTATGAAGGGTTGAGGGGCTTCACTCTTCGAGGCATCAACAACCCCGGGGCCAAATGGGCAGAGCTCACCTGTGAGTGGCATTCACTTTCCTGCTCCGGAGCAAGTGCTCAGCTTCCTGGAGCTCCCTAACCCGCAACCCTGCCTGCCTGTGTGTGCCTCTCCCGTGCTACTCACCTGCTAAGTACTTACTGAGCACCTTCTATATGCCCCGGGTTCCCAGGGGCCACCAGTGATCAAACTGAAAGAGTCCCTCCTCTGTGGTGTTACCCCTG
Source organism: Cavia porcellus (assembly GCF_034190915.1). Taxonomy (NCBI): domain Eukaryota; kingdom Metazoa; phylum Chordata; class Mammalia; order Rodentia; family Caviidae; genus Cavia; species Cavia porcellus. Next base: position 25,391,153 of record NW_026947515.1, read on the forward strand.
AAGCTACTGGCTGCTGATGGGGGGAAGGGGTACAAGCCAAGGGTCAGGGAGGGATTCCTTAGCATCGGCACTCACACAGGGATGGGCCCAGATTCCCCGGGTGCAGGGCCTAGGAGAGCTCGGCCCGTGAGAGGCAGCTGTCTGCACTTGAGGAACCAACAGCCTCAAACACCAGGTTTTCCCCAGGAGAAGCATTGGAAGCCTCTCTTTCCAAGAGCACTCACTTCTCTGTCTGGGGGCCTGGTTACCCAGTCTGCCTCTATATGGAAGGAAAGCTCAGGGAGCCCCAAAAACAGGGAAGACCTTGGTCGTACTTTTGGGTTAGGACACTTTGGTGGCCTGGGGGTGACGGCTTGGCCCAGGGGCCTGGGAGGCATGAGGCAGAGAGGCCAGCAGGAGGCTGCACTGATGTCAGTCTGGGGATGGCATCAGAGGCCCGTTTGGGAGCAGGTGCACTATGGGAGCCACTCTAAGGGCTCTGTGTTTGTTGATGGAGCAGAGAGGGAGGCAGACAGGGAAGAGGGGTGCACGGAAGATGCAGGTGCCCCACCACCACCACTGTGTCTTCCCATCATCCTCAGGAGGCTCTGTGCCTTGTCTCCGGGGGAGTGTTAGCAGATAACAAAATGACTGAGTATGTGGCAAAGGTTTATTAATAGACAAACGCGAAGTACTTGATCCAACAGCGTACGCTGTTTTCTTATATTTATTTTTTATTCTGGGCCGACATGTGCTGGCAGTTGTGCTTTTATATAGCCAGTGTATAATACAGCCGTATTTTCTGGTAGTAAAATTGTTTCTGGTTCATATGAGGAAATTAATGACTCCAGTATTTCATAGTGGTTTTCCAGGGCTTGTCTCCACCTTGAGACAAGGGAGTGAGCCGAGGCTAAAAGGTCTGTCTCAGAGTTGTCCCCAGGACTCCCAGGCTCCCAGGGCTCCCTGTGACTATGGCCAGTGCACACCTGGAGGGGACAGTGGTGTCCTGCAGCTGCCTCTCCCCCCAGCTCCCATCCTGGAAACGCTCTCCCCTGCTGCTCAGTCACCGGCCCCCTCACTCCATCATGCTGCACCCAGTGGGGGGCTCTCGTGGGGGGCTGTGTGTGCACTAACCACTTCTATCTGCTGTCTCCCTCTTCTGCCTCCCGCTCCCCACCCCAGCCCTGTACTCCATGCGGAACCTGAGCCGGCCCAGCCTCACTCAGTACGAGCTGGACAGTAAGTCTCCTTGCATGGTGGCCCTGCTGGGGAGCAGGAGTGGGTCCCTCAGGGCATCTGCCCTCGACTCAGGGTGTGCTTGACATAGGACCCAAACACACCAAGCAGGGGCATTTGCCAGCAAGTCTCCAGCTGTGCCTTCGGAGTGGGAGGGGCGGTGTGGAAGGAGAACCCACAGCTTTATACGGGTAGCCAGGGGTTGAGTGACAGCCTGCCATGAGCGCGGTTGGGCAGTACCGGTGGGCAGGCCGGCATCTGAGTAGCTGCTCCCCATCTCACCATTCCAAAGGCACAGCCTGGCCCCACTGTGTCTTCCTGTCCTGGGCCTTTCCTGCCATGAGTGCTGGGCAGCTCTGCTGGGCAGCCTCATCTTCCAAGAGCATGTCCCTGTGCGGTTTACCCCATCCTTGCTCTATGTCTGAACTCCCAGCAGGTTCTCCCCACTGCCCAGTGCCCAGCTCACAGGCTCAGGAAAAAGCACAAGCCTGTCATGAGTTCAAGTCTAAACTACCTACCTGCTTCCCTGCTCAGCCGGCGTCCGCAGGCTGCACAGACCACCAGCTAGGGCGGCTCCCTCACTGTGCCCTGTCCAAGCCCAGCACTTCCACCCCAGAACAGGAGCAGGAGAGGGAGCCAGTGAGAGGAGGGCACACAGGGTGGGGCAGTCCAGACAGTTGGCATGGAAACAGCCAGGGCTACAGGTACAGGTTGCTTTAGCAGAACAAGGGCCTGGGTTGGGAGTCAGGTGATGGGAAAGGTCCCACGCCTTTCCTTCAGCCTTCTAGACAGGTACTCACCCAGAACAGGGACTGCATCCCCCACCTGGGGCGACCGGGTCTTAACCAGCTTCTGTCCCCCAGCTTCTTCCAGGTGCCTTCACCCAAGCACCCCAATCTTAGTGATGCCTGGAGCTTTTTAAACCGGAATTCACATCTAACAACCCCCCTCCCTCCAGGACTGAGCACCCCTGTGAAAAGAGCTGGGGACTAGGAGGGCAGCTCTGAGGCACAGAGCATGTTTAGCACTCAAGAGTCCCTGGGTTCACTCTCCAGAACCCAAAAAACACAATAAGTTAAATTAAGCAAGAGCTGGTGAATGGGGACAGGCTGGGACAAGGTTGGCACACTGGAATCTGCCGTGGTAGAAAAGAAGACAGTCAGGAGGGGCTGGTTGCCTGGCCTGGGATCGATAGGACAGTGCAGGCTTATGCCAGTTGTCCCTTCCATCTCCGAAGTGTCCAGGAGGAGAGTACATTGTATGGTCATCCTCACCCTGGAGGCCAACCTCGGCCTAGGTTGGCAGGGTGGGAGGCCGAGTGTCCCTCCGGGCACCCTCTCTGACCTGTCAGCTGCTGAACTTGGCACGGGGACTGGAGTTGCAGGGCCACCTTGTCCCCTCCACCCACCCAGCCTCTAGTCTCCACAGGGGACTCCAACACAGGCGCAGTGACCGCCATGTCCTTCCTCTCCTCTCTGTCCCACAGACCTGAACAAGCACAGGTGGTACGAGATCCGGATGAGTGTGTACAACGCCGTGGGCGAGGGGCCCCTGAGCCCCCCGCAGGAGGTCTTTGTTGGGGAGGCAGGTGAGTGCCTGGCTCCAGGAGTCCAGCCTGGGGAGCTAAGAGGTTCGGGTCTCCCTCTCACCCCAGCCTCTCCCCAGAAGCTACTCACTTCCCATCCTCCGTGCCCCTCAGTGCCCACGGCAGCGCCCCGCAACGTGGTCGTCCATGGCACCACGGCCACACAGCTAGATGTGACTTGGGAGCCACCCCCTCTGGACAGCCAGAACGGAAACATCCAGGGCTACAAGGTATGGCAGAGGGACTGGCTGGGTCGTGGCACTGGGTGCGGTGGGGGTGGGGGCATCCCAGGCTCTTCCTCCTCCCAGCCAGGCGCACGCCCTGGCTCTGTGCGCCTGGTTCACACAAATATGGTGCAGTCGAAGTAAAATTACACTCATCTTCTCCAGGGTCCCCTGAGCAGTCTGGGCTCAGATGCCAGAAACTGTACCTGAGTCCTGTAATGTGAAACACCCTGCAAGGACGCCCCCTAGTGACAATACTGGTGCTAGCAAGCACTCTTGGCTCCTTGGAAATCTCTGCTGGAAATTATTTCTAGACTTTTAGTGAAATCATGTGTTATCAGGGGGTGCAGTTCAACTCTCATATTTACCAAACCCTCTAGAACTCTTCAATTCTTTTGAAAGCCACGGAGATCTGTAAGTTATGGGCTTTGAGACCCGTTACACAGATGAGGAAACTGAGACCTAGTTTACCCTGGCAAGGCCACAAAATAGCAAGTAGGAAAATGCAGACCATCTGGCTCCCCTGACAGGGCTGGGGAGGAGGCTGAGCACGCAATCATTAGGGGTTATATAAGAAAGAAAAAGAAAAAGTAGGAAGAAGGCAAACAGAAAGAGAAAGGTGGCACATACCTATAATCTTAGCACCCTGAGAGGCCAAGGCAAAAGGACCATGAGTATGAGGTGCTGTCTCAAAATTTAAAAAATCATTAAAGAGGTCTAGGGGTGTAGCTTAGTTTGGAGACCCTGGGCTTAATCCCCAGGACCACAGCAAACAGAAGCAAAGAAAAAGGAGCTTGTCGTGGTATCTGGAGCAGAGTTCCTGGCCAAACCAGTGTCCCTGGGGCTCTGATTCCTGGCAGCTGGATGCGGTTCCAGATAACAGACCTAGTACAATGGCCTCGGGGGTAGATGCACCAGCATGGGGACCTGTGGAAACTGAGGCAGCAGAGGCGGAGCACGTGCAGTTAAGACAGACAGCCCAGCGAGGGCAGAATCTGCTACAGGAGCCTCTTTCATCTGGGGTACAGAGGAGAAAAGGAGATGGTGGCGTCTTGCCAAGGAAGCTCTGAAGATGGATGGCACCCTCAAGACTTTGCCCAGGAGTGCCAGCTGGGAAAGCTAAATATTGCACCCCTAGCATATGCCTCCCCAGAGGAGGGAATGCGCCAGGCGGAGCCTGCAAATTGGTTTAGCAGCCACCATACTGTAGAGGTTTTGAAAGTTGCAAGTTAGTATGCAGATCTAGGAAATGTGTGGGAGCCCAGGAACCGTATAGAACAGAGATGGCTGTGAGATCTGGAAAACATCATCTGCACAGAGCCGTGGTTAGGGATGTGCACCAGGGAAGAAGAACTGCCAGCTCCCGGCTGTGTGTTAACATCAGCGTTCACCCTCATTAACACCTGATGTATGTTATGTCATCACACTGTGAGCCTGCTAAAGTGGCCCCGCCTTCTTGTCTGGCTGAGCGGGAGACACTATGCTCAATCCCAGAGAGGGTGAATAACTGCCTCTCGGTTATTCAGTGACACGTTTATTGAGCAGTTATTTTGTGCCCTCCACTAGGTGCAGTGCTGGGAATAAAGCAGTGAACAAAGAGACAATGTGAGCATAAATTTTAGGGAGAAAATTAACAATTTACGAAGTAAGTCACACTGCCAGATGGTGCAGTAAACGAAGCAGGTGAGCAGAGAGCTGGATGCAAGCTTGAACTTTTAAATAGAGTCATTAGAAAAGGGCTAAAGGAGAAGGTGATATTTGAGCGAAACCTAAATAAATACAGGGCATGAATCACATAAATCCAAAAGAGCATTCCAGAAAGAGGGGAGAGAAGAGCAACGGTCCTAGGGTAGGTCAGTGTTTTCAAGTGTAGACCAGTCAGCAGAAGGCCTCAGCTCACCTGGGGAAGCATGATGGGTTGGCAGGGAGCTCCCAGCGCCCGCAGGGGCTTTGGCTCTTCTCCCGGGCAAGGCTTGGGCGGAGAACTTGGTCTTCCAGGGGATCCCCTGAGTGCAGTGCTGGCTTCAGCCTGAAATGGGAAAATCACAGAAAGTCGAGGTTACTACAGCTTGACCTCAGCTGCCCAGAAGTGGTTCAAACAGCAGAGAGAAGGGGCCGCTCTCAGGTGACAGGTTAAAGGGCAGCTAAGAGAGCGGGAGCTGTGACCGGAGGTCAGGAGGGAAAGTGGCCAGAGCGGTGGACTGTGGAGCCCTCAGCAGTCAGACAGCACCAAAAGCCACAGGAGTAGATGGACAGACAGCAGGAGGAGTCTGAAACCCGAGCCTTGGGACCAAGGCAAGTGCGTGATGGCAGTGACGCAGCGTCCCAGGGAAGGCTTCTGGAAGGAGGAAGAGTTGGATGCCAGCGGCTAGGAGGGGCAGGGTGGGAGGCAATCTGGGAAGCAATTATGCCGGCTGCTCAAAGAAATTTACAGCCAATCTAGTTTTGCAGGCCTTGATTGGCTCTAATTAAGATTCTAAAATCGGAGCAAACAACTCACTTCAACAGGAGATTGTTAACTTCAGCCCACTGACCTAACTGGCCTTCCATCTCTTTGCCAATAAAGTTTTTTTGGACACACTCAGGCCTGTTTATGAGCTGCCCGTGGCCACTTCTGCACAAGAGTGGAGTTGAGCTGGATGTGCTGGTGCACGCCTGTAATCCCAACTACTCAGGAGGCTGAGGCAAGGCAGTCACAAATTGAAGGTCAGCCTGGGCAACTTGGCAAGACCCTGGTCTCGAAAATAAAAAAGGCTGAGGATGTAGCTCAGTGGAGAGCACCCCAAGTTCAATCTCCAGTACCACACACACGTACACAGAAGGCACAAGGCTGACTAGGTGCAACCGAGGCTTTGGAACTGGTCTGCAAAGCCTGAGATATGAACTTCCTACCTCTTTTTAGAAGAAGTTTGCAAAGTCATGCCTATTGCACTGGTAATGTAGAGTTCAATGAGGAGGTCCTGGGAAATGCATGGAGCAGGTTCAGCCAAAAAGACATGTGATCCAAGGACTGTTTTAGCATAGGAGAAATCACAATTTGTTTTGCGCTGATAGAAACAATACTGGATGGAGGAAAAGTTTAGTGATTTGTGGAAGAGGGAGCTGTCGAAGAGCAACAAGTTGGAGTAGGCTAGGAGAGAACAGTTTAGTACACAAATTCAGGGTGACCTTGAAGAGAGTGACCAGGTCTGCCAGCACGGCAAGAAGGAGGCAGGCTGTGTGGCCAGAGGGACAGGAGGTGATAGAGTCTCAGTGGATTGATTGCTTCCCTTTCCCAGTGCAAATCCTTGCTGGGAATGAAGCAGATGGAGAAAGGGAGAGGAAGAGAACGTCAGAAAGAACCACTCGGTCCTCTTCTTTATCTCTCGGCTCCTCAGCCATGTATCAGCCCAATGAGGGTCAAAACTATTTGCCAAAAAAAAAAGTTGTGTCTGCACTGAACATGTACACGCTTCGTTCTTGGTATTATCTCTTAAACAATTCAGCATAACAGCTATTTACAGAGCATTTACATTGCATGAGTGATTATTCGCCATCCAGAGGTGACTTAAAGTAGGAGGGAGGATTGCATAGTTCTGTGCAGATTCTGTGCCCTTTGCTATAAGGACCTGAGCATCCTCGGATTTTGATAGCCATGGGGATCTTGGAGCCCACCCCCAAGGACATAGCAGGGTGGTTGTGTGTGGTTGGACAGTGAGTAGACAAGGGCAGTGTGACACAGCAGCCTCCCACTCTGGGCTGTGCTCGTGAACCTAGAGCCAGTCTCTCCCCCTGGCCAGTCAGCTGCCAATAGTGAGGGCAGGTTCCACTGGTGCGGGCGCTCAACCCATTGTGTAAGGTAGAACAAGACAGGACAGGAACACAGTGTGGGGCACAGTCAGCAGAGGGAGGTGGCAAGCTGCAGAACAGTAGGGAATGTTTGCTAAGCCGTGCATCTGATAGAGTTCATAGCCAAAACACACAAGAAGCTGGTGTGACTCAATAGTGAAAAAAAGCCCAACATAAAAAGTGGGACAAAGGACCAGGATGGCACTTCTCAAAAGAAAATGCATAAATGGCCAGCAGGTGCTCAGTAGCATTCATGGGGAAATGCAAGTCAGAACCACAACGATGCATCGCCTCACACCTATAAGGAAGGTTGTTACCAAAACTCAAAAGGCAGTAAGTGGTACGGAAGAATGGAACCCTTGTATGCTTTGGCAGGAATATAAAATGACACACCACCATGGAAAACTGTATGGAAGGTCCTCAAAACAATAAATCACCATAAGATCTCACCTCCAGGTGCTTATCCAGAAGCATTGAAATGTTTGTACTCCTGCATTCATGACAGCATAATCCACCATAGCCAAGGTACAGAAACAGCCTGAATGCTTTGTTGGTGTCTGACTTGCATGGATAAAGACATCGTCAGGGGTATGTGTATACCCAAGAGAACATTGTTCAGCCTTAAAAAAGACAAAAAGCCTGATATCTGTGACAACATGCACCAGGAAGTCATTGTGTTAAGGGAAATCAGCCAAGACAGAAAGACAAACACTGTGGGATCTCATTAATACACAGAATCTAGAATCATCAAAATCAGTGGGGCAAAGTCTGGGGATTTAGCTCAGTGGCATAAGCACCTGCCTTGCAAGCAGGCAGTCGTGAGTTCGATCCCTGGTACCAATAAAAAGGAAAAAGACAAAAAAAAAAATCAATGGGGCAGAAAACAAAATAAAACAGGGAAACTCAGAGCAAAGCCAGGGGGTGGCTGGGGAAAACGGGGCCACTTGCTCAAAGGGTTCTAAGTTTCAGTTACACAAGCTGAGTAAGTTGGGACTGTAATGGTGACAGGTCACAATGCTGTGCTGTCCACCGAAACTAGCTAAGGGGACAGATCACCTATTCTTTCTTGCCTGGGCAAAGGGAAAGTCAGCGGTCATGAATGTGTTCATTACCTTGAGCACAGTGACCAATTCACATCAACTTGTGTTCTTTAAATACACGCAATATTTACTTGTCAGCTAGGCCTCGGTAAAGTTATGATTTTTATTTGTTTATTATGCCTCAGTAAAGCTAGAAGTAGAAAAGAAAGTGTAAGGAATTGAGAATAGTGGAAGGGAAGTGGTGATGGCGATCACAGATGCCTGCTCCAGCCCCTGTCTACCTAAGGCCAAATCCTCCAGCAAATGTTTAGTAAGCACCAGTGATGTGCCAGATGTAGCTCTAGGTGCCTGGCACACAAGAGTGCCAGGGTGAGTGGGCATCCTCAGGGACACCTGGCTACCTGCTGGGTACTGTTACTTTTGTTCAGTTGTCACCATTCCTTTGGTTGACCCCTTTACAGCAGAGTTCCTCAGAAGAACTCTGCAGGCATCATGGCACACGCCTGGAATCCCCACACGCTGAGAGGTTGAGGCAGAAGGACTACAAATTGAACCCAGCCTAGGGGACTGAGGGCCTCAGCAAGACCCTGTCTCAAAATGAAAAGAGCAGGGCGTGTGAGCTCAGTGTGAAGACCCTGAGTCCCGTGCTCAGTACCAGGAAGCAAAAAAAAATCCTCATGTCCACTTCCTCCCTTCTCATTCCCTGTTGAACCTGCTCCACGTAGTTTGCTGTCTCCAAGGCCGCTTCCTTCCAGTGCCACTGAGAATCCCATCCCTGTGGTTGCTGCTCTAGCAGCATGTCTGGTCCCGAAGCACTGTCCCGAAGCTGCCTCACTGCCCCTCCTGGAGTGCGGGCTTCCCCCTCTGCCCTGGACCGCTGGGCCTTGCACTCTCCTTGGCCATTTCAGCTTCTTTTCCACCCACTGAAAGTCAAGACCCCCAAATCCATCCATGACCTGTCCCAGAGAGCTACTCATTCCCCTGGTACACCCTCGTCCAGCACCATCTGTGTGCAGATGACTTGCACATCTCTGATGTGGCCTGACATCTGCCCTGAACGCTGAATGCGGCCACTGCATCTCCAGCACCATCAATGGATGGGCAAGCGGGTGGATTTATGAATGACCACCTCAGTGCTCTCTCATCTGCCCTTCTGAGAACAATCTGCAAAAGTGAACAAAGAAAGAAAGAAAGGCTCTCATGGTGTCCTAACCACTGCCATTATGGGCTATTGCTCACTCTTCGTGGCTTAATGACTTCTGGAGAAACAGAAATGGAAAGGCCAATAGTTTACAGATAACTCTGGCCAGCAGGTGGCGCCAAATGACCTACAATCCTCCAGGTGTTTTGGGGCTTTCCGCTTTCAATGTGGGCTTTGTTCCAAGTTTTTGTTTTTTGGGGGGTTGTGTGTGTGTGTGTGTGTTTATTTTTGTTCCAAGTTCTAAACTAATTTAAGAATCTCCCATGTGTGGCTAACAGGGAGCTTTAACCCCTGCTAGATATGAAATACTTGCATCCCTGGCCTAAAATCTTTTGCAGGTCCCAGGTGCCTTCCAAAACCAGCCAAGTCCCAGGGAGGAGCAATGCCACATTCTCCTATCCTCGTGGCCTCCACCCCTCAATCTGACCCTGGGAAGTGGGTGTCCTTAACTCACTACATACACAACAAAACTACAGCTCGGAGGACTCACCTGTCCGTGTAAAGGATACACCGCTGGTAAAGGATACAGCCAGAAACAGGTCTAGGCTGCCTGCCGCCTTATTCCAGCCTGTGTTAGCCTGCAGCTGCTGATGCAGCAGGCCTGGGGGCTGAGACTCTCCCTCCCGGTGTGCAGGTGACGTGGTGCCGCTGTTGCACTTACACCTGTCATGGATCCGGTGGGACAGGAGCAGGGCGTCCCTCCAGCACCCATGCTGTGAAGCCGATGAGTCAGAACTAAATCCCAGACACTGCAGCACATGAAGATGCACAGGGACCGTGCCTTTGTGCCATGTACAGTGTTACAGAGGCTAGAGCCTTGGTTGTGAAAAGGAAGGTTCTGGAAGCATTCCTAGAATAGCTCCTAAATATTACTATACTGTTTCCTGGGTCAGGCAGGGTCAGGAGGAAAGCCCCATGTCTTCATCCTCCCTTGTTCCCATAATCCTCTTTGCCCACAGATTTATTTCTGGGAAGCCCAGCGGCAGAACCTCACCGAGCGAGTGAAGACACTTTTCCTGGCTGAGAATGGGGTGAAGCTCAAGAACCTGACCGGTTATACTGCCTATATGGTCACTGTGGCGGCCTTCAATGCTGCAGGGGACGGACCCCGGAGCACCCCTGTCCAGGGCCGGACGCAGCAAGCAGGTGTGGAGGGGAAATCTGCCTCCTGGGTACAGGAGGAGCCACCTGGCGCCTGGGGTTTTGGAGGGAGCCAGTAGCGGCTCTGTGCCCTCCAAGCACCTGGGCTTGGTATCTGGGCCTCCATGAGACCCCCATAGGGCAGGAGCTGCAGCCCGCAAAGAGGGGCCTAGGACATGAGTGCTGAGAAACGAGGAGCTGTCCCTGTCGGCTGTGAGAGAGCCCCAGGTCTCGCCTGTCCCCTTCCCTTTGCTCCAGACAGCAGGCCTCTGGGACGGCCACCACTCTCACTGCCTGCCTGGCCCACCTCCCTGGTGCTGTCTCTTCAGGGCGTTTGTTCATTCCACCATAAAGTACCTCACTTGATGCCAGGGACATAACAAAGGGAGACCAATGTGTCCCCCGTCCCCTTGGAAAGGACACAGATCATAAACCAGTAAATACATGAGTTCCCACAGGGAGCTGAGGACAGGAATCAGCATGGTGACTGCAGGGCCTGGGGGAGGCTTTGGACAGGTCTGCACAGAGGCCTCCCTGGACGGTGACAGCTGAGCTCAGATTGCCCCCGCAGCACGGGAAGTTCAGGAGGCTGGTTGGGCAGCAGGTTCCGGGCAGAGAGGGCAACAGGTGCAAAAGCCTTGAGGGACACACCAGGGACTCCCCAAAATGAGGCCAAACTCTGTTCCCTAAGGGTCTGGAGGGTTGGGATTCATGTCAGGTGACAAGCGAATCCACTGGAGGGTTTAGCTAGTAGGAGGTCTGGTTTATGTGTTGGAAAATAACCCCTTTGAGGGCTGGGCATTCAGCTCCGTGGTCTAGCGCCTGGCTGGCAAGGGTGAGGCCAGTACCTCCCTCCACCCCAGAAAGTAATAGTAATAATCACTTTGTGTCTGGACGGGAGGAAATGGGCAGGGAAGCCAAGTCGGAGGCCAGGCCAGAGAACAAGGCAGAAGAGAGGGCAAAGGTGAAGACCCTGCCAGCAGGCATTGTGAGGAAGCCCTGCCGCGTTTCCAAAACCGCTTCTCAGGCAGTAAACATGCTGGATCCCCTGGGAGCCCCAAAAACACACCTTTCTTACCAGAGTTCCCCACAGGTCATGAGAGTGATATTTACACCCAGGATTTCCAAGGGAAACGATCCCAAGCTCGCTCTGGCTCGCTCTCTCTCTCTCTGTCTCTCTCTCTGTCTCTCTCTCTGTCTCTCTCTCCCTCTCTCTCCCTCTGTGAATAGGTTGGCCTGCTGTATCTGGATCCCATATCAGCAGATTCAACCAACTGTGGCTCAAAAATATTCCAGAAAAATTACAACTATTTTCAACATGCACAGACTTTTTTCTTGTCACTGTTGCCTAAGCAAAGCTGTGTGACAGCTTTTTACACATTGCCATTACATTAGGCATTCTAGGGAACCTAGAGGTGAAGCGTTTTAGAAAATGAAGTGCAAATCTTTCCCAGGGGGCCTTAATCCTGGTGGGGTGGTGGGGTGTCAGCATCTGAGGGATCCTGGGACCAGTGCCTCTGGGAACAGAGGACAAGTGCCCAGCCTCTGCCCTGGCCTCCCTGAGGCCTTTTCCTTCCTGCTGCTTCCCTTAGTGGGTCACATACAGAGCTGCCCAGGAGCTGGTTTCCGGTGTGTTCCTCTCTGGGGACAGGCCCTGGCTCCAAGGAAACTTGTCCATCCCTTGGCTCCCTGGGGGAGGCTGGGCTGAGCCTGCCTGTGTGAATGTGAATCTGTCCGTCTGTCCTGACCACATTCTGTTCATGTCCTCAGCCAGATACGAGCCCCTGGGAGCCTGAGCTTCTGCTGCAGTGGCCACGGACAGAGTGTTCTGTCCCATATCCCTGTGGCCCCAGGAGGGCGGAAGGGGACCCTGTGCTCTCCTCCCTCCTTCAAAGACGGCTCACTGATTCTGCCTCCTGCAGCGGCAGGAAGTAGGTCCTGATTAGCTCCGGCTCGTGGGGAGGCTATGCCAGAGAATAGCCCGCCCATCGCCTTGGCCAGCTCAGAGGCTGCAGAGGGGGTGCTTCCTGCCCTTCCCCGCTGTCCTCCACTGCCCCCAACTTTTCAGGGTCGCTCCAGGGTTTTCAGTGAAAACTTCTCTTCCGGAGGGTTGGAGCGCCCTTGGCTCTGGCCCCTTCTGACTGCGTGCTGTGATGACAGCCATGCAGGGCCAGTACCCGAGGGCCAGACACCCCCACCCTCATGTTTAGAGGCCCAGAGACCCTCACCCCCACTCTGTCTACCAGGAAAGCAGACCAAAAAAAACCCACCAGGCAAGCTAGGAAAGGGCTTTGTCCCACAGTGACTCTGGGGGCATATAGGCATATCCCTTGCTGGTAGCCAGGGCGCAGAGCCACTTAGCAGGCTAAAATCCAAACTCTCCCACTTTAGAGAAAAAGAAAGTTTCCTTTTTTCTAGTCCCGCGGCCTCTGATATTGGAAACTTGAGTGCCAAGTACATCAGGGGAGGCGTGCAAGGGCTCTGAGGGCCTCCAGCAGCTCCTCCGGTCTTCTTTGCTGAGCCCTGCCCTCTTATTCTTCCCAGGCCAGAATGAAATGCCCCTGTTAATTTCTTGGAGCCAAATCCCAGGCTTTGAAGCTTCACAGAAGGAGGAAACAAAAACCTTTTGCTGTCTGTCTCCCACAGCCCCCAGCGCTCCCAGCTCGGTCAAGTTCAGTGAGCTGACCACAACCTCAGTGAATGTGTCCTGGGAAGCCCCACAGTTCCCCAATGGCATCCTGGAGGGCTACCGGCTGGTGTATGAGCCCTGCACCCCAGTGGATGGTGAGTGGCCCCAACCTGTACAGCCCAAGACCCTCACCTAGCAAAGGCTTTCTTCTGGGGGTCCCGGTCACAATTACTGCATGTGAGTTACATGCACTGAGAGTCTCCCTATATTACAAACAGGGAAACTGAGGCCCAGATACAATTTCTAGGTGGAGAACTTTTTATTCTTCCCCTTCCGTCAACAGGAGCAGAGAAATCTGAGCAAAACGTAGCCTTCAAGATGGGGATCCCAGAGAAGGGGCAACTCTGACACTCCCAACCAAACATTAGAGTCATGGTTCTTACTTGGAACTAGTGCTTCTTTACCCTCTGGCAGTCAGGAGCCCTGAGAATCTGATCAAATTCTTAAAGATGCTCCCCCCACCATCTGAAGATCATTGCACCCCTTAACGTCTGTGAGCATCTGTCAAGAGCCGTCAAATGATGCCTCTCACCCACCACACCTTGCTCCGCAGAGCCATCTCACAGCCCCTATTCTCTCCAGGCCCTGGCTAGACCCTGCCCTAATTCTGGGCAGAGCCATGCTGATCCTCACAGTGTACACAGACACTTGCCAGCTTTCCTCCCCAGAGGGATGCCCAGCCATGGGTGGTAAGAGCCAGCTTGGGGTGAGCAAAGTGCCCAGAAATCCCTCTCAGTTGGTCACTAACAGTCATTTTAGAAGAGCAGGGATTTAGAGACAGGAAGGGGCTGAACTTCTTACTGCCTGTGTCACTTCCAGCAAGATGTGCTGTGTGGCTGGCTTAATAGGGTGCCCTGGTGGCAGGAAGTGGCAACTTCTGTCATTACTCTCTATTCTCACCCTTCCCAACAATGGAGGCCCACAAGAGCAAGGGGCAGAGCCCAGGGACATCACCAGGGCCAACATTTCTGGGTCAGTGGAGAGAACAATGGCCCTGTTTTTCCTGCTGCTACCTGGGTGCCAGCAGCCTGTCCTGCAAAGTGGAGCTGTGTGTTAGGACACCCAGGGAGCCAGGCCCAGGAAGGGATCTGGTCAGGTGCAAGACCAGGAACGGGGCCAGGACAGAGAACAGAAAGAGAGGGTGCAGGGGTCCTCCATAAGGACAGCGACCTCCTCCTTGAGAGACGTGAGCACGTCACCTCAGGTCCTCGGTCCAGCAGGGCTTACACACGTGCTTGAACATTGACATCCTCCATGTAATAGCCCAACTATTAAGTGTGGATAATGCCCACCTTTCCAGCATGGTGTCTGCCCCAGCTTGTGCCTCGGCTCTGGGTGCAGACCAACTGCTCCCTTTCCATGGGGAAAGGTGAAGCCCACGCAGATGAGGGCTATTCAGCCACGCCGAGGACCAGGTACCGAGTCCGGCTGCTGGTCCGAGGCAGTCACTGAGTTCCCCTGGCTCCCGTGCCCCACCCTCATTCATTCAGAAATAGATGGGGCCTCTACCCGGTTCCACATGCTCTGTCTTGGTGTTTGAACCTCGGCACCCTTGTCGGAGACACTCTTCACACCCTGGCTCAGGAGGAAAACAAACTAACACCAGGTTCAGGAACAGGCCCAGAGTCCCCGGGGCCTGTGCCAGTGTGGAGCCTGAGCACAGGAACGAAACCTGGTCCCAGCCCCTGGGGACGCTGGTGGCCAGAGACTCGGTTTGTGAGGCACTGAGCACACACACTTTGCCCTCCAGAGCCCCTACGGCCCGCCCTCAAGTTGCCCTGATTTGGGATACAGAGGCATCCTCATTTCTACTCCCAAAACCCAGGTGATAGGGGGCCCAGGAAAGAGGAGCCCAGAGGCTGGGCTCGAGTTGGGGCCAAAGCAGGAGCTGGAGCTGGTCCCCAGTGGCCCCTCCAGCCCCAGACCTGAGGCATCTTTACAGAAGTACTTCCTGAGAGACCTAGAATTTGAGTTCTGCAGGGCGTTATGGGAGGGAACCAAGACGGGGTGAAATGGATGTGGGTACAGTTGCATGCACAACGGTTGGTGAGTGTTTCTCCCTCCAGGAGTTAAAGGCCCTGCGGGTCTTCAGCAAACAGAACACAGCCTTTTTCAACCTTCTGCAGCCACAGAGCCCTTTCCCCCGTGAACAGCTTAGGGAACGTGAGCCAGCATGAGGAGCATGGCATCGCTGGCTAGGTGCAGCCCCTGGCCCGTGTCTGGGGGCTCAGGCCACTGCTGCTGCCACCTCCAGTAGCCTTGGTGCCCCTGTTCCCTCTGGCCACTGCAGGCCCTGCTCTCTGTGCTTCTCCCCAGGGGTCAGCAAGATTGTGACAGTGGATGTGAAGGGCAATAGCCCCCTGTGGCTGAAGGTGAAGGACCTGGCAGAGGGCATGACCTACAGGTTCCGCATCAAAGCCAAGACCTTCACCTACGGGCCAGAGATCGAAGCCAATATCACCACGGGACCCGGAGAAGGTAAGTAAGCGATAGACTGCTGCCCCTGCACCAACTCCTTCAGCCCAGGGGTAAAGAGTGGACCCCTAAGGGGCTGGGGATTTAGCTCAGCCTTGCAAGCAGGCAGTCATGAGTTCGATAAAAACAAAAAAGACCAAAAAAAAAGTGGACCCCTGGAGCTTACTCTTTCCACATCCCAGGTATCCATACCTTGCTCCCCAGGCTGAGTTGGTCAGTGGGATCCTGAGGCCACAAACCCACGCCCTCCTCCCACCACGCAGGCACACACACACATGCTCTGCAAGTGCTCTTGGCCAGCCCCGACTTGCCCTTTTCTTTTCTTCCCACAATGGTGCTGGTCTCTATCACCTCCATCTAGGAAGGATGCGTCCTGGTAGAACCCTGCCCCTACTGGCCAGAGCCTTTTCCCCAGAACCACCCTGCCAATCTGAGCTCTCCGAGAAGGGTGCCACAGGTTCTTGGGTGGACCCTCAGAGACCCTGTTCCGTGGGTTGAGGGCCCAGCAGTCTGCACCAACCCCAAGAATCCCTAGCACCTTCAGAAATGCTCCAATGGAGCTCGTAGATGGCGCTGGCAACCTCACCACAGCCAGGCCCCCTCCCCTGTCCCTCCTTTGCCCAGCCCCGCTCCAGACAGAACGTCCCTGTGTATTTCCTCAAGTCTCAGTGAATGCCCCAAACTTGAAGCCTTTCTGATTCACCCCACCTCCCGCACCTCCACTTGCCTCCACCAGGCACACATGGTAGTCATGATTTGGCCTTCGAAGTCCCTGTCACAGGTACAGGTTGTCCCATCTCAAAACACAAAAGCCCATCTCGAGTTCCCTGCAATGTTACAGCCAGGAGGGCACAGAGGCTCCTGTGTCCGGGAGGCTGGGCCAGCCTGGGCTGTAGCAGAGGAGGGGCCTGCAGAGCAGAACCTCCTGGCCTCCTAGCTGCCAGCGGCCACTCTTCACTTTCCCTTCCTGGCCACTTTCTCTCCCGCCCCACCCTTGTTCTAGGAAGAAACTCATCTGATCCCAACCACCCTGAGAACAGAATCACAGGACACAAAGACAGCCTGCCAGGAGCTGCCTGGCTCTGTCCTTCACCTGCCCAGCCCTACCCCACTGCTTCTCACCTAAGACTGCCCTGGGAAACAAAAGCAGGAAGAGCTGGCTGGCCACGGGAGGGCCATTGGGCACAGGAGAGGACGATCTGGAGGACACACTGTTCCAACTTAAGGCTTAAAGTGTCCCGGGCTGAGGGAGGGCAGGAAGTGGAAGCAGGAGCACTGCTTGGATGGGCACTGAGAAAGAATCAACCTGGCCCTGACCATGTGGGCAAGGAGGGGCTTTCAGGTGGAGAACATAAAGCCAGGTGCCCCTGCCCCTCCCAGCAGGCGGATGTGAGCCCCTCCCTGAGCCCTGAGCACTGCCCCATGCAGAGCAAGAACTCAGGTCCTTTTCCCCTCTTCCAGGCCATAGCCCCCTCCCTTGAGCTGAATGTTTCTTGTAGGAGGAAGGAAGGAAAAAAATAACTGTAGGGTCACAGTGTCACAGACTCACAGGGTCAGACCTGGACGCAGAGGCCCGGCTGTGGGCTGCCCCATATGTGACCAGTCCTTTCCTTCCTGTCCCAGCTGACCAGTTCTCCAGGGTCCCAGAGGAGCTTCAGTGTTAATAGTGGACTTCCTTCCTGGCTGGTTTCCCGCAGGTATCCACAGGGACCACAGCTCACTCGCACACTGGCTCGTTCCCTCTCTCACAAGCACATAGGAAGGGTGCTAGGCTCTGGGGATGCTGAGCTCCCTGTCTAGGGGGAAACGGGCTTGTAGGTGATTGCACACAGGATGGAGGCTCAGGCACAGCCGAAGCCCAGAGGACAGGCACCGGGCCTGCACTGGCAAGGGTTTTGCAGAGAGGGGGCTTCTCTGCAAAACAGACACCTGGCTCACTACTCTAGCCACAGAAGCAACCTCCTGTCTCCTACCCTGTTCCCCGCTGGCCACCATCCCAGGCTGCTAGCTGGACATAGAAGAGCTGCTGGCAGGCAGCCAGACCCTCCCCCATTCCCCTTTCTTCCTCTTCCCACCAAGGCTTCCTGGGGCCTGCTCTCTCCTCTCCTAACCTAACAGCAAGTATAGTTGGGGCAGGGAGACTTCCAGCAGGAGATGGAGTGGTTGTCACTATCTGTCACTATCTGTCACTATCACGTACCAGAGAAGTTGAGGACCTTTCAGGCTTCTCAGACCCCAGTACGATCAGGGGGTCCTGGAGGCTGTTTGGCTGGAATTTCTTTGGCTACCCCGTCGCCCTTCTTGAACACTGGTTGACAGGCTGGGTTGCCAGTCTGAGCCCCTACACCCCTTGCCCACTGTGTGTGGTTTTGCAGGTGCCCCGGGACCACCAGGAGTGCCGATCATCGTGCGCTACAGCTCTGCCATCGCCATCCACTGGTCCAGCGGAGACCCTGGCAAGGGGCCCATCACCCGATACGTCATAGAGGCCCGGCCTTCAGGTGCGACACTGCCTCCTTCCCGAGTCCCTTTGCACGGGGCTCGTGAGAAGTGACTTTACTGCCAAAGTGAAGCTAGAGGCGGCGCTGTTGGGAAGTGGGCAACTGAGGGCACCTTCTCCTAGCCGCACTCTCGCTTAAGGAGCAGCCAGGAGGCCGCAAGAGAACCCGACGACTCAGCACCAGCTCCAGTGGAGGATCCTTCGAGAAGCCAGAGGAGAGGTTGGGCTCACGCTGCTGTTAAACATCCGTGTCCTCTGCACGACCCCACCGCCATGTGCCACATAACTAAGGAGCCCCAGCTGCCTCCTGCAGCTCTGTCTGTGCCGCCACAGCCCCAAAGTTCTTGTAATTGTACCAACCTCTGCTGTCAGCCTTGAAATCGAATCACAAGGACTTCTGAAGCCATCAGATGAGCAGCTGATAACTGGCTGGAGGGGGCTGCTCTTCGATCGTGTTTCAGACATCCTGACACCTGCTTCCTGGGCTCTACTTACTCAAAGGAGCCCTAGCTCCCTGTTGCTAGGTTTCCCAGTTGATCAGAGGTGCCAGAGTCAGCCAGGGCTGCAGGCTTCTTTGTATTCTGTGGGTCTCAGATGAGGTGATTAAAGTTGATAAAAGAAAAACAAGACTTGGACACAGTGACCCCAATAACAAATATTAATCATAACCGAGAAGCAGTCAGTAGCCAATTCTCCTTGCAGGGCATATTGAAACATCCCCGTGACAAACTGTTCATATCATGAGGTAACCAGGTGCTGATTACGCCAATAGCAAAGAGTTAATAATACTAGTAGCTTCTGGAAACTGCCACGATTGCCTTAGTCACCTGCTAATAGTTGCATTTGCAAATAGCTAGTGCATCTAGCAGCTCTGGGTCACCGTGTGGCCCATAACTCTGGCTCAGTCCCCACTCCAGATGGTCCCTCCTTGGCCCTCCATTGCCAGCTGCCAAGTTGGCTAGGAGACCCCCGATTCTTCTCCCAATCAGAACCCACACCTCTTTCTTCCACCCAAGTTGCCAACTTGTGGCCAAGCTGTGGAATTTTGGTCCTGGCCTCAGGCCTGTTGATTTTCCAGTGTTCACTAGGAGGCCCAGCGTGAAGCTCTGGTGTTCCAAGGTTAGAGACCATGTCTTGGTCTACACAGGTGGAATTCAAAACTGAGCACAGAAGGAAGGAACGAGGCTGGGCTGAGCTGTGCAGAGAGCTGGCAGCGACTCCGTCACCACCTCCCCTGACAGGGCCACGGGCTGTGAGGAATGAGAAGAGCCAGGGAATGCTGGGGCCTCGCTCTGAAATGGTCGGAGGGCAGGCTCCTGCTCTGGGAGAGGGTCTCCTTTCCTCCATGCCTCTTGCCCCTGCTCTGTGCTCCCTCTACACTTACACCTCCCATCTGCAAGACACAGTAGCCCTGGTGAACACTGCTCCGGTGTTGTTTATGCCTCCTACTGCCCAGAATAAGCTAAACACATCTGATTTCCATAAGCCACAGAGTTGCCAGGCACAGCAGACTCAGGAAGAATTCACCCCGGGGATTTACAGGCCTGTGGAACTGGCCCTGCACATCAACCAGCTCCCAGGGCCCAGGGCCAGGGCCACAGCAGGACCCTCCAGTGGCTCCTGGCCTGGCCACGTGACCCTGGCCCCAGTTGTCTCTGTGTGCAGTTGATCAAGAAGAGGTAAACAGCAGGCAGGAGGTCTCAGCTTTTGGGAGCCAGCAGAATGGTTCTCCACGAACCAAGCCTGTCAGCAAACAACAGTTTCTTCTAGTTGCTCGTGGCACTGTTCTGGCTACTCAGGGGAAGTTCAGTGGCAAGGGTTAGACAACTCTGGAGAGAAGACGGGCTCTGCCCTCCATGGAAAGATGAGCCAGGCCCTCACTGGTAAACATGGAAAGGAAAGAGACAGACCCGGGATGCAGGACAAAGGGATTCGTGTCCCTGACACACAGCCATCATCATAGCCTGGCAAGTGACTCCGAGGTAAGAAAGAGCACACAAAGCCACACAAGGAACGTGGTTCCCACTCAGTACTTACACTTCAAGATATGAAGCACTGAAATTGGACACTGTGTCCTATGGAAAGGGGAAAGGTCTGCAATCATTCAACAAATGCGTAGAAGGCAATTTGTACAGAGACAGACTGGGCAAGGTTCCTTGAGGGATTTCACAACCTAGCAGGAGAGAAAGGAAGAAGAGAGACATTAAACGAAAAAGAGGGTGTGTACGAGGCCAGTGTGGAAAGAATGAAAGACCCAAATGAAGTCAAAGCTCGTGACCCAGGGGCCCTCAGTGAAGACAGCTCTGGACACAGATGGGCCCCATGGCCTTCCCCAAATTGACAAGGTCTCCCGTGATGGGGACAGACAGCCATCTTCAGGTCCTGTCACACTCTTGGTGTAAATGCAGAAGTGACAATAGGACAGTGGTGGCACCACTGGTTACATTTGGACTTACAAGTTGTATCTGCAAAAATACACAGTGAGGAAGACCAGTGAAACCCATCAGCCTCGGGAGCTCATGCTGGAGCTGGGGAACCAGAGTCCTGGCCATCGGTTTTTCTGGGAAGGAGTCAGGGGCGGACAGAAAGAATGGGTCTGAGAGGGTGAAGCCAGAGGTGGTCCTTGGTGATTCTGTTAGAGGTTAGGGGCCTTTGGGCCCCTTGCCTGGGGGACTCACTGGCTACTGGGTGACACCTTTGAGCGCATACTGTTGGGGGGGGGACCTATGAGCTCATTCTAAGTGCTGCACACCAAACACCGGACAGAGTATTGAACTGGGGAGGCCAGACAGGCTGTGCCCTCTGGGAGTGACTAGTGAGATTGGGTTGAAGAGGGATTTAAGGTTCTATTTCACCTCACTGCTCTCTCCCCTCTGTGCCTTTGCAGATGAGGGACTCTGGGACATCCTCATCAAAGACATCCCTAAAGAAGTGAGCTCCTACACCTTCAGTATGGACATCTTGAAGCCAGGCGTAAGCTATGACTTCCGGGTCATCGCAGTCAACGATTACGGCTTTGGCACCCCCAGCAGCCCCTCCCAGTCTGTGCCAGGTACTAGTTTGTGGGATAAGGAACTCCCCAGGGTGGGTAGTAGTGGAAGAAGAGTCACCAAGGCACAGGAACAGTGGGGTGGCCACCAAAGTAGACTGTCCCCTTAATTCCACAAAGCAGGGAGCTCTGAGCCAGGACCTGCATCAGCTCCTAAGTTCAGGGAAAGCTGGGGGTCCTTGGAGCCTTGGGGTCTCTTTCTCAGGATGTAACAGCCTGGGTAAAGGCAGAACAATGAACCCACAAGGGGCGTTTCCATGAGCTCACCACCCAGCTGGTTCAAAGTTGCCAGCTCCAGGCAAAGCAAACAGGGTCAGCATTCTGTGGGGGACAGGCCGCCCTCTTAGAGCTAACTACACAGTACTTGGGTGCAGTAGCTCCCCGCCTCTCTATCCCCTTTCTCCTCTCCTCATTCTTCCCATGCAGCATGTCTTGTGGTTCACAGAACTCTCGGACCTACTTTCATGACCCAACTGTAATTACTATCCATTTTAAATGCTAAGGCTAATTTCCTGCAGTCAGAAATACAATTCAGAATTTCTGCCGGCTAAAAGACCACCAGGGACCCTGTCTCCTCTCTACTCACACACCTGCTCATTTGCCCAAAAAGAAATAGGCTAAGACTAAAATCCAAGAGCAGCAATGTAGTTACCCCTGGGGAGATACAGAAAGCACAGTACTGGGGGGCTTGCAAAAAGGGGATCCCTCTCTGGCGAAGGCCTTCTGAGACCCCCCAGGCAAGCCCTTCCAATTCCCCCTGCTTTCTGCCACCAAGGGAGAAAAAAATCAGTGCAAACTGAGCCTTGGGAAAAGCTTCCCCAGGCCCCCACGGAGCCAGAAAACACCTCTCGCCACACAGATTTGGGTGTGTTTATCAAAGCCTTTTTCTCCCCTTGCGTGGAGAAAATGGTAGCTAGCACACTGCTGCGCCCCTTGGCCTGTGTCCCATCTCGTAGCATTCATCTCAGTGAGTCCAGGAGCAACCTCAGAGCCTTTCCCCAAAACAGTCCTTGCTGGACACATGCCCATAATCCCAGCACTTGGGAGGTGGAGGTAGAGGATCACTGTCATTTCCAGGTCAGCCTGGACTCCATAGTGAGATCCTGTCTCAAATAAAACCAAACCACAAAAACAAAGAGAGTCCTCCAGGCAGTCTTTGGCCAATAGATCAGAGCTGGGACTCGAGCTGAAACCATCCCCGAGCCCCGGTATAGGTTTCTTGTCGTTCAGAGGGCACAGACCCTGCCTACCACAAACTGCATGAGTGAGGCGTGGGGCCCAGCCAGAGCAGGGGGTTGGAGGCAGGAGTGCTCGTGCGCCCCAGGCCTGATGCCTGCATCTGTGTCCAGCCCAGAAGGCCAGCCCCTTCTACGAGGAGTGGTGGTTCCTGGTAGTTGTTGCCCTTGTGGGTCTCATCTTCATCCTGCTTCTGGTCTTCGTGCTCATCATCCGGGGCCAGAGCAAAAAGTACACCAAGAAGACAGACTCCGGTGAGTGCGCTGGCACCCAGCTGTCTAGCCGGACTTGGCTTTCCCATATCTCCCGTTGGTCAGGGCAGAGGGTGGGCAGGTCGATCTTCGGACGATGCACCTGCCCATTAGGGGCAGCATCAGGTTCCTACGTGTGATCCTGGCCTCTTGTCTCAACTCTTAACGAAAGGAATAGGGCAGCCCAGCCAAGGGGGGAATGGGTGGGGACGGGGGAGACCATGATATCTAAAGGGTGTCAGTTTCCCCCCTCAGGGAGTAGTGCCAAGTCCGGAGGCCTAGGTCACGGGGAAATGATGAGCTTGGATGAGAGCAGTTTCCCAGCCCTGGAACTCAACAACCGGAGGCTGTCTGTCAAGAACTCCTTCTGCCGGAAAAATGGCTTGTACACTAGGTAAGTGCGTTCAGCACAAGGCCCAAGGATGGGTGCTTAGGGACCAGGTCCCGGGGTCTAGCAGTGCCAGCTTATGGAGGACACAGGAGGGCCACAGAGCAGGCAAGGTCCACTTGGCCTTCCCTGTCCTGGGAGCAGCATTTGAGATGCTCAGGACTGGGGACGATTGGCAGAAAGCCGTTGCAGGACCCAAGCAGCACCATCCGAAGCCTGCACTGATCCCTCCAGGCTGACCATGGCCCGAGACATGCCAGAAGACTCACAGGGAGGTGGGTCCTTGGATCTCTGCCCACAGCAGCAGAATGCAAATGACTTGGAAAATTTTGCAAGCCAGCCTGGTGCTGTGTGGAGCCAGTTGCCCTCATCATAGGTCTGCAGGTGGTCTTGTGCCCCAGAGGTGAGATGGGCCCAGCCAAAGCACAGTGGGCACCTACACCTCAGGGCAAGGTCCCAGGAGCTCCTCCAGGATTGCTTATGCCCTCCCCATCCTGGACAGCTTTTTTCTTTTTTTTTTTTTTTTTTTAAATCGGTACCGGGGATCAAACTCACTACCGCCTGCTTGCAAGGCAGGTACTTATACCGCTGAGCTAAATCCTCAGCCCCATGGATAGCTTTTTTCTAACCCTAGCCACTCCTAGGCCCCCCTCCTCGTGGTCACAGAGGTAGGGGTGCTGGGGTTCCCCTGGCTCTCTGTTGATTGGACTTCACATTCCTGAGAGCTCAGGAGAGGTTAGAGGCTATAGCCAGAGGGGCTCCTGTCTCCATCCTCAGCCCTATTGACATTCCAGGCCCTTTGCAGGCAGCCAGGAGGGGAGCCAGCCTCTCTTGGGGGAGCTCACAAAGCCTCTCTCTGTCTGCTTTGAAGGGTGGGAACCCTGTGTGCTCACAGGGAGGGGAGGGAGGGGCTTACAGGCTCTCATCCCTCGCCAAACCCAGCGCTGTTTGGGGCCGAGCAGGGCCACAGCAACCCGCCAGGCTGGCTCCAAGCCCCTGCCACATGGAACAAGGGGCATTTCACCGATGGCCTCACCTTCCCCTGCCCTCCCCGCCTTCCAGCCCATGGTACATACACACTGAGGCCCCTCTTAGCCCCACAATCCCCTGTGATACACAGAAATCTTGTTCACACCAAACTAACCCCAGGCTCCAGAGGCCTGAAACTGGCCACAGGGACCATCTCCCCGCAAGGCCCCAGCCTATGGAGCACAGCCCGGGAACAAGGAGGAACCTGAAGTGGAGGTGCTGTGTCCCTGTGTTCCTCCCGTCTCACTGTTCGCTCCCTGGCCAGGAGAGGCTGCCCTGAGAGAGGTCCTCGCTCAGCTCCACAGTCCCGCTCCTTGCAGGTCCCCTCCACGGCCCAGCCCTGGAAGCCTCCACTACTCCGATGAGGATGTCACCAAGTATAATGACCTCATCCCAGCCGAGAGCAGCAGTCTGACTGAGAAGCCCTCGGAAATCTCAGACTCTCAGGTGAGGAACAAGAGGGGCAGGCACTTTGGACAGGGCAGGGGAGCAGCCCCTCCAGAGCACACAACAAAGGGGTCTCTGGCCACCAGGCCTACAAGTGGCCCATCTCATAGCCTTTCTCCCTTCCTGCCTGCCTGTGTCCATGCTTTCCTGCCTCCTTCCTTCCTCTTTTTTTTTCTTTTTTGTCTTTTTCATTTTTATTGGTACCAGGGATCGAACTCATGACCGCATACTTGCAAGGCAGACGCTCCTTCCTTCCTCTTTCCTTCCCTATCTAGATCTAAGGGGACCCATGATACTATCCAGAAGTCATTATGGGTCAGCTGCCTCTCTCCAAGTTCTCAGATTTTGCCTGCAGGGTTAGAGGGGTCTGGATCCCATGAAGTCCCCAAAACCATGGTCCCCTGAGCCTGCCAGAGTCACCCCCTGCCTGGTTTCTCAGTAGTCTTGGCTTGCAAAGAAGTATGCTAAAGGCGAGGAGAGAAAGAGAGAGAGAGAGAGAGAGAGAGAGAGAGAGAGAGAGAGAGAGAGTCTACAGTGGGGGCCTAGAGAGCTACTGGGCTCAGCTACTCAGGGGTCAGAGGAGCTACAGGCACAGAGGGCCAGGGCCGCTGAGCTTGGGGCACAGTATAGAATCATCATAGTGTTTTGCTCTAGAAGTCAGATCCTGAGTTGGGGCACTAACTCTGCTGCTTCTAAGGGGGCCTCCTGTATATGCTAGGGAAACATCTCTAAGCCTCAGTGTCCCCACCTGTAGGTAGAACAGGTGGTGGTGGTCCCAAGTGCTCTCACAGGACTGTGGGGAGACTTCACTGAGATTAGGCTCAGGCCTGGTGCAGGCACCCACGGTCATTCCATCAGTGTTGGCTTTTCTATGAAAAGGGGTCCGTGCCTCTGGAAGACAGAGCCGTAGAGCTGCCCTGCACAAGGCAGGCAGGGGCGCAGTCTCACGCTGTGGGCAGCAGGGCCGAGTGCCTTCCAGCCACAGGATGTGTCGGCCTCCCACCCCTGCACGTTCAGCCTGTGCCAAGCCTCGTGGTTCCTGAAGAAAGGGCCATGAAAGGCCACTGCCTCCCATGCCTAGACCTTTCTGCCTGGTCCTGGGAGAAGGACAAAAGGAAGAGGTGCCGGGAAGCCTGGGGCCCAGTTACAGCCCATTGACCAGGCCCCTGGCTCGCTGCTCTTTTGTTCAGCTGTGGGGTTACTGATGGGCATGGCAGAGCTAAGAAAACTCCGCCTACCTCCAGAGTCACAGCTGCAGGGACTGCGAGCCCAGCTTAGCCTGGCTTACCCAGGTACTCTATGGGGACAAAGCTACTCTGAGCTCCTGCAACTCAGGCTGTAGTGCCTTATTTTGAGTGTTTAACCCTGAGCAGCCGTGCACAATGCATATCGGGATCTTACCGGGGTAGTCCATAGCAGCCTGGGTCCCCCAAAGCTGCAACGAGCATTTGGATTCCAGGCACTCAGTGTAGATTTGAAAAGGATAAAGGGACCTGTCTGCCCATGGAGCAGCAGCTCTGGGCTTCTTAAGACAACCAGTGGGAGGGACTTGCTGTGTGGCTCTATTCGGTGGCCCTTGGTCTTCTGCTAATTAGTCCAACCTCACTGAGTGCTAACCTTTGGGGAGTGGGTTCTCTGAAGCTAGGAGATCTTGCCCAGGTATCTCAAGAGCTCTGGGTCATCGTGTCTGCCTGAGCCTGGACAAGCCTCCCAGGATGCAAAGCAGACCAGTAACAGGAGGTCATGCAGCAGCCTCCCACCCTTAACTACAGAAGTTGCTGGGAGAAAAGTCCTTGTGTTCAAGACCTTTTGAGTCAGAAGTTACCCCAGGGTGGGCAGGCAGTGCCTGGAATCTGGAATATTCTGGCTCAGCATGTGGTCTGGCTTATGCAGAACAAACCCATCCCTTACACAGGGTTTCCATAGAAACCTGGCACCAGTCACTCCCCAGGAGCACAGCCCTAGAGAGAGGAGGCTCCAGGATCTGGAAGATGGTGGTCACAGCAGGATCACTTGACTCAGGCCAGGCTCAGGGGTCCTGCCCACAGAGCTGGGGGCAGTTCAGGACTTGGGCGGGGGCTCAGGAGGGTCAGGTCCTGTTTATTTGCTCTGAAAGCTGAGTTCCAAGGAGGCAGGAGGCAGTGACAGTTTTAATCTGGTTGTGTTGGCTGTTGGACGCCACTGGGGGCTCCAGGGTGTCTCCAGCACTGCTTGGGATTTGTGCACTGTATACATTGTTGTTCAAAGAAAAGGCCATGAAGCTGACCAGCAAAAAAGACTCAAGACCAAGTACAGGTTTTCCAGGATGGAGCAACAATCTTGTGGTCACTGTTGGCCAGAGACAAGGTCTCATTGTATTTCTTAGGCTGGCCTTTAACTCCTGCGCTCACGTGATCCTCCTGCTTCAGCCTCCCAAATTTGAGAACTATAGGCTGTGCCACTGCCGTCAGTGAAACAATGATTTATAAGGTGGAGCTGGCAGGGCTGCCTCTGGAAAAAACACTGGGATGCTTTGGATTCTCTTTCCCCTGCTCTTGTTCTTGAGAACCAGACTCTTGGCATGAGGTCCACCATAGCCAGTCCAGGTTCCAGCAGGTTGTTCCCAAAGCACTGCAGCTCAGGGATGGAAGCAGCTGGAAGATAGCAAGAACGTCAGCATGGTCCTCCCCACCCTGCCCTGCCATTTCCTGCTATGCTCAGTACCCACTGTTAAAATGTTAGACTGTCTCCTATGCTGGGAAGATGAGGCAGAGGAATCATAAGTTCAAGCCCACACTAGGCAAGTGAGTGCCTTAGTGAGCCCTTGTCTCTAAATAAAAACGATTGGGTGTGAAGCCCAATATAAAGACCCTGGGTTCAATGCCCAGTACTACCAAAAAAAAAAAAAGTTAAATTGTTTGCATAGCTGCTGGTAAATAGCCACCATCCTGAACCCCTAAGGGTTTCCAGGGGACCCCAGGAAGACAGCTCTGCAGCTATGGCATATGGAAGGGCAGACAGGACCTTGACTTGACCAGCCTGCTGTTCTCTATCCTCCTGCCTCAGATGGTCAGAGAGAGCTGGTGTCCAAGGGGCAGCACTGCCAATGGATGCCTAGGGAGGGCACATGCTGACTGCTCCCCAAAGCACATTGCCTTTTACTTTCTTTTTATGAGGGGGTGCTGGTGCCATGGACAGGACCCATGGCCTTCCACATCGAAGCAAGTGTGCTACCACTGAGCCACACCCAGCCTCAACACTCACACTCTAAGCTCAGTCTTAAGACCTAGAGGTGGTGAGACATGGCCCTGTCTCCCAGGAGCATCGGTGAGCTGGAGAGGACAGATCAGGAGACAGGGCATTGGGCCTCTTCCCACACCTAGTTCCAAACACGAATAACCAGACCCGCCACAGCTCGCTGTTGCAAGGCCACTGTGTCAAGAGTGTGGTGCATCCACCATTGTGACTGTCATTTGGCTGGTGGAAACTGATATTGCCCCTAGATGTCTTGTAGGTCCCAAAATGGTTAAGCACCATTTTGCCTTAGGTTTCAGTGGCTTTGCAAGAAATCGAAATCGGAGCCCATCATCTTGAAGCCCCCACCCCGCCAGCTCTTCTGAGGATGAGCTCTGCACAAGCTGCCTGGTTTATATTCTAAGTCAGACCACCCAAATCTCCCTCTCCAAAACTAATGGAAATCTTCCCAGCTGCTTTCCTGTGATATGGTAATAAACAGAAAGTCAGTCTGACTTACAAACAAACACTCATGTGGGGCCTGGAGAAGCCTCGGTGGGGCTGTGGGTGGAGGGCTGGAGGGTGAGGAGCTGCCCTCACCAAGGCACAGTGGGGCAGTCCAGACCTGTGCCTCTAGGATGCAGAAGGGAGCTGCAGGTAGAGCACAGCACACCCAAAGAAGCCATTTAAGCGCCTGTGGCTTGCTTGATGAAACTTCTAAAAATGCAGTATGGCTGCATTCCAGATCCATTTTCAAAATAACAGCTAGAGTTTGTTAGGAAAAAAATATGTGTACTTAGCACACAAATAAATCTCAATGAAGAAGAATGCCAAGCCCGTGCACCCGTCCCCCAATCTTGATATTTGGTTCTTGGCAGCACCAAAGACGAGCTCTTTATGATAGAATTAAACCTGTTGGAGAAAGTAAGAAAGAAGCATTCAGGAGAGATCATATTTTACACACGAGTGCATGGAGCGCTTACGAGGAGCCAGTATGGGTGCCAGGGATTGCTGGGGACTCGACTTAAAGCCCCGAGAGAGAGGGAGTAGGGAGCCCCCACGAGCCGGGGGGGCTCCTGTCACATCTGCCCGACATCCCTGCTGCACACCACACAATCAGGCCCCAGGAGGAATAAGTGCTGGCTTTGCTCTCTGCGGGATTCATCCATCCATTCACTCATTCATTCATTCATTCATTCCCACCTTCCTGCACTTCCTTGGCAAGTATTAGTCCACACCACTGAAGGCACAATTTGCGAGTGGTGGCTTCCATAGTGGGCAAAGCAGAATCTCCATTCCTTTCTCATGAAAATGTCGTGGAACCACAGTGACTGGCTTGGGCAGGAGAGTGGTGCATAAAGGTCTTTCTGTTTCCTGTGCTGTGGGGCAGGGGAGGTACGGTGAGGAATCCTGGGAGAAAGGCCATTCCACACCTGTGTCCACCCCAAAGCACGCAGGGGACTGCCTGGAGGAGGCAGCATGTGTTTGATGTGAACAGGGCCAGACCAGGCACAGAAAGACCTGTGGCCTTGTGTCAGAATGGTGTTCCTAAAAAAAAAAAAGAATGGTGGTCCTGCCTGTAGTGCCCTTCTGGGCTAAGAGTCTCTGATGTGGTATCTGAGTTGCCTCTTGCCCATCGGGGTAGGGCACCAGTCAGTAGGCTCAGCCAAGGCCTTGGCTTCCTCTTGCCCTCGGCCTGACCCACATGGACTTTGACAGACCCAGCTGTGCTAAAGGAAGAGCTGACAGGAGCTAGGGAAGGCGGGGCAGGCAGAGCTGCCTACTGCACAGCTGTGCCGTGTTTCCACGTAACGTAGGAGCACCCCACCTTGAGTGAAATGATCCCCATCTTATGACCAGGAAAAAACTGAGGCTCAGAGGAGTCAAGCAGTGTGCCCTTGGTCACAGAGTTCAGAAGAGCAGGTGACCGGGGCTTGGTGTAGATTCTGCTGGCTCAGAGGGCAGAGTCCCCCACAGCCTGGTGTCGCCCAGTTGCCCAGCATGACAGGGATTTATAGGACAGAGTCCTTCACTCACCCCAAACCCACCCTAGGGTCCTCCCTTTGAAGCCCTTGACCCCAGGCATCTCTGACAGCGGCTGGGTGGCATAAAGTCAAAGGTAGCACATGTGGCCTTGTGTCTGAGCTGACATTTTACGAGGAACAATTCCTGGGTGGTTTCTAGTGGTTTTAGCATAGGGAGCCCACAGTGAGGAGGGACAAATTTGTTCCTCCAGGAGACATTCTGTGAAATCCTTTAAAGCCACCTGGGAGATGCAACTCGGTCCCATAGCTCTAACCCCTCAGACACTGCAGCCCCTGCAGAAGGTGAGTGCAGGCTTGGGATACCCAAAGGGCAGAGCCAGGTAGACAGAACCCCGGGATACACAGATAAGCGAGGGAGTTTGGCCTTCAGTCTCTAAAGGACCTGCCTAGGGCAGTGTCTCTACCATCTGGGGCAACGCCTTCCTGCCAGACTTCATGAAATTCAACTAGATACAGGGCCCCTGTCTGGCCCAGGGCTCAGCACTGCTCCTGATCGTTGAGCTGCTCCCCACTCCCACCCTCACTGGCTGAGTCTGGCGCAGAAGGTGAACAGCAAAGCGAGGGGGCTTGGCTTTGTTCCTCTTTTTTGTTTCAGTCTTTTCTCTGGGGTCCTCCCTCCTTCTAGCCCCCTCCCCTGTCCCATCCCAGGCCTGCAGTCTGCACGCCCCCTCCCCACTGCCCGTAATTGCTGACTGAGTGGCTTTGAGGAGCTGTTAAGGGGCCCAGGAACTGAAGCAGTCGCTTGATGGCCTGGCTAGGACGCCCCTGAAAGGCCTCCTTTGTTCTGGACCTGTTCCTGGGAAGCTGTGTTCAATTACCCTGAGCCCTGCCAGTTGAAAGCTGCAATAGGAGCCCCTGGTTCCCCTTAGCTCTTTCTTCTCACCCCACCCCCCACCCTGAAAAGAAACAGATGTTCAGGGACTGAGGACCATGCAGACACCAGGCTCCACCTCGGCCAGCCTTGCGGAGCTGGGGGAGGGGACAACCCAGACACTCCAGCCCCTGCCCACCCTGGGGCTTTGCCTTTCCCATCCCCATCAGGACCACTGCCCCACAGAGTGCCCAGCACCCAGTAAGCATGCAGTGGACAGTGGCTGCTGGTTGTGGTGATTTGGATGAATGAGCTTTGGGACCTGGGCCTCCAGGAAGACCAGAGAGACCCCACCCTGCCCCAAATATTACAGAGGGGTTAGGGACAAGAGCTGGACCTTCTCCCCTTTTCCAGCAGTCTGAACCCCCCACCTCTCTACCCCTTCTGATCTCTCCCAGGGATACTTTGAGTCTCTGCCTGCAGGTCTGCTCCCTCCCACCAATGCTGCTGGGCCCTCCCCCTGAGTTCTTCCCTGTGAGCTGTGATCCACCTTGTACAGCACACTAAGCTTCCTTTCAAGAGCCAGAGTGATGGGTCCAACTCACCTCACCGCAAAAGCCAGCAATGCACAGGGCTGTTCACTGCAGAGCAACCCCCAGTGGCAGGGACTTTCCAGGGCTGGGGCCTGGGACAGCGGAACTCCTAGACCCTCTGGAGAAGCTTCTAGCCACTGTTCAAGCCAGGGAGTAGGCGGAGAGACCTAACCTGTAAGGAAAGCTGTGTGGTACACTTTTTTTTTTTGGTCTTTTTGAGACAGGATCTCACTAGGCAGTTCAGGTTGGTCTTGAGCTCACTTTGTAGCTCAGGCTGGTCTTGAACTCACAATGATCCTCCCGTCTCACCCTCCTGAGTGCTGGGATGACAGACCTACACCACCACGCCCAGCTGCAGTGCCCCCATACTCTCAGACCCTCCTGCCTCTCCTCCCTACCTTAATGACACACTCCCACTAGCTGGGGATCAGGTATCACCTCAGCAGATGGGGCCCTCCCACCTTCGGGTCCCTTTTGTCTTCCCAGGCTGGCAGCTTGGCTATAGGCAAAGAAAAGGGCTGTCCTGTGCTTCTTTGTCTCCTGGGCCACAGGGCTGAGAGGCTGAACATTGTCTTGGCAGTGGGCTCTGCCCTTCTAGGGGAGAAGTCTGCTGAGGTGGGGGCTGAAGGGACAAGGAGAAGGGGAGGGGCTAACATACATTGGCAGATGGGCTGAGGCATGTGTAAGCCCCTCTAGGAGAAGAGAAAGGAGCTCTCATTTCCATGTTACGACCTCCAGACAGAGGTGTAGGCAATAGGAGCATTCATGCAGAACTGAGCTGAGGCCTATCTAGACTGCTGTCTGGACCAAACTCCAGGGTTCTCTTCATTCAGCACTCAGGCACTGTTAGCAGCATCTGTATTCAGGCAACCTCCTGCTCAGGCAATCTCAGGACTCAGGGAGCAGCGCCATTCCCACAGCACCCGTACAGCCACAGCAGCTACAGCACAGAGGGGTGGAGACTAGTTACAGAAACACAAGTAGCAGAATCTGCATCATTCCAATTCTGTACAGCGCAGCCATGTCTCTTGAGGGTCTGGAAGCTGCGGAAGACTTTGAGTCCCTGAGAAAAAATTGTGCATTTCATGTTCCATGGCTTGGGCCCTCTGGGGGCGAAGATCACCATTCCAGTAGCTCTATCTGCAAAGCAGGACACGGCGCATCACGACAGACTCACTTGTGTTGGACTAAGTGGATTTCCTCGCTTTTTTCTTACCCAAGGTTGATCTGAGTGGCTGACTGCCCCAGGCGGGGGCATCACTGGGCGAGGGTAAAGAGTACAGGAATCAAGACACCTGCATGAGGCCTCCTGAATGGCATTTCATGGAGTATGCTGGTCACTAACCTCTGAGCTGTGTGTTCCAGAGTGTTCCCATCTGTCATCTTTTTAGTTCTCAAAACACTGCTGAGAGCTTGGGGTGGGGGGATGGTTGTGATATTTTTGGTTCCATAATTCATATTTTACTTTACAACCCAGCTTGGCTCTTGTCTCAAACTCTTCTTCCTAGAGGCAGATGGTGCCTGTGCCTAGCACCCTAGAGTATCAAAAGTATTTTAAGAATAATTTAATATTTTGTATTTCTGGGAAAAAGAGAAGCTTCAGAGTTGTTATCGCTTGAAAGCTAAGACCTTCTATCGGTATTTTGCATGCTTTTTTTATTGGTGAGTGTTGCTTTTCTTTTGGATCATTCGTAAGTAGGCACCCGCATTTTTCACTGCCTGGAGCTTCCAGAAGACTCATTTGGTGCTGGCATTGTCCCCTGTCACCAAGTGAGTCATGCTGGACCCAAATTGAATGCAGTGCATTGGGAAGAGCCTTGAAAACATTGCATTCAGTCAGAGAGGCCAGACCCAGGTGACATATTATATAACTCCATTCATAGGAAATATCCAAACTAGGTAAATCCCCGAGAACAGAAAACATTTGTGGTTTCAGAGGGACAAGGGTAGCGGGGAGATAATGCTTTTTGGGTTCAGGGTTTCAGTTTGGGGCGATGAAAACATTTTGAGCTAGATAGAAATGATGATTACACAACACTGAAACCATATTGGATTCCACTGAATTGTGTACTTTAAAGTGAATGACTTTATATTACGTGAATTTCTCCTCCATTGGGGGGAAAAAAACGATGGAATTCTGGTCTTCCAGGTGCATCAGGTACTGTCACCCCAGCCCCCATTCGAGGTTTTGCTTTCTGTGGTTTCACTTACCTGCGGTTAATTATGGCCCAAAAATATTTGATGAAAATTTTCAGAAATAAACAGAGTTTGCATTATAGTTTGCATTATAGTGCAGTCACATAGTTTGCATTATAGTATGTTGTTATAATTGTACTTTTATTAGACTATTATTGTATGGGGGAGAAAGATAGTATATGGAGAGTTTTTGGACACCCATTGGGTCTTGGAATACATCACCATGGAGAAGAAGGACGCCTGTATCTACCAGCTCTGTGTCCACCCAGACTATGCTCCCAAGGAAGCAGGAAGTGGACCTGAAGGGCCCTGTGACGGCTCAGCAATGAGGGTGCTGACACGTTCCCCCTGTAGGGGGCAGAGCAGAGTTCAGAGCCAGCTGCTCTGTGTCTTCTAGCCCTGACCTTCTAGCCCTGTTCCCTCAATGCTACTAACACCGCGATTCTCTGCCCTCACAGGGAAGTGACAGTGAGTACGAGGTGGACCCGAATCCCCAGAAGGCCCACTCCTTTGTCAACCACTACATCAGTGACCCCACCTATTACAACTCCTGGCGACGCCAGCAGAAAGGCATCTCGCGGGCCCAGGCTTACAGCTACACAGAGAGCGACTCTGGGGAGCCGGACCACGCCACTGTGGCCAACAGCAACAGCGCCCAGCAAGGGAGCCTCTTTCGGCCCAAGGCCAGTCGGACTCCAACGCCCCAGAACCCCCCTAACCCCCCAAGTCAGCAAAGCACCCTCTACCGTCCCCCGAGCAGCCTGGCCCCTGGCTCCCGGGCTCCAATAGCAGGATTTTCATCATTCGTTTGACGTCAGAAGAAGAAAAAAAGAACAAAAAAAGACACCAAACTCCTCCTTTACTGCTTCCTCACCGCCTGCCAGAAAACAAAAACACCAAGAAACTAAGTCAACTTTTCACCTCCTGAGTTTATTTTTCTGAGATTTCTGAGGGCCAGTATAGTTGGCACTAAGAAGGAGGAAGGAAAGAAAAAAAGAAAAACCACAAGAGGACGGGTGTGACAGCAATGGGTCAGCTTGGAGATGGTGAGGTCCACTGCGAAGGCAGAGGACTCAGTGGGGTGGGTCCTTGGTCTAGAGAGGGAAGAAGGGAAGGCACAGGTCCAGCGCACTGGAGGTGGCAGTGGCTGAGGGCTGGGGAGCCTTCTGGACCCCAAGCCAACTGCCCACACGTTTCCCACGTGCGCTGGATCCCAGCTTCTGGCCATTCTCTTGCCAAAGGATGGGTGTCCCCAGAGGCAAAGGGCACTTTTTCTCCTGCCCTGTCTCCTGGCAGGTGTTCCGGACCTTGCCCAGCTCCCTTCTCGGCCTCAGCAAGGCCGTGGCTCACCTCCTGGCTCACCTCCCTTGCTCAACTTCTCCACCAAGCGCCTGGTTGATTTAGAAAAGGGAAAGACAACTAAGGGGTGAGAAGCTGCTTAGCAACTTCCTTGTTCCTGCGTATTTTTAAAATCGTGACTCCATGGAAAAGGGCTGGAGGGCTAAAGAGAGTGCTCACACAGCCATGCAGCCCAGCCCTGCCTCTTCATGAGTTCAGTTCCAGAACACCAAGCAGGGGTGTGTTCTGGGGAACGCAAGTGTAGGGCAGCTGCCTGGCTGCAGCCTGGGCACAGCCAGGGTTAATACCTTGCAGGAAGTCAGGAAGGACAGGATGGAACTTGGACTATTCTTTCTTCTGATCCAGCTACCACCTGCCCCACATTTAAACAAGGGAAATGAGGAAGCTACAGCAAGGGGATTTCAGCATGGCTAGATTGGGGAACTGGGCAGGTGAGGATCACTATAAAGGACACACATCACTCTCCCCTGGATAGAGACTTTCTAGCACTCATTCATATGTGCACACACCCACTTCAAGGAAATGGGCCTAGGAGTCCTCTGTAGGAGGATTCATACCTCCCCAGCAGCCTGGCACTTCCAGATCTCTGTCCCTTTGCCTTTCCACCCAGAGCCTCTTAGCACACAGGCACCCGGGTGGTGGCCTAGTCCCTGGTCCAGAGGCCAAAGTAGCCACAGTGTGCCCAGTCTGCTCAGAACTGGGTTCAAAGAGTCAAAAGTCACCCCAAACCGCAGGGACATCTTCCAGTTTGCACTCAGCTGGGCCAGAGCTAGGAGCAAGGAGGCCTGGGGCAATCAGCAACCTCTGAGATGCATGGCCAGCCAGGCCAGGAGGGGTGGATCAGATGGCATCTGGAGACGGAAAAGCTAACCGGAAGCAAAGCTTTTACATGCACACAATCTGCTCCAAGGAATGTTCTTTAAAAAGCTGCTTCTGGTGGCCTGATTTTCCCATCAGCTTGAGACTTCCAACTCAAGGGTTAGGGAAGAGCCTTTTGGTCAGATTCTCTGGGCTCTTTGAGGCCCCGGGGGACTCCAGCCAGTCCTGTGAAACTGGCCCGAGGCCCGTGCACTGCTGGGGATGCACGGATGGTTGCCTCTCTTAGCTGGGACCTGTGCGATTCTGCAGAGGGCCCCAGCAGTGTTTCCTGGCAGTGCCCTGCAGCCCTGCCCTGGAGGAGGCCAGGCCCTGCTTAGAAGGATGAGCAGGAGGGGTAGGGGTGGGAAAGTTGGTGAATGGGTCACGGAAAAAGAGAGCCTGTTCCCCTGCCTGCTCGCCCCAAATTTATTAAGTCATTGTGCGAATGGTGACTGGGGAGAGAAGTCAAGGTCAGGCCCAGGAAAGGCTGCGGGGTGGCTTGCCCCAGTGCACTTCCCCCTGGGAAATGAGAATGCGGAGACTGACGCTGCTGCTGGATGCAGACAGTGACTTCTCCCTAGGATCGGCTTTCCCCTAAGGCAGGACAGGGGCTGCGTGTTCACTCCTCTGGAGAAGCAGGTGCTGGGGCCCTGAAGGCTGCTGCCCCCACCCCAGCAGCTGGCGTTGCCATGGCAGCACATCCGCAGCCTCACTGTGCTATCCTGCTGCCCTGCCTTGTTTTCTTGTTCACTTTTTTTTTTTTTAACAACTTCATCTTTTTCCTTCTCTGTGGAGTGTTTAACCATTTAAGGAAGTTCCCAGTTTGCATTAGGGAAATATTTTAACCCAACCCAGTGACAGAGTTTGGGGGAGGAAGCAGGAGTGAATAGAACCATTGTGTGTATGTGTGTATATACTGCATTGCACATGAGGCCAGTGTTCCTCTGCCTTTAATGAATCACCTGGCGCACTACGTATCTCCGTCCCCACGTCCCCATGGGCCCCTGTGCTGACAGCCACATGCTCATGTGTGCACACACACACAGATATAAACAGAACACATGCTCGTGTGTGTTTTCAAAGGGGCTTTGCAGATCATTCTGTATCCTCCCAAATAGGTACATGTGGCTTAGGTGACATGCACTTGGGTGTACTGGGGATCTGTGACCAGAGAAGGTGAGGACATTACAACCCAGAGCTCCTAGAGGAGCCCAGGAAGTGATGCTTGGCCCATGGTAAGAGCCCACCCCTTAGTCACTACCCACCTACAGTGTTCCTGCCACTGCCCCAGCCACATCTGGGGACCCAGCTGAGTCTCCAGCTGTGGAACTCTAGGTTTGTTCAAAGGAAACATCTTTTTGCCCCTGTTTACATATCTTCTGGGGCAAGGGAGACTCCTGGCACCTCCTCCTAGACACCTGTCCACATTAGAAGGTTGTGCTGGGCACTGCCCATGGATCCTTGGGAGCCTTACTGGCCTTTGATGTCCTGAGCCATGATGCCTGGACCCCTGCCTGAGTGGCTGTCTCAAAAGCAAGCTCATACCAAGACACACCAGCCCCTTTGGTGGTACCTCACTCTGCCCCAGGGAAATGTGGTGTACCACGATTGGCACACCAGGCTGCTCTTTCTCCTCCTGACTCTGCCTCCTAGGTTCATGGAGCTTTGCACACAGACTGCCAAGATAAATCAAATAGATGCTTGGGGTTCCAGAAGCACCTTCCTGCTAGGGTTCCAGGAAGCTTGCAGACCCAAGCTGCCTCCCCTTCGATCCCCACCACCACCCTCAAACTGACACTGCCTGAGTCAGAGGAAATGAGGCCACAGCAGGGCAGCCCTGTCCAGCACACATGTCTCAAGGCCTTCTGATGCTGCTCGAGCCTCCCAAGCAGCGCTTCTAAAGGTGCCAGAGCCTCACCGCAGGCTACTCTGGGCGGGGACTTCCCTCACCAACCCAGAGAGCACAGTGAGCCCATGCTGGGTGAGGGGCCAGCAGGCAGGAGGGTGGAAGGGGGCCCTCTGAGCAGCTGCACCAGCTCCCGGGTGCCCCTGTATGGTCCTGTCCAGGGGCACCCACCCCGATCACAACCCTGCCTGCACACACAGGTGCACCATTGGGACCACCTCCTGGTTTCCATAAGATAACCAAAAGCATTTAAATGTGTTACTTTTCCTCACCCATATAGACTGCTCAGACAAAAATCAATACAAATCTTTATTTTTTTTATTTAAAAGATATAATGACAAATTATGGGGAAAGTATTCATTATGGCAGGTGTTGAACTGTAAGAAAAAAAGTATATATCTATATGTCATATAGCTTGTTAGCAGGTTTATTTTTTAAATGAAAGGTTAAAAAAAGAAACTGATTTGAAATATATACCATGAGAAGTCCCATGTCCTGTCAAACTGTTAGTATTTTATAAATAAACTTTTGTTTTAGAATTCGGAAGAAACATTATTCTTTTCCCCCGTGGAAGTGAAGAGGGAAACCTATTGCGGTATTGTGTTCTGTTCAGGCAACCCATTTTCCCTAAGCACCCACCGTTAGCACTATCATGCTTTCACAGGGCTAGTCATCTGCCCTCTTGGTTCATAGGCGGCAGATGTCTGTGGCTTCAAGTGAAATGCATTGTTTTATCCATTATGCATTTTTAGAATAAGAGCTTCTCAGACGTATTATGCAAGTGACAGTAATCATTAATAATAATATCAGTAGCTGATAGTTGCATGACATTCACTTGATGCCTGGCGCTACTGTTGTCGCTTTGCATTTTGAATCTCATGAAATCCTTGTGACAAGAGAGCAAATGGGGTAGAGAGAGTTAGCGTGGCTGGACCTCGGGGAGTGGCGGAGCCAGGGTTTGTAAAAATGCAGGCTTGCAAGAGAGATGTACATTGCCTTTCAGATATTTTAAGGCACCCTTGTTGCCTGTTTCTATCTTAACTTCTACAAAGCCAGTACCCTGGGTCCTGGTGATTTGCATGTCACGACGTCATGTGGTTTGGGGATTCTAACCCCACTGACCCATCCTGGTTTAGAGTCAGGGCTTAAATTGCTGGATTTACAAGCATTGCCACCATTATCTTCCATCCATTAAGGCACATGGACTCAAATAAGAGAAAGCCAGGCATGGTGGTGCCTGTCTGCAATCCTACCCCTTAGGAGGCTGACAGAGAAAGACTCAAGTTCAAGGCAAGCCTGGACCACAGAGTGAAGCCTCATCTCAAAAACCAAGGCACAGAGAGAGGCAGAGGAGGGAGGGGAAGACAGCAGGACAGGGAACTGGGTGTGGCTCAGGGCTGGAGCACATCCTTACAGTGAGGGAGGCCCTGAATTCAGTTTCTTGCACTGTCCCCTTAAAACACATGTGACAGGAGTCGGTGAGCGCACTTATTTCCCAGGCTACATTACTGCTTAATGCACATCAGACATTTATGCATAGAGGCTGCTCAGCTAATCAAAATAAAATTAAAGGAGGAAAAAAGATACTTCTTAAATGTTTTACTTTTACTTAACACAAATGTAAATTCATTCAGCAATCTGCTGATGTTGGACTACAGCACTGGTTTTTTTTTCAAGAATAGGCTCCAAGTGTGGAGTTCTTAATTATCATTTCTTCTGCATAAATCACACTCATAGTGTATCTTCCACAAACCCCAGTTCCTGGGGGTTTTTTTTAAAGCGAGAACATACAAAAATTAGGAGGTTGCTGTAAGAGTAGAATCCTAGATTTCACTATGTGGTAAAGTTTGAGTTTCTGCCCTATGACTAACTCAACACATTTTATTTTTTGCAACTTCCCTTTGCCAAAGCATTTGTTTTTCCCAAGCATTCAACATAATTTTCAGAGAAATAATTCCTTCTCCACTCTTACTTTATCTGCTATGTCATAGTTTATTAAATTACGTGATTACTAGAAAAAATACAACTGGCATAAACAAGGAGAGGATAATGGACTCTTTGAAAACACTCAGCTCAATTTCGTAGGCACAGAAAGGTATAGGAATGATAGAGACCAGGCACATACCTTTGGCATTTGGGGTTCTGGGGTGACTATGTTTTACCAAGAGAGTACAGAGTATCCATTAAAGGGACTAGGTGGTTAAGAGGAGGTCAGATAAGAGAGTTTCTGCTTATATTATAGTGTAAACCATGTATACTGTACTTTATGACCAATTTTCAAGTTGATAAGGGGTTTTCAAGGGTAATTTTGACTACA
The DNA here is from genome assembly GCF_034190915.1 of Cavia porcellus. NCBI lineage: Eukaryota > Metazoa > Chordata > Mammalia > Rodentia > Caviidae > Cavia > Cavia porcellus. The sequence continues at coordinate 25,430,748 of NW_026947515.1, forward strand.
CATAATTTTCATCTTACACATACTTTGGAACCCTACCCCCACATTAGAAATAGCTTTAGGCCCACTGCCTGAGGATATCTGGCGATAGCATAATAACATGGAAGAGATTCTGCAGTCAGAAGAGTGAACTGACTCCAGGATGATCTCTTGCAAACGGTGAGACAAAAAAATACCTCTCGGTTTTCCCAAGGGAAATGAGATGGCCATTCAGAGCAGATACAGTGATGGGGTTGAAAGGAAGGGGGCATCGACAGCTAGGGACAGAGCTCAGTGGTAGAGGGCTTGCCTAGCAGGCATGAGCCCTGGATTCAGTTCCTAGTGTCACAGAGGGAAGGAAGGAGAGAAAGAAGAAAAGAAAGAAGGAAAGAGAAAGAAAGAAAGAAAAAGAAAGAAAGAAAGAGAGAGAGAGAGAAAGAAGAGGAAGGAAGGGATCTGGACCCCCAAAATACGGCACATATGGAAAGCATTTTGTTCCAGGCCTTGAAGAAGCCACACAATCTTCATTAATTCCAATCTTCTCCCTCATTTATTTTCAAATTCTTGGCTGACCCCTCCTGAACTATAGTTAGTGGACTTTGACCACGTACAGCTCCATGATCAGACAAATACGTTAGAGAGGAAGTAAAATCGCCTACACCAAAAACAAATAGGATGGTAACTCCACCAAGAAGAGGCTGAGGAAATGATGTTTTCTAAAGCCAAGAAGCCTCAATGTGACATAATAAACTAGTTTGAACTGTGAAAGTACTAACGTTCCTCAAGCCCAGAAGGTAACCTTACCTGAGAAAACCCTGGGTGGCTGCTCAAAACTCTGCAGAGATTCTCAAAGCTCTTAGAGTTTCCAAATGGGGAAAAGCACTTTGGCTGACCAAAAAGATGATGGGGCTGGCGGAAGAGAGTTCTCACTAATTCCACCTTCCATGAAACTCAGGTCCCCTCCACCAGCCCCCAGCAGAGGGGTGGGTCACCTTCTGCCATGTCCAGCTCCTCACCTATAGATCCAAGTCTAGGGGAGTGACCTTTCACAAGTGACCTCTAGAGGGCCCTGCCTTGAGCGCCACCCACCCCCAGTTTCTTTTCTGCTGGAGGAAAAGCAAGCCCCAAACCACCAGAGCTGCCCTCTCTTTCCTTAATGCAAAGGCATCGAGGTTATCTAGAGTCACAGGTGAGTAAGGGGTTCCAAGGCAGAAAGGGCATGGTAGAGGGGTCTGCCGGAGAAATGCTGCTCGTATCATGTAAGCAAGGTTAGCAACAAAGAGAGAAGCCTCGGAGGAAGACAGACCCTTCTAGCTCGTGCCCCCAGTGATCTGCCTCTTTAACCATGCCTTGTCTCCCGACAGCGCACTCAGCTCCGAACGCTCCAGCGGACTAATTCATGGAGTTATCCACTCCATGATCCAATCGTCTTCCAAAAGCCCAACATCTGAGCACATGAGCCTGTTAGGAAACATTCTAAATCTCAATCCTAACAAAGGATGTTTTGTTACAGTCAAATGTAAGAAGGTAAGAGGAAATTAAACTACAAACCAGATTCTGCAGAAGACGTTCTTCTCCAAAAACCATATTTGTTGTTTGCCTAAACTTCACATTTAACCAGGTTCAAGTCCCAACTTGAAGGGTGGGGGTTGTGCAGATCTTGCACACATCGTTCAAGCACATAGAGAATGTAGGCGTTCTCAAAGGAGAGTGTGTGCTAAAAGCATTTGTGCACCACACAGCACTCTACACGGGGAAAGGACCATTGCTATCGTGTGCGGATACAAAGACATTTAGAGAAAATCATCTGAGAGCTTCTGGCTCTGAGAACAGTTCACTTCCCTCATTCCCTCATCAAGTCATATTCCACTCTTCCTAGGGGTTCTTCCTAGCTAGAAATAGTGTCCATGAAAAACTCCTGAATCTTAGAAATTCAGGGGTGTCTGGGGGACAGGGAGGTAAGCTGGACAATCAAACTGTGTCAGTCAAGCTGGCAAGCCAAGGTACCTCAGCTGGGACTCAGTGGAAGAGACTGCTCTCGTGTCGTGGGGTGGGTGAATCGCTGGGAAGCTACAGGGGTATTCCAAGTCCTGGGTTTGGTGACAGTGTGGTGGTATTACCACCCCACATCAAATGGCCGAAGGACAGAGAGATTGTGGGAACCCTGAAAGAGAATGTCAGAAGGAGGGGGAGGGAAATGCCCAAAGAAGATAGGAATGGGCACTAGGGGTCCACAGTTCCCAGCCTTGCTCTCGTCCTGTTCTCCTGCCCCAGCTCACTGTAACTGAGCCCAACTCTCAGCGGGCATTTGGGTGCACTGAGAGGCAGCCCATGCAGGGCAGACTCCATATTGGACACAGAGTAACATGGCACCTGGGTAAGGGGCAAAGAGAGCCAGCAGGCACCCAGAAAGGTCTACCCAGACCTTCCCATGTTGGTGCCCCTGTGGAATGTTCCACCCTTTTCCCCAAATCAGATGATAATACCCACACTGTAGGTCTTTCCGATATCTTAGTTCATCCCTGAAGCAACCCCAGGGGGTAGGGTGTCAGCCCCCCGAGTAAGGACACATGCTCATGCAGAGGTGAAAGGACCAGCCATTGCATTTAAACCCAGGCCTGCCTGACATCATGGTGTCCCCTCTTTAAACTATTAAGCAGCCTTCACCCAGAACTCAGATATTACTCCACCAGAGGGGCAGCCCTGAGCACTTGGGGAGACTTCCAAACTGTGGATGGGTGGCAGATCAGGCAGGAAACATTGTCACATGTTGGTGTGACATGAGACAGCCATAGAGGACACATAAATGAGCGTACTTGGCTGTGTTCCAATCAGATTTTATTCGTGGACACTGGACCTTGAGTTGTATATAATTTTCATGTGTAACAAAATACCACCCTGGCTGCTTTTTTCTGAATCACACAGAGCTCAGGCAAGAGAATGGGATGACAGGAAAGAGAGGTTGGGAAAGGTAACAACCGTTCTTAGCTCATGAGCCACACAGAAACACGCAGGATTAAGAGTTTACCAAGCCCTGGTGTGGCTTGCAAGTCAAGTCTGTCCTTGCTGGAACCCCTCTGGGGTTCTGGCGTGATCCGCAGATACAGCAGGTAGCCAACATTACTGTAGTTACAGGTTGAATGGTATTCCCCATGTGCACACCGTCTAGGAACCTCAGAATGTGATCTTATGGAGAAATGGAGATGCCACATGAACACAAGGTAGCTCTTGGCATGATGATACTGCAAGCCAGCGAATGGTGAGCCACCCAGGAGCCAGCAGAAGCTGCAAGAGGCAGGAAGGGTCCCCTGCAGCCTCCAGAAGGCTAATGGCCCTATGGCACCTTGACTTTGGACTTCCGGCCTCGGAGCTGTGAGAGGACAGATTGGTGCTGGTTAAGCCACCTAGTTGGTGGTAGATTATTACAGCACCCCAGAACCTGTGTACACTGTGTGTCTTTATCTCCAGGAATCTAGGTTGAATGAACTGGCAGAGACTGATCCCAAGGCCAGGGACCTGAGGTCTCCCTCCTGTGACCTCCCCAGCCACCTTAGATTTCTGTAGAAAACTCCAGCCCTGAATCACATCAGCAATTATGGGATATTTGTTTTCCTGTCTCTCTCAATCTCTCCCCTTTTAAATTGCTTCTACCCCCAGAGCTAAACAACAGTCATTCCCTGAGGCCAGGAAAATCTCACCGACCTGAAAAATATTAATCACAGATGCTGGTGACCAGAACTTGGGTGCCATCTCTGGGGAAAGGCGGGTGGGGGGAGCGGGGCTCACCCAACCCAGTTGTGGGTGGAGACAGAGCCTGCTGCTCTCTTGACCTGGCATTGTGCCCACTGCTGGGACCTTGCCCCGTCATCCAGCTCTGGGAGTGTAAGGCAAGTCCCCAAATTCATCAGCTCATGCCATAAGCCAACAGTCCAACCACTAAGGACACATTAACCGTAGGACTTGCTCAGAGACTTGGCTACAGTTGCACAATCTTCTGATAACAGGAGCAGATGATGAGTGACCATGTAGCCTCCCCAAGGTGACAGAGTTAGGATTTCCAGAGACATGCCCACTGCCTAAGGACCATTCCTGGCACACTGTGGCTTGTAGAAGGCTGGACCTCCCAGGATGAAAGGACCTGTCCATGTTTCCATGTGAGGACATCAGAACCCATTCCCTCGCTTCCAGGCCTCGGCTGCCTTGTGCCACAGACTCTTTGGTGGAGAAAATTATTGTTCAATCTGAGGCCATTGGGATGACATGGAAAAAGTGTTAGTAATCTTGGTATTGTTTACTTCCATAGCATTTGTCACATAAAAGGACCTGGCTTCTAACAGGGAAGATCTGGGAAGGTTACAGAAGGCACAGATAGATGGGAAGGATGAGAGGAGAGGGAACCCCTCTCAGAATTAGTCCTGATGTCATTTTTTGGAAGGAGGCCATGAAGGAGGGGCAGGAAAATGGTAGATGTGATGACCACCTTGATTTGCAGTTTGCAGTGGCCTCCCACCCCCATGCTGGCCTCCCCCCTGTAATCAGCCAGCGGCCTCTGCTTGTCCCGCCCCGTGCTCCTGCCTAGACTGGTCCTTAGACACAGGCTATGAATCAGAGGCTGCTGATTTCTGCTCCCTCCTGTGGCTCCCGGGTGGGGGAAGGGTGGCAGCATCCAGGTCATGACCCAGTGATTTCGCCATGGGGGAGTTCTGGGGTTCTGCCCCAAAAGCTTGCTCTGCAGAGCCTTCAAGGGTTGGGAGACATGCCCCTAGGACACCAGGGAGTGAGCACCCAGAACTAGGTGCAAAAAGTAAGCTGAGCATGAGGGAAATAACAGCCCCGTGCACTGACTTGATGGCAACTGACACAGCCTCCAAAGAGAGGACACAGGAGTAAGTGGGTCATCTGGAGAGCCCGCTGGCCTCCTGGAAGGGGGGCTACCCTTGCTCACCACCCCCTCCACAATCAGAGAATGACAGCCTCATACTCTCAGGTTCATCTGAGTTTGCAAGGCTTAGAAATCACATTTATGTAAATTCCCCTTATGCTTCAATACTAGCAACTAAAAATATATATTCTGAAAACATGGCTGTGGCAGATTGCATCTTCCAAAAATGGTCGCAACAGTGCCTCTCAGCTCAAACATCCCTAACACTGCTTATGTCCAAAGGAAAGTCCCAGGGTGGGAGTATGGCTTGGTGCCGCTCAGAATGCTCACCTAGCCTATGTGAGGCCTCAGGGTTTGGGGAGGGGAGGGTTCCTGAGCCTGGGGAGGGAAGTGATGTCTGCTCAGGGCAAAAGCGGTGCTATGCGGCCTCTAAGGCTAGGGCATTGTTACAGGTTGAACTGTAACCCTCCCCACCCTCAAAAGATGAAGAGGTCATAACTCTTGGTTCCTAGGAATGTGACCCTATTTGAAAATGGGATTTTTACAGATGATCAGGTTCAGATGAGGTCACTGGAGTGGGTCCCAGTCCAATATAACTCTAAAAGGGAAATTTGAGCTGGACATTTGGTATATGACTGTGACCCCAGCACTCTGGGAGACAGAGGCAGGAGGATCACAATCTCAAACTCAGCCTAGGCAACTTAGCAATGCAGTGAGATGCTGTCTCAAAATTTTAAAATGAAAAAAAGGCTAGAGATGTAGCTCAGTGCAAAGCCTTGGATTCTGTTTCAACTACTCAAAAACAAAAAAAGATGGAGGATTATGGTGTTGCATCAGCCAAAGAAAGCTTGAGGTTTTCAGAAGCTAAGAGAGACAGGGAACATACTCCCCTTCACTGGTCTCAGAAGGAGCCTACCCTGCCAGCACCTTGGTTTTGGACTATGGCATCCAACTGTGGGGCAATACATTCTGTTTAAATCACTGAGGTGCAGGAAGTGGCCAGCTTACTAACATTCAAGTTCTGAACTCTCACAGATACAAAGGAACCTCGCATTACAAACATTTGTAAGTGTGAACAAATCACAGAAGTAGCTTAGCTACTGTCACAGTTGCGCCGCTGTGTACTTACTAAAAATGTGTGTTTCGGTTTTTTATGCTTTACATCGTATATTTGTGTCAAAAGTATACCGTATAAGACCCATTTTGTGAGATTTAGGAAGAAATCCAACTTATTTACAAATGTTCTCCTGGAACAGAATTCATTCATAAGTTGGGGACTTACTACAGTACTTTGTTGTGGCAGCCCAAGGAAGCATATGTAGTCATAAAATACAATAGAGATTCCACCTGGTGTGTTGATGTTCTCCTGCTTGGCACTTGGCCGCCATATAGGAGGAAGCCCAATATGTCCCACAGGGTTCAAATATAGGTGTTCTGGCCAACAGCTCAGCTGAGATCTCAGCAGACAGCCAACATTTACCACCGAATGTGTGCGTGAAGATGCTGCGGTGATTCAAGTCCCTCTGCAGTGGTGCTCTCCCTTCCTTGGAGTGTTTCTAGCTAAATCCTCCATAACCAGAAGCAAGTCATTCTTTCTGTGAACTGGCCAAACTCCCAAGACCCATAGAATCCAGAAGCATAACAAAATGGTTGTCTTTGTATGAGTCTCTTTCACAGGAATAGTAACTAAAAACATTGTGTGTGTAACCAGAATGTATCTTCGGGCTGCTTCTGACAAACAACCCCCCAGTTAGATAAAATCAGTGAGTCTTCAAACTCCAGCACAGCAAAAATAAACAAAAGCCGAAAAGGCCTGCAAGTCTTCCTGTGAGTTGTGCAAAGAAAAAATCCACCCAATCTGGAGCCAGGCTTTCTCTTCCCCCTCTGGGAAAGGGAGAGACAGTGGTAAAGTGGAAAAAAGGAGGAGAGAAGGTGGATTGGGAAGACAAGATTATCCAGGCAGGGACAGAAGTGTGAACAAGAATTCAACCTCAGCTAGCAAAGACCCTGTTTTGGAGACACCGTTTGCCAGGACACACACTCAGAGCAGGGAGTCCAACTGGTGTGGGGTGTCACAGGGCTCTGCAGATCAAATGAATCACATAAAATTCTCAGCATTTAGCCTAGCATCTGATGGAAAATTATCCATGTGGAGGGTTTACTTCGTCATGATTAGTGTTATGGTTTTTCAGATAATGTCCAAAAGTCTGAGGGGACTCCAAGAAGTGCATTAAAAGAGGTGGATCCATGGAGCTAGGGGACCCTCACTCCAAGCACAACACAACCACCCTGATTTCCTTTATGTCTTATACACCATCGCTTGGAGAATAGCGTGGAGGACCCCTGCTCTACACAAATAACATGTGGGAAAACTCCATGCAGTGCAGAGATGCTCTACACTGGCGATAGGAGAGCTCGTGTCTCACCCCGGACTCCACTGTTCCTGCTTATATGCATTTATGGACCTTACTTCGCCTCTCTGGATGCTATTTCTGTTCTATAAAGTAAGCTTATCATTCCCCTAAAAGTAGTCAAATTTTTTGCTCCAAAAGAAGGGGGAAAGCCAGATCCTGACTGAAACGGCAGCACTCTGGAGGGCCAAGGTCAGAGAAATACAAGTTCAAGGCCCAACCTGGGCAATTTAGTCTAAAAAGTTGGACAGGGGAGGTAGCTCACTGCAGAGACCCGGGATTCAATTCCTAGCACACAAAAAGGGAAGGAGATGTTCTTTTGTGCAAATGTTCATGTCATTAGTGCACTGTGGATATGATTAAAAAGCCCCTAAGCACCTTCATCCTGGCCTTCCCTTCTGACGCTTATCAGTCCTTGGACAAAGTTCTGCTGTGCTGGATGCCCCGTTACCAATACACACACACAACGCCCCTCCCTGGGCTTTCTTTTGTTGCTCAGAACCCCAGCTACTCTGACCTGGGTCCTGGGCCTGGATAATCTCCTCTCTGACTCTTCACTGCTAGCTTCCCTGGTATGCTTTTTGCTTTCCATTTCAACTGCTTTCAGGAGAGCAACTAGCCCACAGGGGTGACGGGGGCTCTGAGATAAAGAAAGCTGTCTTCCTGCAGCATGAAACCATCAAACTGGGATGTGTAAATTAGCCTTGACATCAGACTAGGACAATTATTGTTATGTCTTAACAGCTTCCCGGGACCAAAAAAATACACACACATACACCAAGACAACTCTGAGGAAACTGCAAATTGGAGAAAACAAACACCAGCCACAATGATGAGCTTTGACAATTATGCACAGCCCAGAAACACCTTTTCCTGTACCTCTTCCTCTCTCTCCCCATGAGTAGGAAGGCTACAGAGAAGCCAGGGCCTCCTCTTCCCTTTACCCTTTCTTTACAGCTATGGACTCAAAGCCAGGTGTGGAGGTGCGTGCCTTTAACGCCTGCAGTCTGGGAGGTTGAGGCAGGAGGATTATAAGTTTTGCCCAGGATGGGCAATTTAGCAACTTAGGAAGAACCAGTCACAAAATAAAAATTAAAAAGATCTAGGGCTGTAGGTTGGTGTAAAAGGCCCTAGGTTCATGCCTGTAATTTCGGAATTCTGAGGCAGGAAAATTGTAATTTAGTGGGAACCTTAGTGATTTAACAACTCCATCTTAGGTTAAAAAAAAAGTGGGGGTGGGGGGTCTGCAGATATAGTTCAGTGTAAAGTCCTGGATTCAATCCCCAGTACCACAGAGTTGGTGGGGATAGGAGGAGCTATTGGCTCAGGACACGGTCTTGTTGGCAATCAGTTCTGGACAGATCTGTCAGGACAGAAGGACAGGACAGCTGTCTCTGATAGCCTCTTGTTTCCAGAGGGGCTTCCCATATGGGCCCAGAGCTGAGACACTACAGGCTAGGATCAGACAGCAGTTTGAAGATATCAGAAGTCCAGCCCAAGTCTAGAATCTCTGGGGACTCTTTACAAAAGGAGGAAAAAAGCAGGAAGTGCCCCAACCAAAGGCCTGGGGCCCAGTACCTCCTGCTTTGAGGATGTTGCCCCTTTAAGTGCTCAGGAATCTGGACAGAGGTGTCACATCACATTGGTTTGCAGAGGATGCTGAGTGACACCTTCAGCTCTAATCACCCTCCTCTTCACCCTGGGCAATGCACTGAGCTCCAGGAAACTATTTAATTGGGGGGGGGGACGACTGTGGCAAGGTAGTGATTTGAGCCATTAGTGCAGCCTTCTACAAAGTGCCTCCAAGTAGGGTGAATCTCCTTGAAATGGCATTGCATCTTCTGTGTCCATAAGAGTCTGCCTGCTTGGTAAAAATGACCCCAGCCCCTCTTGCTAGCCACACTCAGTATAGTGACAAGATCTCTTGTGTTTCATCTCCAGTCTGCAGTCCTTTGGGCTCTCGGCTTTGTGGTTACAGGCTGACTGCCTGGGCTCTCCTAGCTCAGGATCTGGATTGTATAATCCTGAGCACAGGACTCACTTGTCTCTGTTTATAATCTGAAAAAAAAATGGGAATAATAATAGCAACCACTGTTGTCAGGGACTGCAAGGAAAACAATTACATATAGGGCATATAATTTATGGTATTATTTATAATGGTCACCCAAGGAGTCAAACACAAAGAAAGGGCAGGAAATCTGTCCACAACACTCAAGACTGAGAAAATCCAGCTGAGAGCCTGGTTCCAATGGCAATAATAGGCATGAGTTCAGGTAAAAACCTAAAGTCCATGACAATGCAGGTCTATTTCACGGGTCTGTTCTGGGTAGGCCTAAAGGTCAGCGGTAGAAGCTAGAAAGTCTATGCCAGCAGGGTGAAGGATCTGCGCCAGCAGGCCAAGGATTCTGTACTGGAGCCTAGAAGCAATGCTCAAAATAAGGACCAGGGCTCCCCTGAAAAGTACCACACCATCCTCAGTGACAATGAGGTCCTGAGCTTCATCTGACAGTAACAGCTGAGTACATATCAGAAAGCCAGTGTGACAAACTTCTCCTGAAGATTAAACAGCACACAACTTCCCCTCCGGAGCCAGGAAGCAATGATCAAAGTAAGGACCAGGGCTCCCCCAAAGTGAACCACAACAAGGTGCTGAGTTCCTCTGATGATAACATCCAAGTTCCTATCAGGGAAGCCAGCAAGACAAGCTCCTCCAGAAGAACCAACACCTCCAAACACCACCACCACTTAGGAGAACTCATGACGCTCCTTTAGGTCTCGTTTTTATGCTAGCAACAGTCCTCAGGTGGGTCATCCATGCTCAGCACCATGCTGATTCACATCAGCTGGTGTTTAAATTGACCACCAGTTAACAATCCACTATGGCAACTATTCTGTAGATTTTCCATGCAGCGTGCCTAACATCTAGTAAAGTACATGATAAATAAATGAAGCACTCCAATAAGTGGCCTCTGTCTTTTCTAAGTGCTCTTTACTGAAACTACACTTGGCAGAGAGCTGGGAGAAAAAAGAATTTTCCTACGTTCATACAAAATTGCCTTTTCCTCCCTACTCCCGGCCCTTTCTGTCCTTCCAGAAACCCAAGATGTGTGTTGGTTACCAGGGTCCTTTCTCCACCCACTCCTGCCCAGGACCCCTTTGGGTAATGCCATCAAAGTTCTTATCAGAAGTCCAGGCCTCAATACTGGGGCTGTGCTCAGTAGTAGAGCATTTGCCTAGCAGGCATGAAGTCTGAGCTGGATCCCCAGTACTGCAAAAAACAAAACAAAACAAAATGCAGCCCAGGCTTGCCTCCAGCAGATAATGCTGTTACTGTTTTACTGTTAGCTCAGTTCTGGGAAATACCAGCAGGCAAGAGTCCATTCTGTGCTAGGATGGACGCTGGGGACCAATCTTGCTCCAGAAGGTCTAACTGGGACCCTGAATTTGAGACTGGCTGGTGCCCACAGAACTCTGTTTGTTGGTGTATTTGTTTTTGAGACAGGATTTCACTATGTAGTTCAGGCTGGCCTTGAACTCCTTATGTCCCAATCTGTCCTCAGAGCAGCAGAAGGACGCCCCTGGTGAAGAATAGATCAGGCTCTCTCGCTTTTTCCAGGGGTCACTGACAGGTGAGGTTCTGGGATGCAGAAACCTGGTGTTACCCAGAACACTCCTTCCAGAGATCTTGCTTCCATGACTTACAATCTAGTTGGAGTTTACGCTAACTCTCAAAGCCCAGAGCATTGGCTATGTTTTTTCTCTCTTCTGGATCAATAAGAAAGCTGGTGTCACCTCCTGCTTTCCTGGTAAAGTTTCAGCAGTGCCAAGGGGAAGTCTGTTAACACATCATGGTGCCCAGTGGCAGACAGGATCTCTAAGTGGGGTGTAGGGAGCCTATGTCTTCTGTCCTTTCTCAGGAAGAGAGGTGGAAGGAATCCCCAGAAACCAAAGCACTGAGCTGGGTCCAAAGAAAGGATGAGCTGAGTTATGGGGTAGCAGCAGAGCAAACAGGCCCCAGAGTTTACCAGAATTGCATCCAGACTCGGAGGACAGAACTCCGAACTTGTGTTTACTGGCTGTGCAAACTTGAGGGAGCACAGTAGTTACTCAGCTCATCCTTTCTTTGGACCCAGCTTAATCCTTTGGTCAGCTCCTGCCCTCTATAGTCCCCAGACAGGTGAACAGCATATCACCAATACAGGGAGCCTTGGAGACAGTGGCTTCTATAACCCTGGAGCCTATGCATGCTGGGGGCTCCAGAGAGCTGCCATTCTGGTAGACATCTGACCCTGTAGGGGGCCAGCAGAGCTTGTCTCTTGGAGAAAATTAGTTTTGATTAGTTTTAGCCTAAAACTGGGTGGCAAACAGAAGAAAGGAGGGAGGTGGCCTCTAGACTCTGCTCATTTATTTTTCTGGCAACTGCACTAAGTGCTAGCCCACATTATTGATTCAAATAGGAGTTGGTCGTCACGTTGTCCCCAGGGACCTCCTAGGAAAGACCTGTTGTCTTCCTCTCTAGTGTGCTCTGGAGACCTGCAGTACCATGGTAACCCCTGAAAGGGTAGAATTCATGAGCCTGGAGCCTGAATGAAACAGCTCTTAGATGCGGGTCTCTTATCTAGAGTGGGAAGCAGGTCTTGACCTGAGCCCCAGGCACTCTATCCGGTGCTTAGGGTCTTCCCAAGGGCTAACAAGGCTCCACGTGGTTCCTAAGGACAAGAAACCCAGAGTGAAAAAGCCTTAGTCCTGAACAAAGCAGTGAAGTAGCCCAGAGCTTTCCTGGCTGAAGTCACCCAGGCTCCACGTGATGACATCAAGCCCTGGTAACATCCTGAGGAGTCCGTTCCCAGACCACCTTGGTATCATCTTGGTGGGGCAGAGATCTCAGAATAGAAAAGAGAAGGCACAGGATGTGCTCGGGGAAAGAAGCCTTGGTCATCAGACATTTCAGAAAGGGAAATGGGGGCTGAGGGTATAGTGCAGTGGTAGAACTCTTACCTAGCATGGATGAGGCCATGGGTTTGATTCTCAGCACAGAGAGGAAGAAGGAGAGAGAATGCCCAGAGTCATACCTTGTGGCAAACACCAAACCACAACTTTTCTATGAGGAAGTGGGATTAACCAACCTAGCCAACCCTCTTGGGAGTAGAAGTATCAAACATAACGAACTACAATGCCCGGAACCAGATGTTAAGGAACACTGGTAGGTACACCCCAAGTAGGAGAGCCCTACGAAAGGGCAGGCCCAGGCAGTGGCTAGGACCGCACACGCCCAAACCCAGGACAGGCAGAGACACACACTCAAGCCTAAAGGCTTATAGGCCAAATTACACCAAAGGTGCATTTAAGACTTTAAATCCCTCCCCCAAATCTGGGGCTTAGCACTTGCCAGAAATGTTAAGGTAGGTATTCAGGCCTCCAGTTCTTCATCTGGCTCATTTCCTCTGATTATTCATAGACAGCATTCATAGCCTGAAAGATGACCAAGAAACTGAGGTTTGGTGGGTTCTTAGGAGACAATCCACAAGTCAGGGAAAATTAGTTTCCTTTAGTCAGTTCCCCCAGGGGCGTGCTAGGATGCCTGACTGAGCTCCTCCCCTAGGCAGTCCATTTCTACCTTGAGCATCCTGAGGGCAGGGCTTGGGCTTGGTTTTTTGTCCCTAAAGGCAAACCTCCAAGGTGGTGCTGTTTGTGGAAGGAAACTGAATCTGAATAAGGGGAGGAGGAGTTACAAAGGACCAGAACTCTTTGTCTTGGAGGCTGTTTAATGGATAAGGAGCCTTATTGGGAAGGCCCAACCCCAGGCTGACACCAGTGAAAAGGGAGCTGCAGCAGCGTAAGCAATAAGTGAGAAAAGGCCAAGCCAGTGGCTAGCCATCCGCCAAGCTCCAGGATGGCCTGGGGACATTCGTCTCTCTCCTACTGGACACAGGAAAATGAGTCTGCCTTGCAGTGACAGTGAGAAGGAGACAGTGTGCACCTTCCCCAACTCTGGGTGGGCAGCTGCCTCCTGGGGTAGGTTGATACGAGCCCGGCACAGTAGTGCACACCTGCCATCCCAGCCCCTGGAAGGCTGAGACAGGATTCCTGAAAGTTCAAAGCCAGCCTGGGCTACATAGGGTGTTCAAGATCAGCCTGGGATAGTAGGGAGGCCTCATCTCAAAAGCAGCCAAATAAATAAAGAAAGGAAAAGAAGAGGGGGGAAAAAGAAAGAAAGAAAGAAAGAAAGAAAGAAAGAAAGAAAGAAAGAAAGAGGAGCTGGGCCTGGTGATATATGCCTACAATCCCAGCACTCTGGAGGCTGGGGAGAGGGTGGGGCCTCACAAGCTCAAGTCCAGCCTGGACAACTTTTTGAGGCCATATGCAGAATAAAAGAACTTGTGATATAGCTTAGTGTGAAGGCCCTGGGTGCATCCAGTACCATGAAAAATAAATATATAAAAGATTTAAAAATTAAAATGGTGGGGTGATTAAGTTACTAACAGCTAGCCTTAAAAAAAAAAAAAAACCTCATTTATTAAACACAGAAGGAAAAGAGAGGAGAGAGAGGGAGTTGTCACAGAGAAAATCAGACAAGTGGTGTCTTGTTTTTTGAGATGGGTACAGATGAGACTCAGAGCTGAAATTTTTTTTTATCGGTACCAGGGATTGAGCTCATGACTCCCTGCTTGCAAGCCAGGTGCTTATGCCTCTGAGCTAAATCCTCAGCCCTCAGAGCTAAAGTTCTGAGGGAAAAAGAGGCTCTCAGTCGGGAGCAAAGTGAGGAGAATCAGCAGGAGGAAGGACCTCTGGAGCCTTGTGTGGCCTCTCCTGCCAGGGATCTCATTGAACTCGTTCTCACCGGGTAGGCACATGTGTAGAGGGCTGCTGTCCCATTTACAGATCTGGAAGCCGGAAGTTGTATGTCCGCCTTTGGTAGCGCTGGGAATCCAAGAGGTACTTTCCAGCACTCCATAGTTACTCACGCCCACCCAGTGGGGCTGCAATGCTTCTTGCAGACAGTAGCTGGGCCCTTTGCCTGCTGCTGCATATCCTAACCCCCTTTTAAATACCGTCTAGTGAGGCTTGGGGAATGTTCCTTGCTCCTTCGACAATGAACACAGAAAGAGAGCTCTGGGGAGAGGGAAACCATTCGCCCTGATAACCCAGGCAGGCCTGACACCCATGACTTCCGGTTCCCAAGTTTCTCTGAAGACCGCTTTCTAGTCCCAGTGATGTTGTTTTGTTTTGTTTCGTGTTTTGTCTTTTTTGAGACAAGATCTTGCTATCCAGTTCAGCGTGGCCTTGAGCTCACTTTGTAGCCCAGGCTGGTACGGAATTTGCAGTGATCCTCCTGCCTCAGTCCTCCACTCCCACCCCAGTGCTGGGATTATAGGCATGGGCCACCATAACCAGCTCTCAGTGATGTTTTGATATTTTTACTGTTGGCCCTAGTGCTGGGTACCCAGAACCCAGGGCCTTAGTGCCTGTCTGGCCTTCACACTGAGCTACATCCTCAGAGTCCCCAGGGTCCAGTGTGGGATTCAATTTTCACTGCATCCCTGCACCGGTAGATGTGGAGCGCAATTCGCTCTCGGGGAGAGGGAGAAGGGGAAGTGAAGTCGTGAGAAGGCCGGGTTTAGAGGAAATTGAAGAGGACTGAGGGACCCACTGCCACTCTGGAGGAAGGGAGGCAGGAGCCCCTGAGGCCTCCACCCCCACTTCCTTTGAGCAGCCTAGACGAGAGAGCTTTGTGGGCTGGCTCCACTTGTGTTAAATATTTCCAGCGCCGGCCTTGACTGTTTTGGTAACGAAATTCACAGTGGAAACTATTCCTCCAAAAATCAGAGCCCAAGGCTGCTTCTTGTAGGAGTTCATCCCCTTTAAAGTTCTCGGGGCAAAGCTGAGCTTCAACGAATATTGAGGAGACAGAGCCCGCAGTCTTGGGCACCCACGGCAAGGCGCTCCAAGTCGGGTCAGCCCACCTAAACCTTCTGACACCCAGTCCTGGCTGGGTCTCGGCCAGCCGACGCCCCCGGTCAGCTGCCTTCCCGTTAAGAGTCTGGGACCGAGTCCACTGCGGGCCGGCGCCCGCCCTCCGGCTCCCGGGCTGGTTTCTTGGGGTCTGGGGATTAAAATGGGGAAGCGCCGGGAGTCGCTCGCGCGGGGCCCCAGAAGTAGACACACCTCTGCCCTGGGGGCTCCGGGGGAAGGTTAGCGACCCAACCGCAGGAAGAGGGCGGCACCCCAGGCCGGCCCGCCCAGGGGGCCCCACACGGAGCTGGAGAGGCTCAGGCTTTCAGGTTTGAACCGGGAGGCGGAGCCGCCGAGCAGAGGCTCGCGACCCCATTGGCTGCGGCGGCGCGGCGACCTCGGCGCGCGGGGTGCGGGAGGGGCCGGGAGGAGCCTGCGAGGGGCGTGTCCCGGCTCCCGGCCCAGGAGCCCGCGGCCCGAGCGAGCTGGATTCCCGCGTGGACATGGGCCGCCGGCCGGGCCGCGGCGCCGAGCCCACCGAGGGGAGCGCACAGCCGCGCAGATCCCGCTCCCGGGATTCTGGAAGCCGAGGTAGGCGACCGGCACCCGCTTCTGGCCGTGACAGCCTCGCGCGCCCTGCGAGGCCTGGGCGGGCTTGAGCCCCTTCGTGGGCGGTGAGCACTGAGAGAGCTCGGGTGGGGGCCGCCACGGGCAGGGGACAAGGGCGCACAGACCCCAGATCCTCCGCCCGCCGCCTGTCGCCGCTCCCGCCCGGAGAGGTGGGGCTGGGCCCGGGCGCCCGTGGAGCTGTCGGGGTGTCGGGACCTGGAGCTACGGACCGTGTCCCAAGAGAGTGGGGCTTGGAGAGTTGGAGTATCAAAAGGCGGGATGCAACGTGGCAGGGATCGATTTCTGCTCCCAAGATTGGAACTCGCCGGTGTGGCCAAGGGTGCTGCTGGCGGCGGGCCGAAGAGGCAGGGTTTGAAGTCCACCCCCTTGCTCAGGAATGGGGCGTGTGTCGTTGTGGGTCGGAGCGCAACCTTCGGCAGCCTGCAGTCTGCCGGAGAGGGGTGTGTGCGCGCAGAGTTCCCTGTGAATCAGAACCCAATCGTGCGCCTGTGGTGACAGAGGCGTGTACACTCGCTCGCCCTCGTACACACACTGCAGCATACGCCACCCAGTGTCACTGGACAGGGGAGAGGAGGGAAGGCGCAGCCTGAAAGGGAATGGCCCAGGGAACAAACACTCCCCCGCCCCGCCCTCGCCAGCTCTTTCCTTCCCTCCCAGCCAGGCTCCCGCTCCGCCCGCCTCCCGTGGAAGACTTGGAGGCCAAGGCCGCGAGAGGCCCAGGCTCCTCCGGACGGGGTGGGGCCCAGCCCAGCTGCCGGCCGCCTCGGAACCGGAGAGACGGCTTTGCGCCGGGCTGCACGCCGCGTGCGCCGGGAGCGCAGTGTTCACGGAGAGGTCGCGGTCAGCTAGCGATTGGTTAATGATTTAACCACAAGCTTCAGGCGGTCGAGCTCGGATAGGGGTCTCTGGCTCCGCCCCTCGGAGCGCCCCCAGCTGGAGTTACAAAACCGCCCCCTGGCCTGGTGAGTCCCAAGAGCTGCCCTGCTCGCTGGACATCCCGGCCATCCGCGGGTGAGTGCCCCGGCCCGAAGGGGCTCGGCGGGAACCGGGCCTGGAGGTCTCAGCCTGGTTCGGCTTCCTGGTAGAGTTCTGAAGTGTGCACATGTGTGTGTGTGTGTGTGTGTGTGTGTGTGTGTGTGTGTGTGGTTGCTCTCTGTTAACTCAAACCAGGTTCCTTGTGTTTGTGCGATGAGATACTGCGGCCTGGGCTTTGGAAGTTTTGTGTTTCTCCCAGGGAGAATGGAGGGGAAATACAATGCTTTCTCTTTTCTTGTCTGGGAACTTCACCCCCTCCATCGCCCCACCACTTGCAATTTGCCTAGCTCCTTTCTCCAAGCAGGGCTCACAGCTTTGGAAGCTGTGTATTGAAATGGGGGACGATCCTGGGGGAAGGGGGGTGTCATTTTGCTGAGAAGTCCTCTACCTTTCTGAGGGGTTGGCAAGGGGAGACAGACAGTCCACATCCTTCCCCAGATAGAGGGATGTAAACATTGAGAGAGGGGCTGGGGGGGGGGGCTCCTGCAGCACGGCAAGCCACCGTCTGGGTTTCTAATAACTGGGAAGCATCCCCCGCCCCCTTCTGAGCTGGGCTGGAGGAGGGGACCACCAGCAGGATGGACTGAATTTTAAGAGAACAAAGAACAGGGCACAAAGGAAGGGGGAGTTGAGCCATAGATTTCAGAAATAGGGTTTTGCTGGAGCAGAGCCAGGGCAGCCCCAAGGCCCCTGGTGAAGATGAGGTGTGAGGCACCCGCCCTGCTGGGCAGCTGGAGCCTCAGTGTGGGGTGCTGTGTTGGCTCTTTGCTCATCTGCTCATCGGTTGACCTGTGCAAGCTGCCTGTGGCTGATAAGTGTGGTTTATTCCCTGCACCCCAAACTTGGACCTTGCCCTGCCACTGCTGAGGATAGCTGCTCTTTCCTACAACCGGGGACTTCAGGGGACACCAAGAGGTTTTCCCAGGGATCCTGGTGATCCCAGCAGGGACAGAAGGGTGCATGTGTGATAAAGTGAGTCTACCCCAAGTGGTGGGAATTCTGGGCTGTCTTGGGTCCTCCTACATCTCCAGGATTTCGTGGGTCCCTGGTCATTATGGACCCGGAGCTTAAGTTCAGCTGTTAAGGCTCAGGCCTCTGCTTTCAGCATTCTTTCCGTATTCAGTGGTTTCTGCCTTTCTCCCTCTTAACCTCTGTTCTTTCCTCCGCATCTATGCTTGTCCCAGTTGGTGTGTACCCATCCTATTTCTGCTCTATGCCTCTTGGAACTAATGTCCAGGTCTCCTGGCCTAGGGACCTAGAAGTCACATTCAAACCAGGGTCTCAAGTGTCATCTGCAAAGCAGGAGGGTGAGTTGGTGGATGCTGACCTGGAAGGGGACTCTTAGACCCCCAGTGTGCAAGTCAGGAACTTTTTGTGGTGGCCCATACTGGTAATCTCAGCACTTCCGAGGCTGAGGCGGGAGTATTGCAAGTTTGAGGCTACATAGGGATACCCTGCCAAAGGGAAAAAAAATTCCAAGAGTTTGCAGAAAAGGCCTTTTAGTTTTGGCTCTGGAACTCTAGTTCCCTCCACCTTTGGAGTAACTGATTGATTTCTGTGACCAGGACAAGTTGTGCCCAGTTTGGAAGCCAGGTGTTTGATATTGATCTCTCTCTCTTTCTTCCAATGTTTTCCTTTATCTCCTCTAGTTCACCCCCATCCCATCTAGATTGGGGTGCAGGTAGAAAGGTCCAAAGCCAGAGTGTCAGGGGAACGGTGGGGCAGCACCCCCAGCCTGGCCTGTAGACCATCCCACAGACTTAGAGGCTCTTGTCCCTGTGGGGGAGAGGGGAGGAGTTTGTCCCTTGAAGGAACTTCGGAGCTGGGTTGATGCCAGAGATATGGCTGGTGGGTGGAGAGAGAGGTTGAGCAATCTCTGAGAGCTCAGAGGGTTGACCTGAGCCGGGCAATGCAGGCTTTCTTCGACCTTGTGGGAAAAGAATCAAAGTTTTGTGTAGAGGACACCCTGAGAGGTGGTCCACTGAGATGATGTGACCCCCAACTCCAGCCAGTAATGTACTTCTGAAGGGCCCTGGGAAGTCCACACAGGTGCCTGCCCTGTCTGGGTGAAGATCTGGACAGTATCGAAGGCAGGGACTCCAGTTGGTGGCAGGACGTAGCCCTGTCTTGCTAGTAAGGCACTGAAAGTTTAGCATTTGCTTCCCACTGCCCCCTTGAAACATGCTTCTCAGGGGCACTTCAGGCTTCCTTCCAGCTGAGGATCACTGGAGTTTGCCTCAGGCACTACCAGCCTACAGCTCCAGTGACAGGCCAGGGTGGCAGTGCTGGCACCCAGAGCCACTCCTCCTTTGCCTGGAACAGGGGAATTGGTGATCTGTACTCCACCTCCCGAGCCGAAGTAGCTCCCTTTGGGTGCTCAGGTGAGAGCATTTTGGGGTGTGCCATGAATACACCTGGAGTTTCCTCTCTTTTCTTCTTCCCAGGGCTGACAGCATCTGAAAAGCAATAGTGCCAGGGCAAAAGGACCCCTGGCATTGTAATGCTCAGCCACGGCCTCTTCAGTCACCACACTCCGTTTTAGCCCTCATGGTGGCAGAGGAGATCACCAGGGCAGCCACCAGCTCCTTACCAGTCTCTGGGTTCTCCCTGTGCACAGTCACTGAACTTGGTCTGGAGACTCCAGCTTTGAAGCTCCCCAAAGTGACAATGAGGCCAGGTTCTATGGTCTAGATTTTCCTTCTTTCTCTCTGCCCTGAAAGCGTCTGCTGTCTGATCCGCCTGTCTGCTCTCTGGTCGCCCCCCCCCCCCCACTACCCTCTGCCCTTCTTTAGGAATTGCCTCTGTGGGGGAGGGGAGGAGGAGACCCAAAGATTCAGAGGGTCCTGCTAACCCCTGGGGTGGAGCTTAATGCTGCCCAAAATGGAGGAGGACAAAACCCCAGGGGGTTCAGAGGGAAGGCAGGAGCCCATGGTGGAGTACGTAGATCCCACTGCGGATCATCTGGGTAGGTGCAGAGTGTGACCTGTTTCCTGTGGCTGGTTAAACTGAATGAAGCCTTGTGCATGATTCACAGTGGTAGCACCCCTCTCCTGCATTCCTGAGCTATCTCATATCCTAGAGAGGAAGGGGAGTTTGCACTTTCCCACCTCAAACTCACTAAATCCTCCTGCCTGAGAACATCCAGGCTTTGCCCTTCTGTGCCACAAAGGTGACAAAGGGTAAGGAAGGATCAAGTGGTTGCCTGTAATCCTAGCTGCTAGGGAGCCTGAGGCAGGAGAGTTGCAAGTTTGAGACTAACCTGGGTGACTTAAAACAGCTGAGCCTAGGGCTGCCTGACCTATTGCCAAAGGGACCGCAGAGAGGACGGAATCTGTACCTGGCTTCAGAGGCTTTTCCATGCAGCTGGTCATCTGCGGGACCCCAGGATTTGGGAAGGGGTCAACCCATGCCATACTAGGAGCTTTTTTTGGATTGAGTGTCCCCAGATGTGTGCCTGGGGCTGACACTTTTGTGTGAAGTTAAAGGAATGACAGAAAGTGTCATTGGGTATGCTAGGTGTCCCCACCTCACCCCTGTGAATGTGGGGACCTGCTGAGAGAGACAGCATGTCTCACAGCCCACATGTAATAGTGGCCGCCCTATTGGATCCTCGCAGTAATGAGGAGGCACAAAATGTCATCAATGGTTTTGAAAGTTAAGGAAGGAGTCCCAGGCACGAGTAACTTGCCTGTTGTGCATACCAGCTGTGACCCAGGGAGTCTGGCTCTTGATACCCAAGCTCTAGAAGGATCGGAGTGGCAGATCTGCCACCTTGAAGCTCACTCAAGAGGACCCCTCCTCCCAGTGTCCCTGTGCTCCCTACTCCTTGGCAAAGCGAAACCAAATGAGGCCTGGAGGATCTGATTTCAAGTGTTTGCTTCCTTCTGTGACGAGGCAGCAGGAGGGAGGGAGGAGTCCTGCTGAGGAGCTGCAGGACACTCCCAGTGAAGGAGAGTTGTCCTGGGGGGACAGTTCAGCCCCCAGCCTGGCACACTTCCTGTCCTCTGTGCTGCTGGTTTGCTCTGGGTGAGACCACACATTTCCAGGAAGCACCCTGTAAGTAAGCAGAGTTGCCGGATGTGCCTGAGTCACTGGCTCTGCGTCCTCTGGGCTCCTTGGATGGCTGTCCTTTCCGGTCACTCCCAGGTCTTGGCTCCTTTTCGTTCCTTGTCTGAGCCGTTGACATTCTAGGTGGTGGGTGAGGCCTGCTTTCTCCTTCACTCTCCTTCGTACTTCCTTCTTCCAGTTCAAGGCGTCCGATTCTGGGTGAAAATGGAGGTAAGGAGCAATAAACCAGTTTGCAGCCGCAAGGCAGGGTCCATGCATCCCAGGATTAAACTGTGCTTGCCTGGAATTGTGGAGAATGAGTGCCCAGGTTAGGGGGACTTTTAACTAGAAATTGTATGCAAAACTGTGTACCTCCTGTAGGCTTTCAGGCAGCCATAGCTGTCATTACATCTCCAAGACAGTTCCCAGTGGTACCTCCAGTATTTCTTACGCCAGACTAGAAAAATCTGAATTCAGAATCTTGCAGGTCTAGATTCTTCTTTCAGATCCATCCTGGCCAGCTATGTGACTTGGTTGAATGATTTAACCTGCTAAGACTTCATTTTTTTCATTATCGGCAGGGTGGGAGTGATTATAATCCATGGGATTATTGGGAAGAACATGAGTGATAAAGCCTCTCAAATGCTTAGGACAATGTATCACAACAGAGAAGCAGTTTAATCAACATCCAGCATCTAACACAATGCTGGGGAAAAGCTCAGTAATTGTTACTTCTTTCTCATACTTCTTCCATGACCTGTGGCCCAGAGATACTTGTAGGTTGGTGCAGGACTGTCTCCCTGAGGCTGAGTAGCAATATGATAACATTCCTAGAGTGACTTCCTTGGCACCACAGCCATATATATCTGTCAGGACTCAAGAAATTGTCATTCCCAAGCCCTGCTACATCTGATCTGGTTTGTTCCTTGTTTAAACCTTACTGGAAGCTGGGCGTGGTCCCCCATGCTTGTACTCCCAGAGCTGGGGAGGCTGAGGTGGGAGGAGGGCCATGAGTTCAAAGCCAGCCTAAATGACACAGTGAGACCCTGTTTCAAATCAAACAAAAGAACAAACCAAAAAAAAAAAAAAATTGACTGTCGATGTCCGCTCCCGGCCGGCAGGAAGGACACACGACAAAGTCTGGTAGTGGACAACCTTTTCTTTTTATTTTCCTTCTCCGTACAGCCTGCCCTGGGTTCTCCCAGCTGAAGCCTCCTTTGGTCTGCTCCCCGCGGCTCCTTTTGTGCTTCAGCCTGCCCCAAAGCCTCTACCGGTCCGCTCTCCGCGGCTCCTTTTGGGCTTCTACTTCCGGGCTTCTATCTGGCTTCTTCTTCCGCCCAGGGGTGGCACCGGTATATATACGGGTACAGTGTCCAATCATGTTAAAGTAAGCAAGGCAAGCTGATTGGCTAACATCATCAGTTGCCAGGCAGACTATATTGTTGAGCGGGTTGTTTACGCGGTAAGCAGGAAACTAACATATTCGATGGGAGGGGTAATCTACCTCAGGCCTCACTCTTTACTACAGGCCTCACGTCCGCCAAGTGAGGCGACCGGGCTCGGGGCTGCGGCTCCCAACATCTCCCCCTTTTTTATTTTTTATGAATGTGCGCATCGTAGCCCTTCCTGGACTGGGTGCAGAGGCTTATGCCCTATGCGTAGGCCCACCGTAGGTCCTTGGCTTAGACCCTGGTCGGCCGTCCCATGGTCTGCCAAGGCCCTGAGGCCCTCGTCCTTTTTCTAGGGCCAGGCACAAACTGGACGGAACCTGGATGCACACAAGCTTGCACTCATTCTCTCTCCGTAAAGAAATCCCCTCGGAGAGAAATTTAGACCTGGGCAGCATCTAACAGTCCAGCGGCTTACGTGCAGGATGGGGTAGGGCCTGGCTTAGGTCGAGTCATGCTGGGGAGGCACGCTCTTACCCGTCATTGACTCATCTACCCTGCTATATCATAATTTTTTAGAGGAGGAGTGTGGGAAGCTCACCGTCCCTAGACTCGGTCGTAGGCTAGGCGAGCGAGCCATGCATATGCCTGAGGATCTTCTTGTCCATTTCGGGCTACCGCTATTTCTATTCATCTTGTTGGTTGGTCTGTGATGGATCTCCAGTAGGGCAGGTCTGATCTTTAGTCGAGGGCTTTGTTGTCCGTGTCAGTCTCTCCGGTATCCACAGTGGTTCTCGTCCCGATTCCTGTGGGAAAACACAAACCGCGCCTCGGTTCCAGCTGATTACCGGATCCGGGCCCATCCATTGTCCTGTCAGGACATCTTTCCACTTCACCCACCCTTTATGGTTGGGGGAAGGGTTGCAGTGCTCCACAGCTGGGGAGCGATTATCATTATTTAAATTTAAAAAATTGTGTGTGAATAGTGCCATGGATAATCGTGCCTTTGGGGCCAGGCCTTGGCCTACTCCCCCTTTTTGTTTTTGTAAAATTTCTTTGAGGCTTCTATGAGCCCTCTCAATGATTCCTTGACCTTGGGGATTGTATGGGATACCATGTTTTAATTGAACCTCCATCATTTTGCAGAACTCATTGAAGGCTTTGCCTATATAGGCTGGTCCATTATCAGTTTTTAATATTTTTGGTTTGCCCCATGCGGCCCAAGCCGCCAGGCAATGATTGATCACATTAGACACTTTTTCACCTGTTTCTGCTGTTGCAAATATGACGCGAGAACAGGTGTCTGTGGAAACATGAACATATTTAAGAGTCCCAAACTCCTGTATATGTGTGATGTCCATCTGCCAAACATCACCAGGGATCAAACCTCGAGGGTTTACTCCCATCGGTATGGCAGGTTTGTATGTGGCACAGGAGTCACATAGTCGCACGATATCTCGTGCATCTGCTCTAGAAACATGGAAATGGTTTGCTAGTGTCCTGGCATTAACATGAAATTTATCATGGAAGGCACGGGCTCGCTCGATTGGTGTTAGTAAGGTAAAAATCCATAACGGGCGAGTGGCAGTGTCAGCAGCCGCATTCCCCTGTGCCATAGGCCCTGGCAGGGATGTATGTGCTCTTATGTGGGTGGTGAAGACCTTATGGTGTCTGTTCTGAAGCAATGTCTGGATAGACAGGAACAGCCCAGCCACTGTGGAAGTGGATCTAATTAAACCGGCAGTCTCAAGCACTTGCATAGCATTGACCACATACCTAGAATCGGAGACAATGTTAATGGCCTCTGAGAACCGTTCAAGAATCATTTTAACGATCTGCAGTTCCACCACCTGAGGCTGATCTGGTTCAAATTGTATGGTAACCGGGGGCTTGCCTAGGATCACATAGGCGCCTATCCCCGTCTTGGAGCCATCTGTGTATATTGTAGTTGCTGGGACTAATGGCTCAGAGGCAGTAACCTTTGGAAAAATTATAGGGTGCTGAGTGACAAATGACAAGATAGGGTCTTTAGGGTATTGATTGTTTATATCCCCATGGAAAACACATCTCAGAATGGCCCAAGTATCTATGCAGGCAGCCAGGGTCTTGATCTGGCTGGCGGTATAGGGTACTCGGATGGCTTGTGGTCCTGAGCCAAAATGTTGGACAGCTCTATCATGCGCTTCAAGGGCCAATGAAGCGACTGCCTCCGGGTAATGCTCTATGACTTTTGCAGGTGAGACCTTAGGGTGTATCCACAGTAGTGGTCCTTTCTGCCAAATCACCGCTGTAGGCTGTAGACTAGTCTGTAGCAAACAGACATCAAAGGGTCGCCCTGGTTCAATTCTGTGTAAGGTAGCCCCACCTAAGGCTTCCTCTACTCTCTGTAAGGCAGCTCTTGCCTCAGGAGTGAGCCTCCTGTGGGAGGCTATATCTGGGTCTCCCTTCAGAAGGTCGAACAGGGGTTTGAGATCTGAATTTGGTATATGTAAATATGGCCTAATCCAATTAATGTCTCCCAATAGCTTTTGCATGTCATTTAGGGTCCTAACGCCATCCGTCCTAATGGTGACCTTCTGCGGAGAGACTAGCATAGGGGAGATTCTCGCGCCTAAGTAGGTCACCATTTCTCCTCCCTGAATCTTGTCGGGGGCAACATGTAGATTAGCTTGTCTCAGGGCCTCGACCAACTGGCTGAGCATATTATTTAGCATGTCTGGGTCCCTGCCGCTGAGCAAAAGGTCGTCCATGTAATGCATACATCTTATCTTGGGAAAGGATTTTCGTAGGGGGGCCAGTAGGGAATCAAGGTAAATCTGACACATAGTGGGACTGTTGGCCATGCCTTGGGGCAACGTTACCCACTCGTATCTGAGATCAGGGCTTTCTTGGTTAATGGTGGGCAAAGTAAAGGCAAACCTATGAGTGTCCTCTGGGTGCAGGGGAATTGAGAAGAAACAGTCTCTAAGGTCTATAACATAAACTGGCCAGGACTGAGGGATGGCTGAGAGAGCTGGCAGCCCCCTCTGGACCGCCCCCAGGGACTGCATCTGCGCGTTGACCGCCCTTAGATCATGGAGCAGCCTCCACTTGCCAGACTTTTTCTTAATTATAAAAATGGGGGTGTTCCATGGGGAGGTTGATGGCTTAATATGTCCTAATCTGAGTTGTGTACTGACTATTTCTGACAAGGCTAATAGCTTCTCCTTAGGCAGGGGCCACTGAGGTACCCAAACCGGATCATTTGATTTCCAGGTGATTTTGATCGAAGTGGGTAGGAGAGCTTCTTCAGCGGCCCCTAAGAAAAACCCAATCCTTGCCTACCTTTTTTGTTTTCTACTGGTATTGGGGATGTCCGACCCTGTAGGGCATTGCCCAAGCCTTTGCCGGGGGTATATCCCTGGTTCCTGAGTATATCCTTAGCCTGGGGGGAGCAGTTTGACGTAAGCGTGACATCCATCTGAGTGAGGATGTCCCTTCCCCATAGAGACACTGGCAACTGCAACACAAACGGTTGGAAATGGCCCTGATGACCCTCCTCATCGCACCAGAGCAGGGTTGAAGCACTAACCTGAGGAGCTGACACCATCCCCAGGCCCTGCAGCGTGTTATCTGCAGTGTTGGTGGGCCAGTTGGAAGGCCAATCCTTTCTGGAGATAATGGAACGGTCAGCTCCTGTGTCTAGGAGCCCTGTTATATTCTTGCCATTGACCTTAAGTGAGAGCATGGGCCTTTTATCAAGTGTCATATGGAGTCCCTCAAAGACTTCCCCTGAGGAACCGAAACCTTGACTTTCTCTAATTTTCTGCTTTGAGGGAAATCTCTTGTGGAGACTGGGGAGCAGCAAGAGCTGCGCTATCTTGTCTCCTTTATTAATTACCATAGTACCCACAAGAGATTGAACCATAATTTTAATATGTCCTGTGTAGTCTGAGTCTATGACCCCCGGGACTACTGTGAGACCCCGAAGGGCCGTGGAGGATCTCCCGATCACCAGACCCACGGAATTTTCGGGTAACGGTCCCTTAAAGGTGGTTTCAACCACTTGAACACCCATATCAGGCACTAATATAAGTCCTGAGGCGACACTGAGGTCCACACCTGCTGACCCAGGGGTGGCCCTTGTTGAAGGCTGCCACCCTGAGCTGTCCTGTCTCTGGGGCGGGGGCCCGCCTTCGAAGGGGGCCCCCTCTGGCCGTTTTTTGGCTCTCTAGCATCTTGTCCACAAATACGGTTGCCCTGAGCATCAAAGACCGACCTACACTCCTCAGCTTTGTGTGATCCCTTCTTGCATCGCCCACAAACATATGGTTCTTCATTCCTAGGGCGAGGCCTAGCATCTGCATTGTTTGGGCAGTGACGTTTAATGTGTCCTGGCTCCCCGCAGGCAAAACACCCTTTAGCCTTACATTCCCCTTCTAACCCGCGAGGTCCCCTCTGCTGTACAGCCGCGGCCAGGAGAGCAGCCACTCCCGAGTTGGAGAGCGGCCCCCCTATCTCTCTGCATATCCTAATCCAGGCATTGAGGTCCTTGTTCTTATGAGGAGCTATCGCTGCCTTGCACTCCTTTGTACACTGTTCGAAAATCAGCTGCCTTACCAGCGGTCGAGCCACTCCCGGATCAGAAAATATCTTATCGGCAGCATCTTGCATTCGGGCCACAAAGTCAACAAATGGCTCTGTGGTACCCTGAATTATTTTTGAAAGACACAAGGAGGCTGTTCCAGCACCACTTACTTGCTTCCAGGCGCGGAGTCCTATGGCATTGATTTGCTCATAGACAGCGCCGGGGAACTGGGTCTGGTCATCAGCGTGCCGACCTTCTCCCATAAGCATTTCCTTGTTCCACCCCCGGTTTCCTCGATTGGCGTTTTTCTCAGCCTGCTCGGCAGAGAACTCTGCATACCAGGCTCGCCAATCCAGGTAACTGCCCGAGGGCAGACAGGCCTTTGCCAGCTGAATCCAGTCCGCGGGGGTGAGGGGCCCAGAAGACAGATTCTCCAGCATGGCAATGGTGTAAGGCGCAGTCGGCCCAAAGGTTGTAACTGCATTTTTAAGTTCTCTAATCTGCTTTATCTCAAAAGGCTCCCATACATTGCGTCCCTGGCCCATAGCTACTTGTACAGGAAATATCTCGTAGGGGCCACTATCTATCCCAGGTGGATGTACCTCATGAGACAAGCGTCCCCCCTGCCAAAGCCGCCTGTAAAAATACCGACCCGCCGGCGGCGGAGCATAAGACAGCGGCCGTGATTGGGCGGAAAATGGGGGCCCGTGCATCACTTCCTGTTCTGGCGAAAGGGGAGAGAGCTCCCAGGCGGCCGCCTCGTGGCGAGGGACCGCCTCCCTCTCGCGCCGGGGCGCACTCAGGAGCTCTCTACTCCTCCGCAGACCAGGTTGAGCAGAGCGCAATTCGCGGCGTGACGCTGGAAAAGAACCCTGCGACTCCTTATTGAGCGACTTAGGCTCCTGACAGCTGGTCTCTTTGGCCTCCCTGCCATTCAACTTTCCCTCGTCCTCGGAGTCAGACGACTCCGAGGCTAGAGCCCCGTCCTCCTCCTTAGCATCCTTGTTCCCCTTGACAGACACCTCTCGGGAGCTCCCTGACTGGGCCTGCTCAGATACCCTGCATACTTTTGTAAGCTCTTGAGAGCTTTCTCCACAACCACCCTCGCTCTTAGTGCCGCTACCTAGCATGTTTCCCATTTTTTAATATGTTACTCACCGCGTGAGGCCCAAGGAATCCGCCACTTACGCGTGAGCCTGAGGGGAGTCTAAAAGCCCTGTAGGTGCGCGCCACCCAGAGCCCAGGCTTATCCCCAACTCACCTGTCTCGCAGCTCTGTACTGGAGCGTTGTCCACTTCCACGTCGCGGGGGTGATCAGTCCCCGTACGGGCCACCAAATGTCGATGTCCGCTCCCGGCCGGCAGGAAGGACACACGACAAAGTCTGGTAGTGGACAACCTTTTCTTTTTATTTTCCTTCTCCGTACAGCCTGCCCTGGGTTCTCCCAGCTGAAGCCTCCTTTGGTCTGCTCCCCGCGGCTCCTTTTGTGCTTCAGCCTGCCCCAAAGCCTCTACCGGTCCGCTCTCCGCGGCTCCTTTTGGGCTTCTACTTCCGGGCTTCTATCTGGCTTCTTCTTCCGCCCAGGGGTGGCACCGGTATATATACGGGTACAGTGTCCAATCATGTTAAAGTAAGCAAGGCAAGCTGATTGGCTAACATCATCAGTTGCCAGGCAGACTATATTGTTGAGCGGGTTGTTTACGCGGTAAGCAGGAAACTAACATATTCGATGGGAGGGGTAATCTACCTCAGGCCTCACTCTTTACTACAGGCCTCACGTCCGCCAAGTGAGGCGACCGGGCTCGGGGCTGCGGCTCCCAACAATTGACCACACTGGATTCCCTCTGGTGTACTTCCTAGCAGTGACAGCTATATTATCTAGTGGTGGCATGGCCTCCTCTATAAACTGTAAAATTCTGCAAATTCCTCAAGGTAATGGAGAATATCAGTATGAATCCAGGGATAAACACGACAATGGCAATAACTCTTGGATGATACCAGGATGCCAGGAGCCAGGGGTATAGCTGATATATTTAAATTATATGTATGTTATTGTCAAACATGTAACTTTAAGAGTTTTAGTAGCCACACTTTAAAAAGTAAAGCAAGATGAACTTTAAAAATTTAACCCAGTAAATCTAAAATATTGTGGTTTTCATGTAAACATTGAAAAATGATAGAGAGTTTGCATGCTTTTTACAGCGACTGAGATGTAGAATATCACTGTAAATGCCAGAAGCAGAGGTGTTCCCTGTGAGTAACAGCATTCCACGGTAGGTTGACAACTATAGCAGATGTAACTACATAGGAATGAAAAATGGAGATTGCAGATTGTGGGATTGTCTATTGGCAGCCTCTGAAGGTTTAGTCACAGGGCCAGGATTTTAGCTCAGCATCGAAGTACCTACTTGGCCAACCTGAGGTCCTGAGTTCAATTCCTGGTACCAGAGAAAGGAGAAAGAAAGAGGAAGGAAGGATTCAGTCATGAAGTTGATTAGTGTAGAAGGCAGTAAAAGTTTAATAGGCTGACCCTTAAATATATTAGGGGGAAAATGTACCTTCCCGATACGCTTTTTATTATCAATCAGAAAATACAGGTATGTAAAAAGGAACCTATCCATAACCATGAAAGAATCCAACATAAACATGACAAGACTTTAATAAATAAAAGACAATGTTGTAATAAACTCAGTTTTTCCCAAAGTAGTTTATTTATTCTTCTTTTAATTCTAATATAATTCTATCCATATTTCTTCTTGGAACATAAAATATCTCTAAAGTGTACCTGGAAAACTAAATAAATTAGAAAAGCTAAGATGATTTTAGGTCAAAAGTTAAGGTAGAGGGCAACCTACTCAGAAAGGTAGAGGTATTACCCAACCAGGTACTCAAAATATATCTGGCAACATTCTAGACCTGGTTTAAAAATAGCGGAGACCAAAGGGGGGGCGGGAAGCAAATCTTGATATAGGCCTGTGGCTGAGTGGTATCAGAATTTCATGGATGACAAAGGAGATAGTATTTGTTGCTTTGCTTACATTTTAAAACAAAACTGCTTTTGTAAGGGATCAGGAGCTAAAATTACTTCAATGTTACATTGTAATTTTTAATGTTCCATTCAAGTGCTTCACAGTTTTATAAATCACAGACAGGGCTAGTTCGGGGTATTTTCTTCTAGTCTCTGGGTGAGTGTGTGTATGTATGTGGGGGGTAGTGTATGAGTGCTTTTCAATTTACTAAACTGTAGATCTAGGGAAAAAACAAGGGCTAGGAAAAGTCACTAAAGCCAGAAACCATAAGGCAGATTTAGCCATGGAAAAGCAAGCAATGAAATCACCATAATGTAAACAGACATATGAAAATTTGCAGATATATTTGCAAAACATGACAGTCAAACTTTTCAGTAGGCTTGATAAAGACATGATATGAGTCGAAAGAAAAAGATGAAGGCGTTGCCTTCCAGTAAATAATAAAACAATTGGCTCATAAGAAGAAGAACAGATGACAAAATGCACATTTTAGTATAAGGCTCACCCTCATTAGTAATTAAGCAAATGCAAATTACAAGTTTGGAGGGAAGGTTATGTTTATGTTATTTTCAGTTCAATGAAAAAGCATAACCATTGACGTTGGTCTAGTTAGGCATCGTGGGCTGTGTTCTTTGGGTTGGAATTTGGTGAAGCCTTGTGAAGAACAAGATAACCATAAGAAACAAAATAATTTACTCAGGAATCCTCAGGAAATTGTAAAATTCTGCCTGGATAGTTACAGAGTTTTAACCAAAGGCTGAAACAATTTGCATTTATCAGAGCCTCAGGGACTGTGAAATTTAGAGTATTGGGATTTAATTTCAAACAATGTTGCATAACTTGTTAACAGGTGAATACTTTCATCCAAATGTGAACAATAGTTGGCTTTATCGTCTGCAGTGGAAAGTACTGTTTGTCTAATAAGCACAGAGCTGCCTAAAGAAAGCATTACATGTAATTTATATTGCTATCTATCTATATTTTGTTTGTTTGTTTGTTTGTTTTTATCGGTACCGGGGATTGAACTCATGACCGCCTGCTTGCAAGGCAGGTGCTTATGCTGCTGAGCTAAATCCCCAGCGCCTTGTTTGTTTGTTTTTGAGACAGGGTCTCACTGTGTGACCCAGGCTAGCCTGGAACTCAGCCTCTCAAATGCTGAGAGTGCAGGTGTATACCATCACATCCATCTCTAAAAGCTTTTTAAAATACAAAAGCAGTTGGTGAAATGAACATTTTATTTAGATATGTTCAAAATCTAATTTAATGTAAGATCTAATTTTACATTTGCAACATACTGTTTTTGTCTTCTTGAGACAAGGTTTCATTATGCAGTTCAGGCTGGCCTTGAACTCACAGTAGTTCTCCTGCTTCAGCCTCTTGCTGCTGGATTGCAGGTATGTACCACCATGCCCAGCCTAGCATACTGTTGTATACTTAGCACCTCACAGTTTAGCCAAGCCATGTTTCAACCATTCAGGAGGCGCATAAAGTTGGTGGCCACCCAGGTAGACAGCGTAGATGTGAAGTGTGTAATATTGTACAGAGAGGCTACCTGCAGGGAATATTTAGAGAAATGCCTGCCTGCCTGGACTATTGCTCTCCTCCGTGTGCAGCTCCCCCAGGAGCCTCCCTCTGATTGATTTGTCTCTTTCCACCCCCCAGTATCCTCCTGCTTCCCTGCTCCCTGAGCAAGGATGCCTGGAGAATGTGCATCGCCTTGCAGCAGTGGAAAATGCACGTTGACACCTGGGGTCTCACTCATTTTTCCTTCCAGGTAGGGGCCACCAAAGCACAGATGCTGTTCCTCTCTAGGAAATGGGGTGTGCCCTACTGTGTCTGGGCTGGAGCTGGCCTGGATTGAGTGGCCAGCGGGGTACATGTAATAGTTTGGAGATTGTCAGAGCCAGAGTGGGGGAGTCTTCCTCTTTGTGAGCTGCATCTAGAAAGACCATAAAGTGAAGACAGAGCAGGGCAGACAGGAAAAGTCTTTGCAGCAGGCCCTTGTGGAATCCTGTCCCTGAGTACACCTGGAGGGTGGTCCTGGCTTTTGCTGATGATCTCGGCTGGTACTGTCTGTCAGAATATCCAGAGGGTCCCATCTGAGGAGGCATCAAATGTAGTCACCCCTGGGGCACACCTCTAATGGAGGAACTCATAAAGTGAGTCCTAGTTTCAAGGGTTTTTGTTAAACAGCCTTCCTGAGCCCTCCAACCCCATCCTTCCACACATGCATTCTCAGCCATAGACATCTGCCATCTGCTCAGGACAGATAGCTTTCCCTCCTGCCAGAAGTGGGCTCGTAGTACCATTTAGCATCTGTGAAAAGGCCAGATGTGGTGTATGTGCCTATAATCCCAGCACTTGGGAGGCTGAGGCAGGAGAATCACCATGAATGTGAGGTCAGCCTGGGCTATCTAGTGAGACTCTGCCTCAAACCCTAGGGCCAGGGGTTTAGCTCAGTAGCATAAGTGCTTGCCTGGCAAGCACAATGTCATGAGTTAGATTCTCGGTACAAAACAAAACAAACAGTTGTTAGAGTATTAGAGGGAACTAGGGTCACCATCTAAGCCTCAGTTTGCCTGTCTGTAAATGGAGATGATGGTGACACTTGCTGTATAGTCATGACCTCTGTGATATGTCCAGTACTGTGGCTGCCCCCAGTAAGGAAGGGTGCCTGCCGACAGAAGGGCAGTGTGGCACGTGGCCAGTCGCCAGGGCCCAGATGCTGCATTCTCCCTTGAGTGACCTCCACGCCTTCTTGTTTTTTCTGCTACCTTGCAGTGTGAGCAGTGTGGCTGAGCTGGGGTCGTGGGAGT
This sequence comes from Cavia porcellus, assembly GCF_034190915.1. Taxonomy (NCBI): domain Eukaryota; kingdom Metazoa; phylum Chordata; class Mammalia; order Rodentia; family Caviidae; genus Cavia; species Cavia porcellus. The sequence goes on from NW_026947515.1 coordinate 25,463,482, forward strand.
GGCAGAAGACTGGCCTTCACCTGCCCAGGATATGTCGGGCAGGATCCCACTGTCGTGTGGGAGGCTGGCCTCCAGCTCAGAGCTTGAGTGTCACTGGACCAAGGCCAGTCTCCGGTGGGGTGGGAGTGATTGTTATCACTGAGCCTCCTCTGCTCAGCTGAGGAGGCTCAAGTACCAGGAAGCAGCTGCTGGGGAGCAGTTTGTCTTTTGGAGGGAAAGAGTCTTAGTATCCATACCTTCCTCCCAGACCACTGGGCATATAACAAGTGTCTGAGAAATTTGTCCAGCCTGGGGGTTCCTTGGGGTGCCTTGGGGAGAGAAAGAAGGCAGACATCAGAGAGAGAAACTTTGGATGAGAAACGGGCAGAATGGAAATATGCCTGGATCGAATCGGGGACCTCTCAGCCTCTGCTTGCTGTGTTTTCGTTACAGCCGCCGAGCCCTGAGAACTAGAGAGTTTTAAGTCGGTTTTGAAATTAGTCTTTTCCTTAAGCCTTTGATGCTTTGAGATTCTTCTTATTGTTGTCACTAAGATTGCCTTACCACATTAAAGGAACTTTTTAAGAAAAACAAACTAGTTTTTCTCTCGAGCCTAACATGATTCTTAATTTCTCTGTGTGCCTTCTGTCTTAATTTATGAGTGCGTGTTGGTAACCTTGTCATTGCTTTGGGTAAAAGTGTGTGTGCGCGTGTGCGTGTGCACGAGTGCACACGCGGCCTCTTTTCCCTCTTGCTGAAAGCCTTTTGGTGAGCAGCTCCCTGTGTCACTGGACGGCAGTCTGTTAAGTTTGTGGGTCCCTGTTTTCTCAGCTCCCCTCTTTCTGCTGAGCGCTAGGTTTTTGCCAGCTCCTGCTGCTCTGAGTAAGGCTTCAGGGAGTGGCTGTCTAGGGGGCTTTTTTCCCCTTTGACACAGTTCCATTGGGGGAATTTGCAGCTGAGAAAGTTGCTGCGTGTACTCAGCTGAGAAAACCTTGCCATAGTTGCAGGTGCCCCAAGGTCACCCTGGCTTGGGATCATGAGGACTCTACACAGCTCTGGGATTGGGGTTGGGACTTTCTCCCTGGCTGGTGGACAGAGTCTTTTCCTTCTGTTTCCTGGCTCTTTAAGCAAGAAGTTGACAGATACAGGAAGGTCTGGGCTGGCACCTGGCAGTGCCCCACGAAGTGTTATGTGAGGGGGAGAGTGTTGGTTGGGGTGCAGTTCACTGGCACTGTCACTGTCAGCAAATCACTTTTCCCTGCCTTGCAGCTTCAGGGAGACCGCTGGGTTGGATAAATCTGTGACATAGTGCAAACTACATTTTTCCATCCTTGGGGCACACAAATCTATTGGGGCTGGGTGTGGTGGCTACTTACCTGTAATACTAGCACTTGAGAGGCTGAGATAGGAGGATCACTGTTGAGTTCAACAAGGCCAGCCTGAACTACATTACTGAGTTCTGTCTCAAAAAAAACCAAACAAACAACAACAAAAAAACCCCAAGCTACTTGGGAGGCTAAGATACCAAAATTGCAAGTTTGAGGTTAATCTGAGCAATTTAGCAAGACTCTAAAAAAGTGTGTAGGGAGAGGGGGGTCAGGGTCAGGGACTGTGGGTGGTGCGTACCAGAGTGTAGCTCAGGGGTACAGTACTTGCCAAGCGTAGACAAGACCTTGGATTTAAACCCTAGTATCTCCCCTAAATCCACTCGTTGCGGTGTCCAGGACTGCCTCCCCCTCAGGATATCAAAATTCACTGATGCACAAATCCTTCCCCTAAAATAATGTAGAATTTACATATAACCTATGCTACCTTGCTGTATGTCTAGATTACTCATAATACCCAGTACACTGTAAATGTTATGTAAATAAATGTTGTACTGTGTTGTTTAAGCAATAATGACAGGGGGGGAAGTCTGTACATGTTCGAACAAATGCAGTTGTATCTTTGACATGAGGTTGAGTCTGCAGATGTAAAAATCTACAGATATAACCATATATTGATTTTTTTAAAAAAATCAAACAGGAAACTAAAACCTACTAATACATAGATTAAATACACATGTATGTGTAATGAAAGTGTCTATAAAAATGACACTTTCATACATGCATGTCACATGCATAATTTAGGGTGTATGTATGGTAATGGGAATTAAACCCACGGCCTTCCCACTGACTTACATGACCCACCTTTTTTTTTTCACCAAGTCAAGTTGCCCAGCCTGCCTCAGCCTCCTAAGAGTGCTGGAATTATAGGCATGTGCCACCGTGCCCAGCTACATGTTAGATATTTTTTATGTGGTGCCCTCACACTTCTGGTAGTGCGTTGCTATTTTAGTGGAGTCCTGGAGTGAGAGTTAAGCCCCAGCTCCAATTCATGACTTACTTGGTCTTTCTGTCTCTGAAAAGTATGACCCACCATGCCCAGGTATTTTAAGAAGGTACCTGACACAGATCCGTGAATGCTAACGGAGTCATAACGGTGATATTTCATGTTCCCTTTTGGGCTTTTTTTTTGAGGGGCTGTAATTGTGTTTCTTGAGGCACAGAGTATTTTCAGATAGGGCATTTTAACCCGTTGCGAACAGCCTTCCAAATAGCAGTGCTTTTTGGCAGTACACAGGAAGGAGCTAAAAGATCCACAGTAGTACTGAAGTCAGCTAAAATCGCGCACACATTCCTCAGGGAAATTCGTTCTGGAATATGTAACAACACATCAGAGCACCCAGAGTTGCCCCAACTGCCCCTCGGCCTGTGCCCTGTGCACTGTTTAAATAGACGTCAGCCTTCACATGTCTTCCTACCTTTTCAGGTAAAGGCAAATGAAAGTACTGTCTGGCAGTGAATGTTCCATAAAGTACTCTATCTTTGGTGACAGAAGCCAGGGCTTCCGGGCTCCAATGGAGAGGTTGAGGCCCACGTTAAGCTGAGACTTACATAGCTGCCTTCATTGTGACATAGCGAGAGGCCCCGTTACGATGCCTGAGGCTCTGCTGAATGCTCCCTGTTTTCTTCCTCATTCGGGCTCCCAGCAACCCTTCGTGGCACCTGTACTTCAAGTCATGCCCCGACCCAGCTGTGCCCTCCTCCATAGCCACGTCCATGTCTGGGCCTCCTCCTCTTGGTCCTGCCAGACTCTGGTGTGATCCCTGGCTCCTCTGCCCTCTGCCTCCAATGGCAGGAGCCACTGAGGGTTTTCAAAATCATGAGCCAGTTCACTCTGCGGCTTACAAATGGCTATTGGCTTGTGTACACAGAATGACCTTCAAACCCTCACCTGTCTGGCAGAAGGGGCTCTGCGTGACCAGAACCCTGGCCACATGGGTTCTCATTCTAGGCCTGAAGTGCCACACAGTTGTTCCTGCCTCGTGGCCTCTGTGTGTGCTGTTCCCTCTGACATTGGTGGCATTGCTGGCTCCACCTCGCTCAGCTCTGGCACCGGGTCCTTGGGGCGCCTGCCCCAGCGTCCTCCCTCCCACGCTTCCCTCGATATGCTGAGCTCTGTGAGACACTGCTTTATTTACAGGTTCCCCGCCCCATCACCCCCATACTTGCCTGGACCTGGGAAGATACCATGCTGTTTTCACTTCCATCTCCAGCACCCTAAAAGACTGCAGTAGTCTTTTCCTGGGATTTCCAGGGATTCAGACCAGAGTCTGGCAGCACCAAGAGGAGGAGGCCCAGTATCCATCAGGAACTGCTTCCAGGACCCCCGCAGATACCAACATCCACAGACGCTCAAGTTCTTTATAGGAAATGTCCCAGTATATTCATAGAACCTGGGAGCATCCTGTTAGATATTTTAAATCATCTCCAGGTTGCTTATAATATCTAATTCCCTACAGATGGTGTAAAAATCATGGTTCTACTCTATTATTTAGGGAGTAATAACAAGGAAAAAAGTCTGTGCAGGTTCAGCACAACTAATATTTCTTGCAGAAGTTTTCAGTTGGTTGGATGTTCAGATGTGAAATCGGATATGGGGGGCTGGATATGCTTAAATATTGGAGGAGGCGGGGTGTCTCAACAAGACGGCAGTCAAATGAGTGGGTAATGAAGAGTAACATAGCTTCCAGCGACCATTCCCAGCCATAACTAAAGTCATCTTAGACCAGAGCACTCTCTGTCCAGCTGTATGAGCTGCAGCTGATGCCAGAGGCTGGTTAGGACCCAGAAAGGGCCCGTGGCGGGGGTGGCTGCGCTTGGCAGTGGCAGTGGGCATTGAAGCATGTGTGTACTGGGTTGAGCCATAGGTCAGTCTGTGTCCTATTTCGGACCACACTGCCAGGAGCAGGCCACTGCTGGGCTGGCGAGGGCTGCTGAGCGGTGTGGGGGGAGCACTTGCCATGCACCCTGCCAGGGAGGGTGGTGACAGGGCCGGGCAAAGCTTGTCCTTTGTATTCCCAGGGGCTGAGCTGAGGGTTATTCCCTACTGGGTTCTGTGTCCAGTGGGGTAAGCCTCCCTCCTGGAGCTCATACAAGCTGGGGGACTTCACCTTTCTCCGCAAGGCAGCAGGAGGTTTGGGGATATCCCAGTGGGAAACCATGGGAAGGGCTGGCTGTCGTAGGAAGGCAGCCTGTTTCAGCCTCTTCTCCAAGGCTGAGTCAGAGCTTAGCAGTGCTCCTCCCAAGCTCCTAGGGCCTGATCCCCTCTGGGTAGATACTAGAAGACCCCAAACTTGCATCCCCAGGCCTTTGGTCAGAGCTGTGGTTCCTGTCACCTCCTTGCTCTTAACCTCCTGTTCATTCTCTGTTAGGGTGACTTAGCATCACATGAGCCTGTGACACCAAAGACTAAGAACAACCCAAGAAGTGAGTTCTTGCTGGCCTCAGCTGACAGTCTATCCTGTCTCATCTGAGTTCACACTCAGGCCCCCCCCCACCAGACCCAGGCTTGCCCCTACCTGGACGCCTGGGTGCCGCGGCACCCTCATCACTGAGATGGTGAGGCAAGCAGAGGTTGTGTGTAGACCCCAGCTTTCTTGGGCCCCTTCTTCCCTCCTGGATAGTGAAGGTGACTTGTCACAAGCCTCAAAGACTCATGCCATGCCCTGGGAGTGAGGCCTAGGAAGCAGATGGCATTGAGAGACTTGCCACTTTTCGGGGTATGGAGCCAAGCAGGATGTTGGGGGGCCCTAGGCTGGCCTAGGAAGGGTACACACGCGTGGCAATGCCACACATCTGTTCTCACTGAGTGTCCTCACTGCCCTCTCCTTCATAGCCCTACCTGCCAAGCTGTGCTGGGTAAAGGGTAGCTAATGGGATGATGGCGAGCCCCCTGACCTATAGCTGTGACGGCCTGGACACTTGGTTCCTCTTGGTGACCACAGGAGTCCATAGCACGCACTCCAGTGAGTCCTGGCAGCCGTGGTTTCCCCTCTGCTCTCTGCTGAGTGCTTCGCTTGGGAAACCACAGCGCTTGCTGAGCTTCTTGGTCTGGGGATTCCTCGGTTACATCAAAACCCTTATGAAACTCAGTGTCTGGTGACCAGGCTTTTACCCAGTTCCTACCCTTGGTGCCCCCTCCGTGCCTCTGTTTTGCTGTTGAGCAGTACTGTGCCTTACTTCCATGAGTAGGGTAGTAGATCCCAGACTGGGCCAGCTTTGCCTCCAGGGACATTGGGCTGTCTTGAGACTTTTTGGGTTGCCAAAACTGGGGTAGACCTAGACCTAGGCCTATATTCCAAACCCTATGGGAGGCTAAGACAGGAGGATCACAAGTTTTGGCCCAGCCTGAGCAATTTAGTGACTTAGTGAGACCCTATCAGAATATAAAAAGGGTTGGGGACGTAGCTCAGTGGCCTAGGGTTCCATCCCCTACACGTCTCCCCTACGCCGCTGATGGTGATGGTGATGAGAGGACAATGGATATGAATCGTGTGGCACCCAGCGGGTAGTGGCCAGACACGCTGTGAACATTACTATGCACAGGGCAGTGCCATCCCACCTCCAGTACTCACGCACAGCCACTGCTGTGTCAGGATCTGCTCCAGGACTGCACAGGACTTTCCTCGAGGCAGCAGCCAGGCTGTCTCCTCCCTTCTCTGCACCCCCTGGCCAGGGTGGGGAGGGCACTAGGTTGGTAGTGGTCAAGAGCAGTGCAGTGCTGCTGTCCACCAAGGCCAGAGAAGGACCTGTAGTGGGCAGAAGCACCACCAAAGTGGGACCAGCCCAAGACCAGCTCTGCCCCTGGGGCGTGAACCCCACCGAGGTGCTTTAATCAGGGAGCCTGCTCTCACCCATAGGGTGAAAGTGCTGCTGTGGGTATGCATCCTTCCTGCAATCTGAGAGTCCTGTGCTCTGGAGCTGGGCTCAGGCTCATTGCCTGCCCTGGCAGCAGAGAACCGGGATCTCATGGAAATGTGCTTTAATTTTCTTCTGTGCCCAACATGACTGGCAAAGAGAATTTAGCCTACGAGAATTTTAGTCCCATTTGGGCCCAGGACTCATGGGTGACCCACGGTCACCTATGGCATTCAGTATTAGCAAACTTGACCAAGGGCCAAGTCTACCCTGTCATTTGTTTCTGTTTTTGCATGTACTAGTTTATTTAGAGGCCACACCTGGGAGCAATCCAGTGGAAGGTTTCAAGCCTGGCACGTAGCACCCTCCAGCCAGCCCTGGTGTTTTCTGTAAATAAAGTTTTATTGGGATACCACCATGTCCATTTGTTCTGCATATTATGTTTGGCTGTTTTCTTATAAAAAGACAGAATTAAGTAGTTGTGACAAAGATTGTATCAGCCCCAAAGATGAAAATGTTTGCACGATAGCCCTTTGCAGAAAGGGTTTGCTGGGCCCTGGTCAGGTTGTTCAATGTCTGTTCAGAGGTGGCTGAGGCAGGAGGGTAGGGTGAGGGGAAGGTAATTTGTCTGTGGGTCTGGTGAGAAGGTATGAGTGCTAGCCTGTCCTGCAGGGTCACCTCGGCGGTGGCGGTGGGGGTCCGCTCTGGCTGTGGACTGGCCAGATCACTAGGAGTGCGTCTGTCCCTTAGCCCATCTGAGAACCAGGTATTTGCTGGAGGACAAGTGTGCAAGAGGAGATGGACTGTATGGAGTCCAGAGTGGTGCTGTGTGCTGAGAAGAGGCCAAAGAGGAGAAACTGGGGTTGGGGGACAGAGAATGGTAGGAGGGGGAGGTATTAGACTTTCAGAGACTTTGAAGACTGTGCTACTGCTAGACCAAGTTGAGCACAGGCGAGGAAGAGTGGGGAGGAGCATGGTCACTGTGCCCAGACCAAACTTTGCTGTGGGCAGCATGGCCCTCGAATAGAGATGCCCGAGAGCTGTGCTGTCTGCGGGAGTGGGAGGGAGGCAGCCCCTGAGAACCCCACCCCACTCACAGGCCTACCGCAAGGGTTCTGCAAGTTCCAGGGTTCTACCCTTCTCCACCACTAAAGATTAGAGAAATGAGGGAGTTTCCAAGTCTAGATTCTCCCTGAGAGACCAGAGTTTAAAGGCCCACCATGGAGTTGTTACAGGCGAGATCCTTGTTTGTGGGACACTCAGTGGGACGGGGAGGCTGGGGAGCTGGTTTTGGTCCTCACAGCCCCACCCTAACACTTTCAGGAAAGCCAGGCCACCCACGTTCCTGTCAGTGCTCAGCAGTGTTGCCCTCCCCTTGGGTGCCCGGTCTGTCATTCTCTTTTTACTAAAGACTATAACTCAAGCTGAGATGTCCCCCAGCTCCACAGAGATGGGGTCAGATAGCGGGAGGAACTTCAGAAGTCTCCAGGCTGGCTGTCCTGAATCACTGAGCACCTTCACGTCCTTGGGAATGGTCTCATTTGCTCCTGCAGCATCAGGGTTTGGGGAGTGACTGGGAGAGGCCTTGTCTTTTAGGGGAAAGGTGGTTTCTCTGGAAGGTTTCAGGGCAAGTGTGTTTCTTGCTACTGAATTCTCACTAGAGGTGCAGAACCACTTTGCCCTTGGATGAGACATAGGCAGTGCTGTAGGTTGATTGCTGGATTTGCGCACATTTTTTTATTTGGGTTGGGCAGCAGGGGTTTAGATGACAGCCCCTTGGCAGATGGGCTTTGGTGCCGAGTGGCCAGTCCGTTAACCCTGTCCCTCCTGTGCTCTGCTTACAGCCTTGTGATTTCCTGGTGGCCCGGTCTCCACCCACTGGACTTGCCCTTCAGATTTGATCCCAGACCGTCGGGAGGGTCTGCCTCGCCTTGCAGCCTGCAAGATGCCGATTCTCAAGCAGCTGGTGTCCAGCTCGGTGCACTCCAAGCGCCGTTCTCGCGTGGACCTCACAGCTGAGATGATCAGCGCTCCGCTGGGTGACTTCCGCCATACCATGCATGTGGGCCGGGCTGGGGACGCCTTTGGGGACACCTCCTTCCTCAACAGTAAGGCAGGTGAGCCTGACGGCGAGTCCCTGGATGAGCAGGCCTCCTCCTCCTCTTCCAAACGCAGCCTTCTGTCTCGGAAGTTCCGGGGGAGCAAGCGGTCGCAGTCGGTGACTCGGGGGGACCGGGAGCAGAGGGATATGCTAGGCTCCCTTCGGGACTCGGCTCTCTTCGTCAAGAACGCCATGTCCCTGCCGCAGCTCAATGAGAAAGAGGCCGCAGAGAAGGGCTCCAGCAAGCTGCCCAAGAGCCTGTCATCCAGCCCTGTAAAGAAGGCGGAATCGGGGGAAGGCGGCGCGGAGGAGGCGGCTGCTGGGGAGCTGGGGCCCCGTCGGAATGGAGCCACAGGCCCCCACTCCCCGGACCCACTTCTCGACGAGCAGGCCTTCGGGGACCTGACGGATCTGCCCATTGTGCCCAAAGCCAGCTATGGGCTGAAGCATGCCGAGTCCATCATGTCCTTTCATATTGACCTGGGGCCCTCCATGCTGGGCGATGTCCTCAGCATCATGGACAAGGACGAGTGGGACCCTGAGGAGGATGGTGGCAGTTACCACGCGGATGAGGACCCCCCCAGGGTCGCCCAAGCTGCCCCTTTGGCAGAGGCAGCCCCTTCCCTGGCGAGGCCCTCCCACACGCTGGAGGAGGAGGGGTGGGCGGCAGCAGCCGCCCCCAGCCCCAGCTCAGCCCGCAGTGTAGGCAGCCACACTACGCGGGACAGCAGTTCCCTGTCCAGCTGTACCTCTGGTGTCCTGGAGGATCGCAGCCCAGCCTTCCGGGGCCCAGACAGGGCCCAGGCCACTGCCCCAAGGCAGGCTGACAAGGAGTTCTCCTTCATGGACGAAGAGGAGGAGGATGAGATCCGAGTGTGAGGTGGTCAGGAAGCAGCTGGAGCCAGCGGCTGCCTTTTCTCCCCGCTCCCACCCTCTGTGCCCTTTGACCTTACCATGTGAGCGGCAGCGAGGACCTGTGGATGAGGAGCTCCGGCCGAGCCCACGGCCCTCAGAGGACCTGAGAAGCTGACCTGGGTGCAGACAGGTTGACTGCTTTCCTCACGCACCTGTCCTCTGCAGCACCCCGGGGGGCCAGCTCTAAGCAGAGAAGCCTCTTGGCTTCCTCTTTCTCCAGCCTGGCCCCAAATGGATGCCAGATGCTACCCAGAGTTCCTGCCTTGAGCACCCATTGCAGGTCAGCGAAGGCAGCTCACTCCTTGGCCAGGACACTTGGCTCTCTACCCTGTGCCTGGTGTCCCTGCTATGGCCACTGTCCTGCGCCAAGTGCAGCAGGAGGAAGGAGGTTTGTCTCATCCACCCCCTCCAGCTCCATCCTCGGCTCCTGCTCCAGACCCCTGAGCCCCTCAGAGGCAGAGCAGAGCAGGAGACCAGCCGTGAACCAGACACTACGTATATCCCCTGGCGGGGGTAAGGACAGGATGGTAACAATGGAAGGAAAGCCCTCGGCTTCTGGGGTTCCCGAGAAGGGGCCCTTCCCAGATGACACTAGGAACAGGGCTGAGGCCCCGCCCTATGGGTGTGCTTGTTCTTTATTATTACGTTTAAATCCTTATAGAGCAATATTTGGAACAGTGTTAATAAATAGAATGGAATCCTTTTAGAAAACCTTTATGCCTCCTGTAACTCCTCCTCTCGGAAGTTGCAGTGGCTGTTAGCATAGTCAAGTCTGGGATGCACACTCCTGTGTCAAAGAAACCAGCCCCACCTGAATGATGGGGGGGTGTTCTCGAATTGTCCCATACCCCCACCCCCATAGCTGTTAACAGCTGCAGGAAGCCAGTGTAGATTTCTGGAAAATTATTATTAAAAAATAATCTCTCCTGGGTGGAGCTGTGCTTTGGCTCTCTCAGCCTGTGTGGGACGCACACTTCCTCTTCTTTCTCCAGGCCTCCCCCACCGTGGAGGCCAGGGGCGGGGCCGGGGGCATTGCCAGATTTAAAACTGCAAAAAGAAATCTATGAAACGAAAACCAGAAGGCTAAATTAAATTTGAATTTTAGGTAAACAAAAGATAACTTTTTTAGTATTCGTATACCTCGTACAATTTTTGGAACATTCTTAATGCTAAAGACTTGTTTTTCTGAAATTCAGGTTTTGTGCCTCCTCCTGTAACTCTACCCAGGGGACTGAGTAGAAGCTGGCATGTGAGTCCCAAGGGTGACCTGCCGGTTATTTTTCTGTCCTGGGAATAGGCTGACCAGCCTCTGCCTCTGCTTAGCCAGAGGGAGGAGTTGGGGAGAACTAACCGTAGTACAGGGGTCCTGGCCATCGGGGTGGCGAGCCTGCGGGGACCCTAGCTCTGAGACACTAACCTGGCTCCTGACCCCGAGCTCCCTCAGCCGTGGAATCACGGGGCTGTGCTTGCCCCATTGGTGGCCCTCAGCATCCACCTAGGTCAGTTCCAGACTTTAAACTGTGTATTTTTTTCATGATATTGTTAAAAGCAGCAAGGAAACATTAAAAAGCCCTCTAGCACAGCTGGCATCTGTGTCTGCTTTTGGGGACTTACTTCAGGGTGGGAGTGGTGGAAGCGGGCTCCTGTGGCAGCCTGTGTTCACAGAGGCCTGCGTGGCTTCTTTCTTGGCCCCTTGGGTATCTCCTGGAAAGACAAGGCCTTGTCTGTCCTCCTCCCCCCCCGCGCAGGCCGTGTGGCTCAGACACTGTGACGTCCTCAGTGCTGCATAGCAGCTGGGGAGCTGGGGCACTTGGTCACTGGGCCTCTGGTGCCTCATTCTCCTCCTGTAAAATGGGACTCGGGCCACCTTTGCAGTGATGCGGGGTTTATACAGCTGTATGGAATGAGGGGGTGCTGGGTGTTCACATGCACAGGACCTCCACCCAGACTGTACTGTGCACTCGGCTCTCGGAGGGGCTGGCACAAAGGGGCCTCTGTCTCCTCTTTGTTCTCCTTTCTCCACGAGACCTGGAGATTCAACCTCAGGCTTGGTTCAACTATGCTGCTCGGTGAGCAGAATCCTTCTGTGTGCCCCTCTCCTGTGCACAGGAGGGCTGAGGCCTCCTCCAGAGTCACAGCATCAGTCAGAGCCAGAGTGCCAGGCTGTATTCCAGGCCCCTGCCCCTTTCACTGCTGCCACTCCTGGGTGTGGCGGAGCTTCCTGCCTTTGGAAATCAGGTTAGGGTGCATTTCCCTGGGTGTGGGAACTGGGTGAGCCCTCCGCCTGCTGCCTGAGCTCCCTCCTCGAGGCCTGCCCTTCCTCACACCCAGGGTCCCTCGGCCTTGGGTGGCTGTAAGAAAGGAACAAGTGGTCTGAGCAGGGCTGGCATTCACTGGCTGAAGACATTTGACTGAATTCTGGTACAGCAAAAGCTGTACTCTTCTCCCCTGAGCATCTACAGAGAAATTTAGACTCCTCACTCATGTCCCTGGGAAGCAATTAGAGGGGTAATTAAATGTCACCCGTCCCTCTGTCTCTAGACAGACATTACAGCTAATAAGGGACTTGCTAAGGTGGAGTCAAAGAAGGGTGGTGGAGTAGCCAGGAGCGGGAGGGAGTAGGGCTGGGACACCAAGGGGCAGGCCAAGAGGAGTGATGTGGTCTTTGGGAACTGCAGCCTCCCTTGGGGTGACAGGTGAGGCCCAGCAGGAAGGTCTAGTCAGACATGCTGTGGCCCTGTGACTCCGCACCAGCAGACTCAGGGTTCTCCATGAACCCTGCAGGGACCTGGCTGGCCTCACAGCTTCCATGAGGTTACAGTCTGGCTAGGGCCCTATGGACCAGACCCCAAGAATGATTGGAGACAGCAGAACCTAGCCTAGCCCTGACAGAGCTCCATATTGGCACAGGTGAGATCCCCCTGCTAGTCCTGGACCAGTTCTGGCCCATCCTGAGCAGTCGGTTTTCTGTCTTCACTATTAGGCATTAACTCAGTTGATTTCAACTTCTTATCAGTTCCGTTTGCAACCTTGATAGACTGAGTGTGGGTTGGGCTTGGAGATTCCTTCCTCATTCTCACCTGAAAAACCTCACACCCCCCCCCACCAGCAAAGTTTATTTCACGTGTGTTATGTAGGGTCCCTCACCCCACAACCAGAAGCACAGACCAGGAGCTCCTTCTGGGACATCACTTAGTAATTTTCATTCAGGTTGCAAGACCCAAGCCTCCTGGCTCGTGGTGAGTTAGCCTAGGATGCTGCCACTCCCTAGGCCCAGCCCTCCTTCAGCATCTTCTGTCCTGCCCCCCTTTCCTCAGGGGCTCTTGTTTATTGGGCATACACTATTCTGTCCCATCTGTGTGATGAGGACCGTGTTAGCACCTCTGACTGTCATACACCAGCCACTGCTTTGGTTTTAATCCTCATAACAATGTTGGGAGGTTGACACTATGCGTATCCCCTCATTTTATAGACAAGGCAGCTCAGGGTGAAGGAGCTGGCTGGCTGCATGGGCCTGGTGAGTGGGAAGCCAGATAGGACCAGTCATAGGCTCCAGAGCCCTCCATAGCCACCAGGCCTCCTAGCCTGTGACCCCCATGCTGGGACCCAGAAAGGCCAGATGCGCCCAGTTCTTGTCCAGGCAGCTCAGCCCAGGCACAAGAGGGCGGCCTTGCAGGTCGCATGCGCACCTCGCCCAGCCTGCAGCCCAAGAAAAAGAGGGTGCTGCCAGCTATCAGGTAAAGTATCGACAGCACCACACTCTTCCTGCAGCAGCTGCTGGTTCAGTGAAGATCACTGTCCTTTCAGGGCCTCTGTCTCTGCTGGGCTGCACCAGGGTTGTGATTGGGTCCCTCATTTGCCAAACCTACAGGCTCAGACCTCTGCTCCTGCTCATATCCAAGCTAGTCCTGCTTGCTTTTCACCTTTGACCCCGTCTTCATGTAAGCCCTTCCACTCTCCAGGAAGGCTGTTCTCCACTCCCAAAAGAAAGACAAAAGCAATGAGGATTTCAGACAGTGAGGGATTCTTAGGACCCTCAAAGCTTAGGATTGGTTCATACTTGCCCCTAAGTTAGAGATGGGAAGACTGAGGCTGGAAGAACAAGGGATTGCACGGAGCAGAGATTGTGAAATCCACTGGGCTGCCTTTGGCCCTGGGCAGGCAAGTGAGGGCAAGCTGGAGGACGGATTGTATGCATGTGCGTCAGCAGTTGCTCCCTGAGCTGAGAGGGTTGTAGCTGTGGGAGTGGCCGGAAGATGCCTGGACTCAGGGCAGGAAGGAGGGCTAGGCCTCTCACCTGTGCATCACACTCCCCTCCTCTTCCCAGCTCATCAGGACCCTCCACAACAGCTTCCGAGGGACCCCCTTCTGCATAGCTGGGCAGGCGGTCTCTCAAACTGGACTGCAGTCGTATCCTGTGCATGGTTCATCCCTGGGCCCCGAGGCCCTGGTTTAAACTGGAAAAAAGAAAAGAGAGAGAGAGAGAGAAATTTTTAGGAATACAAATAGGAGTGCTTATTTATCCACTTCCCCTGTTGCAATCTCCCCTAGGCCCTGTGGCTTCCTGCCAACTGCCAGATGGGAAGCTGGGAAAAACATTTTGGGCGAAGGAGTGGAGTTCGCTGGCAGATGGATGTTGGTGGTTTGGCCTCTGAAACTTGTTGCCATAACTCACTGAGCTGCTGTTCTCTCAGAGAGAGACCCTTGAGAAGACAGGGGAAAACAAAAGGAGACAGAGACAGGAGGGATGGACAAGGTGGCTGCCTTCCCTGAACAGGTAATCCAACCCAAAGTGACATTTGGCATGTTAAAAAAAAAAAAAAAAAAAAAAAAAAATATATATATATATATATATATATATATATATATAAAATCTGTCAAGGCAACAGGGCTCTGCTAAATTCTGTTGTTGTATGCCCTGCTTTGTTCCAAAAAAGTTTGAAGTTGACTTACAAAAATAAATAAAATACAATAGGATAAAAATAGAGCAGAGAGAAAACAATGCTGGAACAAACAGTTCAATGAACCAAAACGGAGTACGCGGATCTGTTCTCTGAGTGGGCCTGCACGGTTCTCAAAGGTGGGATACAAACTGGACTCTGAGCTTCCTATTAGTCAGAGCAAAGGGAGAAACTGCCTGTTTCAACTCACAAGATTAAGATGAACCCAGAAATAGCTCAACTCTTCCTAACACTTCTCACTGGGACCTCTTAAGGGTCAAGGAAGGGAGTCCCAAACAATACCCTCAGGCTTGTAGCAGAGCACATTATTGTGTCTTCCCCTCACCAATTCATGTGTGGAAATCCTAATCCCCAGAGCAATGGTACTAGGAGATGCAGCATTTGGGAGATGACCAGGTCATGAGGGTGGATCCTCATGGTCAGAATTAGCTCCTTTAGGAAAAGATCTCAGACGCAGGAACGGACCTGGAAGATATTCTGTTAACAAACAAGCCAGGTACAGAAAGACAAACACTGCACATGGAAGTGAAAAAAATTAACATAGCAGAGAGTAGAAATTTTTGCTAGTCAGGAAGGGTAGGAAGGAGGGGATAGAGGGAGGTCAGACAATGGCTACCAAAGTACAGCTGCAGGAGGAAAAAGTTCTGTGTTCTACAGCACAGGAGAGTCAGGAGAGTTCACAACAAGTTACTGTGTGTTTTATAAAGCACTAGAAGAGTTACAAGGCTCCCAACACAAAGAAAGAATAAATATTTAAGGAGAAGGAAATGCTAACCACCTGACCATTATGCGTTGTACACATGCATCAAATTACCACATTGTACCCTATAAATATATAAGATTGTGCGATCTTTTACAGTGCAAGTAAGTAAACAAAGAAACACACTGCTGTAAAAGAGAAAGAGGAGATTTTCACCACCCACAGCACATTAAACATCTCCAGTTCCCAACTATATTTGGCTTCATTTCACTGAGCAACTGCATCCTATCTCTATATACCTCTAATAAACTCTTCTCAGGTCTCTTTTACTAATGTATCTGCAAACTTATTTTAAAAGTGTGGATTAAATTCTTTATTTCAGCCTCAGGGATCACTACACACAACCAGGTGACATTTATCTTGGTGCCCAGGAAGGGACTTAAAAAGAGACATGGAAACTGTGGAGATCTCAACTTTGATTTGAGTGACCTATAGTATTTTCAGCTCACTCAGCTGTAACCTGTGGTGAGCCAGCCAGAAAAACTGTACCAAACCTTGGGAGACCTCAACGGACAACAAGACCAGGGATTTTATTGCAGATTAGAGACTTCACCAGATACTAGGGCAATCAGCAATCGAGAAACCTCAGCAGATACAGGAGGTGCCAGCAACCCAGAGTAGAAGCCGACATCAGACAACCCAACCAGCCAGGAAGATACAGGAAAGCAATTCTTGGATTTGCCTTTCCAAGCTAAAACTCAAACCGCCCGAGACACCTCTGGTCTGTGAAGTCCACAAACTTCATACACCTGTGAACCAATAGACAACTTCAGATATTTTTTGTTTTTTGTTTCTCAGAAAAGAAAACAACCATTCTGGTGAACCAGATGGATACACAGCTTGCCCTCTTCTAAGTAGTGAAGAATCTCACTATAATCTTGTTTACCACATTTACTAAAATGATAGTTGTGCAATTGCCTCAAATAAGTGTTGTTAAAGTTAAGGATATGCTTCCATCCAGTCAAATTTATATTGGGAGATTTTTTTTACAAATGCAATGGCTATTATTATTTGTGCAAAATAATTTGGGAGTCTTTCATTGGCCAAAATAATGTATTGTTATGATTTGGTTCTCATAGATCATCTAAAAGCAAAAGATATTCTGTTAAGATAACTAAATGGGAATCCCTTTGGGCTTGAGAAAATTGCTTGACAAGACCTCCCTTGGTGAATAAAGGAGCACCTGCCTTTATTCCAGACTTTATTCACTAATGGGATCTCCAATAATTTCCATATCCTTTATGGGAGATAGACCTCATAAACATAGTTAAGCAATGCTAGCAATATAGACTAGACACAAAAAGGGGCTTCCATTATTGCCCCCTGCTGACGGTTTCTAGCTTTACCTGTAGACAGATCTGGGAGCCAGCTGATTATAAGTGCTATTTCAGTCCCTTAAGAACAACATCTGTCATGGCTCTTTCCATTCTAGTGTCCATGCTTTGGTCATATGTGCCTTAGAGTCTTGATATTTTATTTATTCTTGCCTAGAGACTAGCAAACCCTAAGTGGTCACACAGATAAAAGTGCCATACTAGGTTTCTGTACCAAGTTATTACATGACATCTTTTGGGTCTTTTCTGTTTCTTTTGGGGTTATCCTAGTTTATTCAAAAACTGCGTCTAACAAAGATAATAAACAGTGATCGCCAATAAATAAATAAATAAAAGAGAAGGCAAGAAAGGAGGAAACGAAAGGAAAGGAAAGAGAAGGGTGGGGTGGGGTGGGCAGGGTGGGGCCAGGCGGAGGAAGGAAAGAGGGGCCCTAAGGTGGGGCTGTAACTCCGTGGTAGAACACTTGCATAGCATATAAAAGGTCCTAGAGGTGACCCCCAGCACTCAAACAAAGGTCTCCAAAGACCACTGGGGGGGGGGGGAGACTACTGCATGCCTTCTACCATGTGAGGACACAGTAAGAGGGTGACACCAAATCTGCACTCTGACCTTGATCTCCCTAGCCCCTGTGGTTCACAGGCCACCAAGTCATTGCTAAGCAGCCTGAGCAGGCTAAAGCATAGCCGTGGTCACACAGACCAACCATGGGCTGCAGTCTGCCAAGGTGCTCCATGGGGCTGAGAGTTTGGTGCTGAGACACAGGACAGTGAAACCACATCAGATCCAAGTGTGCCAAGCCACTCACCCAGGACACACAATTTAGATTTACTCCAAATCTCAGTCCCAGCACTATGGACATCTGAGACTGGTCACAGCTGCTGGGCACTTACCTGTGGATCTGTGTAGCAGCATCCCTGACCTCTACACTAGAAACCAGAGTATCCCCTCAAGTTGTGTCTGTCAAAAATATCCCCAGACATTACCACTTCCCTTTTTTTCCTATAAAGGCCAAACTAAGACAATAAAAATGTTTTCAAGTCACACATTTTTTACTCAGAGCATAAAAAGACTTATAGAGTCCTGCGGGTGACGTGTATGTTTACACTTTAAGTTACCTATTCAAAGGAACTGGCATTTCTTAGCCAGTGAAATGCCTCTGTGTAGGAACACTTTAGAAGCAGCTACAGAGAGGCAGGTGTCTCGTTGTCCCCTGATAATCAGAGGCAGGAATACCCTGAGGAGGTGGCCTGGTCCGTGGGCTTCTCTGTGCAGATCTCTGTGGCTGGCTGACCAGGCTATATCAATACTGTTTCTTGCAACCATGACCTGCTTTGTCCTCAGCTGGATGAGCATTCCCTGCTAAGAGTTTGAAGTTCATATTGCCTGGGTAATAAATCTGTAGTAATGATTTATTTATTTGTCAGGTAATTATTGAGCAACTATAACATGCTAAGCACTCTGGGAGGTGCTTGGGTTGTAACAGGATGGACAATCCCAGGGTAACATTATGACTTTTTTTTTAACAAAAAAAAGAAAGAAAGAAACAAGACAAAACAGAAAAAAGGATAGAGGTAATACATAATTTTGAAGAAAAATATTAACACTAAGAAATTACTAGTTGGTAAGTTACATATTGTCCTCTTAGGAATACTTATTCAAGTTACAGAATCAAAACATAAAAAGTGGACAGATATTCAAACATTCACAGTGCAAACCATTCTGTTCAGTGATCTAATGAAAACTTAGTAATATGGGGGGCTGGGGATTTAGCTGAGCGGCATAAGCGCCTGCCTTGCAAGCTGGTAGTCGTGAGTTCGATCCCCGGTACCGATAAAAAGGAAAAAGACAAAAAAAAAAAAAAAACTTAGTAATATGGTCATCTACCTTACACAATTAAACATATATATAGTTATAGCTTTTAGAGCACTTTCCTTCCCTTTCACTTTCACAATATCTATTATACATTTTGGATCTTATTAGTCTTTCAGTTTTGTTTTTTTTTTACAGTATAGAGACAGTATGATATTTACAAATGTGGGTCTTATTTATTTCACTTATGAGGATAGTCTCAAGTTGCTTCTGTTTATCTATAAGGCCTCAGGATCATCCTTTTTTATAGCTGAGTAAATTCCATTGTATAAAAATACCACATCTTTTTCATCCATTCTGCAGTTAACACTGACTTTTATAGTCCCTCCTTCCATAAAGGTATTACAATTCTATTTAGGACACTGCTGGTATAAAAATAAATGCATTCATATTATATTTTAAAATCATTTCTTTGTTCTACATATTTTTTTCTGGTATATTTTTTTATTTTTTCATTTCCATTTTAAAGACAATAAAACCAAACAATGCACAACAGAATAAAGCCAATCAAAACAAAGCAATGAAAGCGATTTAGGACTTCAAAATAATAGGAAATCAATAATGGCTACCCTAATATAGCTTGTTATTCTTCTGGTTTTAAAATAAATTAAAGTGGGTGCAGGAGCAGACTCCTATGAAACAAGCTGCTCCAGACGCCACAGCAGGAGGCTCCTGGCTGTGAGGCTGGTCTGTGCAACTAATTTTAAAATTTCTTTATTTTTGAGATTTTTTTATTACTATGTGTTTGCAGTACATAGTTATCACATTCTTCATAAAAATTTGGTACATGTACATAACACATTTAATTCTTTTCACATCCCCTTCTTCAAAATAAAAAATATTTTTAAAGGGATGTAAGTGTAGCTCAGCAGTAGAACACTTACCTAGCACATATGAGGCCCCAGATTCCATGCCTGGTGCTGAAAAGACACAGGAGGAGAGATAGTACAAAAAGAAATTAAAACATGTTGGTGGGCCCCTAAACACACGGAGGGTGAAGACCTCTGGGAAGACGGCAGCGTGGAGAACACAGAGGAAGAGCCTCTCGTGTCCAGACCCAGGGATGTAGTAATCTGAAGAAGAAAAGGAGGAGGAAACTGAGTCTCCAGGACCCAGCAAGGATCTGAGGTTGGAACTGAAGGCCTCAGGAAGAGTGAAGAGAGAGATCTAAACCCAGAAGAAGGAGATGGCACCTAACACAGCTCCCTGAGCCCTGAATCACTGCCGGGAGAGGCAACTCAAACACGCAGATGCACAGTGACTACGGGCAATCCCAGAGGCCTCCACGGAGAAACACTGCAGCCTCTGCAGCTGGTGAGATGCTCAGCTGCAGATGCCCTTGAGGAAAGGATGATTTGCCAGTAGGCGTCTTGGAGAGAGGCCACTGAATTTGGAACTCAGAGCAGCTGTAGGTTGGATCCATCTGGAGACTCCCAGTGTCAGGGTGAGGCAGAACCAAATTCAAGATGGAAGAGTTTAAACTGGTGGGAGCCAGGTGGAGTATTACAGGATAAACAAATCTGGTTTCAGCCTCCCAGCCAGAAAGCAGCCTAACCATCAGTAGAACTAAAAGTGCAGACTTGTTAGCATCATCTACTACCCCACTGAAAATCCACAGCTAGCTTGGTGGAATTAATCAGCTGAGAGCCACGCTCTGTTTGCCCACTCTGCTCACCAGTGGCAGCAAAGCTATGCCTTGAAGTAGTGTTTCCTCCCCCTCCTCCTCCTCCCGCTCCTCTTCCTCCTTCTCCTTTTTTGCACCAAGAGTGGAAGTCACAAACTCACCCTTGGCAGGCATGCACTGCTTAATTAGCCCCCCCCCTTTGTCTGTCTCTCTTGTTTTGTCTTTTCTGGATTCCTGATGCTTATTTTTATGAGTATAAACATGATTTCTAGTTTCTTTGTTGTTGTTGTTGTTATTTTCTGTTCTTGTTTTATTTCTTTTTCTCTCTTTCCTTCCTGTCTTCACCAGTTTCCCAAAGTTTAAATGATCTTCTTTTGGCCTCCAGTCTTACTTCTAATCTGTTCCTTTGCAAGCATCAACCCAGAATTAAACTCAAAAAATAGAAAATGGGAAGACACTTGATCAAGACGCAATCCCAGACTTCTAGCTTATCAAAGGCAATCCCAGGGGGCAATGAGGTAAAAAAATTTGAAAACCACCTGCCTGGACTCTCTGAAATGGTAACACCAAGATAATCACGCATATGAATAGGACCCTGGAATAAAGTCAAATAAAAAATAACCTCTCAAATAACGACAGAGATGATGACCTTAGTGAAGAACATGGTTAATGGGAAGCACAAATTAAAGCAACACTGAGATTCCATCTCACTCCAGAAAGAATGGCTTTTATCAAGAAATCAACCAATAACAAATGCTGCCACGGCTGTGGGAAAAAGGAACCCTTCTTTTCTTCACAGTTAGTGAGAGGGCAGACTGGTGTGACCACTGTGGAAATCAGTATGGCAATTCCTCAAAACACTAAAACTTGAGGGTCCTTTTGACCTGGCTATTTCCCTTTTTGCCATCTTTCCATAAGATATATAAGGAGAAAAGATGTATTGTGGCTCATGATTTTGGAGGCGTCAGTCCATGATAACTTTGTCCCATTGCTTTTGGATGTCACACGTGGGGAAGAGAACAGGGTAAATTAACACTGTAGATGGCGTGGCCAGGAAGAGAGGACAGAAGGGCTGGAGGTCCCACAATCCCCTGCAAGAGCACACCCCCAGGGACACCCCAGTGATCATGCCCTGCCTCGTAAAAGCTCCACTGCCTCCCAATAGCACCAACACATGAACCTTTTAGAGATACTTATCCAAACTGTGCAGAAGCCATTTTAAGGAGAAATGGACAGAAGGAAGTTGGGATGAAGTGAGTGGACCCTTGTATCTACCCACCTAAAATTCATGTCAAATCCCTTTCATTGTAATGGCCTTAGGAGGTGGGGTCTTTAGATAATTAAGTTTTGATGCGATCATGAGGTTGGGGGCACGATTAGTGTCCTTATAAGTGGAATGAACAAAGCGCAGTTTTCCTCTATCTCCGCCACACGGGGACACATCAAGAAAGTGGCCAACCTCGAGCCAAGAAGAGAGCCCTTGCCAGGATGCAAGACTGCCAGACCTTGATCTTGAATTTTCAGCACTGTGAGATAATTCTGTCACTGACACTACTTAGTCTCCTTTGTCAGAGCAGCCGGAGCTGATGGAGACAGTGGCAGCTGCCTGCTGGTCTGCAGAATACACATCTGAATGTGAAATCATCAGCTGAGAGATGATTTCCAAAGCTCAGCCAAGAAATGAGTGCCAGGGCAGCCGTGGACTGCAGGGCCCCCTGCGAGGCTGGTGAAGGAGGGGTCCATGTGGCTGGGCCTGGGGCTCCCCTCTGCTCTGCACCAGGCTCCAATTCAGGGTGGTTTATCCAGGCTGAGAGGAGGGGCCACCCTCTGCTGCCTGCTTTGCCACCCATGCCTGCGGGCTTTGTGCACAAAACGGGCACAATTGACTTCCTGTCAAGAGTCGGGCCCAGAGGGTTTTTCCATCCGCACTCTCTCCATCTCCCTTATGACCCAGAATTACTTCAGATAATAGGCTGGAGGGCAGACTGTGGGGATGAAAATGGAGTTTTTCCTCTAGCCCTGACTGACCCAGAGGCAGATTCACCTCGTGACCTTGTCCTCATCCTCCACTGAGCTGAGCGCAACCAGCCAGGCAGGGAGAATCAGCCCACCACCGCCACCGCCACGGCCAGCTAGCAGACCCCTGTCCCAGAGATCTCCTTCACTCAGGTGCAGACGTACATCCTCAGGACACACGAAACCCTCTACTGAACTACAACTGTGTTAATGAATAATTATATTCCACCTTGACCTTCCATATTTTTCTATTTTGGAAAGGACAGTGTGCCTTGCTCTAGGAGGAAGAATACTTACTTTGCCTGAGTTGTGTGATTCTGAACATGATACTGGATGCCTTTCTCTTAAGTCTTCTTTGGAGAGTGACCCTAGGACCTTGAAGGAACAGGTTCCCTTAAAAAAAAAATTTTTTTTTTTAAGACAAGGTTTTGTTGGGGCTGAGGATTTAGCTCAGTGGCATAAGTGCCTGCCTTGCAAGTGTGTAGTCGTGAGTTCAATCCCTGGTACAGGCAAAAAAAAAAAAAAAAAAAGAAAAAAAAAGACAAGGTTTTGTTAGGTATCTCAGTCAAGACTTGAACGTGAAGGAGGTCAGGCTGGCTCCAACTTGCAATCCTGCTGCCTCAGCCTCCCGAGTGCTGAGATTACAGGTGTGTGCCACTATTCCTGGCTTCAGAGGGCTCTTTCTAAATCTACAATTACCAAAATTGCAGTAGCCCAGTATAACACAACGCATTGCATTTCTTGAGATCACAGGGCTCAAAGTGACTTTCCCTAGACTAACACCAAGGAATCACCAATGCTGCCTTCCTTCTCCAGGCTCTAGAAGGAAACTGTCTCCTGCCATGTTCCAGTTTCCAGAGGCCATCTGTACACCTTGGCTCAGGCCCCTTTCCTCTACCTGCAAAGCAAGCAGTGGAGCATCTTCAGGTCTCACTCTGTCTCTCTCTACCTCCACAGCCCACCCCACCCCCCAATTATAAGGACCCCGGGGGTGATATTGGACCTACCAGGATAGTCCAGGATATACTCCCTATCTCAAGTTCCTTAATTACATCTGCAAAGTCCCTTTTGCTATATATGATAACACATTCACAGACTCTGGGAATTAGGACCATCAATGACCATTTCAAGAGGATTATTCTCCTAGGCAAGTGGCTCAGTCTCATTCAGTCTGAATCTCCCAGCATCAGGAGAACTAGAAATCCAGTTCTGAGTGAGTGAACATGTGAAGGAATAGTGTTCCAGAGACCAGGTGGGTCAGAAGCCAGATGAGGGCAGCCCCAAGGGTGGTAGATGTATAAGAAGCAACTGGGGTATAAGCAGAACTGGGCCTGTCTGACTGGCCTGGGCCTCGCCGGGGCTGCAGATCCTGAGTCCTTTCCACAAGGCTGTGGAGGGTGGCTATAGGTGGAGCTGGGGCCCAGGGCACTTTTGCTCTGAGCCCAAGGAGTCTTTGGCAGCCTCCATTCAGCTTGGAGGGGCTCTGGGCACAGAACTAGAGGCAGGGAAGCCCGCCTGAGGGCCAAACTGAAACACTGGGTGGCATCAGTGCAAGGAGAAGGCTGCCAGGGCTTCCTTTCAGCCCGGAACTGACTCTTGACCCCCAGATGTCTGGTCTCCTTGACTCTGAGGCCACGTGCTAACTGACCTGTACACCACATCACTGTTGGGGCCTCAGGGAGCTTGGCTGTCCTACTGGTCTAGGGGGTCGGGGGTCCTTTCCCACATGCAGATTGTGGGTTAGAGGGAGTTCTGTTGGTCTCTGGGAAGCCAAGTGAAGGTCCTGAAATGACTGCTCAGTGACACAAAATTCTGGCTGCTGTACCTCCTGCTTTGTGCTTCAAGTGGCCAATGTGAGGTCAACATCTGTCCCAACCAAGTGGCATCTTTGGGGCACAAAGAGCAGCAGAGAGGCAGGGCATACTGGGCCATTGTCTCTGGCGCTGAACAGCAGCAACTGCATGTGCCATGGGCTCGTCCTGACCTCAGCCTCTCCCAGCTACTGCTAGACATGGGCCGGCCCCACTTCCATGTGGCTGCTCAGGCTGAGAGCACAAACTTCCGGAGCACCTCTCAGGAGGGACCTCAGAAATAATGAACACAGAGAAGGAGGCCCCCGTGAACCGGGGCCAGGACCCAGTCCTGGAGCTTCAGGCCTCATTCTCACTGTCTCACCTGGGTAAGGAGAGGAGAGCAGGGAAATCCTGTATCTCACGGAAAGAGAACTCCTAAAAGTTCTCCCCAGTATGGGGCATCTTTGTGTACCTCTCCCCTGCCCTTGGCTTCAAGGATGCGCAGTTGTTGGTCCTATTTTACTGGTGTGGACTCTTCGGTATGCAGAGGCCACAGTGCCCCGCTCAGGGTGACAAGTTGGTGGCTGACAGAGCCCAGAATTGAGGTCTGGCTGTCCGATGCCACAGTTTGTGCTCTTCCCATGAACTCAGGGTGTGAGAGTGGGAAATCAGACCAGTGCACAAGATGAGAGGGCAAAGCCACGCAGTGCCCAGAGGGCGGTCAGTGTGTGTGGGGAGAGGATACGAGGCGCACTGACCTGGCCAGGCCCCACAGCCAGAGAATTCTAAAGCTCCTGGCTGCAGCCCGCGGCCTTTCAGAGCTGTGCGTTTATAAAGGGAAAGGAGTGGGGGCCATGCTGACTCAGGCCACTCGCAGCCAGAGCTGAATGAGAGCCTCCTAATGATGGTGATTAAAAATTAACGCCGCTGTTTGTGCAGTGATTTGGGTGTCCAGTTTGCTCCCATGAATTAATTAATAAATGACAAGGCAAGGCCCTGGACCAGCTGCAGAGCACAGGGGGTGCACTAGGAAGCTCCAGGCGGGGCATCCCTGAGCCAGGCCACTGGGGGCTCACCAAGGGCATCATCGGGACTGGCTGGGCTCACTTTCTGTCTCTGGACAAGGAAGTACCAGTATACTTTGGGAGTCATAGGCAATCTGCAATCTAGATGAGGGAGACAGGGTAGCTTCTGACCTCAGACTCAGGTTCAACTCAAGACTTCTGAGTCACCCAGCCCCTGTGCGGTTTTCCATTTATCTATATAAAACAGGTGGGATCGACCAGGCATGGTGAGGCACATCTGTGATCTCAGTGCTCTGGGAGGCTGGAGCAGGAGGATTTCAAGTTTGAGCCTGGCGACTGAGCAACTCAGCAAGACCCTGCCTCAAAATAAACAATGAGAAGGCTGTGGATATAGTTGTCAACATCCTGGGTTCAATCCCCAGTAGCTGAACCTTTCCCAAAAAAACAAGTGAGATCTCTTGAAACTAAATTTCTAAGTGGGAAGATGCAATAGTCTGCTATGGCTGCTGTAATAAATAACCACAAACTTCAGGCTTAAAAAGCAGAAATTTTCTCTCACATTGCAAGTGGGGGGCAGAATTATAACACCAAGGTGCCATCAGGGTTGGGTCTTTCTAGGGCTCTGTGTTTCTCCTCGCCTGCTGCAGCCAGATAGGTGACCCTTAGTGCCACTCTCTGCCTCTGCCTTTATGAGGCTTCCTTCTTGGTGTCTCTTAGGGGTCTGTGTGTCTAAAATCTCCCTCCCTTCTCCCTCAGCATCAGTAATCAGGTTTAGGACTCACTCTAGGTCCAGAATTGGCTCATTTGGATTCTTTCTGTTTTGTTTTGGTTTTCAGACAGGGTCTTGCTGTGTTGCCCAGACTGCCCTCCAACTCTTATCCTCCTGCCTCAGCCTCTTGAGTAGCTGGGGGTTACGGGTGTGTGCTACTGTGCCCAGGTTCATTTTGAGATCCTTAATAACACCTGCAAACATCTGGCCAAGGTCACAGTCACAGGTACGGGGGTTGGTTAGGGCTCAGACTCTTGGAGGAGAGTTTAGTCCACTGCACAAGGGATTCTGACTGAGCAGAAGGTACAAATACAAAGTACCCTCCATCTTTGCCAGAGTGATGATAAGTCCCCAGAAAAGGGGACCTGTGTATGTGGCATCCACAGGCAGCATCTGCCATCTAGTCCTGGGCAGGAGTGCAGGTGGAGACTAGACCTTGGACTGAAGAGCAAGGAAGCCGTGGTACAGAGGAGGAGTCTCAGCCTGCAGGGTGCGCGGGGGGAGTCCTCCTTCACACGTGTCACCAGCCAGCAGAGTATCAGACAGAACCTCAGGTATACCCCCTGGCATATATCCCAGGACCTGGGAGGCTGAGGCAGGAGAATCTTGCTTTCAAGGTCAGCCTGAGTAATTTATCAAGATCCTGTCTCAAAATTTTAAAAAAATGTTTGTTTCTTTGTAATCTGTATACTACGGAGACAGCCCCTTCCTGCCCTGCTCAGGCTCCTCACTGTCCATTGTGTCACTGTGCTGTTCACTGTTACATCTACCTTGACCGGGGGGGCCCCCCCCAAGGCAGGGCCCACGTCCCTGGGACAGAGATGCCTGGGGCGGGGGCGGGGGCTGTGTGTGGAGGAAATCCTGAGGTTGAATTTTAATACCATTGCTGTTACTGAGTGAGGTGGGACAGAAAAAATAGGCAGGACAGAGACACGGGAATCAGGGCACACAAGTGACTCAAGTCTTTTTCCCTCCAGGAAATTCACTCAAAGGATTCCCAAAGGCCTTAAAGACACAGTCGGTCTTACACAGGGCTCCGGACTATCCTTTTCATCTGTAAATTGAGCTTTCTCCATCCTCTGAAGCAGTGATATTAATGGGCAGCCAATCTCAACTCCAACCCCATATAAATGTTGTACATTCCAACAGAGCCTGCGAATGGGTAACCTGACACACAGTGGGGATACAGCTCCCACGAGGTCCCTTAAAAACCCAGCTTTGGTTCCTAAGGCACCTCTTTGTCTTCTGAGGGCCTGTACTTTATTTCTTGGAATACGCACTTTGGAATGTCTGCCTAAAAATGACCTCTCCCATGCCTCGCACTGACCCATCCTGAAATTTCTTTTTCTGTGAGGGAAGGCAGTAAACCTCCAAGCAGGATATGTTTAGGGGAGTTTAAGTTTTTCATCTTACAGGCATGGTGGCATGGCACTTGTAAACTTAGCACTCTGGAAGCTGAGACAAGAGGGTTGTTGCAAGTTCAAGACCAGCCTTGGCTACAAAGTGAGTTCAAGCCCAGCCTGAACTGCATAGCGAGACTGTCTCAAAAAGACAAAGAAGGGGCTGGGGATTTAGCTCAGCAGCATAGCGCCTTCCTTGCAAGCAGGCAGTCGTGAGTTCGATCCCTGGTACCGATAAAAAAAAAAAGTATTAAAAAAAAGACAAAGGAAAGAAAGAAAGAAAAGCTTTTCATCTCAGCTCCAGTAACTTCTCAGTTCCAATCTTTTGACATTTCTCTTGACAAGCCAGCAACTTTGTTTAGTCCATTTTTTTCTTTCCCACTTCCCCAATCCCTAGTCCTCTGAAACATCATTTATCTTTTTCCCCTCCTTTTTCTCTCTCCCTGTCTAAAAACTTCTGCAGCTATGAAACAAATTGAAAAGAAATCCACTAGTTTTCTGGTTTTTCTTCTTCTTTGATCCCCTAAGAAAGCCTCAGTCCTCTTCTTGTTCTTTCTTTCCCAGTCTGAGGCTTTCATCTGTCAAGCTCAGCTCCTTCGGCCTTGCTGATAGCAGTTGTCAGGGGGAGGCCGGAGCTGGAGGGAGGAGGGGGATGGGAAATGGGGAGCTCAGCAGCCTCCCGGTGGCACTGAGGACAGTTCCTCAGGGTTCCCGCCGTGTGGGAGGGGGAGAGGAAGCACAGGGCCTCTGTGCTTTCCTGCAGGTGGCGGAGGTTGCAGGCCGGAGGCAGGAAGGTCCCAAGCTGTCCTTCCTAGGCACTGCCTATAGGTTTTGGATTTTGTCTTCTGGGGCCTCTCTGGCTTCTCTAATGCTCGCTGGCTTCTTTCCTCCACCTTATTTGTTTCTGGTATTATTCTGATTTTGGCCTGAAGCTTATCTCCTTAACTAAAATATTATGTGATTTGTACTTGCTAAGTGACATCTCCAGACTTCTTCCCCCCAGGTTTTCATATCTGTCTTTTTTTTTTTCTTTTCTTTTCTTTTTTTCTTTTTTTTTTTGGTACCAGGGATCGAATTCACAGCCTCACAATGGCATGCTTGCCAGGCAGGCGCTTATGCTGGTGCTGAGCTAAATCTCCAGCCCGTCCCCCCAGATTTTCAAAGCCCTCTATGAATTCCTTGTGTGTGTTACAGGTCCCTACATATGAAGATCCTTGGGGTGGCTTTTTGAGTGAAGCCCAGCTCTCCTGTACAGCTCTTTTTTCTGGTTTCTTGATCTGTTGATAAAGGTTGGAGAAGCTTTGTGCCAGGAACAAGGACACCTGCTCTGGACACGAGCAGCAGATTCCCATGTGACTGGCAGGGTTACCTGGACAAGTCAATGGCAGCAAACGGAGCTGAGCTGTTCTGCTGGGTGGTCCTGACTGAGAAATTGGGCAGGAGCCCAGGCTGGGGCAGACTGCAGCCTGACAGGCTGGCATAGCTGCATGTGGACAAGGGACACAGCTCACACACTGTGACCTTGGGGACCAGCTTAGAGTCTTGCCTTTTCTTTCTGTCTTTACCTCTTTCCAGAAGTATACAAGGGAAATCTAAAAGGAAAACAGTACATTTTAAATTATTATGCTAACTTGGGGCTGGGGGTTTAGCTCAGCGGATAAGTGCCTGCCTTGCAAACACGTAGTCATGAGTTCGATCTCCAGTACCGATAAAAAAAAAATTATTATGCTAACTCAATGTCCCTAAAATGTCAAATTTAGGTTCTATTTTATTAATGTGGAACTAATTTAAGATGGAGGATTTTATAAGGTTGATTTTTCCCTAAATGGCTTGAATTTCTCCAAATTTTCTCCAAGTTTTAAAGAGTACAATTGACAAGGCCACAAATTTGGCTTTATACAACAGAGTACTACTCAACTATTAAGAAGGATAAACTTGAGACTTTTTTTTGGTATTGGGGATTGAACTCAAAACCTCGCACTTGCCAGGCAGGCACTTGTGCTGCTGAGCTAAATCCCCAGCCCCCAAACTTGGCTTTATAATGAAAAACAGTGAATAAAGATTTCATCTACGAATCTACAGCTTTTCTCTCTCCCTTTTGCCTCCCTCCCACTTTTTTTGATGCCAGGAACCAAACTCAGGACCTCATGTTTGCCAAACAGGCACTGTGCTGCTGAGCTATATCCCAGGCTTTCTCACCTTGTGACTCTTGCTGACTGCTAATTAACCAAAAAGAGGTATTCAGAGTAGGTTACAATATTAAAGAAAAGTCTGTTATTGGTATGATGCTGGGTGTGTGAGATCCCTGAGGTGAAATGGTTTTGTAAATGTAATGTTCATTGTCTTTTGTATACAATAATTTCCAAGACGCAACTGCTAACTTTGTGATATAAATTAACCTTGTATGTTAATATTATCTGTAGTCAGCGATTACAAAAGGTCTTCAAGCCTACAAAATAAGGTCCTAAAATAAAAATGTTAAAGATAAAAATTGTAAATATATATATAACTTTAAAAGGTTAACTATGCTATGCTTTTACACTGGTAAGTTCTCTAAAATAATGGTTAAACGAGTAAATAAGTAGGATTAATGCTTATAAATTATTCATAACAACATCTAAGTCATCAGTTGTCTAAATATAAGTTGAAATATTCTTAGCTTCTTAAAAGTTTGGTCTAGTAAATATGTTTTCATAAATTGTTAATATGTATAAATGTAGAAGATGGCTATTAAGAGTGGCTGGGGATGTAGCTCAGTGGCACAGTGCCTGTCTGGTAAGTGCAAGGTCCTGAGTTCAATCCCTGGTACCAAAAAAAAAACAACAACAAAAGATAAAAAGATTGCTGTTAAGTTTACCACAAGCATCACATGGGCAGTTTGTCTGCTTATATAATGACCATCCTGAGCACTGCTTAGGCAAGTGTCATTTCAGCCAGTCAATTCTTTTATGGAATAAATTAGATAAAATTGTTGCTTTTATATGTCCTGTTATATTATCTTATAAAAATTATTGAAATTATAAAAATTAATGAAAAGATACTCAATTTTTGGTCATCCTGTCCTTAAATTATTAGATGGGTAAGTGGTTAAGCTAAGAGCTAAACTTCTTTTTTTCTTTTTTCTTTTTTGGTACTGGGGATCAAACTCAGGACTTTGCACTTGCTAGGCAGGTGTGTATGCTGATGAGCTGTATCCCTGGCCCACAGTTAGATCTCTAATACTTAATTTTATATGAAAATAGTGTCCTTTAAAAATTTCCCTTTTTTATATAATATAAATCACATCTAGACCTTAGATATATAAAATGATAAAAATTTGGGGCATTTCTTTAAATCCAGTCCTGCCATTTAAAACTTGATCTACAGCTATTGTTTTTGAAAAAACAAGCATTTTGTTACTGTGCAAATGAGATGCACTTGCCTGTTGGGTAACAGTTCTATTTGTAATCATTAACACTGTTTCCTAAACTTACAAGAGCTCTAAAGATACCCTTTCATTCTTATCAGCACAATTACAGCCTGTAAACCTGCTAAAGGAATCTAAACTTATTTAGTAAAAGCTAAATAAATATATGTAAGGATGTCCGTGTAGCTGTGATGTTAATTATTGCTAACTTCATGCTATATTGAATACATCTACTATATTTCCCAAGTGTAAAGGCCTTTTAAGATGCAAAAATTAGAAAAAATGTTATCACACTGATGACCTGCAGACTAAAGTTTCTTGTTATTTATTTATTTTTTTTGTCTTTTTGAAACAAGGTCTCTAAGCAGTTCAGGCTGGCCTTGAACTCACTTCGTAGCTCAGGCTGGTCTCAAACTCACAATGATCCTCCTGCCTCAGCCTCCTGAGTGCTGAGATTACAGGTGTGAGCCACAAGGCCTGGCGTAAATTGCTTGTTATTACGAACTTTTTAAGGCTTTGCTTATGTGATTGTTATATAATTGTGTTATGATAATTAGGCGTGCCTAAACAATATGCAGTCCAGGCAAGGTCACTCTAAAGATTAAAGATTGGGCATTACCAAAAAGTACATCTGTAAAAAAAGTATCTTTTGGGGCTGGGGATTTAGCTCAGCAGCATAAGTGCCTGCCTTGCAAGCAAGCAGTTGTGAGTGTGATCCCTGGTATGGATAAAAAAAAAAGTATCTTTTACTTAGAAGGCATTTTATTAAAAAGTAACAAATTTAGATGAAAATTTATGTCATACAATAATTTATAACTGTGCCTTGCAAGCAGGCAGTCGTGAGTTCGATCCCCCGTACCGATAAAAAGGAAAAAGACCAAAAAAAATTAAAAAAAAATAATTTATAACTGGATAAAGGTTAAATTTATATTGATAAATGATCGTATTAATATATGGAAATTAAAGTACATTAGCAATAATAAAAATCTATTGTTTCTAATGCAATTTCATCATCATTATAGTAATATGCTATGTTTGCCCTTGATTTAAAATTTTCCTTGTAAAACTTTGTAATTGTCATTTAACATTCTACAGAAATATGACTCTTCTAAGTGTAGTGGTGCACAGCTGTAATCCCAGCATTACGGAGGCTGAGGCAGGAAGATGGTCATGAGTTTGAGGCCAGCCTGGGCTACACAAGTGAGATCAAGGCCAGCCTGCATTACATAGCATGACCCAAGCTCAAAACAAAACAAATAAGCAAAAAACCAGAAATGTGACTCCTAAAAGACAACCTCAGCTGAACAATACAGATAAAATGTAACACTGACTCCTAATTCAGCTGCTGACCATGATCAGTATACAGGCAGCAGTGAGCTGGACAGGCCCTCTATTTCTGAGTGCTCAGTATCCAGACAGGATCATACCGGTTAAACCTGCTGCTCCCATTTCAGGACTGGTGTAAATTACCTCTGTGTTCAAACACTGAAGCTTAGAGACCAACAATAAAAAAGTCACTGTTTTGGCCCTTGACCTCTCAGCCAGGACCCAGGACATGACGGGATCCCCTGAAAAGATTCCAGAAGCCTGAGTAGGCAGATTGTTGAACTGCAGAAGAGGAGAGTCAACTGTCTACGCTGGGCTGAAGGAGGATCTTGACAGAGGGCAATGTCGTCTGTCCTCTCAGGGGAAGCTGTACGGTCAGGCAGACACTGCAACCCGTCCTGGCAGGAGACACAGCCAGTAGAAACAAAGAGCAAACCAGCAAACAAACAATGAGAGGGGCCAAGAGGCTGTGCACGTGGCCCCCAAAGTAATGCTTGTGGAGTCTGAATGGACCTCGAAAAATATATACTTTAAAAAGATATATATATATATGTATTTTAATGCAGGTCTTAATTTGACCTGGTCTTAAACATCCAACAATCCAACAAAAAAGTATTAAAGGAGATCTATCTATCTATCATCTATCTATCTATCGAGAAACAGAGAGACAGAGAGCTATAGAGAGAGGCAGACAGATAGATAGACACAGAGAGAAAGTAATAAAAAGTATTAAACAGCTAGTCCAGTTATAAAGAGACCTCAAACACCGCACCACAGCTGGGCGCTCTCTGCATCTGCACCTGTCTAAGAGATCTTGATTCCCAGTCCCACCAGCCTCTCACTGTCTCGCAGGCCTCTCGCAGGATGTCATCCTAATGTGTGTTCAAGTATCCTGCAAGTAAAGATTTATCTCCTTCCATAGTATAGGTGTGCCTATGAAATAAGAATGACGGCATAAATACTTCAGCTACTAAACTTAATCACCTTTAATTCCAGCTATTAAACATACTCAGTTTCATATGTCTATGTTATCTGGAGCCAATCATTACAAAAGGTCTACAAAATAGAACCCTGCAGTAAAAATTTTAATGGCCCAGTGGGGGGGGAATCTTCATTGAGTATAGCCATTGTCATTATTATTAAAATGGACGGATTTTAGATTTCTTATTGACAAAACAAGGAGATCTGTGATTTAAACTCCACCTATCATATATTTGGGTAAATGCTCAAAATAAATAGAGCTTAATATTAAAAATAAAAGGCCTAGGCCACGTGCTATGGACGTCTACCATTTTTAGAGCCACTCTTCAACAAAAATAACTACCTTGATCTTTTATCAGCTGCTTCTTTAATATGCCTATAAAAGAAAACTTAAGCACCAATAATGTGCTAATGTCCTTTCTTCTTTTCTAGCCTAAAAAAAAAAAAAAAAAAGATAGTTCTTAAAAAAACAAAATGGAACCCAGAATTCCTACATCTCTTTTGGATCACTCAGGCTGAGACTTTTGACCCCAGGCTGCAGAAAATCAGTGCCCCCTCCCCAGCCTGAAGCAGATAATGGGATTGAGGTCTCAGGAAGGAAAAAGAGGCAGGAGAGAAGAAACTTTTTCAAAGGCAGAAAGGAGAACAAGAGTCAGGAGTTCTAAAATGGACTTTTAAGTCACGTTTTCTGTGCCAGAAACACACTTCAAAAAATTCCTAAAGGTTTTAAAGCACAGTGAGCTTGTAAATTGGACTCTCACTTACCCTCTTCACCTGGAAATTGCACTTCCTCCATCCTGAGGAAGCAACATTATCAGCAACAGATATGGACTTCAAATATATGTAAATTGTTTACATCCTGACAGTGCTGAATGGGTAAGCTAATAGACAGGGGAATGCACCCATGCTGGAAACTACCCCCAAGCCTGGGGTGGTGTCCGATGCCTGGAAAACCAGCACCCTGGCGATCCAGAGGCTGGGACAGAAGCAACACCTCGAGTTCAAAGCCAGGCTGGGCTGCACAGTGAGTGCAAGGCTCTTGCCTTAGTAGAAATAATGGCGGTGGTCTAACATGGCAGAGGCCAAAGTGGGAACGCCCTCCACTTCCTGCTTCTTCCTCAGCCTTAACTGCAGCTCCCCTTCCTGTCTGCACGAGAAGAAAACTCCAGGCAGTTCCTCAGGTCTCATCAATGCCCGCCCTAAGTACCACTCGGGTCAGAGGGTGTATGTATATCCCAAACCCAACGTTCCAGCCAGAGAAAGCCAGGCCGCCAGTGGTCATGGACTTCTCTCACGTCCTTGGAATAAAGGCTATTTTTACTTTACATTCTCCCTTTCACTGCACCAAAAACTCTTTCAATGAGTTAAAGGCCAACCTGAATTGCACAGTGAAACCCTGTCTCAAAAAGAAAAGAAAAAAGAAAGGAAACTTCTCCTAAGACCCTATAAAAGCCCCAGCCCTGTCTTATAAATCACTTCTCTCTCTTTAGGGCCTGCAGTCTCTTTCTCTGAGTGTGCACTTTTGAATTCCTACCCAATAAAGCCTTCCCATGCCTCTTACTGATGCTCCCTGAAAGTTCTTTCCCCTGAGCTGGGAGTCAGCCAACCTCCAAACATTTTATATTTAAGATGCATTAAGTTCCTTGTCTCAGCTTCAGGGACATCTTAGTGAAACAGGGCTGATATCAGAACCTCCAAATATAAGGGACATGTTACTAATATGTGGGGAAGTAACAGCCAACCTGCTAGATGTTTGGTACAAGTGCATGTTCTCTAAAACCAAAGGATGAGATCTAGGAACAATAGAGGGAAGAGCAGAATAAAAGAGAGCAGAATATATTTATTGAGGAAAGAAAGCTTGGTGGGGAGGGCCCAAGCAGGTTTCTAAGGACACTGCCTTTTCTAGGGACTTCTTTAGAGCAAATCCTTGATGGGAGGTGGGCCCAAGGTGGGGAAAAATGAGAAGCAATCAGGTGGGCATGAGGTAAGACAAAACTATTGTCAACCAATAAGATTATATCTGCTCAGGTAATATTAATTAAATTGGGGACACAAGTCACATTAGCAAGTAGGCATGAAACAGAATGGGGGATTTTCCAGGCTTTCTCAATCTATACCTATTTACTTATTTATTCTTGTCTTTTTTTTTTTTTTTTTTTTTATCATCGGTACCAGGGATCAAACTCCCGACTGCCTGCTTGCAAGGCAGGCGCTTATGCCACTGAGCTAAATCCCCAGGCCCCCCCCCCCTGCCTTTTTTTATTCTTGTCATTTTGAGTCAGAGTTTCCCCATGCAGTTCAGGCTTGTCCTGAACTCACTTAGTAGTCCAGGCTGGCCTCAAACTCACAGTGATTCTCTTCCTCAGCCTCCGGAGTGGTAGGGTTACAGGTGTGTGCACCAGACGCCGGCTTCCATACCTCTTTAGAATATCAGCCACTGTTGTTTATCCTTAGAGGAAGCATGTGGGTGCATTCATTTCATCTTTTGCCCTGAGGTCTGGCCCACAGTGGAGGCACCTGTCTCCCCCGCAGTTCCAATGTAGCTCATCTTCCGCTCTGGCCCCTCTGAGGGCCCAGCCCTGTCTGACTGCCTGCGGTATTTCCATCTAACTTAGCCACCTGTAACATTATCACTCCCAACTTGTTGGATGGCTGATACAGTGAGTTGTGTTCTCTAAAATCAAACAATGAATTCTAAGAACAACGAAGACTAAAAGTGGGAAGTATGTGTTGAGGGATAGGAAGCTCCTGTCAGAGAGACAGGGAGGGACTGGTCGCCCAGGACCCTACTTCTTAGGGAAATTATATGGAGCTCAACCATGTGGGACAACGTGAGTGACAGCTATATTCCCCCAATAAGATTACAGGAATAGCTTCTAGGTGACACTGACCCAGTGGGGAAGCAAGTCACGTAGTGGGCAGGGAAAGACAAGGACCTTCTCAGGTAGGTGGCCTTGGTGGCCCACGGAGGTGACAGATGCCTATCTAGATGTCATTAGACAGGTGGTATCACCTGTCTCATCCCTCAGGAAGACTAGGCCTGGTCCTTTTGCTGTTATTTGAGGCCTGGCCTCCATCTGATGTGTCTCTGGCCACAGCTGTAGTGAGTTTTCAGCCTTTGTCCTGACTCGCTGGCAGGCTCAGCCCTACCTGACTGCCTATAATATTCCTCCCTGACTTAGCTGTCTATATTAGGGGCAATCTGGTGATTTATCATCTTCCAAACCATGTGCTCATGCAGGCTCTGGACCTTCATTTCCTCATCGGTCCTTTCTGGTATGTGATAAGATTATATCCAAAAGATGAGAAGTATAAAACAAAAGAGGCCTTTATTCTGAGAACACGGAGAGAGAAAACCAACCTCCCCCCACCCCACCCCCACCGCTGGAGTCCGGCTTTCTCTCTGGCAGACACGTGGCGTGGGGGGTATATAAGTAGCCTCGGTTTGGGGTGGAACCTAAGGGGGCATTAGGGATGCACAGGTAGCCCATTGGTCTTTGTTTGGCGCCAGAGGTAAATTCCTAGGGGCGGGGAAGATGGAGTCACAGGTAAATTCCTAGGGGTAGGGGACATAGGAGCTCTTTGGTTCCTCCTCTAAGGCTTCATTGGCTACAGGGTCCTGTCTGGGCCAAAACTCTTTCAGTGTGAGCCTTAAAGCAGCCATGACAGAGGACATCTTTTTGAGACATAATCAATGCACACTAATAAAACTAGAAGTGAGGGCTTCTATCCAAAGGGCCCTCACAGCACTCCCTGACAGTTCCAGAGCTCGGCCCCTTTGCCTCCTTGCCCCCAGACAGCACATGGTGGCCCAGGCTTTAGGAAACTCTTGGATCCCTGCCCTGCCCTGCCCTGTCTCCAGGTGTCTTCCTCTCCGCTGTTTTCTTTTCTGATCTGAAGTTCAAAAGAACAACAAATCTAGGCGCAAAAGCCACAGGCTACAAAGCCAGCAGGCTGGTTCATGTCTGTAGGCTGAGGTGCCAGCCTGTGGCACGCTGCCCACGTCTGCTTACTGGCCTGGGTGCTCAGGACAGAGGACGATGAGGTTCTGCTTCCCGGAGTGTCAAAAGCCTGTGCAGCTCTGGAAACAGCAGCAACCGGAGAGACAAGGGCAGTTCAGGGCCAGAGCAGGGCGGGGAGAAAGTGTGGTCTACTTAGAGCTCAAAAATGCTCCTCTGAAAACGTTTTCAGAAGTTCCCAGCTCCTCAGGCAGGGGCGGTCAATACTAATAAAACAACATTTGCACAAGGACTTCAGGGCTAAGGAGGGCTTGTGGCCCAGTGAGATCCTGGCTGGCAAGCAGGGGCCCTGGTTGGATCCACCCTCCAGCCATGCTTGCAATTGTGCAAAGAAACAAAGCGCTATTCATGCAACTGATTTGGAGTCCAGCCTCCAGTCGTTTGGCTCCTCAGTCACTCAGGCCAGAAAAGAGGAGTGGAGGTGTCAGAGTAAGGAGTGATTGGAACCTGCTGGGGGAAGGAAAAGTGGGGAGCCACTCCCCTCTCCCCCCACCCCAAGCCCCGAAGCTCTGGCAGAATCAGAGTTTGTGCAACAGTTTGCTGATCTGTGGTTGCAGCCTCACTCGCACAATAGGAAGCAGGTCCAGTGTTTTGTGTCTTCACAGCCTGTGTGCATTTGTTACATGCAGAGATCAGTGTTGAGGGGACTTGTGTCTACAGTGTAGGGGTGCGTGAACCTAGAGTGTTTGTATCAGCAAGGGTGGGAGGGTGAATGCAGCTGGGCCCTTCCTGAGAGGCCCAGCTAGAGACTCCCAGGCAGTTTCCTGGGGACACAGGACAGCCTCAACCCTGGCCTTTTACACACTGACGCTATATAGGACCCAACTGCCGAGGCTTTAGCTGTTTTCTAAAGCTCTGGCTGGAGAGGGACTGTGCGGGAGGTCACTGTGAGCCTAAAGAGGTTCACCTTTGCCTTCAAGTAGAATAAGGCACTGTGGACAGGCTCTCCTGCATTTCTAGGGCCCTCTCTCCTGGGCTCTGCTCAGCTCTGCCAGGGCAGCCCTTCCCCCTGGCTCTCTCTTCTGTGGCTTCTGGGTCACTCATTTTCCACACTGAGAAAGAGAGGCAGAGAGAGCCGGTGAATCCAGAGAACCGTTACTGGCCTCCTATGCCCCAGGCTGGTCTGAAGTCCTTTTTTCATTTTTATCGGTACCGGGGATTGAACTCACGACCGCCTGCTTGCAAGGCAGGTGCTTATGCCG
This sequence comes from Cavia porcellus, assembly GCF_034190915.1. Classification (NCBI taxonomy): domain Eukaryota; kingdom Metazoa; phylum Chordata; class Mammalia; order Rodentia; family Caviidae; genus Cavia; species Cavia porcellus. The sequence continues at coordinate 25,501,204 of NW_026947515.1, forward strand.
CTGAGCTAAATCCCCAGCCCCTAGTCTGAAGTCCTTCCATCTCTGCTGTTCCAGAGTTGGAGGATTTAAGGGTGGTACTTAAGGTCTGTAGGCCTGAGGTTGGTAGAGGCCCAGGTAGGACCTCCTGGTGGAGGGGGTGAAGTCTCCCAGACAGCACAGCTCTGGGGAGGCCCCTTTTTCTTTCCTTTGCCAGAGTTGGACTTGGCGTGGTGCAATTTCCCTGAGAAAGTTGAGTGTGAGGCCAGCAGGGGCAGTGGCTGCCTGGTCCATTTGGGCTCAGCAGGGGTCCTGCTTGTCCTGGATGGGGTGTCCAACTGGCATATGGGGAGAAGATGCTGTTGTGGGGCAGAATCTGGTCTTATATTTAGGCCAGCGACAGGTGGGTAGGACACCAAGCAGGACCTCCTCCCAGTTTTTCTGCCCTGTGAGACTGGTATTGAGGTGACCAGGGCTGTGGTCGGTGTATTCCGAGGAGGCTGAAGACCTCCTTATTCTCTCTTGTTCTGTTCCCAGGGAGCAGGGTGGCCCCTCTTCAATTCCTTGACTAAACATGGAAACTGGTCAGTTGCCTCAACTGTGTCCTTCGGGAGCAGCCGTGGCCAGTCTTTTTCCTCAGTATTGGGGACCGAACCCAGAACCTTCACACCGAGCTACATCCTCACCCCTCCTCACTTTTATAAGATTTTGAAGCATTGTATACATTCCCACATTATCCAGGCTGGGTTTGAATTGTGACCCTTCTGCCTCTGCCTCCTGAAGTGCTGGAATGACTGGTGTGCACTGCGATGGCAGGCTCTACTTCTCTCCCACCCTGTTTTACAAAAAGCAGCTCCCTCTTGCTAAACCCTTCCCCATAGCGCAGCCTTTCCTGGGAGCCCTGACTTGCCCACAGGGATCCCCAACTTCTCTCCTGCCTCCAGGAGATGCCTCCTGCCTGTGAAGATGCCTCCTGAGAATACGTGGTTGCCCAGAAAATTTGCCTCCAGTTTTAGGGGTTCCCAGACTTCCTGAAGCTTGCCCCTAGCTCTAGGCTAAGAAATCCTTAATGAATGATGGTTAGGACTCACTTTGGGGATTCAAGTGATCTCCCTGGAAGCCAGGAGAACCTGTGAGCCCAGTTTGCCCACCTGCCTCGTCTGTGGTTCTGGGTGATGGAGGCAGAAAGGAGGCAAGCTCGCTGGTCATGTAGAGCTCTGGGTGCCCAGAAACCTCCAAATCCACCAAGCACTGGGTGACCAGCGGCTTGGGATGACACCCTCTCACAGAGAGTAAAGACGTTATTGTGGAAAGCAGGCCTAAGTGAGGTGATGGCAGCAGGGTGGGTGGAGTGTTGTGTCTGGGAGCTGGCTGTGCACCAGGGCAGTCCTGTTTGGGAACAAGGAACAGGGACGTCCTGCCTATGGCAATGCCAATTTGATGAAGATGACAGAATAGTTAAATTTACCATTTCCATGGAAGATCTGGTAGTTGTTACAAAGTTGTTTTTTTTTTTTTTTTTTTTTTTTTTTTTTATATCACCATATTAGTTCTTCAGAATGAGGAATCTTAACTTTTTGCCCTCTGCTCCTGGAAATAGAACCCAGGACCTCATGTCTCCATGCAGGCACTGTGCCACTGAACTATATCCCTGGCCCTCTTAACTTTTTAAAAAAAGATATGATTATCTCAGTAGACCCTTACTGAGAGCCAAGTGCCAGGGCTGGCCTGGGTGGGGCACCCAGATTGCTCTTGGTAGGAGAGAGAAGTGTGCTGCAGAGTTCTTAGCCTAGGGACTTCTTGGAGTTTGCCATTGGAGGGGCAGGCCAGCTGGGCAGAGGTGTGGAAGTGGGAACAGTTGTCTGTTAAGACATTCACTTGCTCTGCAGGGCACCTTGGCTCCTGTTCCATCCCCTTCCAGGATTCGGGTGCAGGGACGCAGGGAGGTGACAAGGCCTGCACGCAACAGAGAACACCTCTGAAAGCCGAGTGGGCCAGCTGAGGGCAGGTGGGGCTCCCGCAGTGCCGGAAAGCTCCGCCCTTTCCGGCGGGAGTGAAGTGAGTGGATGGTGGTGTGCAAGGCTTGGCTGTGGGGACTTTGCAGGAAGGGTGACCACTGCAGATTCCTGCACTAGTTCAACAGCTCCAGGATGCCCAAGTGCTACATCTTTTCCAAGCTCAGTAAAGCTCTCCCTGGTTTGCCGGTCACCCAGGAGGGTAGCAGTGGGAGCTGTGGGTTGGGAAGAAATTGTCTGGGGTGGGGTCACCTGATGGAAGTCAGGCCTGTCTGAGCCTGCACCCTGTCATCCTGCCCTTCGTTGCCCCAGCAGGTTCAGGCACACTCATTACCCCTGTAGGGAAGGGAACGCTGTTTCCTTGCCCAGTCCTGGCCACATACCCAGACAGGCTGTCAGGACCAAAGCTCAAATGAGCCATCTTTCAGTCTCATGGGTCCAGGCCAGAGGTTCCCAACCATGAGACACCTGAGAGCTGCTTTCACGATGGTGCTGGTCATGCCCACAAGGCACCTGCTCCATTGTCCACTCTTTCCGCTGTTTATCTCTTTTATTTTAGAAGGAAACTTCGCATAACTTCCATAAATGGAAAACATCACTTTTTACAAACAAGAGGTAACTAAACACTAAATCATAAGGTGCAAAAGTCTGGTTTCTAAAATTATCTTGTGGTCAGCTCTGCTCCCAGCCCTTCTTTTGTCATCCTAAAAGCTATTTACACCTCCCTGAAGAATGAGTCTGTGAATATGCTTAGGGTTTCACCCCTGCCCCCAGCGTCATTCTACAGCTCAGTGGTTTCAGAGCCGGAAGAGCCCTGTGGGATTATCTAGCAGTGGTTTGCAAACTGTGGGCCAAAATGAATGACTGGAGAATGTGCCTTGGGAGAGTCCCCAGGACACCCTCCCCTGGGTAGCTTAGACTGGTCTTGGGAGAGCTGTGCAGGCAGCTGTTCTTACAGCACTGATGGGCTGATGAGGGTCCCAGCACAGAGAGAAGCAAAGCATTGCTGAGCATCCTGGAGACCAGGAAAGGCTCCCTGGGGACAGCATTCCATCTGCTGCTGCTCCTGGGGGGTGAGGGTGAGGGCAGTGTGTGAGGGCTACTAGCACATCTTTCTGGAAGGCAAGGACAAAGTTTATATGGCGTTCAGGTCTTCCTGGCCATTGCCTAAGGCTTTTTTTTTTTTTTTTAACTTTTTATTGGTACCGGGGATTGAACTCATGACTGCCTGCTTGCAAGGCAGGTGCTTATGCCACTGAGCTACATCCCCAGCCCCAAGGCTTTTTTCTTTTAAAATGCCATTTTCTTAGTTACTTATCCCCTCAAAAACTCTTGGTTGGCTTCATCTGGGGATCAGACACTGTACTGCACTCTGATTCAGGAGGCAGGGCACTTGCAAACCCATAGCTGATTTGTAAACTATTTTGTTGTTGTTCTTTCAGTAAATGAGTATCTGTAAAATCACATTAAAGTATTATTTTTTTACACTGTTTAATTTTTTTAAAATACTGTTGGGGAGGTGTATGAAATAGCAGCTGCAAAGAGCCAGGGTCTTTCTCCTCCTGGGACATTCATGCTAAGTCAAGTATGGGGCAACGGTAAAGGGCTGACTGGAGGCTGGTGTGCTGCTGCCCCCTGGTGGCAGGAAGGGATTTAGAGCCGCGCTGCCAAGCTGAGAGGCCAAGCCATCTTACGGAGGACTGACCATTGGCTCCATGTAGCAAATGCTAACCCCCCGGGACTGAGGTCTCTTCAGGTCCTTCCAAGGCACAAACTCAGGGTCAGCACTCTACCAAGTGCTGTACACTGATGAGCAAATAACCCCTCATCAGTGAGAGGCTACGGCCCCTCTCTGAGTGCTGCTATCATTTGTGAAATGGGAGGGCTGGGAAAGAACGGTGGTTTCAATTCATAGGAATCTGGGAAACTCTTCTTCAGGGACAGCTCTGCTTTACCAAAGTGCACGGCATGACCTAGATGTCTTTAGGGCAGTTTGAAAGCCAAGAGCATAGGTGCTATGAAGTGTTTTTGAGCTCTGAAAGGCATTGACTTGTAGACTTTCATGGAAGGTGACATTGAACTGTTCACAAATTCTTGACCTGCAGGGGGGCAAAACTGGACTTCGTCTGCCCCCAGGCTTCTTCCTAACTCAGAGATTACTGGGAAGCTCTTCCAGCCACTGCCTAGCAGCCTTGCCTGCTAACAGATCTTGTTAGAATCCACACTTTTCAGACTGTGAAAAGGATTTTCTATACCTCAATATCTTCAAAAAGCTGTAGAGAAGGAAAATCCGTGGTTTACGTATATGAGGGGCAAATTCAATTCTATTTGGAGAGGCAGGGATAAAGACAAGCTTGCGTATGTGTGTGATCAAAAAGTATAGTGAATGTTGAATTTTTTTTTAAACAGTAGTAAAACATCATCTTTAACCCCCCTCAAAATACTTCCTTTTATTTCATTCAAGTGCACATATCCCATCATTACTTGCTGTTTTCTGAAGCAGTTCTGGAAGTCCTGTTTGTTTTTTGACTTTTTGAGTCAGGGCCTCTCTATGCAATTCAGGCAGGCCTTGAGCTCACTGTGTAGCCTAGGCTGGTCTCGAACTTGCAATGATCCTCCTGTCTCAGCCTCCCGAATGCTGGGATTACAGGTGTAAACCATTATGCACAGCAAGAAGTCCTGTTTAATGTTTTCAGCTGCAATGTGGTCAACTGATTCAAAATGTTTACCTTTCAGAGTCAGCTTGACTTTGGGGAAGAGCCAGAAGTCACATAATGCTAGAGCTGGAGAATAAGGTGGCTGAGGACACACCGTAACATTTTTACAAAGCTGCATCCCTGGTGGACAGCACCTGGCAGCAGCATTCACCATATATATATATATATATATATATATATTTTTTTTTTTTTTTTTTTGTCTTTTTCCTTTTTATCGGTACCGGGGATCGAACTCATGACTGCCTGCTTACAAGGCAGGCGCTTATGCCGCTGAGCTAAATCCCCAGCCCACAAGTGGAATATTTTAGGAGGATTAAGGTCCCCATATATTTTGATCATCCCTGGGACAAACAGAGCTGGAATTTTCAGGTGACTGCAGCAACAAGGGGTATCTCTTTCTCCCTGTGAAGCCAGCACTTAAGTCCTGGGATTGTCCTTGGTATGACCAAAGTTTCTGCAAGGACAGTGAGGCCTTGACAGACAGGAGCACTGGAGGATGTGGGTCATCAGGACGGGCCCTCGGCAGGGGACAGGCTGAGCCATGTGTAAGCCTCAAGCAGAAAGCCTTTCTGTGTTGTCCCCAGGCTTGTGCTCTGGTGGAGAGAATACTGTGACTGAAATGCAGCCTAGTGTGGGACATGGTGAAAGGCTGACTTGGGCCATGTGACCTTGGACAAGTTACTTGGTCGTGGAAGCCTTGGCACAGAGTCCGGTTCACAAGAGAGCCAAAGAAACCATGGGCGTTGTTTTCCTTTTCTTTTGCCCACCTGGGGGTCCTGAATTTCATGCTCATGCCCTACGTTTCCCATTGCCGCCAGTCAAACCCGGGAGAGGTTCCCCAGTGTGTGCCTTGCCATGTGTGTTTTCCTGTGTCCGCAGCTGTGTTGGTCTTACTGCAGCACTGCTGGTTTTGGTAGAGGATGGATGGGGGAAGACTGCTGGAGGAGGAGCAGTGAGATTGTGGGGTCGCTCTTCCTCAGTGGGTCGCCCCCTCCCCGCTTCTTCTTCTTGGTTGACAGGGTGCTGGGGATAGAACCCAGGTTGTCCTGCATGTTAGCATATGCTCTATACACTCCACCACTGAGCTACATCCCCAGCCCTCGGAGGCAGCTACATCCCCAGCCCTAAGTAAGAGGCAGCAAATTATGGCCCGTATCGACGTAAGCCCTGCAAGCCACAGAGCACGTTAGCAACACTTCCTACCCTACACATTCGGACTTACCTGTGGCATCAGTCCAGCCCGTTCTGAGGACTTCCACTCCCTTGCTCTACTCTATGGCTAGAAGTGGGTGCTGTGGGGCAGAATGGAAATCAGAAAGATTTATACACCCTGATCAGGTGGCAAGTGGTTAAAAAGCTACTAACTGAAACATCTTTTTGCTTCCTATCAATTCTATTATAATGTCCTTAAGATTTGCAGTTTTGTGGCCGGACGTGGTGGCGCATGCCTGTCATCCCAGCACTCTGGAGGCTGAGGCAAGATCCATGTAAATTTGAGGCCAGCGTGGGCTACTAAGTAAGTTTGAGGTCAGCCTGAACTGCATAGTGAAACTGTCTCAAAAACAGAAGGAAAAAAAAAAAAAAAAAGATTGGCAGTTTGCAGGTAGTCTGGCAAGGAAGGTAATGTAGTGCCTGGGTTTTTTTTTTTGTTTGTTTGTTTGTTTTTAGACAGGGTCTCCCTATGCAGTTTGGGCTGGTCTTGCACTCACTTTGTAACCCAGGCTGGTCTCAAATTTACAGGATCCTCCTGCCTCAGGGGATGGCAGGCTGGGATGACAGGCGTGCGCCCCCATGCCTAGCTCCTGTTTTTGTAGTTTTTAAAAAATGTTTTCTGGTTTATCAGGAAGAAAAAAGTTGTTTATATCATACCTTCTGAGATACTCTAAATGGTCCTGGGCTTCAATTTCTCTACTCTGCAAAAATAATGAGGATCACAATTAAGACAGAACTCTTAGCTTTCCTGTAGAAAGCTAACTCTTAGCTTTCCTGACAATGTAGAATTTTTCTTTAGCAAGCCTAATCAGTTGGTGGGAGTTACCAAAAACAAATGTGTGGCCCGAGAAGATGGAAGGCACCCAGCGGCCACACCATGGGATTCTGTCCGCAGCATTCCAGATTGAGCTCACTGGTAGCCTAACTGGGATAGGAGACACAGAGGCAGCCTGCTGCAAGGAAGGCTTATTTCTTTTGATTTGTAGATAAGCAAGCCACTGGAGATACTACAGGTTCAGAGGCTGATACATTATGGCAGGAGCTGGCCACCAAATGGAGGCAGGCACAGTGCTTTGAAAGTAAAAGCCTGCGAGTTTCTCCACTCCATGCTCCCCAAGCAGGCTCCCCACCACATGCAGCAGATCCAATACCTGGAGCCTCAAGTACAGCTGCACAATGGCCAGTTAATCAAAAGGCTTTTCTGGCACAGCAGCTACTTCTGTGTCTGGCTTACTTAAATGAGAATATATTCTGCACCTTATTTATATAGGGAATCACGGGACAGTAGATGCTATTGAAAAATGTTTATCCAGGGGAAGGAAGGTAGTGATACAGAATGTTTAACATTAACTATGCAATTGCTGCTAAATGAATCAAAAGCCAATGTCATTTAGTCCCCTGGGAAAGGACAGTGGTAACTAAGCTCACTTTGGGAGGAGAGGCAAACAGCAATGGGAGGCATGAGGCAGGATGAGCTGGTGCCTCCGGCAGGCTGAAGGCAGGGGCCAAGGCCTTGTGAAAAGATCCAGACCCAGAGTCAGACCTGGGGCCTCATGCCAGTCAAAAGCATGCTACTGTGACAACAGCACCTTGCTATGCAGGCAAACTCCTTAACCTTCTCAAGCCCGTGCTTCATCCTGGAACCTGAGCCCAGTCAGAGGCTCACGAGAAAGCACACATGAATTCAGCATAGCACTGGCGCACACAGGGCCTAAAGTGAGCGAGATGCCAGTGTGGATGGTGGTAGGGCTGCTGTTCTTCCTGGCTGCACAACAGCAGCACGAATGAAAAGCTGCGTCAGGTCTGCTCAGTGGGTGCCACGCCGCTCAATCCGCAGCCCAGACAAGCGTGGACCTGGGAACCTGGGGAACCTGCCCAGGGCCACACCTGCCACCTCCTCGGTGAGGTTTAGAGGGGCAAAGGATCAGCTCAGAGAGTGTTTTTATTTTTAAAAATACTTTTATTGTGAAGAGTGACCCCTGAAGTATAGAAGAGCTTGTGGATAGTATAACAAAATGACCTTCCATTCTCTTTTTGGTAGAGACAGAATCCTAGTCCTCATGCATGCTAAGCCTGCGCTCTACTACTGAGGCATGTCCCTGGCCTTTCTAAAATCTTGAGACACAGACTTACTAAGTTGCCCAAGCTGGCCTTGAACTTGTCGTCACTCCATCTCAGCTTCCCGTGCAACTGGGATTACAGCCTACGCCACAGCGCCTAACAGCTTAATATTTTATGTTTAGAAACACACTGTTTCCCTGCAACCTTTGTATTTCAATTACCACTTAGGACTAAGCAAGCTAGGCAGCACAGGGTTCATCCATTTGCACCTGAGTTCTGGCTGCAGCCTAAGGCAAGCTGTCTTCTTTTCTCTTTTTTGAAATGTTGGGGACTGAACCAAAGGCCTTTGCACTGAGCGACATCTTCAGCACTTTTGAAAATTGGGGACAGGCGCTCGTTAAGTTCCTGAGGCTGGGCTCAAACTTGTCACGCTCTTGCCTCAGCTCCTAGAACATTATTAACGTTTAACACCAAGTTTGCTGAGGACAAAGATGGCCTGAAGACTGTTTAGATGCTTCCGCAGGACGATAGGTGGGTGAACTAGATGTCTTGCATGGAGTCTCATGCTGAATTTCTAGGCACATTGCTGGAGGACTTGCTCAGGAGTTCAAGCTGTCGCCCTGCAAGCAAAATCTTACCATTGCCACTTACCCAAGGAAGCTCCTGCCAACACCAAGCAAGGGACAGAGCATGGGTTTGACAGAAAATTAAGACGATTATTTAAAAGGCAGACCATGTCACAGGCATTCTTTTTCCCTCAGTGTCATGAAAAGCAGCTGTGCTGCCTGACACGTGAGGCACAATGGCTTCTGCAGGCAACAGTGTCACCTGTCACCACTCCAGCGCTGAGGAGAATCTCTGGGCTTTTTGGATAAAGCTGGTAATCTACCTGATCCATACAGGACTGGGACTGGCTATGCAAGTGCCTCCATGAAGATATTTGCATAGATAAATAAAACACACTCTACTGAGATAGCTTACACTCATACTGCACACTGGAGACGACAGGTGTATTCCTTCACAGCTGAGGTGGTGGTGGTGGTAACAGGGATTGAACCCGGAGCACTAGTGACATCACCATTCCTTTATGATACCGGGTCTAGCTAAGTTGCCAAGGCTGGCATCCTCCTGTCTCAGCTTCCTGAGTAGCCGGGACTCTATATACCTGGTCCCTTCTTGGGCTCTCACCTTTGTCTTACATTCGGCAACATGATAACCCTTTAGGACTAGCAGATCATTAAGTAGGCCTATTCTTCAAGCAACAAATGTTCAGGGGTGCAGGATATTTACTGTGACTGAAGTTTTCATTGTTTTAGCATTCTGATTATGGCAAGTGACACATGTTTATTTACAGTAATTTTTTTTTTGGATAGGATCTCGCTATGAACCTATGGTAATCCTCCTGCCTCGGCCTCCTGGTGTTGAGATTTGGCCTATGGGGTGCAGTTATCTGCTACTCCCTGCTGAGGAGACTAGGAAAGAGGATGCTATCAGGAGGTTCTACTGACCTTCTACCCTGAGAACTTTTGACCTTAAAGACAGATGGGGAGATACGGAGAGAACCCCAACACATCTCATTTCAGGGGATGCACCTAGCCAGGCTGGTGGCACACTCCTATAACCCCAGCATTCTGGGAAGCTGAGGCAGGTTCACAACTTAGCCAAACAGCAAGACTCTGTCTCAAAAATTTTTTTAAAAAGTGCTTGGGGTCCAGTGCAAGGGGTTTGGACCAATCTCCATACGGGGACAGGCTGGGTGGTGAGGGCAGCGGCACACGGTGCCAAGCGCTTTACGGAAAACGGGCACGAAGTCCTTTTCCTGAGAGGGCTGGGGTGAAACTCTGAAGTTCCCAGGAAGAGACAGATGATAAAGGGAAGCTGCGCGCCCACTCCCATGCTAACTGAAGACAGAAGCTGCCTTACGGCTCAGGACAGTGCCCTTTTCTATTTTAATCAGTGTAGAAACACATGTGCAGGAATGTTTGCAAGGGTTTCCTTCAAGAATGCTCTGCCCCCCGGCCCTCAGTCTTTGCTTCCCTTTTACATCTGTCAGCATCTGCCTAAGGGAGCGGGGACGCCGTGGGTAAGGGTATTCTCTGCCAGTTTGGGCACTATCGTCTATCAGTATATACGCAATCTAGTATCTGGTAAAGACCAATGGTAAAACACCAAGGTTTAGAGAACAACTTTAGGAAGAAAGATTTAAAATTAATTGCAGAGTAAGATTTAAAATTTTAGGAAGATTAAAATATAAAGACTTGAAGTCTGAGGTCTGGGGATTTAGCTCGGTGGCATAAGCGCCTGCCTGACAAGTACAAGGTCATGGGTTTGATCTCCAGTACCAAGAAAAAAAGTAAAGACTTAAAGTCACCAGTTTTCATAAAGTTGAGAAATAGTGTTTTAGTTTAAATGGCACACTTTATCATCTCATCTCCCTGAACAACAATTTTATGATTAAACAAAACTGTTGTTTTCCAATAATCATGACTCACTTTTGAGAGGAGCTAAAGGAACACCCACACAGACCCAGGTGCGTCCGTCCGCCTTAAGGAACAGTTTACCTCCTCCGGTGCTGGGTTGGACTCCAGTGTTTATTCTCCGTGCGCCCCGCCCCGCCCCGCCCCGCCCACACATCCACTGCTCCCGCCGCACCGCACCGCTGCTGTCTCCTGTCTCCGCTGGGCTGCCCTTGCGCATCCAGCGCTCTACTAGTGGCGTCCGCATCAGTGTTACTTACGCCAGCGACGCAGCTCTTTGGACAAACAGAGACAAACGTAAGGATCCGAGTGGCCGCTTCCACTGAGTGCTGCTACCCTGTCTTCCCACAGATCAGTTCCCTTCGTTCTTGTGTCACTGGCTCGGGGAACCACCTAAGCAGCTGTCAACATGTGGCAAATTTTTTTTTCTGGTGGTGCTGAGGATTGAGCCTGGGCCTCAGGCCCGGTAGGCAGGTACTCTAGTGCTGAACCCGACCCCTCCCCAGCTTGTATATTCTTGCTTCTCAAATTTGGAAACAGTCTTGGGTACAACATGGTCCTGTTTCACTTCAGTCTCGAATTGGAGATACGAAAAATGCAATGTCTAGCAAATATCTACTTAGAAATACCAACTATCTGCTACATAATTCCTTTTTCTTTTTGTCTTTTTGACACAGTGTCTTACTGTGCAGTTTAGATTGGCCTTGAGCTCACATTGTAGCTCAGGCTGGTCTCCAACTCGCAGTGATTCTCCTGCTTCAGTCTCCTGAGCAAGCACTGGGATTACAGGCATGTACCACCACATCCAACTCATAATCTTTTTGGAGTGGTAGAATCCTAAGGGAAACTCTTTTCTCTGGGAGAAATAACTCTTGCTTTTGGGTCTCTCCATTCATGTAGAGATTCCAATTTCACCAAAGGCTAAGTGCTTTACGTAAGAACTGGCTGTTACACTTTACAACTCAGGATACAGGGAGTACTGGGGCCCCATTCCTGCTGGATGACCTCCTATTCACCTGGCATTATTCTAGCCAAAAATACTCAATGATATTTTTTGTTGTTGATTTTTTTTTGTCTTTTTCCTTTTTATCGGTGCTAGCATCCTGGGATGCTGAGGCAGAAGAACTGCAAGTTTCAGCCTGGGCAGCGTGGCAAGGCCTTGTCTCAATATAAAAAAAATTTAAAAGCACTGGGGGATATATCTCATTGCTGAGGCCCTGGGTTTGATCTTCAGTGGCACCAAAATAAAAAGTAAAAAAAAAGAGAAAGGGAAAAAAGCTATAATTACTTGATAGCTTCCTATAAACTACTTTTAAAAATTTTAAGATTTTTTTTTTTTTGTCTTTTTCGTTTTTTATCGGTACCAGGGATCGAACTCACGACTGCACACTTGCAAGGCAGGCGCTTATGCCGCTGAGCTAAATCCCCAGCCCCCCCCTTAAGATGTTTTTATATGATACTCAAACATTATTTGAACTAAAAAATTAAATTCAGGCATTTTCCTTCTGGTTAAAATTTGGTGTAAGCTGAATTTCACAATTAGAAGGGAGTTTGCTTTGAACTCTAAAAGGTAGATCAAGACCTGTAAGTCTCAGCGCATTTACAAATGGCAACAGTGTTCTGTTCCTCCTCTCTCATGGTCAAAGCTGTTCTATTTGACTGCTAAAATTTAGCTTTTGGGGACTAAGGAGAGTTCCTTTCCTCTGACAGGGAAACAGCTGATGGGAGAAATCAGACTCCCAGTGACAACATAAAGTGGGGGACAAGAAAAATAATGTAAATTCTACTCAAGTCTTATAAAGCCTATTATAAACAAAACCTCTAAAACAACTCCCAGAAGCCCCAGTAAGAGTTCATCCCCTAGGTCATGTCAGATACTGCAAAGCTAGTATGAAAGCCATTCTGAGAATCCCTGGTGTCCCTGCAATAGGACATGATCTGTAAGACAGGCTAGAAATGCAAAAGGCTTACTCAAATGCCTGAAGCTCCAGCTACAGCACAGGATAAAGTACCCGGTAAAGAGCATCGTGATGCCGCCGACTCCACTCTTCTTTACAGTAGTGCTGCACCGGATCCAGCCTGTCCAAAACGAGCATGTCCAATTATTAAACTGAGCCAGCATAGGGTGTTACTGAAGTCAACACACTCAGCCTGGGTGATGGAATTCTAACTCAAGACAATTCTCATACACACACACTCTAAGCAGATGAAAAGGCTAAAATCCAGAAGACTTTAAGTTCAGACATCCTTGTATTTGGGAGGTGGGTTAAGATCTGAGTGGGATAGAGACCAATGCAACTGGTTAATGAGTCTTGCACCTTCCTGGCTTGGGGAGGAGGCATGATCAATATGGGCCGGAGGGCTTGGGGACAAGTGGCGGGAGAGGCAGGGTAGGTCATTAAAAATTGAAAGTTGCCCAACAAATGGTAGATGCTGCTATACTAGTTCTGGTGCTTTTAATTATGCCCAACTACGAAATGAAAACAAACAGAAGACAAAAATATTATTCTCTTTTCCTTCTCACTCTTAATAGCCTGCGTTAAGAGAAGCTTCTCCAAACGCCTGGAGCCAGCCACAGAACCCAGCTGTCAGTAACTCCAGCCTCACCTTTTTGTACAGCTCCCAAGAACCTTGTTAGAGGGAAGGTGGAGGTTGTAAGCCTGGCCGAGGGTTCCAAACTCCTTAGATCAGCCGAACTTCTTTCCAAAAAGGGAACTAAAGTTCCAAACAGAGGTCACAGTAATAGTTCATACAAATTCACCCCCTTCCCCAGCACTCAGTACAAAGGTTCCCATTGCTAGGCCACGGGCAAAGCATATTCTAAATAGGTACACTGAATTTTAACCAAGTGTTGACAGTTTAATCTATTCCAGGTCAAAAAAAGTTTCTGACTAAAGAAGCCCTTGGAAATCAGGACCCAGTATTTCTTTCTTTCTGATTGATGAACACACTGTCCAGATTATCTGATTCGTATGCACATGCTTAACCAAATGAATTATGTGTAGGTTCTACCAGCTATGAAACACTTTGGCAAAAAGTATGACTTCATACTTTCTCATGTGAAATGCTTGGACCACAAGTCTTACAGATTTTGGATTCTTAAAAAATTATGTATTTATTTTTGGTACCAGGAATCAAACTAAGGACCTTGAGCTTGCCCTGCAGGCGCTTGTACTGTTGCTGAGCTATATCCCCAGTCTCTAGATTTTAGATTTTTTTTTTTTTGTCTTTTTGAGACAGGGTCTCCCTGTGCAGTTCAGGCTGGCCTTGAGCTTACTTTATAGCCCAGGCTGTCTCGAACTCACAACAATCCTCCTGCCTCAGCCTCCCAAGTGCTGGGATTACAGGCATGAGCCACCATGCCCAGCGATTTTAGGTTTTTTAAAAAATTAAAATATTGGCATATATAAAAAATGTGTTATCTTATGGATGGAACCCAAGTCTAAGAATGAAATTGTCAGCCAAGTGTGCACACCTGTAATCCCAGCATCCTGGGAAACTAAGGTAAGGGGGCTAGCAAATTCCAGTGCAGCCCAGACAATATCCTATGTCTCAAAGTAAAAAAGACTGGGCGGTGTAGCTCAGTGTGAAGGCACTGAATTCAGTCCCTAGTTTTGGGTGGGAAGGTGGGGAATGAATTCACTTTTCTTTTTGTTTTTGGTATTGGGGATTTGGGTTCCTCATCTATAAAAAAGACAAAACCAGATTTTTTCAATGTTTAATACAGGCAAGTAAGCTCTATAACCAGTGGTTCCCTGGTCTTCATTTTGGCTTGTTGGAAAAATGCATAACTTAAGCAGTTGCTGCTCACAGGTTTAGCATGTGTGATAAAAGTTGCTGTGGACGTAAAACATTAACCAAATTATCATTGCATTAAATAATAGTGAGCTATATTCATTCATATATTATAAATAACAATGAAGTATGCTGAATTCCAAAAAATTACATAGCTCAGCTCCTGCAGGGTGTAGTGAAAAGTGTAGCCTCATGAAACATGCGTTGTGACTGCCTTATGGGTGGCGCCAAGAACCACGTGGCTCCTTGAGCCTTCCATCTTCCTTCAGTCAGCTGGGTTTATTTATTCCCATCTACAGGTGCAGGCAAACCTATGTGAAAGACACTAGGCCAGCAGCAGGCCAGAGGCGCCCATAGGCCGCCAACACCTGCTTCCATTTTTCCTTGCCTGCCACCCAGGCGCACTGGTTCTGGGTTGTGCCCCGAACAGTCTGCCTCGGCTCCCACTGTGCACCCAGAACCGCTGATCCCACCACTGCCTCACCTCTCTGCCTCATTTCTTAGACACTGCCTCGTTCTCACCTGCCAGTAACAGCATCTTCATACGGCCTGCAGACAGTGGCTACATTCTCTTATACAACTCGTCCCTTGCAACCTCTAAACTTCCTCTTGTCCCTCCTTTCTAGTCTGAATCCCAGAGGAACAACTTGACTCCTCCTTTACCCTGCTGTACAAAATTCACATTCATATTTTGCTGATGCCTGAAGCTGTGCTCTGTGATCTAAAACATTCTCGAACTCACAGCGATCTCCTGCCTCAGCCTCCGGAGTGCTGGGATTATCGGCATGCACTGCCACGCCTGGCTGGGCCTGGATTTGAATCCTGACTGTCACATACCCTGAATGTGCGTAAGTCACTTCGTATGTCTGTGGTTCAGGTTCCTCTTATACACGAGCGTGGGGCAGTAGCACCACTTCAGAGCTTCCATAAGCATCAAATCAAACACTCTAATGGACAAGTCATCACTGATAATCATTAATCCTTCTGGTTTTTCCTCTAAAATGAAAAGTGTATGTATCAAGGAGACTTTTTAGTGCTACAAAAGAACAGAAAATAAAGAAGTTCTTCTATTTGCCAGAAAGACTATGCAATCAGTATGTGCGTAAGCATCTGAAAAACTAAGAAAGAGAGCACTGTAACAAGCACCTGTTTCTCAGTGTGGTGTACTTCCACAACCTGATTCAGCTCAAAGGGTCAGGCGAGGCCCTGGGAGACCAGTTTCTACTCACACTCTACCATTTAGGGGCAACATGACCTTGACCAAGTCACTTACACTCTCTGTGCCTCTTTTATTATTTGCAAAAGAGATGGAAGCACTGTGAAAACTGCAGAAACACAAATATTAAAATTACTAAGTCTGTGTTTCACCTGGAGAAGCCTGACCTGGAGACTACAGCTTTGCACAGAAAGTCTTGATGTTAGGCCCATTGGGGGAAAATCTGAATCTACCGAGGCAGGTGAAGAAAATGCAGCGTTAGCTAGCAGTGGCCTTCCCTTAATACGCACCGTGTTGAAAGCCTCTAGAAAAGAATAATTACAGTGGGTGGAAGTGTAGCACAGTGCCAACTAGCATGCTCAGCACACGTGAGGACCTGGGTTCAATCCCTAGCACCAAAAAAAAAAAAAAAAAAAGGAAACAAGTGACAGATAAATAATACCAAAGGAACGCTTTCTGATGCAGTACCAGGGATAGAAGGCACTGTCTCACATATGCCTGGCAAATGCTCTATTACCGACTTATATTGTCAGCCCTTCTAAATTTGTTAGTTTATTTTTAAGATAAGGTCTCACTAAGTTGCCCAGGCTGGCCCTGAATTTATGATTCTTTTGCTTTAGATTCCACAGTAGCTGAGGCAGGAAGATTGCTAAGCTTGGGCCCTCAGCCTGGGCAACTTAAACGAGATTGTGTGTCAAAAGATAATGCTGGCTGGGGTGTAGCTCAGCACCTCTGGGTTTAATTCTCAATACTGAGCTAGGGTGTGGGGGTAAAAATTAAAATTAAAAAAGGGAAAATGGTTTTGAGATCAGGCAGAAGGGGCTGAAGGGACGCGTAATCATATAATATATGATCTGCAAAAATATATCAGAAAGGGAAAATCTCACTTTGGGAAGATCAATTTTTCAGGAGCACATCAACTCTGAGTCATTACAGGGGTCCTGTCAAAGTAAGCCTGCAAGCAACGAAGACCACTACACAAGAAAGAGGTGTTATTTATGTCTTTACAGTCTCTAAAAAAAAGAAATCCCTATCCCCTCCAAGCCTCCTGGAGAGCAAAATGATGAAACTTTATGTATTATAACTAGAAAGGTAACTTAGTAACCAAAGATAAAATTCAGCAGGAAAAAAGTGAGAATGCTAAACTTAAAATGCCTGTCAGGAACTTTCTGGCTACTTTGTTTTTTGTACTGGGAATCAAACTCTCAGCCTCTTGCTTGTCAGGCAGGCTCTGTGCCACTGAGCTAAAACTCTGGCCCTCTGGCTCTTACTTGTCTGTGTGTGTGTGGTTTGTTTTGTTTTGGAGACAGAATTTCAGTACGCAGTTCAGGCTGGCCTTGAACTCACTTTGTGGCCCAGGCTGGCCTCAAACTCAGTGATCCTCCTGCCTCAGCCTCCCAAATGCTGGGATTACAGGCATGTACCACACTTGGCCTCTCTTTCATTCACTTATTTTAGCTATCAGCCAGGAGCACGTAAGAAACTTCCAAAGAGACAGACCAACAACTGAGATCAGTGTCAATGCCCAGTCTTTCTATCCAAGTCCTTCTTATCTAATCTTTCATGTCTCAAGGCTCAATCTCTGGCTCTGTTGAGTCCTAATCTCTGTGGCCTAGTTCTTCAGTGCACAAGACTTCTACATTCTTTTTGCCACATGGCTTATTTCAGTATTTCTGGTCCTTGATCTTTACTGATTTATCTCCTCTTGTTCCAATTCCACCTGTCTCAACTTCCATTCTTTCCTGGCCAGTTTTCTCTCTGTCGTCTCTCCAACTCCATAAATAGCTTCTACTTGTGCCTTCTCTGCTACTCTACATTTCTAGATGTTATATTTTATCATAAGGCTGACACCTATTTCCTGTCTAATTTGGCCCTGACTGAATTTTGAAGTCTTTTTGCTTGTTTGGTCCATTCAGTTTGAGTATCCATCTACTAAACCACAGCTACTAGGTTCCAGAAGCAAGAAGTAATGTTTTCATCATCATAAGTACAGTGAACTTTCATAGTGGCTACACATGAAAATAAGCTGAATGAATGAGAATATTATTATTCTGACTCCTGTTCCAAAGGTACAAAGCACCGTGGCTGGACTGGGTGGCCTTTGAGAATAAGCCTTACCTTGTGAGAGACTTCCCCACTGAGGATGGGTGAGCTGAGGCTTCTGGGCCATTGAGTTCCAACACTGAGGCTTCCCTGCCAATACTCCGAGTCCAAGATAACCAGAATAGAGCTCTGGAAACCATTCCAGCCCCATGGAGCTGGAAAGGGTCTTTTTCTCTGTGGCACCAACGTCGTTAATGAAGGAGCTTTTACAAAGGTGATGCTGTGTAGAATATGTTGGTTGCTGGTACCTGGTATGCAAAGCCTTGGGCTGACAGCCAGATTTGGGCTCCAGAGACATCTGTTCCTTACTTTCTCCTAACAGCCTTACACCAGGGACTTGATTATGACTGAAGACTTCTGCCCTCTCTTCTTGAAGAGATTTCATAGCCAGAGAGGCAAGACTTTGATTATTTGACTGTGGTACAGGAAAAAACTCACCGTCAGCCGTCTCCCGTGCAGTGAACACATTTAAAACTGGACCTTCGTCTTTTGATTTCTCTTCTGTGGCTGAATGACCAGAGCTAGAGTTCGCAGAGCCACAGCTAACAGAATCCCACTTCTGCATCTCTGTTGCAAGGATACTTTTCTCTGCATTTTCTTTGCTCCCACACTGCTCTACTCCAAAGCCAAGTCCTTTTCCTTCATTTTCCTCGACTTGAATTTCAGCTAATGGGCTAACGTGAAGGCCTCTAACTAGTGATTCTGGGTTCTTTTCCTGAGTCTCAGAATCTTCAATACCAGTTAAGGCTCCTGGGAGGTGATCTCCGTCTCTGGAATCTCTCACCTGGCTCAGCACTGCTACTGTTATTTTTTGAACTCTATCAGTGAGATTCTTTGGAGACTGATGGTGATCACCTGTAGGCGTACCTAGTAATTTTACAAGATGCCACTGTCTTTGGGGATCAACTGTGTCCAGTTTCAAATTTACAGATGTGGCTTGTACATTATTAGGTAAAGATGAGGAATATTTTTTATCTTGATTCAACAAAGACGGTTCCATTGAGTCTGTAGGTAACAATGCTTCCATTTCTGAAGGATTATACCTACTTTCTTCTAACACACGCACATCTTTGGCAAGTTCTCTTTTAGAACTGTCTTTCGATGCATAAAAATTAGCTTTAGATTCTCCTTGGAAAGTAATCTTCGGCTCAGTGTGATTTAACATTTTGAAGGCAAACTGATTTTGATCCTTGATGTCTTTAACTGCCTTTGAACTACTTACTCTTTTCAAGTCAACAGCTAGTTGTGGACAGGAAGCACTTGTTTGTCCTGCTTTGTCCTGTCTTGATTTGGCATTTCTTTCTTTGCCCTTTGTCTTAAACTCTTTCCCTTTGGCTTCAGTTAAGTCTCTGATCAGCTCCTTCACTTTTGTGGCATGTGGATGCGTAGACGGCTTTAACTGAGAAATTTTTTGATCAGTAGGTATGGTTGGTCCTATCATCTTACAGTATGGCAAGTGGGATTTTAATCGTTTAAATGGTTTCTTACAATACGGACACACTTCCATTTTGGGGTGAATACTACTCATTCTTCTCCTGAAAAAGGTAAATATAAGAAAAATGAGGCACACATGCCAATATTTTATGTATGACTTTCAAACAATTAAAAATGTGTTTTAATCCATACTTTTTGTATAGGGGCAGAAAACAATTTAGACACTATCTGGTATTAAGGTATCCTTAGATCTCTTTGTTTGGTATGTAAAATCCTCTAGAAATTAGTCATAAAAAAGAATCAAAAATTTTCAACATCTCTAATGGGGCAAGCAAGAGCAAAAAATTTTTAACAAGTTAATGGTTGGTTGAAGAACACTAGGTCCAACAAGCAGGCAGAATATGTAAGTTGCAGCAAGGCAATTGGATGTTATGACTTAGACCTAAAATGGTCCCCAAAAGCCTGTGTTCATTTTGATCAAAAGGGCCTTAACCTCATTAACAGCCCAGCACACCGAGTTCGTAACTAAATGGGCTAACATGAAGGACAGCCCAGCTGATGCTCTTAGAGGATGTATCTCTTCTCTGGCTCCCTACCTGGTCTCCTCTGCTTTTGGCTGCCATCATGTAAGCCACTTTCCTCTGCCATGCCCCTCCACGTTTCTGTCTTGGAGCTGGCTAATCATGGACTACAACCTCTGAAACCATGAGCCACAATAAATCTCTCCTCCTTTAAATTATGAATATCAGGTAGGTATTTTGTCCCAATGGCAGAAGGTAACTAATACCTATGAATGTAAAGAAATTACATTTGTATTTAAAAAGCTATGCCAGGTGTGGTGGCACATGCTGTAATTCCAGCCCTTAGGAGGCTGAGGCAGGAGGATTGTGGTAAGTTTGAAACCAGCCTGGATTACAAAAGTGAGCTCAAGGTCAGCCTGAACTGCATAGCCCCCCCCCCCCAAAAAAAAAAGCCTTAAATGCTTCATTCAAGGATGGAATGGTAAATAAAACTCAGGCTAGTACCCAAAGATTACTAATTAGAACAAAAGTTTCCAAAGTGATCTAAGAAATATCCACTGGGGTACAAGAACAATAAAAAACTCTTTTAAGTGTAAGACACGAAGCTAACATTTAGCTCATTAGCATTAAGTGTGTATCTATACAAATATAAAACAATACATGTAGGAACACACTCTAGCATTTTACTCATAGTTTGTAGTACAACTGATCAGGAGCTGCAGGAGATTGTGAGGACTCTCAAATTTGTTGATAACTTTGTTACACACATTATCATGCAAGCATTTATGCCACACATTAGTACCCCTGTTACTATGCAGAGTTGGGAAAAGGAAATGTTTAATTCCAAAGCTCATAAGTTATTTCTCTCTAAATATTTGTTTCTATGAATTCTACAGGGTAGTGAATGTATGTATCCTCTGCACAGCTATATTATCAAAACCTACCATTAAGCCTAGCACATAAAATCTGTTGAATTCTTTCTCCAGCCATAAAGGTGTTAGACAGAGGTTTAAAAAAAAAATAAAAAGACTATTGCTGGCTCAGGAGAGCTGCAGCAGACTGTGAGGACCCTCAAAAGAGACAAAGCCAGGGAGTCGCTTTTATGAGGTTGGGTTAGGGCTGGAGACTTTGAGTGGGCAAGGTGCTATGCTGGGATGGACTGGAGGATTTTTGGCGTGCATATGAAAGTAAAGTCGAAGTTTATTTTGGGACTAGAAGAACACAAAAGTTAGTGTATATACATAATATACTATTGTTTTAGGACTTGGTATCAATTTGAGCAGGTGTCATGTTGAACCTGTCAGAGTCCCACACAAAAGAACCCATCATTTCCATCTTTTTGTTGTTATGGGGTGAAAAGTCTTTAAACTGTTTCTTGCTGACAAGGGGCATTGTAGTAGGGGCTGTTGCAGTTGTAGGAATGATGGGTTAGATCCATAAGGAAGCTAGTACCAGGAGGTCTTGGCCAGGACAAGGAGTTCTCCGGGAGTGAAGACCCATAGCTCTGATTCAATAAATCCTGAAAGAAGTTTAAGTAAACAGGAGCTATCAGCAAAAAAATTAGTAGTATGATGGGTCCCAACAGGGGGAGAAAGTAGGGGGTCCAACCCCCTGGGGAAGACCAGATGGAAAAAGCTTGGTGAGAGGCCTTGCTGGTTTTGGAGGCAATAAATTTGAGGGTTTTCTTTACCTTTTCATCTCCTACAAACCAATAAATAACCCAAACTCAGACATTCCTATAACTCCTGGAGACTTAATACATCTTAAATTCTCTAAGCCCACATGACCCCTAAAGGTGGCCAGGACCCTATTTGGTCATCTTCATGACACCAACAGTGGTTAAGGTCAGTGCCTTTCGTCTTGGTTTCCCATCACCAAAGCTAAGCATTGCCCCACGATTCCTAACCCTAAACCCCTTCCCCAAATTGGTCATCACTCTTTCGGTCTCCCATTCATCTTCATCTCACACGTCCCTAACTCAATATTCTGTTACCCACTGCTCTTCCTTAAATGCTTTTCTAGCATGTTCTTGTATTTGCTGTTGCGTTCTAGACAGTCTTTCCTAATGGTACCAAAACACTCATACCATCCTATTTCTTACTCCTATTTTAGGCCTCAGAGCCTAAAATTGCCTAAAATGAAGCCTTCAGCCTCACTTTTACCTCTCCTATTGATTCTCCTACCAGACAATAGTATACTGCCCCAGATTTTGACCTCACTATTTCATGACATATCAATCGTCTTCACTTGACACATATCATAAACAAGTGGTCCCTTCCCAACCCACAAGTTTCTACGTGGTTCCCCAGTGGGTACCTAATTTTATATAAAAATGAAAGATTACTCTGCCAGTCAAGGCTGGTCTACAACCCCTGCAACTTGAAGCCACCCTAAAAAACTACTTTGATGCTTTCAATCTCCACCAATTTTACACTGCAGTCAAAAACTCTTACATTGATGCTGACCTACATTCGCATGACCTTGAGACTGCTGTAAAAAACTGCTACTATTCTCTGTCTGAGCCTACCCTCCTCAACTAGTCTTAATTTACCACTTAACACCAAATCCCTCAACACCCCAATTAAAGTCATCCCCCTCACTATTTTTCCTACAAGTCCTTACAGTATTCCTACTTTCACCGTCTCCATCTCCAAAACTAATGGCAAAGTCATTTCAACAGCCAACTACACACCCACCAGTACATCCATCACTTCTCATTTCCCATATTGTCAGCTTTACCGTTTCACACAGACATGAGACATAACCACAACATTCACCACTTGTTGGCCAAGGAGTTCTACCTAGCCCCCCGCCCCACCAAACCTAAACAATGTCAATCTCCAATCCTATTTTATACCCCCAGGTGAGGGTGCAAGACAATCAGTCTTTATCATGATAGTACCCCATGGAAAGAAATAGATCCTCATATTTTGATTTCCTTCTCCAACAAATTCCTAATAAAGGATATCACTATAGACATAGCTATCAAAAACATCTCTTTCTAGCAGTACCCGTTAGGCAAAACATGGGGATATGCCTTTTATGATGGAATGGGACCCTACCCAGGAAGAGAAGGAAGATGTCTTATATTTCATTCCACAATCCTAAGTGGTCTTAAAAACACTGTCCACCAAAGAGCTGGCCTCCATTTCTTTTCTCCTTAATCAGACATTTAGGGCTCTTTCCAGCAATACAAACATCACTGACTGCTGACTATGCATGCCATGACCTCACCCCTTACACAAAACAAATCACATTGACACACAAGTACATAACAAAGCTATTGGACCACTTGGCATCATTAACCTTCCAAATTTCCCTCACAACCTAACCTACCTCCAAATACCCCAAGAAAACACCACACATACAAACAGGCACATTATCCCACTGCTCCATCTTCCTGCCCCGCCCCCCAAACATCCCTGGAATTCCTCTGCACCTTTCTGCCTGTCTAAAGGCTGGTTCATATTCTGTAGAAATGGAGCATACACGTCTCCCTGTGAACTGAACAGGCATCTGCCTCTGAGTCTCCTGAATCCCTCAGTGACAGTTAACTCATGATATCTTCGAGGAATCCCTCACAAATACAATACATAACCATGTCCTCCACCCCAAGAGACCTAGAGCCACCCATCTGCCTGTCTTTATAGGAGTAGGCATTTTCTCAACAGGCTTTGGAGGAACAAGCACGGGCCTAGCCTCACAGTCCATAAAATTACATTACCAACTGTCTTTAGAACTCAAGACAACAACAGCTGACCTTAACCACTGTTGGTGTCATGAAGATGACCAAATAGGGTCCTGGCCACCTTGTTGGAGTCATGTGGGCTTAGAGAATTTAAGATGTATTAAGTCTCCAGGAGTTATAGGAATGTCTGTGTTGTCGCAGAAGATGCCTAATTTCAGAAGATGCCTTTCGGAGAAAATTGGAATATAGTTAGTGATAAGGGGAAGGTTTTGTGAGGTAGATAAATTGTGAAAGAGGAAGAGTCTACCATACATGAGCTCCAAGGGGCATAGGAAAGAAGAAGCTCAAGGAACTGCCCTGAGTCAGGTTAGGGCTAAGGGTAGGAGTTGAGGCCAAGATAGATGTAGCTCTAGGCTGAGTTTTGTGAAGTACGTCTTTAGAAGACTCTTTGCCTTTTCTACTTTTCCTGAGGATTGTGGGTGGTATGGTATCTGTAGATGCCAAGTGATATTTAGGCTCAAGGACACCTGATAAGTAGTCTGAGAGATAAAAGCTGGTCTTTTGTCTCACTGGACAGTTTGAGGTAAGCCAAATTAGGGGATGATCTCCTGTGTAAGTTTTAGAAACTATATCTGCAGTCTCTTGGATAGCAGGAAAAGCTTTTAGCCATCCTGAGAAAGTGCAGATGAAAGAAGGTTTTTGTAAGTCTTATGACAAGACATGTATATAAAATCTATCTGCCAGTGTTCACCTGGAGTATGCCCATGAAGTTGGTGGGTTGGCAAAGAAGGGGGAGGTAAGGGTCCTTGCGGAGAGGTCTTGGCACAGAGATGACAACTGTGCGTGGCCAGGCAAATAATGGTCTTTAGGGAGGGATTGGAGTTAGGAGTTTAAATAGAGTTTGAGCACCTACATGAAAGCAGTTATGTATGTTAGTGATGATGTTTAAGGCCTGTCAGTCTGAGACAAGGTTTTTTTTTGTACTGGGGATCAAACTCATGACCTTGTGCTTTCCAGGCAGATGCTTATATCACTAAATCCCCACTTAGGAAGGAGAAGTTTTGTTCCTTGGAAAAACTATCCCTGAGGATTTTGGTTATAGGTAGGTTTGTGGAGTAATTTGTAATTGGTGAGGTGAATATTGAGGTGAGGGCAATCATTATATTCATGTATGGTGAGCCATTATTTCTCTGATAATCTCACTGGGGGTCTGCATTTGGTACTGCAGTGGACCCAGTGGGATGGTCAGGGTTAGTCTGATGTTTATGGTCAGCCTCGGCTTGGGCTGCTTCTCACAGTTGAGTTTTTCCTTAAGGGGAAAGGGTGGATGTAAGAATGACATAGAGGTCTTTGTAATGTAGGTCATAGGAATTAATCACATATGGGAGCTCTTTTATAGAGTTATGGGATCTGTAGAGAAAGAGCCACAGTCTATGAGAGATTTGGGATAGGTCAGGAAGGGAAAAAGGGACATGAATGTGAACCAGTCCCTCAGAGCCAGCCATTCTGCAGAGAGGGAGGAGTCAGAGGCAGGACTGATGAATGGCCACTGGCTAGGAGACAATGGTGGCTGGTAAGACAACAGCAGGAGATAGATGGGAGAAGTGAGACGAGCTGTGGTATGCTAGAGGAGAAAATGGCAATGGAGAGCAAGGGAGGAAGAAATGAAAGGGTTGCAGAGAGAGAGGAGGGCCAGGGAGGCGAGGCTGGTTGGAGAAGGGAAGGCATCTTGTGGATATGGTGGAGGGGGAGCGAAAGCAGAAGGGACATTGTCAATAGGGGGTTTGGCAGTGTGAAGCGGGCCAGAATTATGTGAGCTGCCCTATATGCCTGAATGAGAGGGACTTGCCTTAAGGGCAAAACAGACTTGCATATAAGTGATTTTTGACCATTTGCCATTGTGACCATGAGAGTTATCTAAGTCACAAAGGACATTAAAATTGAAAATGCCCTCTTCTGGCCTGTGGCTGCCACTGTCAAGTTTGTATGGGGTCCAAGCAGTAGAAGATTAGCTAGGTTTGTATGGGTTCAGGCAGTAAAAGATTAGCTAGATTTGTTTAATGGACTCCCTGGGACCTAGGGTGTGTAAGTTCTTTAAGAAACACCAGAGCAGAGTGTGTTTCTGGAGTTGGGAAGGAATATTTCCCATGGTGATCAAATTGGTGGTGAGCCAAAGGATGAAGCTGATCACAACCCCTAGGAGGATTGTTACCCTCATAGGGGTATGGACAGAGAGGGAGGTGCCCATCGGCCCCCACAGGTCATCACCTAGGGAACAAAGAGGCATTCCTGAGGGAGCCCTGACATGGGCCTATGATTTTAAGAAAGACAGAGAAACCGAGAGACAGGGGAGAGGAAAGAGGGAAAGAGGGAAGAGGGAGGGAGGGAGGGAGAGAGAGAGAGAGAGACAGACAGACAGACACATAGAAGCTCCCAGAATGAGGAGCAGCTCATGTGTGGAAGACTATGTGGACCCGTGTTGGACGGAAGCTGGCAATGGCAAAGGCACAGATGACAGACAGGAAGGGTGGCTTGTTGGTGGGGAGAGCTCAGACTGGGATAAGTCCCCAGGAGCTGCATGTCCCTACAATATCTGAATCAAAACACCAAAACATTATTTTTTTGGGAGGGGGATGCAATTAAGAGACACAGGTTTAAAAAAAAAAAAGCCCTTATTGCTGGCACAGGAAGGCTGCAGGAGACCGTAAGGATCTTCAAAAGAGAAAAAGCTGGGGAGTCACTTTTATGAGGTTGGGTTGGGGTGGAGACTTTGTGAGTGGACAAGGCACCATGTTGGGAGACAACTGGAGGACTTTTGGTACACGTGCGAAGGGGAAGTGGGAAGTTTATTTTGAGACCATAAGAACATAGAAGTTAGTGTAGGAAAAATATACTATTGTTTTAGGGCTCAGTGTCATGCTGACAGGTACCACGTTGAGCCTGGCAGAGTCTCGTATGAGTGAAATTCATCAAAAGGTACAAGTATTATAATTATACAGTACTAAACTGAGAATCTTTGACCATTAAACAGATCAAAAAGGAGATTTTGAATCTATTTATAAAACAAATACTGTAACTCACCTTCCTCCTCTGGGAAGCTATGCAAAACAAAACTGTTTTCTGCTAACAGTCCACTATGGACCACTTACTTACAAAACCACATACACACTCAAAATCCCAATTATTCAGGAGGCTGAGATGGGAAGATCACAAATTTGAAGCTAGGCTGGGCAACTCTGCAAGACCATGCCTCAGAAAAACCAAACCAACCACACAAAACAGCAAAACAAAAACAAAACAAACGAAAACCCAAGCCAAAAAAAGTCTGGCATGGTGGTACACACCTGTGATCCCAGCACTTGGGAGGCTGAGGCAGGAAGATTACTGTAAATTCAAGGACAACTTGGAACTCACAGTACAGTGACACCCTGTCTCAAAAAAACGAGAACAGTACACACACAGGATATAGCTGAGGAGTACAGCAAGAGTCTAGCATGTGCGAACCTCTTGGGGAACTGCGACATAAACAAACTACAACTCTAGACAGCCCACGGTCCTACTGTTACTAACTTTAGATAGTTCGAAGTGGGGGGTGGCCGGCCACGACCCAGAGCTGCCCCTCGGTTCAGCTTCCAGAGCTCAGAAGATTCTGACTGTACAGTACTACACCATACAACCCTACAGGAAAGATATCTGTAGATTTGCACAATAACATCTTATGTCTCTTTTCTTAACCCAGTGCCTCTAAAAGAATGCTAATTTTGCGGCTGGTCCTCGTGGGTCCCCCTGCTTTCTGATCACCGTTCCTGAGTTAACGTCGGCCTGTGTAAGATATAATATGAGATAACTGGACAGCAAAGCACAGTGGCAAACTGTGTACAGTACTGAAACCAATACAAGTTATCTTACAGGGTTATCTGTAGTCAGCTCCAGGTGATGCTACACAGCAAGTTAAAAGCCTTCCCCAACCTCCAGGCACTAGGCAGAACTCAGTTTTGCTAATCTTCACGCTCACCTCGGGTTATGACCTACACACTTTCTCCTCCTCTGCACCATTCCTTCTGAGCTCTGGAAGCTGAGCCGCGGGGCAGCTCTGGGTCGTGGCCGGCCACCCCGCAACTCCACTGAGAGTTCCGAACGAGCCGTTCCGCTCCCCTCCCTTCTAGAAGGGTCTCCTCAGTACGCAGAAGTTGGGCTGTGGGAAATGAGCCCTCTCCTTGAAACTCACCACACAGTGAGGAGCGTCTACACCTCTGGAGATCGGAAAACCTCAGCTAAGCCTACCCAATCCCTCCACCTAGCGAATCTCCCGAGAGCCTTCCTAACCCCCGGTCTCTGGACCCGCAACAGGATGTCCGCACTACTGCCTGATAAGGCTCACCTAATTCTTTTCAATTATTATCGCACAGGGATTTAGCGCAAGTGCTTGCATCAATTACTGTAACGTAGTGAATAGTATTTTAAGTCTGGATTGGCTTTTACACCGTGTCCCGCCTTGGCTGGGAACAGGCAAAGGCGTGAGCCACCCCCACAGACGTCCTCTCTTCGAGAAGCTCCAGGGGCACCTTCTTCTCTGAGCCCGCCTCTTCCTGTGGGCGGGGTTACCGGTCCGCGCGGCGGGCAATGAGTAACTGCGCAAGCGCAAGAGGGTGGTACTACGGCGGGTGTGACATGGGGGGGCGCGGAGGAGACGCCGGAAGTAGCGGTGGTACGGGTCGGAGTAGGGGGTATTCACCGCCCGCCGCGACTACCCGCGCGGCGGCAAGAGCAAAGGCCCGAGGGGGTGGGCGTGGTGGGCACCAGAAAACAAGCCCCTCGTTTCGTTCGCGCGGGGCGGCGCCTCGTCGCTCCTCTCCACCAGCTAAGATGAGCGAGCGCCTCCGCCCCAGGTGAGACAGAAGGGATCCTTTTCCTTCCTGGCCCCTCACCCAGAGGTCTGGGGGATCAGGCCGAGGGCGTGCGCAAAGATGGGCTCCGAGAAGCTTGCGTTCGGGGGCACTCCGTCTTGGCTGCTCTGCGGGCCGAGGCGGAGAGGAGAGGGATGCGACAGTGACGGGGTACCTGGCTCCTGTGGGTGGCCGGAGAAGTGACTTTCCGGCGTCCAGGCCTCCCCTCTTTCTGTCTTTTCTCTCTTTTCTTATTTGGAATGAGGTCTCTGATTCCAGAAGAGAGACCGTGGCCCTGAAGTGTCTCTGCCCTACATTTAGGCGGGTGGGGGGATGGGAGAAATGTCTGCTGTCGAGAGGGATCCCCTAAGGTTCTTGTGAGGGGGCTAGGCGGCAGCTGTTGGCACCCCGGAATCTGGAGGGAGGAGGGTTGGGTTTATTACTGCAGCTGGGAGGGATTAGGATAGGCCAAAAGACTGCCCTGGAAGATTGTGACTCAGAAGGGCAGATAACCAAGGTGGGTTGCGATCCTCTTTCGCACTTTAGCAGTAACAGGCAGGATTCTAAACAGTTTGGTAGCGAGCCGTTTGAGATAGGGTTACATGGCCTGCTGTGCTCATTACCACTTACCGAGCCTTGCCTCAGAGTCTGGGACTTCACTGAGGGCTTAATCCTAACCAATTTAAGAATTCTCCCCCTTGCATGTACCCTTTGCAAGAAGTGGAGAGGGAAAAGTTGGGATATGTTACCTCATAGTGAAAGGGGGGATCCATTTTATTTCAAGTTAGAACGATCTTTCATCGTGGACCACGAAATTACCTGTAGATCACCAAATTAAACTTGCTCAATTTTTTTTTTGATCAGAAAACACATTTAGAGAGATGAATTGATTTACCCAAGTCTTGTCGGTTTCGTTGCTTTCCTTTATTCCATACTAGTAGTTCCTGGCTTAAAATAGACCTTAGGATTGCCTTTCTTATTCCGTTTTACTGTGAATGTAATTGACAACTCTTTCTTTAGGATTCTTCTCAGAAGTTGTTTCAAAGGATTGAAGTTCTCAGAAGCATCTTGAAGTTATTTGGTCCTGTAGTGAAAATTAGGGTCCCCAAACTACATTGAATTATTTCTTGATGTGGGTCATGTAGCAAATAGGGCATAAAGGCTCTATTTGTATAGAAAAGAAGAGTGGACTAAATTTGAAATTATAAGGTGCCTGTGAAAATTATAACTTGGCCTATGGCATTAATGCCAAAAGTGTAATTAACTACTATAGGAGGAAGCATGGAGCAGTAATCTTGCAAATTATTAACAAGATTGTTGAAAGGCTCAAAGTAGGCCAAATTGAAATTATGGCCCAATTACAGACATGACAGCAGAATCTTAAGTATAGTAAGCCTGATGTGACTGTCATTTTTTTTCTTCTCAAATCCAACCTATACTTATGATAGTCTATGTTGTATCTGGTATTTGAAAGTCTTTAAGTATTTCTTAGAACAATTCGTTTTACAGGAAACCTGAATGTGTTTACCCTGATAGTAGATTCTTTTTATCTAGTACATGCGTAGGTAATTTCAACGTGTTTATACTGGTAGCTTTATGCTGAAAGAATTACTGGACAGGCTTTCCTCGTTTCACAGTGTGCTGGACCAGGTCTGCCAACTCTAATGATCTTGCTATCTCCAAGTTGGTTCATGTCTGAGTCTCTTTCTTCAATGTTAAAACGAAAGATTGATGTAAGATAGTTGTTTTTCAGATTGTTCCACAGATTGATGGCTATAGAGGATGGGTGTATAGTGAGGAGTTCATTCTTTTTTTTTTTTTTTTTTTTTTTTTTTAGTATTTTTTTTTTTTTTAACTTTTTTATCGGTACCGGGGATCGAACTCACGACTGCCTGCTTGCAAGGCAGGTGTTTATGCCGCTGAGCTAAATCCCCAGCCCCGAGGAGTTCATTCTTTATGATGGGTTTTTAATTTTTGTATGTGCTAATTTTTTAAAAGTGAGAAAAGAGGAGATAAGGGGAAAATAAGAAAGATCAAGATGTGATATGTAAATGAATTTTTTATAATTTAGCACAGACACATACTAATGAATGGGGGAGGGGTAAAAAGTTTAAAAACCAGTCTTCATGCTATAAGACTGCTTCTCTCCTTAGACTCTAGAAGACAACAGGAAAGTTGAAGAGATGAAATGGTAAAAGTGGTGGGGTTGGCCATCTTACGGAGTGACAGATGCCAATCAAGTATATCTATGTAGTTGACAAGTGGAAAATAATCAATTACAAGGTGCCTGCCAAAATTATAATCTAGTGATGACATTAATGTCAAAAGTATAATCTGACTGTACTGATGAGAGTTGAGCATGAAGCAGTAACCTGGCCAGTCATTAACTAAATTGTTCAAAGCAGAATGTTTCAAGGAGGTAATTTGCTAGGAATCTAGAAGGAGAATAAAGAATTGGTAGAGCTTATTCTTAATCTGTTACCATCCATAGGAGAGGGCCACTTGTGGGCCAAAGAGAGAATGCTGGTTCCTTGAGAAAGTAACTGGATATGAGCCAGGGACACTTTTTGTGACTTTCCCAGAGCTTAGCTGAAATCCACCAAATCAGGCCATCTTTGTTCCTACTGCTTTTTGCCATGCAGCCCCCTTGTCACCCTCTATTATAAATGAGGAAATGGCAAATTTTGGTCAGGCTTCTAAATTTGGTTAAAGTGACTCAGCAGCCCAAAGCATAATCAGCTGTTGGCATGCTGATAAAATTAGAGCTCAAAACCAAGAGCCTGCCATTTGATGAGTTTCTCTTTGTCAGCTGGCTGCCAGGAGGCATTACTTTGCTATAGCAGCACATTCCTGTGTGTAAATTATCTAATCCCATTCGTATGAGTGAGCCGGCTGTGGTGACACATGCCTGTAATCCCAGCCCTGAGGAGATTGAGGCAGGATGACTGTGTTCCAGGCCAGCCTGAACTATAAAGTGAGAGTCTGTCTTAAAAAAGAAAGAAAGAAAGACCATTAGAATGGATGTAGAAGGTTCTTGGTTTACATTTTAAACCGTGCATCCATTTAATGATTGTTAATGCTATACAGCTATTAATCTCCGTAAAAATGTACAAACTATCTAATCTCTGAGGAGGCAGAAATCCTGATCTTATTTTACAAATGACTTGAGTGTTAGAATTAGGTAATCCACTGCTGGTTGGTTAAAGCATCTCCAGAATGACACATTCACTTTTTATCATTCTAAACCTAAACTGGGGTCCATAGTCATTTGGTAAAGTTAGATATATTTTGACTTTGTAAAATGTAGAGAATTGCGCTTAGAGTGATAATTCAAAGTTTCTACAATATCCAGATTTCAATTTAAAACTTTACAAGTCAGGAACTATCATAGACCAACTATGGTAATCCACAACTATCGTCTTAGCACTCTGGACGCTAAGGATGTAGGATTATAAATTCAAGGCCAATCTGGACTACATAACAAAACAACAACAAAAATGTCTCTACACACATAGGTGGTTTGTGCTATATTGAGCCTGTACTCCAACTTTACTTTCCAAAAGCTGTTTCCCTCACTAGCCTTTTGTTTTATAACTATAGAACTTTGGAAAGAATTTTTTTTATATAGGGGATCAAACTTGTGACTTGCACGTGCCAATCAGGTGCTTATGCCACTGAGCTAAATCCTCAGCCCCATAACTATAAAACTTTGAAACTAACAGATGCAGTACTTTGATTTGTATGGATGGACCTCTAGCCAGTGATACCCGGTGGAACTTTCTGCAGTGAAGAGGGCTTTCGTGTTCCATGCTGTGCAGTGCAGGAGCTATTTGTGGCCCCGCTGCACTGGAAATGCAGTTATGACCTAGGAGCTGGATTTTTAATTTAATTTTAATGTACTTAACTTTAAATAACCATGTGATCAGTGGCTCTCATTACTAGACGTACAGTTCCAGGCAACTTCATTTTATCTAGTTTCTGTTTCCTAACTGGGTTTTTTGGAGACAGGAGGGTCTTCCGCTGTCTTGTTCAGTCTACGCTTGAACTTACTACATAGCCTAGGCTGGCTTGAATTTACAAAGATCCTCCTGCATCGGCCTTCTGAGTGCTAAGAGTATAGGCACGTACCATCATGCCTGGCTTTCCTAATAAGGTTTAGAAATTCTGTAGATACTTAGCTGGGTATGGTAGTATACATGCTTGTAAACCCAGCGCTCTGGGTGCTAAGGTAGAAGGATCACAGGAGACCTACCTGGGCTACATAGTGAGACCCTGTCTTAAAAAAAAGCTACAGATTAAAGACTACCACAAACCTTTGATGTTGTCATGTGGCAAAGAGCTTTAGCACAAATAGGCAAGGCAGTGACCCATCTCTTAGATGTCATACAAAAGGAGGTAAAAGTGAGGTCAGGTAATTTGGCATTGGAAAGAGAACCTTAACTGACTTAAAAGCTTAGGTGTTAATGTCTTGTTCTTTATTTCTTGTAGACATTTGAAGTTGTCAAGGTTTTCTTTAGAAATTAGTCTTACTAATTTAAGCTTGACCTTACTGCCACTGTCATATGTTTTTAGTCTTACTGCCCAGGGATGGTATAGTTACAGCTTTTACTCTAGCAGAGTTTCATAGTAAATTAATTTTTTTTCAGGCAAGAGGACAAATTTATATGTTGTCATGATTTATAATAGGAATCTAGGGAAGGGAG
This sequence comes from Cavia porcellus, assembly GCF_034190915.1. NCBI lineage: Eukaryota > Metazoa > Chordata > Mammalia > Rodentia > Caviidae > Cavia > Cavia porcellus. The sequence continues at coordinate 25,534,008 of NW_026947515.1, forward strand.
AGGAATGGGAAAAAAAGCTAGATACATTATTCAGATATGAATTCTCTATGATGAATGTGATCGTTATGTACACATAAAATGTACCAAAAAATAAAATAAGAGTTATCAAGGTGCCAGGGCCTGCCTGGCAAGTGCGAGGTCATGAGTTCCATCCCCGGTACCAAAAAAAAAAAAGTGATTGGGCACGGTGATACAAACCTGCAGTTGCGGCTCTCAGGAGGCTCAGTGAGAAGGATCACCACAAGTTCAAGGCCAGCCTGGACTACGTAGCAACACCATGTCTCAAAATATATGTACGAGTCTAAAGATCAATCGTTGGATGGTTTTTAGCTTTTGTGTTTTAATTTCAGGAAAAGGAGGAGGAACGGCAATGAGGAAGATAACCATCTCCCCCCGCAGAACAAACGGAGTAGTAGAAACCCTGTCTTCCAGGACTCCTGGGACACGGAGGTAAGAGATATACATGGTCCCACACTTGGTGGTTCCACTGCTCGAGCTGAATAACCTGCTTTCCACTGTGGGATTAAACATATTTATTCAAAAAATGAAAGTAATGTTACTTGATGCAATGATTCCAGCCCGTTTGTAAACTGAATTGTGGTCCTTTTAAGGACCCGTTTCCAGCAGAGCAGTATGTGCTTATGTATATTCTCACGCATACACTCTCCTTTGTAGAAGTTTCATGGACCTTGGAAGCCCATTTTTGAACCCCTATTTTAATGTTAGCAACCAACTTTTTTTTCATTAGTGGAAGTTGGCAGTGTATAATTACGCTCATCTTGGGGAATTGGTCCATGTCTGCTACCGTTTCTGGTTCTCTAAAAGAGTGCTGTACTGGGCAGAAAATGTCTGTGTAATTAGAAGGCTGCTCTATGGTGGGGAAAAGGAGCTAATGTTAAAGTGATGCTACTGTTACGCACCTAAAAATTTTGACCCTTGACCTTCGTCGCCATAGCGGAAAAATACCCAGGGAGAAAGATTCTTAAGCCACAGCCTCATTCATACCTGCAGCAGAATTCTTACACTGAAATCAACTGTGCTTCAGTTAGTTCCCAGTAATAGGATTTGATATATATCTCGTCTTATTTTTAAACCAGAAATCTCAAGTCATTTCCCTAAAGGGAGAAAGTCAGTTACTCTTATTTAGGTAACAAGAACAACCAATGCACAAGGCCTTCTATGTGGAGAAGTTTCTATAGCTGATTTGATTTGATTTGATTTTCTGTCTTTTTGAGAGAGTTTCACTATGCAGTTCAGGCTGGCCTTGAACTCACTTTGTATCTCAGGCTGGCCTTGATCACGGCAATCCTCCTGCCTCAGCCTCCTGAGTGCTGAGATTATAGGCATGTACCACCATGCCTGGCTTCCATACCTTTTGTTTAATGTGATAGGTAATTAGGGAATCTCAGAGAGGAAAGAAAATCAAAGACTGGAAGTTGCCATGAACATCTTATGGTAAAACTGTGTAACAGTAATGAAATTTCCATTACTCCTTTTTTTTTGGTCTTTTTTTTTTTTGTCTTTTTGAGACAGGGTCTCGCTATGCAGTTCAGGCTGGCCTTGAGCTCACTTTGTAGCCCAGGCTGGTCTCGAACTCACAACGATCTTCCCACCTCAGCCTCCCTAGTGCTGGGATTACAGGTGTGAGCCACCACGCCCAGCTTGATTTCCATTACTCTTCAGGGGGACTGTGCATTAGAAGAGTGTGCACTTGCTTTCGTGGTATCAACATCAGTGTTTCTTTCCTTGAATCTATGTAAATCCTGTATAATGTTCATATTGATTCAAAGGAGTAGTAGGCCTTTTTGTAGTAAGCTTTTTATCCTTCTGAGTGATGGTTGTCATGCCTGAGAAGGGGAATAGAAATTACCATCTTTCACATTTTTTAAATAAACACTTTTGTTTTCTTAAAGTAAGCCAAACATACCTTAGTTCTAGGTTTTTGTTTTAATTGTTGTATAGAAAAATGATCTTTACATAGTTTCTAAAATCTGTGCATTTGGCCTCACGGACCAAAACAGTCTTGTCATTCAACTTCTCAGGTCATTTTATTTTTTTCCTACTTACCCAAAGAAATTGAGCTGTTCTGCTTCTCTGTCATCGTTAGTCTGAACCGCAGACTAGATGACCTCCATTTTAATTTAAGCTTAATATGGTTGTCATTATCTAAACTCACTGGTAAGTCATTTAATGGGATGTTGTAATCAATAGCTTCTGCCTTGCTTCAAAGCAAATCATTTACTGGTGTTGTGCTGAGCTGTGCTCCCCAGTGGGCGTACTAGCAAGTAGTGGGGATGTCAGAACTGGAGAGCTGGAGAAGCAAAGGGAAAAGGGAGGGTTAACCCCGAAAGACTGGATTTTCTTTATTGGAATGTTTCTTTTTCTTGAGATACAGGGTGTGCAGAGGAATGGAACCTGGGGCCACTGCAAGTAGACAGGGGCTCTGTACAGTACACCTGTGCTGTGTCTCTAGCCCTAGAACAGAGTATGTTTGTAGACAAAAACATGTCAGAGGCCCTTGTTTCCTATCGGACACTTATAATCTAAAAGAGAAAATAAAAGGTTATTTATTTATATAGCAAAATGCTTTATTAACTAATGAAAATATTATGTTTTAATTCTAAGATAGAGTCAGCAGTATAAATTTTCTGTGAACTTTTTTGTAACTTGAACTTTCATTTTTGAAGAGAACTTATTTGAATTCTAAGAGAACTTTTTTGTCCTAAATTTAATATTATATATATTGGCAATTACTGGGAAGTAGGATATAAGGAGTTTGGTTTATGTTAAAGTATTAAATTAGGTTACAGGGAATTTGCAGTTACTTTTCGAAGTTGGAGATAGTTTGCACTTTTTCTTGGGCTGAAGAATGATTTCCCAGCTGTTGTGTACAGAGAAGCTTTAATTTATTGATGCAAATTATACCTTATATTAGTAAGAGCTATGCTCATTTTTTTTTTTTTTTTTTTTTTGAGATGGTCTACTGTGTAGTTCAGGCTGTGCTTGAACTGAAGGAGATCCTCCTGCCTCAGGTTCCTGAGTGCTGGGATGACAAGCATGGTCCATCATTGCCTGGCCCAGAGAAGCTTTAATTTATATTCTTTTTTTTTTTTTTTTTTAAATGTACTGGGGAGTAAACCCGGGGCCTCATGCATAAAAAGTAAACACTGTCACTGACAGAGCTGTATCCCCAACTCTTTTTAAATTTGATTTTTTTTTTTTTTTTTGTACTGGGAATGGAATTCAGGGCCTCTTGCTTGCCAGGCAAGTAATGTGCTGCTGAGCTATATGCCCCGAGCCCCTAATACTTGATTTTGAGACAGGGTCCTGCTGTGTTAACCAAGATGGCCTTAGTCAGGAATCCTCCTGAGCAGCTGGGAACACTGGCCTATAGCACCATGCTTGATTTCTTCTATTTTAGTAGGAAAAGAAATTGTTCTGCGTCTTAGATGGAAAAATCTGGGTGTAGTAAACAAAATCACTTGTCAAAAGATATACCAGCCATGGAAGAAAGCTGGGCCTGGAATGTGGCTGTTGAGTCACCTGCTGCTGGCTCTGGTATGCATTTTCTCATGGGAGAAAGAACACCTGTCCGGAAAGACTGCTAAATATACCCAGGAGCAGCTAGGTACAGCTAGATAGGAGCAGAAGAGTATTTCCCTTCACTTTAGCTGGGGAATATTTTTCCCATAGAATGAATGTATGGTATCAGCTTTTGAAAAGCTGTTTTAAATTGTTTTGGTGCTGTGGTTAGCTCTGAGACAGGGTCTCGCTGTGTATGTAGCTTAGGTTGGCCTTAAACTCATGGCAACCCTCTTACCCTCAGCCTCTTCAGCAGGGATTGTAGGTGTGCACCACCACACCTAGCAATTTTAAAATTATAGCAAGAAAAAGCAAATTGTTTTATCATACATTCCGATTGGTACTTCAAAACTTGAATTTTAAATCCAGTGATTTAAGTTCAATAATTTATTAGGGCACTTTTTTTTTGTTTTTTTCACACAGGGTCTTGCTATGTAGCCCAGACCGGTAGGCTCAAATTCATGGAGATCTCCTCTCAGCCTCCCAACTGCTGGGATTATAGGTGTGCACTACCACACCTGCTGAGAGCAATCTGTTTCCTTTTAATTGAGATATAATTTAGTAGTGCAGGATTTACCCTCTAACCCGAACCCACCACAAAGCTTTCTAGACTGTGATGTCAGTTAACGCCTACATTAGCTGTGTAAGATGAGAAGTGATTGATCCACTGGTGTCTTTCTTTTAGGTCCTATATGAAGGTAAAAGTATGTCTTCCCTTGGGCAGTTACTTGACTGGGTGGAAACTGGCGAGGTTTAACCTCCTTGTTATGTAGGGCTGGCTCTCCTTTTCCTGGAGCAGGAGCCATGCATGCTCTTTGTCTTCAGTGTTACACAGAGTTGCCCTGTGCATCTGGCTTGTGGTGCTTAGGGATGTGCCTTATGGAAAGTACTTCTGGGGGCTGGAGATTTAGCTCAGCGGCATAAGCGCCTGCCTTGCCTTGGTCGTGAGTTCAATCCCTGGTACCGCCAAAAAAAAAAAAAAAAAAAAAAAAAAGAAAGTACTTCTGCTGCAGTAAATAGAAGCAGTTCCTTTTTAAAATGGACCTGAAGTTTTCACCTTACCTTTAATGTAGCTTTCTGACACCTTTCTGATTTTTTTTCAGAGCACTGTGAAGTGACATGAACTAGAGTAAGGGTATAGAGATAAGGTGGAATAGGACAGCCTGTGCCTTTTTCTGTGCCTCTGGTAGAAAGGGAAATTCTGAATGTTATAATACAGTACTTAATCTAAAGAGTATTCTTAGTGTGTGTGGAGAGGCATGACCAGAAAAACAAACCACACACAAATATATGTGTATATATATATAAAACCAGGGACCCATGTGTTCTTAAAATTAGGATTCTGTCAATCCATTTGTTTTAACTGAGAAGACTTAATTAGAGGAATTTAGAGGACAGTGGACTGGCCTAATTTTTAAAAATGGTATTTCAAAGTCGAACATGGTGCCAGGAGGCAGGAGGATTGCTGGGTGTTCCAGGCCAGCTTGGGTGGCATAGTGAGTTCAAGGCCTATCTGCCTCTTCCAAAAGATATTTTAAGATTCTTAAATTTTGTCTATTCTCATTTTTAATCCATGTTAGTATAGTAGGTATAACCTAAGGGATAGAAGTATTCTGGCCAAATTTCTTTTAGGAGCAACTAGGGCTTTGTGTGTGTGTGTGTGTGTGTGTGTGTGTGTGTGTGTGTGTGTGTTGCTGGAAATTGAACCTAAAGCCTTGTACCTGCGAGTCAAGTGCTGTGGCACTAAGCCCCATCCCTAAGCACCCTTTAAAGATTTTGTTTTGAAACAGTGTTTATTGAGTTGCCCAGGCTGTCTTCAAATGTGGGAACTTCCTCCCAAGTAGCTCCCAGGGTTAATATCTGAAATGTAACTTCTGGAATAAGCCACCCAGAATGGAGAGGCAGTCAGTCCTGTGGAATTTGCACTGTACATCTTAGGAAACGTTGCTCATAGTAGCAGGCCTTGAAATGTGAGGAACACGTGGCTTTGGCCTGACAGCAAATCATGGCATCTCTAGCAGGTTCCTGGTGAAAGTACTTTCATTAACATTTATCATTAAGCACTAAACATACACACATGCACATTTTTTCCTCCAGGAAGCAGTTACTTTTGTTGGCTCATGAAATTTAAACAAAACAAAGTGATAGAAAACAGAATATTTAGCTAGAGTGTTTAAAATACAGTATGTGCTAACTTTACTTTTTAAAGGTGAAGGTACAGAAAGGGCGTTATTTATTCATGGAGACAGAACAGTTGTCACCTGCATTTTCTCTTGCTTCTTTACAAAGTGGTTTAGTTAACCCCTGAATGAATGTGGAACTGTAGTATCTCAGCAGTGTTAGCAGACCTGGAGCTATGTGAGATTACTGGGCACTTACATATTATTTTGCACATTAGATGCTCTAATAGACTTGTATAGAAACATCTCTCACATTTAGTCCAGATCCTGCAGCAGCCTTAGGATGAAAACTTTATTTAGACCCCAGAGATGATTTATACTACGAGTGAAATTTTTCTGTTTTTTGCAGCTTAGCTTATTTAAATTAAAAACACCAGTGAATGGGGAGATGGAGGTAAAGGGAAACTGGGGTTTGAAAAAAGATAAAAATTTAACTGTGCTGGTCTGATTTTGCAATTGAGGAGGAACTACATAACTCTGCATACATAATAAAGGCACTCATGTTCTGATTCTATTTTTGTGAAACAGACTACAGCAATTAATATTCCTTCCTGGGCAGTTTTCTAAAGGTTACTCATACAAATAGTGTTTAGAGTCATTTGGTTTCTGCCACACATGGGTTATCTCTTAAACTGCCTTCATATCCAGGAAAATAAAAGGAGGCCTAGCGGGGGCACCAGGAAGTTCTTTGTCTCTGGTGAAGAATGTGAACCTGCGGACTGAGAAAGTGAACTTGAATTGTCCTGTGCTGGACTTTACAACTTGCGTATGTCTTTCTGTCTGCCAAGGAGAATGGGACGTCCCTCTGCGTTGCTGCTGTACATTCTCTGCAGGCAGGCCTCCTCTAGTATTTCTTCCTTCAGATTCTTTAGTTTATCTCCTCAGACTCTTAGCCGCTGCTACTTTCACTGGCCTACTAATGCACTTTCCTCTCCCCTTCCTCACCAAGCTGCTCTTATTTTTCCCTCAGTTTCTCTCTCTCCCTTCATCGCCGGCCTTCTTTGCCTCTGTGGGTTCTTCTCAGAGGCCTTTTCTCTCAGCCTTGCTTCCTCCTCCCAAGGCTCACCAGGTTCTTTTCTCTCAGCAGATATTTACTAGATACCTGCTGCTCACCACACTGTGTTGTGGCTCCCCAGATCATGTGTTTTTCTCTGTATCAGCCCCCCTCCTGAGACCCCAGCCACACCATACTTTTTTTTTAAACCAGCTTTTACTCTCCAAACGCTTTTTCCTGCATTTGTTCTTGTTCTTCCACTTCGCCATCTCCTGCCTGTTGAAACTCCACCTCGTCTCCCGAGGCCCAGAAGGGACCCCTTCATTAAAGAGCTTCTCGGTGTTCAGCAGCATGTGTCTCAGGGTTCCTGTCACTGCAGTAGTCACAGACTGGCTATCAGTGCTGCATTGCCACCACTCTGATAAACGCAGTAGACATTTGTGGATTGCCATTGCAGCCCGATGGGAAGTACCTCCTTGTGCATGGTAAGCACACAGACATTTGTGTGGATAGCAGTTGGACACGAGAACAGCTTGTGCTCTGGTGCTTGACAGGCATGGACATGAGGGCCCTAGCACACACGGTCTAGACAGAAGCCCACAGGTGATTCCAGAATGAACTGCATCAGGAGTTTTCTTTTCTGTCTGCTTTAGGTGTCAGAAGCTACAAGGATGTGATGGTACACTTTGGTTATTGCCTATTATGAATACGGAACTTTCCCTTTTCATATACATCTTCCAAACAGGATACCTGGTACTGGGACTTGAAACCAGGGCTCATGCATGCTATGCAAATACTCTACTACTAGACTGTGCCCCCAACCTCAAAGCAGGGCACTGGTAGTTCCATTCGTACATTGTGTGGAGAGGTTCGTGGCCACAGTCTTCATCAGTTTAATTTTGTTTTGCTTGGATTCATGGATTCATAGAGGATGACCTTATTTGACTAGTAATACAAATTTATCATGAATGAACAGTTCAGAGAAGAGACCGTGAGCTTGTCACTGTCAATTTGGATAAATTGTTGGATGGGCCTTTATAAGGAATCAGAATCATGAGCATACGATTTTGTTTGTTTTCAAAGGAGGTTTCTTTATGTCGATGAGGCTGGGCTCCTTCTTCAACTTTGGAATGTTGGGATTACAGATATGCACCATCAGACACATTTTAAGATTTTTAGTTGATAGGTTGTTCTCAATCCCAAAGTGTCTGGATTTTCTTTTCTCTTTTTGGTAAGAGAATTTGTTAACTTTTCAGGAAAAGGTCTTGACCGGCGCAGCTCCCCAATGAGACAGGAGACGCTCTTGTGGGCGACAGTTAACTGCTGCTTTATTCACGCGGGCTCTGGTTTATATATTTGGCCGTGACCAATCACAGGCTGCCACGAGGAAGCAGGGCGGGAATGGGACGCAGGCTCTGGCTACTATATCCAGCTGTGGCCAATCAGGAGTTGCCACAGAGTACGGAGTGAGCACTAAGTGCGCACGGGTTGGCTAATTTAAAGAGGGACGTAGCGCATTGCGGAAGCTGGCGTGGTCCTTAGTCCCGGGTGGGGTATGGTATGTTGAGCGCCTGCACCCAACAAGGTCTAACAAGGTAAATGCTTCTCTCTGTACTAGCAGTTTCAACTTTTAGAATGAAGCACTGTTGAATAGTGACTTCCCTCCTGCATTAAGTGTCACCAAATCAAGGAAATGTGATTGTATTTTTCTTTAACTTTGGTTTTAGAGGACAGAAGCAATTTTACTTCTTTGTATATCTGTTAAATTTTTTTTTATTTTAAAGATAATAAAATCCAACAAATCAAAACAGAAAAACACCAATCAAAACAAAGCAGCAAAATTGGTACAGAACTTCAAAGCAGGATACTAGGAAAACAGTAGCTACCATAGTGTATCTTATTATTTTCACAATAGTTGTCCATTCCATCAGGTGTAACAAAATCAAACCAGTCAAAACAGAACACTGAACAAAACAAAACAGTCAAAACAATAAGACACAAGGAAGTCCCCCATATTTGCTACACTGCATACGTCATTCTCCCAATAGATGCTCAGACCACTGGCCACAGGCCTGCAAAATCAACCAAACAATACAAGCATTTAGTGGCTTTTTGTACCTTAGTTGGTATCAACATCAGTTCAGCCTGTCCTCCAAACTAGCTGGTTGCCTGCGGCAAAGGTGGGGGAGTTTGATTCTCAGCTGTACACCTGTAGGCTCACAGAAGGCCTGTCTGACTTTTTTCTTCCTGGACCCTGCTTACTGGAAAGGCTGGCTAGTTGGCTTCTGTTAGGTCCTCCCAGTCCCAGCATGGCCGATTCTCAGGAGGCGCTGACTTTTCCTTGTGTAGCTTCTTTGTATGGCTTAAGGTACTGTTGGAGACTAAAATTTCAGTTTTTATGCTTTTAAAGTAGAAAGTCCTTCCTTTATCCCAGAAAAGAGACCATTTGATGGCCAACATTGTTTAGATTGATTGTAGTAAAACTTTTTTGACCCTGCTCATAGAAATTTGTGACCTGGGACATAACAAATGTGTATGTCAATCACTGAAGAAAGGCTTGACAGGGTGGTTGTCCTTAATGTGTTGTACTGTTTATTTTTATTATGCTACCCACCAATGAGTTTTACCCTGACTTCAAAAGTCCTGGTCTACCTATAGATTGTGAGGTTTCCAAAGCCTCCCCAGTAGTGAGAAGCCCAACCTGAATTGACAGAGAACAACTAGTGTCTTTGAAAGAGATGGATTATTCTTAACTTTGAGGACAGGAGTTAAGACTTTATATGCATTAAGGTAACACATTGATCCAGGCCCTGCTTAGACTTTCTGTTAGCTCAATACTCAGGACCACAATTGGAGCAACTTTAGATTTTTGTTTCAGTTTGTTTTGAAACAGGGTCGTCGCACTACATCGGACTGGCCTTGAACTCACTATGTAGCCCATGCTGACCTCAAACTCAGTGCTCCTTCTGCCTTAGCTTCCCAAGTACTGGGATTACATGTCATTTTAGATGTTTTTGTTTTTATCCGAAATGTGTGTTCTGGGATGGTTTCCCACACATCCCAAATTAGTGTGCTTTGAGTGCCACTTCCTCCACCATCTCTCTGAAAGCCTTGCCTTTTCTTCTGTAGGCCGCAACTAGTGTGCCAGGCTAACTCCTGGTGGCTTTCTAGCGTTTAAGCCTTTTACATCCACGCGGTAGGAGCTGGGGCTCTGCACTGGGCATTCGCATTTGGTCCTCTCTTGCAGACAGGGAAGAAGGGGACCCTTAATGAGAGATATGTTCTTCTGGGGAATTTGTCACTGCTGAGAAGCTAAACATTAAGTGGATAAAAGAGGCAAAATAGATCTGAAACCTTCCCAGCAGGCAATAAATATGTTTGTTTATTTATTTATTTATTTTGCTCAATCTGAAAGTAGAAAAATTGAAGGCCTTACCTACCTCTGTAGTCGCATTCTTTAGTTTACCTACTTATGATTAATTTTTTCCTCAAAAAAAATTTTTAGGAGCCTTAAAAAATAACAAAAATAAAATAAAAGATCAAAATTTGAAACATTTTGCCATCTATATCGTTCCAGACTATTTTTGGTATACACATTACCTTAAAGAAAGGCACTTTAAAAAGCAGCTGAGACATGCTATACATACTATTTAGTATAAACTATATACGATGTTACAGACCTCTGTCTTAAAATATGTTGTTAATGGATGAGTAGAGTTTGTGATATGATTATATTATAATTTATCCATTTTCTATTAGATGTTTAGGTTGTTGCTAGTTAGCTTTTATAAAGCTACACTAAACATGTTTATATCATTACAAAGTTGATTATAGGATTTTAAAAATGAACCAGAAATTGCACGTATTTTTACCCTTTTAAAAATATTGCTATACAGAAATCTTCTCTGTTTAAAAAATATTTACCTGTTCTCCATACTGTCACCTTTACTTTCATAGTGTGAACTATATATAATTTGAGATGAGAATTGATCTAGTTCCTGCCCTAATTTTCAGATAATACCTCTAATAAAAAACATTTAACAGACTAAGAAGAAACAAAGCATTCTTTGTGGTGGGTTTCTGATCCATTTTCATTACCTGCTAGTTAAATATTCATGACTTTAAGATAGATGGCCATTCTAGACAGTTATACTAGGTTAGGAGAGGCCTTTGTAGCAAAGTTTTTTTTTTCTTTTTGAATTAATCTTTGTTTTATTCTTTTGATTTTTTTGAGACAGAGTCACTGTGTACCCCAGGCTGGTCTTGAACTTACAGAGATCCTTTTGCCTCAGCCTCCTGAATGGGATTACAGGCATACTACCATAGCTGGCTCTTTTTAAATTGTCTATTTCTTAACACTTTAAGTAAACTGAATTGCAGCTAACCCTGGCCTTTGAATTCATTTTCCCTATTATACTATTTTTTACATAGAAAATTCTTTTTTTAAAATCTTTTTTTTTTTCTTTATTTTTTTCCGGTACCCGGGATTGAACTCACAACTGCCTGCTTGCAAGGCAGGTGCTTATGCTGCTGAGCTAAATCCCCAGCCCCTAGAAATTTCTTGACTGCAGTTATCTTCTACCTGTAAGCAGTGGAGTATGTGCAGTGTTAAGTAGCTCCAAATGTTTTTAATAACAGTATATGAAAGCCACACTGAAAAGAGTTGGGTAGAAAAATAAGTAGTTACAGTTCTTTCATTCTAACGTAACTACTGTCTTTCGTTTTTTAGTCTTACATGTGTGGGTCTTTTTTTAGCCCAGGCTAGTCTCAAACTCAACAATGATCCTCCTACTTCAGTCTCTTGAGTGCTGGGATTACAGACATATGCCACCATGCCTGGCTCATGTGTAGACTTTATATTATTATAAGCAGATATCTGAAAACCAAAGTCTTTATTTAAAAAGAACATAAATTTTGGATGTATGGACAAGGGACAAGTTTTTTAAAAATTACATACTAGATCATTATTGTAATTTTAATTTTCTCATATATTCTTTCCAGTATTATATTGCATTATAGAGAAAAGGACTGCTATTTAAATGCAGTATTAACATTTTAAAAATGTTTAATTGTGAAATGGGTCAGTAGTGTTATCTTCTGCCTCTAGAATCATAATATTGGAGACAGGAATTTCCGAGAATGACTTGATTAGGGACAGTAAGTTTCTGAACAGTAATTTTATCAGGATGACTAAAAAGGACCAGGCATGGTGTGCATACCTGTAATTCCAGCACTCAGGAGGCTGAGACAGGAGGGTCAAATTTAAAACCATCATGGGCTACATACATAGCATGACCCTGTCTCGAAAAAAGGGGTAATTAGAACACCAAATCATCTTAGTTATGTGGAAGAAAACAGGAGGTACACTCATACACACACATATACTAAATTGCAAGTGTTGACATAACTTTCTAAGAAATATGTATATTCTGCTTTGAGTAGTTACAGAACACCTTTATGTGTCCAGGATGAGATGATCACAAACTTAGCATGAAGTTCTAGTCTCTCCCTTTGTTGGGGAGGGGGTCTTTTTTGAGACACATTTCACTATACAGTTTAGGTTGACCTTGCACTCACCTTGTAGCCCAGGCTGGTTTATAACTCTGATCCTTCTGCCACAGCCTCCAGAGTGCTGGGATTACAGGTGTGTGCCACTACGCCTGGCCATAAATTTTTAGTTTCTAATCTTGTTACCAGAACCCATCTTATTTGTGTTGGGAGATCTTTTTTTTTTTTTTTTTCTTTTAATACCATGTCACTTTTCCCTAGAGATGAGTACTTCTTTCTTTGGTTATTGGAGAGTATTGGGATGGATAGTAATAGCAGGTAGAGAGAGGTGTAAAGGAATTAAGATGTAGTTATTATTTATTTACTTTTTTTGTGATACTGGGGAATGAACCCAGGATCTTTCCACTGAGCTGCATGCCCCAACCTGTTATTATTTTGAGATAGAGTGTAAGTCATTAATTTGCCCAAGCTAGGTTCCAACTTGGGGATTTGGGATTCTAAACATTTGCCACCACACCCAGCTGAGATGGATTGATGTTCTCCAAAAAACAAATTCTGGGATGACTTTGGAGGAGACACTCCTGGAAGATGACCCCATTGTATCTTAAAGAGTTTGTATTAAGGTTTGTTCCAGAAGGTGCAATAGGGTTCATTTTCAGGGAATATCTTTTCTAGAATCATGCTAAAACCTGCTCCAAGCTAAAAATTTTTTTTTCTTCTTTTTTTTTTTTTTTTTTTTGCTACCAGAGATCAAACTTAAGACTGCACGCTTGCAAAGCAGGTGTTCATGCTGCTGAGCTAAATCCTAGGCCCAGCTTACTTTTGAGGAAGCACAGTAGTTGAAGGATGTGTACTTGGAAGGCCTGCTTATATCCAGATACACCACTTCTTACTGTATTGCAGGGTTAATCTACCCCACGTAGCAAGACAGCTGTGCGGGTAGAATGCAGGAGCATAGATGAATGTGTCTTCTAACCTGTGAGGCCCAGAGTCCATGCTTGTGCCAGTAGCTGAACGAGTAGAAGACTCTTACTACATGTTAAGCACAGGTAAGGTAGGGGTATGCAGCAAGACAAGCTGATGATGATCTTTGCTTTTCCTTTTCCTTTCAGTCTTCGAGCAGTGACAGTGGCGGGAGCAGCAGCAGCAGCACCAGCATCCACAGCCCAGACCGGGCCAGTGGGCCAGAGAGTGGCTTAAGCCAGGTCATCCCCAGATCCAGCCCCAACACCCCACAGCCCGAGCAGTCTGCACTGTGCCAAGGCCCTTACTACCACATCAACCAGACCCTGAAGGAGGCCCACTTTCACAGCCTACAGCACCGAGGACGGCCTCTGACATGATGCACCAGAAGTTTCTTGCCTTCTGTGAAGGGACAGTGCTGTGCAGATTTGATACTTCAACTTACAGTTTGTTTTGAAAAATTGCACACAAAAACCCTGCCTGTTGACTTTTCAGTCTATTTGAAATAACAAGTTAACAGGCAATTGTTTACTTGTGGTTCTGCTGCACTATTGCAATTTCAAAGGGGCTTTGAAGCAATTTTTTATAGGATTCTTTCAAGGGAGATTATCAAATCCATGTCAAGGTAGTAGTAGTAGGAAATTTCATCTGTGTGTCATATCCATAGTGTGTCCAATTCAGACTAATTCCCCAATCTGTCGATTAGAAGTTCTACTTTGTGTAAAAGGGTCTTTTAAAAATGCAGGATCTTCAGTTTTAATTCAGTAAACTAGTGAAGAGTATTCCATGAAAAAAAAAGTTTTTCCCAAAAGATAGGAAGCTTGATTCAGTCTTGCACTGAAACTAATTGCCATACTACCTCTTAGTATATGGGCCTCCTATGGGAAGTACGCTGTCTGTTTTATCAGAACAATCAGATCCAATTTACTGTGGAAGTGAAGCACCCTCGCTACTGAAGGTCTGCTCTCTGTTATATATTTGTACTTCCAGGGGGACTGTCCTTCAGACTCTTGTATAGCCAGATAACTTCTGTATCACTTTTCCTGCAGAGTCTGCACCTCAGACCGCATTAGAAAATACTGCACAGTTCTGCAAGTCAAGGAATGTGTGACAACTTTTTGTCTTGCTTACAAGCTTGTTACTTGTACCCATAGCTCATGTGATCTCACATCATTCCATCTGGCAGTGTCAATAGCTGAGGCATAGATGTGTGCTGCTGATAAAGCAAGCATAAGCTAGCTGAACTGCTGTCCAAAGTGACCAACAATGAAAATACTGGGTGAGGAGTAACTTTGTTTAAAGTCCCCCTTGACAGGACTAGGGAATGAGATGGTTTAGGAAGAAAGGAGGAGAGGCACCTTCCAGGGAAATACTAGTCCAGTAGTATTTATTTAGAGAGATGGGCATGCTCCTGTGTTATTTTGTCATACTTGAGAGCCAGCTGAGTTTGAATAATGAAGGTGCAGATGTTTCGTCTTCCTCACTGGCGAGCTGTCTGGCACCAGTGAAGAGGGAGCCGGGCTGCGCAGGGTCACCTGCTCTGCAGAGTGCAAGGGGGCCAACCTGCCACAGGATGTAGAGGAAGTGCCTTAGAGTCCACCTGAAGCCTCTGCCTGCTCCCCTTCCCTTGCCCTGCACTGCAGTCCATGCCCCTCCAGTTGGAAGCCACACAGACACACAGCAGGGCTGAGACAGCTGGATGGCTCTGCTAAGAGGACTTTGCTCTTTCAAGGTTGGAAAGGATGTGGGGGACAGCACGGGGTTTTAGTATCTGACAGAACTCAAATCTCGAGAAGGAAAACCAATCCAGGAAGAGAGTAACCCTATGTACCTGCTTTCCACAGTCTGTTCCTCTAATAGGGATAGAATTTAAAGGCCAGTAGCAGAATGTGGAAACCAGTGTTATGGGGAAAAGTTACAACACAGGCCATGCTTAAGGAGTGTGGATTTTTGGCAAAGAGCTTTTTATCTTTTTAATTCTTTACTGTCTCCCAGATTCAAAAACCAGATGTTTGACAAGAACTTTGGATCTTAATGGGTTTGATAGCAGGGAATATGGAACGGACATGTTGCTAATATTTTGTCTAACAATTCAACAACTGAATGCTGTGACAAGCTGAGCTCTCAAACACATGTATACCACACAGAAACCCAGGAGGACTCCTTCAGGCTCAACGGATGGCATCCTACTGAAACAAGATGTGTATCAACAAGAAAATGTAAAAACAGGAAGCAAGCATTTATTTTCCATGCAACTAAAAACTAAGGAAGATGGAACCATCAGCAGAACAAAAGGATTTTCTCCAAATTGGTGCAACTGTTATGCTGAGTTGGCAATGCTGTCTCTTGCTGTACTTAATGCAAGAAACCATCTTCATCCTGCTTGCACATTTTCTACAGCCTTCTGCCTGGGATGTGTTTCTACTATAAGGCTCTTGGTAGTGTCAACGGGCATATGTTAAATCTTCCTTTGGTTCAAGCTAGTAAAACCTTGTATTTCTCTATTGCACCACCATTAAAAGCAGCATTAGTGCATTTTGTCATTTGGTTCTTTCTCAGTTATTTGACATGGAGCTGACTGGGGTGCAATGGGACAGGATTGCACTTTCTGGGCACTAACCTGGGCTTTTGTTTTGACACCTCTGCCGGTTGACTTAGCCTTCTGCATGCTTGTCATGCTCAGTGGAGGCAAGCCAAACCTCCAAGGGGAGCAGAGGGATTTCAGGGGCATGAAGGAGCAATCTTGGGGCCCAGTGAGAGTTTTTAGGACCTGACTTGAGGCTAGTGACAGTATGCTGGGGCTTCCTGGGAGTTGAACTTAACTGCTCCAGAGCGTGAACTGGTTCTCTGTACCAGTAAGCAATCCAAACAACCGATGTAGAAGAGTGAGCAGAGGAAAATGCAGGATTTCACTGTTCAGGGCAAACAAGCAGGTCTTTAAGTGCGAACATCACTACTTTATCTCTAACCTTTGTTCGGAGTGTGTTAATACTTCAGAATTACCTTATGCCACTGCCCCCGATGGAAATCTCACGTGCTTTCTTTCTGAGGTTTGTGTGAAACTGTTAATCGTAACCTATAGTTTTAAGAGGCTGGGTCACAGGCACCCCAGGAATTTTGTCTCGTCCTCTTTCAGTCTTTGGAACTCTGCTCAATTACTTGTGTACTGTATTTGTTCAAGTACTGCATCTCTTCTGGGCCCCCCAAAGTGGTCTCTTCCCAGTGCAGACAGACACTCCCTACTCGTGAGGAAACTGCCCTTTTCACATTTTGCACTGGGGCTTTCTGTAGATTGGCGCTAGGCATTATGGTCCTGTCTCAAAATGCTGGTCAGTGCCAGGAGGCCACAGCTCCAGGGGAGCCCTGCAGTCACTTGGGAAACAACCCACCGTCCCAGTGGACATCCCGGAGTACTAACTGCTGAGCAGGTCTGTCATGTAATGTGGGCCTCTGGCACACTGAGGGTGTTCGGAGGCAACTTACGGAAGTCTGCTGCACCAGGAGATGGAGGTTGCTCTGAGGAACGTGTGAACACATCTAGGTCAAAGGGGTCGATGAGAGCTTCCAAGTGCTCAGCCATTTTCTCACTCTTAGAAAAGTTGTACCATCATGGTTTTCCAGGGTTTTTTCGGCGGTGGTGGGGTGGGGAGGGGGTATGTATTGGGAATCAACTCAGCACCTTGTTCTTGTTAGGGAGGCACTGTGACACTGAGCTAAACACCGATTTTCCAGGTTTTTTAAAGGATGACAATTTTACATATTTTTTACTTAAAAAAGTTCTCAAGTAGATTTGATATCTAAGGCAAAACCATTCCTTTCTGCTCTGTTTCTAGAAGCACTGAGATCTTAAATCACAAGCCAGACCTCCAGAGGAATGAAGTTCTGCCTACTTTGCTTGACATGAAATGCACCCAGCACTACACTTCTGAGGGGGTCAGGTCCCAGCAAACCACTGTAAATTGAAAGCACTGTAAACTGGAACTGACCACCACAGCCAAGTACCAGCGCCTGCTCAGAGGGTACGTGGCTTCTCTTTGTGACTACAGGGCTGTTCTGGAGCCGTGGCCTCTGGATGCTGACCAACATTTTGAGAGAGGATCATAATGCATAGCGCGAGCCCAGGAAAAGCCTCAGTTCCCACATGTGAATGGCAATTCTGAATGCTTGCTGTTTTCCCACCAAATGACTGAAAAAAAAAATGAAAACAGCCCCTAAGAGCAGGGAGTGTCTGTCTGCACTGGGAAGAGACCTTGCTGAGAGGTGAGAAGAGCCCAGCAGAGAGGCAGCACCTGCAGTCCAGCTTGCCGTGACCACTCTTCATCTCTTGCTTGCTACTGAGGACAATGCAGAGGTAGTGCAGGTCATAGAGGAGCTGCAGCGCCCAATTCTGGGTCAGTGGGAATGCGCCTTCCTTCTGCAAGTGAGTCCCCAGCCCAGGGACACATGGCTCATTACGTGGCACAGTGACTAACTGCGTGTTCTGACTGGGCTACACCTTGGTGTTTCCCAGGCAGGGTTAATCTCACAACCACAGTGTGCACTAGCAGCTGGGTCGGAAGGCTAAAAACCTAAGAGCAGAGCATTCAGGGAGACCCTGCCCTTAATCAAACAGGCCTCACGGCTGCTGTAGGTGTCATTTCTGCAAACCAGGGCTTCGTGCGTGAAGGAGGCATATGGTGAGGAACCCTGGCAGAGCAGAACTCACTGACTTTGTTCCCCCGTCAGGACTGCTCCTGTCTTTCACATGTGTCTAATGCAGTGGGAAGCAGAGGCTGGGGGACACAGACTTTCCCCTACTCCTGCCTGTGCCACAGCTGTGCTGAGCAGCTGCCCTCCTAACGGGCACCCCTGCTGAGGATGAGTGCGGAGATCTCCATGTTAGCTGGGAGGAACCAGCTGAAGACTTCATCTACTGGGCACACAGAAGGAAATGCAAGGTTAATCATTTGCCCAAAGTCTGCAGTGAGCAGGTGGCAGCGCCAGGGCTGTGAGCCGGGCCTCCATTCTCTGAAAGCCACCATCTGGCTCACTTGTCCTGAACCTCCTCCTTCAGGGAGACTAGTATGCCCCAAGAGAATGGGTGTGAGCCACAGAGCTGCAGGAGCCTTTACAGGACCGGATGCCTGGGCTGCGTGACACTTAACACTCCAGACCTTTGACGTGAACTGCCAGCAGCACCCAAGAAAAACAGAAGCCTTTGTTTGTTACTAGGGCGGGGGGGGGAAATCAAACACCCACCTTCTGCTTTCCTTCTGAAAGTTTCTCATAGGCAGAGACTACTTGAACCATGCCGTTTTTCAGCATCCCCTAGAGTCTCAGCTTTGGCAAGGTGTGGCTTCCAACCCGATTTCTTGGCTTAAGTTAAACAGGAAGAACTGTACATACCAGAATGGCTAAAAGAACAAAAGTATGTCACGTTGCCAATTTATACCAATTAAATGACACATAGCAAAGGTGGGCCCATTAACCATTTCAAGGTACATATGCTAGGATCTTCAGTTCTCTGCTGAAGCATCTCCCAGACAGGAAGCCTCTGTGAACTTCTCCCTTCTGTGGTCTGAGGTTCACCAGGCTATACACCTTACTAAATGAAGGACTACCTCATGCGTGACAAATGGAGAGTGCAGTGATTACGATGTTTACATTGAAGAAGTACACTGTCTGGCTGTGTCAGTAAGTTGCCCGGTCTGTGTCTGAAGTTATGACTGTCCTGCCTCAGCCTCTGAGACTGCTGGGATCAGAGGCAAGTAACAAAATACCTTGCAAGAGACCTTTCATTTCTACCTTGTCATCTGATTTATACTTCAGAATTCAAGACTGCACAGAAGTTCTGGACACAAAGACTAAGCCTGAGCTTTCATGGAGTGGCCGCTACTGGCTACCTGGGTTTCATTTGCCACACTGACCCCGGCAGCATCAGAAGGCAGGTCAATAGGACTCTCGTGCCCGAGGAAGAGAGACATGTTCTGCGTGAAGAGAATGTGCTGATTTGGTGTGGAACTCCTGGTGCTGTTCTCAAGTTCCTGCAGAGCTGAGCTCTTTGGAGCTACAGGAGATGAATGTGAAGCCTTCCTGTGTCATCTGAAAGAGAAGGAACGGAGAATTCTCATCCTTATTTTTAATGAAATTTCAAAACAATAGTACCAAATGGTAAGTTCCTGCAACATTCAGAAAATCTTAATGGTGTGGTAGAGAATCAAAGACACTGTCACTGACAGACAGGGGCTTGTTCCAGGCTACCTAAGTGAGGTCTGGTATGCTGCTCAGGTCTAGTTTCTCCAAGTGGTAGTGAGTAGGGACAGAATAAACCCAGGGAGTGACAGGAGGCTCTCAGGATAGACACAAGTTTACACTGGGCCGGCCGTGAAACAGGGGGCCCAGGTGGTTTCCCGCCTCACCTGTAGGCGGTCCAGGAACAGCTGCTGCATCACGTCCTCCCAGAACAGAGTGGCTTCTCCAGAAGCCGCCAGCACACCACCTCCCAGCTGTGTCTGGCGGGCTCACTTGTAAGTAACTGCCACATGGCATCCCGGATCCCAGCCAGACCTTTTATGCTCTTCACGTACAGGAGGCGGTGGGTGATCCTGTTCTTAACACCTTTATTACACTTGTACTTCGTTTTCCTTGGGCTTTGCCCTGTTACTAAGAAAAACAAGACTGTCCGTTTTTGGATCATGGGGTATGTGTGACTGAACCCAGGCCTCTCACTAAGATAGACCCACCCAAGCCCTGTTTTTAATTTTGTTTAGAGATAAGATCTGGCAATGTTATTTACTTCTCCATGCCAGGCTCATACGTGAATCCACTTGCCTTAGCTTCCCAAAATTTTCAAATTTGGACATCGCACTCAGAGGGAAAACCCCTTACCTGGGCCTGTGTGTATATATTCATAGCATTTCTATGTCAATATTTCTGGCTGAACTGGGACATGGATGCAGTGACCCTCTCAACTCTTGCTTTCCTGAAGATATGATGAAATCTATCATTATGAACTAATGAAATCTATTATGAAAGCCCCAATGGAACAGATACAAACATGAGTGCAGAGCAATAAATAAAATTTTAGGGATCACAACACTCAAAGAGAATTTAAGGGCCCCTACATAATATTGTCAAAGACAGTTTTCTTCCTTGGTTCTCCCCCAGGGGAACGCAGGGGCACTTCAGCCAAGTGGCCTGGATTCTTTGCACAGACCTCACTGACCCGTGTATGGCCACATCGCAGGCTGCACGGGGGCCAGGCCCGCCTCAGAGGTATGTGCTACTCACATGGTGATCTACTTCTGCAGCGTGTCTCCCAGGTATTCCTGGCTGATGGGATGTGCCAGGGCTCGGAGCACTGGCTGGAACTCGACGACAGATGACGGCAGGTGTCTGAGCCAGCTGCCCAGCTTCATCTCCCCTTGCAGGACACTAATGCACTTCCCTAGAGAAAAATCTCAGTGAGAGGTAGCCCAGGCCATACCTGGAAATACATACTAAAAATGGACCTCAGAGGAATTTCCAAAAATCCAATTTTCGCTGGTGAGTCAAAGTAGAATCCTTTATTGGGGGGAGGACACAAGGTAAACATATGTTTAAGTCCTCCCTCATCAGGGATCAGAGGTTCTACAACTCTGGGCATCCCCTGGATAAAGTAATGTGGCGAAAATGCATAGAAACAAAAAACGAATGCCATCAAGTCCGTAGCTTTTTTTTTTGTCCTTAATGTGACATTTTCCTATTTTCCAATGTGGGCTCCAATTCTGGCCATCAGTAATCTTGCGTTAGCCTGCTTTAATAGGTATGGGATTATGGGTGTGTGCCACCAAGCTTGGCAATCCTTGATATTTTAATAACAGGTTTAAATTGTCAACAAATATGTATGAACCTGGACATGGTAGGCATATACCTATAATCCCAGCTTTCGGGAGGCTGTGACAAAAGCATCACAATTTTGAGGACCCACTGGGTTACCTAGTGAGTTCAAGGCCAGTATGAACTACATGGTGAGACAGTGTCTCAAAAGAGCTGAAGGGGGAAAAAAGATCCAAGTTTGTGGGCCTGGTGGTACGGCTTAGAATCCCAGCATTCTGGAGGGCTGAGGCAGAGAGGTGGCTAGCTCAAGTTCAGCCTGGACAATTTAGCAAGACCTGTTTCAAAATAAAAGCATAAAGAAATACGAGCTGTGATGTATCTCAATGCAAAGACCTGGCCTACAAGCCCTGGATGACCAGGCTTCTGGCCTCGCCTCCGGTCTCCTCTCTTGTTCAGCTAACTTTTACACAGGAAACCTCACCCTCTGCCTCCATCACCTCCTCTAACACACTGCCACCTCCCTTGCCTTGGGCCTGTGCACTCCCTCTTCCCTTTGCTTGGAACTTTACCGGTCATCACCTTACTCAATTGTCCTCTACCTTCAGCTTTTGTTTAGTTATCACTTCCCACAGTAGTCCTCTCTGACCTTGGTAAATTTTTTCGTTCAGTGTTCCCAAGGTAACTTGTACCACCCTCCATTACAGCAGTGACTATTAGTGGCCTAAAAGCTATGTGCATTTCCGTGAATTCAATGTCTGCCTCTACCACTAGACTCCACGTTTCTCTATTTCCCTGTTGTATCCTCAGAGCTTGGCATAGTAGGCTGGCACATGGGTAAGGATTTGTCAGAGGAGTCAGGAAAACCGTTGGGTAAGAGCTCACCGGCAGGGATGGACACCCTACCCTCACTCCATTGCAGACTCCAAACTTCAAACTCCTAGCAGGCTCTATACCTTGGTTCTCCTCACCACAAAGCCACAGAGGTAACTAGCAAGTAACTGACCTGATGAAGGGAGAGCCTAACACCTAGAAGGATAAGTCTGCCTGGAAAGTCAGCTGCTTCAGGGAGAAACAATGGACAGACCAGTAATAGCACTAGCCCTAAGAAAAGCCCCCAGCTGGAGCAAACTCAAACCAAACCAAACCAAACCAAACCAAACCTGAGGGCTTTATCCTAACTGGCTTTTTCACGGTGGGATAGCATTGGAGAGGAAATCCAGTGCAGTGTCCACCAAATTACCAGAGAGTTTCATTGGGTGCCATTTTGGAAAGAAGTTAATCATGTGGTACTGAGCCAACAAACAACTGTACTACAGTTTCACTCCAGGACTTAAGTGACAGGGTGAGACACAGCCATGGAGATAGATTCAGAGAAGGTAAGGGCTACACATAGATTCCCCCAGATCACCTTAGAAGGGCAGTGTCAGGCTAAGAAGGACACGGGGCCAGCATTCAGTGGTAGGAGATTCAGTGTGGCTGGCTTTCAGAAGTGGCTGGATCTGAAGGTAATGGCAGTGAGTTCAGTAATCTGCTTATCACCTGTCCT
The DNA here is from genome assembly GCF_034190915.1 of Cavia porcellus. Classification (NCBI taxonomy): domain Eukaryota; kingdom Metazoa; phylum Chordata; class Mammalia; order Rodentia; family Caviidae; genus Cavia; species Cavia porcellus. The sequence continues at coordinate 25,556,578 of NW_026947515.1, forward strand.
GGGGAGACCAATAGTCTGATCATTTCCCTGTGTACCAGTGTGCATGGGGACAAGTCTTGGCTTAGACATCTGCAAGGGACTTGAGTTTAGAGACAAGGGACCTCTTGAGCAAAGGAGTGACCTCACAAGCCCATAGGCTATAAAATGGGGCAGAGAGGACAGTGACTTCTTGGATGCCAAAGACTGCAGATCCTGGAAGGAAACCATATGTGTAAATACAAAGGAATTTTTTTCTTTTGAGCTTTGAGTTGTTGTTGGTTTTGTTGTTGTTTTTAAGAGAGTCTCCCTACATAGTTCAGGCAGGCTTTGAAATCACTGTGTATCCCAGCCAGGCCTTGAACTCGCAGTGATCCTCTTGCTTCAGTCTTCTGAGTGCTGCGGTTACGGGCATTCACCATCATGCCCAGCCCAGTTTGTTTTCTTGTTGTTGTCTATTGGTTTGTTTTTGTTTTCTGTAGTTTCTTTAGGTGGTGTTTTGGATTTTATTTCCCATTTTTTTTTTATTTGTTATTTGTATTTGTCTTTTTTGTTTATAAGAGACAAAGCCTCTTTGTCTCTTAATCTCTTAGTATGTTCCCTTATTTTTTCCCTTTAGTTTACACTTCATTTTTTATTATTTACACTTTTCTTTGTAGGTTTTCGCTGTTACTTTTATCTAATACTAGTTGTGGTTTGTGTCCGGATATCCCCAAAGCCCCATGCAGTCATACAGGCAGGCTTCTAGAGTCTGTGAATGACTCATGGTCCAGTGCTGGCATTATAGGTGTGATTGCTACACCCAAGTGGGTGTGACCCACATACAATATAAGGGACAGAGTCTTCACTCCATGCTTTTCCACTTTGGCTCCTGGTGCTTGTGCTTTTTCTGCCACCAGGAACTGTTGCCCTCTGCCATGTACCACTCTGGCTTGGAGACAGCTGATTATGAATTGAAACCTTCACAAACTGTGAGCTAAATAAATCTTTCCTTTCGTAATTCCAGGCATCAGGTATTTTTTCTCAATAATGAGAGAAAAATAACCAACAAACTAGTAATTTCCTCTTATTCTTGGATTCAGGCGCCCATTCCCTGCTACTTCTATGGTTATAAACATAACCATCAAGCTTTGTGAATCCATAGATAGTTATATATATATCTTACTATGGCTGAACATGATTACATTGTTAGTCAAGTTATTCTACCAAAGTAAATACTTACTCTGGACCAATATCTGGCTTGTCATAGTGTTCATTCTATAAATATATATCACTTTCCTGTGGTCAAGGGTGATACATTGTTTTAGCAGTTGTCAGTATCCACTTTATATTTGATACTTTTGTTAGTGATTTTACTACTTTAGCCAAAGTGACATAATTGATGCTATTCATTGGTTTTCTCCAAGTGCCAATATCTGGATTGCTTGGGAATCATAAATAATACCGCTGACTGTTTTTAAAGAACTGGGTACTGAGTGTCAAATAAGCTGCAACCACCAAATTTCCAAATAAACAGGTGGTTGGATTCTAGGACACAGGCAAAAGCCTATAGTTAGTTATATTGAGAGGGCACCTTTAAAAAAGCAGACAGTATCTAAAAAGATCTCTACACTAGCAACATAGCTACTATCATCATTCTGGAAGCCTCAGCACAGAGAACAAACAAAAAATAGAAACATGAGAAAACAAGGCAGCAAAATGCCTCTAAAAACTCCCGGGTCTCACAAAGGCAATGCAGGGATGAACCATGGGAGAGGAAACTGAAGACCACACAAAATAATTCAAAGGTAACAGTGGAGGTCTAAAAACATCAGTTCCCTAAATATTTGGTAAACTCAAGATGTAACTTAGTGGATAATGATCCTACTAAAAGCAATGATCAGCAAGTCTAGAGAAGACACTGAAACATCTAGATGAGCTAAAGAAAGACAGGCAAATCATGAATGCCCAGCATAGAAGAAAACTGGATCCCATGAAAAGTTCCAAACAAATCCAAGAGATTAAACATTCTATTAAAAGTATGGGCAGCAGAGACGACCAGTTTGAGGACAGAGGGTCAGATCCAGAACACAGGTGTGTGAACAATGATCAAGAAGAGACATCACCAAACAAGAGAACATGAAACATGGATCCAAGAGCTTCTAGATGATGCAAAGAAAGCTAATATAAGATTAATTGGAACTAGTGACAAAGCAGAAGACAGCACAAAGAATATAAAAAACTATTTACAAAAGTAACAGAGGAAAACTTTCCCATGTGGAAAAAGAATTTAATGTGCAGGTGAACAAGGCACATAGAACCACACATCACTGTGATCAGAGAAAAACCAACCCAAGACACATCATAGTCAAATTACCAAAATTACCAACATAAGAATAGAATTTTAAAAGTTACTGGAGAAGAGCAATGAATCATTTCTAAAGGAAAATCTATCAGAATTACAGCAGACATCTCAACACAAACCTTAAAGTCAAGGAAATGATGAAGTATTTTCAAGCCCTGAAAGAAAATAATTTCCAACCCAGATTCATATATCAAAACTGACAGAGAAATAAGGTATCTCCAAGATAAAGAGCATCTTAAGGAATTAATGACTGCCAAACCAAGCACTCCAAAAAAACTCACAAAGCTATCTTAGAAACAAACAATGAAGCTACAAAGCCAAATAGAATGAGAATGCATCAGACAGGGCAAGCAATTAAGTAAAAGGGAAAGGAAAAAACAGCAGCACTAGTAAAATAATACAAAGATGGGAATGAAACAGTACCTCTCAGTTATAACCATCAATGTGAATGGTCTCAATTTGCCCATTGAAAGACACAAATTAACAGAATGGATGAAGAAACAAGATCCAAAAATATCTTGTATACAAAAACACCCCCCCAAAAATTCATAGACTGAAAATCAAAGGATGGAAAACAACATTTCATACAAAAGGAAACCTAAAACAGGGAAGAAGAGCTATTCTATTTTCAACCAAACTGAACTTTAAGCCAAAACTGATCAAAAGATGCAAAGAAGATCACTACATATTGGTTATCGGAACCAGTCAATAGGAAGAGGTAACAATTATTAACATATTTGCACCAAACATTGGTGCACCCAACTTCCTAAAACAAACACTAGTGGACCTAAAAGATTAGATATATAGCAGCACAATTATAGAGGGGACCTTAATACTCCCCTATCACAGATCAACTAAACAAAAAACAGAAGCTTTGAACAAACAGATTTAATATTTATATACAGAGTATTTCACCCAACAAGAGAATGTGCCTTCTTGGCAGTCCATGGAATTTCTCCAAAATACACCACATATTAGCAAATAAGGCCTGCTTCAGTAAGTGCAAAAGAACGGAAATTTTACCATGGATATTATGAGATCACAATAAAACTAGAAATCAGTGCCAAAAGAAATCACAAACACATGGAAACTAAGCAGCATTCTTGAATAATCAATGGGTCACACATGAAATTAAGTAACAAATTAACAGAATGGATGAAGAAACAAGATCCAAAAATATCCTGTATACAAAAAACATCCCCCAAAAAATTCATAGACTGAAAATCAAAGGATGGAAAACAACATTTTATACAAAAGGAAACCTAAAACATTGGTGCACCTAACTTCCTAAAACAAACACTACTGGGTAAATAAGACAAATACGATAAATAAGACAATTCTTAGAATTAAATGATAATTCCACTACAAAAATACCAGAATTTATGAAACACAATGAAACTAGTCTCTAATAGGACTCTTATAGCTGTGAATGCTCATATCACAAAACCAGAGCAAGCCCAAATAAATAACCCAGTGAGGCACCTCAAGATCCTAGAGAAACAAAAATACTCCAAATTCAGAACTAATATAAGAAAAGAAATTATAATGTGTTGGAGAAAAAAACCAATGAAACAGAGACTCAAAAAAAAAAAAAAACCCATTGAGAGAATCAGTGAATCATAGAGTTGATTCTTTGAAAGAATAAACAAATTAGACAATCATAACCAATCTTGTCAAAAAAGGACAAAAATCAATGCACCTAGAAATTAAAAAGATGCAATCACAATAGAGACTATCCAAATGCAGAATAGTATTACCAACTGCTATATTTTACAGATCTGTGCACAAATCATTTGGAAAACTCAGAAGACAGGAAGACATTCTTAGAAATATATGAAATTACTAAAACTCAACCAATAAAGCTTAAAAATCTTGAATAATTCAATGATAAGTAATGAATCCAACCACAAAGGAGACCTATAGGCCAATATCACCAAATACAGATGAATATAAAAAATCCTCCATAAGATACTGGCAAGCAAAATACAGTGAATCATCACAAAGATCACAGACCATGACCAAGCTGACTTCGTATCAGGGATGCAAGGATGGGATGCAAAGATGCAAATCAAGAAATGTATTTCATCACACAAACAGGACAAATCCCATGATCATCTCAACAGACACAGAAAAAGCCTTTGAAAAAAGCCAATATTCATTCATGATAAAAACCCTGAACAAAGTAAGTATTGAAGGATTTTATCTCAATCTGATAAAAATCATACATGATAAACCTATCACAAATGTCCTATTAAATGGGGAAAAGCTGAAGGTTTTCTCTGTAAAATCAAGAATAAGACAAACATGTGCACTATGACCACTCCTGTTTAAAACAGTTCCTCAAACATTAGCAAAAACAATTAAGCAAGAGAAAGAAATAAGAGATATGTATTAGAAAGAAAGGAGTCAAAGAATCATTATTGCAGATCACGATTCTCCACTTATAAGGCCTAAAAAACTCCACCAAAAGATTCATAGAATAATCAAATTCATCAGTGCAGCAGGATATAAAATCACATAAAAATAAATAGCATTCATATTACTAACAATGAACTCACTGAGAAAGAAATTAGAAAAATAAAACCAGGGCTGGGGATTCAGTTCAATGGCTTAAGCTCTTCCCTTGTAGTAAGCACAAGGTTGTGAATTCGATACCCAGTACCAAAAGAAAAAAAGAAAAGCAATACCATTCACAGTAGAATCAAAAACTTAAACACTTAGATATTAACCTAATCAAGGAAATAAAAGACATCTACATCAAAAACTACATCACCCTGGAGAAGATTGAAGAGGACATCAGAAAATGGAAAGATAGCCCATATTCCCAAATTGGCAAAAAAAATACATAGTCAAAGTGGCTATATTTCCATAATTCATGTATAGATTTAACACAATCCCAATTAAAAACCAACAGCTTCTTCACAGATCTAGAGAAAATTTAAAAATTCATTTTGAACCAGAAGAGACCCAGAAGAGCAAAAGCAATTCTGCATAATAAGAGCAAATCAGCAGGCATCACAATCCCAGATTTGAAGTTACATTACAAAGCCACAGTGATAAAAACAGCATGATACTGGCACCAAAACAGAAATGTGAATCAATGGCACAGAATGAAGGAAGCAGAAATAACCTCAGACACGATCAACTATGTGATCTTCAACAGTGAGCTGAAAATGTACACTGGAGGAAAGACAGCCTTTTAAATAAACTGTGCTGGAAAAACTGGATATCTACAGGCAGAAGACTGCACCTAGACCCATGTATCTTGCCATGTAGTAGCGTAAAGATGGATTAAGGATCTAAATGTTAAAACAGAAATAATCTGCTAGAAGATAATATAGGTACAATTCATGAACACAGGGGGATGCAAGGATTTTTTGAACAGAATCTCAATGGCACAAGAAACAATAGTGAGAATCAGTAAATGGAATCATGGCAAACTAAATAGCTTCACAGCAAAGGCAACAATTAGCAAGGTGAACAGACAACCTACAGAATGGGAAAAAATTTACCAGTTATTTCTCAGACGGAGGACTAACATCTTTTTGACACAAGGTATTGCTATGCAGTTCAAGTTGGCCAACTCACTGTGTAGCCCTGGCTGGCCTTCAACTCACAAGTTTTCCTGTCTCGAAGACTAACATCTAGAATATATAAAGAACTCAAAAAAATTAGACACCCCAAAATAAAAGGCCTAATCAAATAATAGACAGCTGAAATGAACAGACATTTCTCAGAAGAAGTACAGATGGCCAATAAATATATGGAAAAATGTTCAACATTACTGGTCACTTGAGAAATGCAAATTAAAACAACACTGAGATGCCATCGTACTCCAGAAAGGGCTATCATAAAGAAATCAAACAACTGTCTTAGTTTCTTTTCTCATTGCAAAATACCGAACAGCCACAAGTAAAAGACAACAAGGTTTATTTACCTCACAGTTTACAGAGGTTTCAGTTCAGAACCGGCTGGCTGCAAGGCAGTGTGGTATAAGGCAGAAGGTCATGGTGGCAGAACACATCAGAAGCAATAGAGGTGGGGTGAGGGGAGACGAAGACAGGAGAGAGAGGGGAGAAGAAGAGAAGAAAGAAAGAAACAAGCCTCTTTCTGCCCTTTTTATCTTATCCAGACTGCTGGGACTAGGGCATGCCAATCCATTCAGTGCATTGATCCAGCAATCATTTGTCCTGAATCCCAGCACTGCACTATGAATTAATCACAAACTCTAGATTCGGCCACTTCCAAAAGATCCCTATGACCGCATGAGGCTCTGGGTGGACGTCTACACAGAAACATAACTATGACAATTGGTGGCAGGACTGCAGGAAAGAGAAAACCCTTCCACACTGTCAGTGGAAATGTAAACTAGTACAACCACAAGCCAGGTTCCTCAAAAAGGTAAAAGCACAGATGCATAGGACTCAGCTTTTCCTCTTCTAGGAATCTTCCCTAAAGGGTTAAAGATATGGTATTATAATGATAGATGTGTGGGGATACAGATCAGCGGCACAACACCTGCCTGGCAGGCACAAGGTCTTGAGTTCGATTCCCAGTACCAAAAATCAACAAAGAAATAAAAGAAAAGAAATACAGTGACCCATGCATACCATGGTTATAGTAGCATAATTCATAGTAGCTAAGTATTGCAAACAGCCTATATGTCCCTCAATAGATCAAGAGATTAAAAAAGGTAGTATTTCTATATAATGGAGCATTATGCTATCATATCATAAAGAACAATAAACTTGAGTCATTTGTAGGTAAATGTATGAATGGCGAGACCACACGCTAAGTGAAATAAATCTGACCACACAAGTGTAAATGTCATCTGGTCTGTTATCTGAGAAACCTAAAATATAAATAAAGAGCAAAACGAAGGATAGATAATAGGAAGCAGAGAGCTTTTTTTCAAATGAAGAGGTGATGAAGAGATGTAGGAGGCAGGGAGGGAAGGGGAGAAGGATTACAAAGAGAAGAAAGAAAGAAATGCAATAGTGCTTTATCAAATGGGAAGTGCAGAGTTATGGCTTATATTTAGATGTGCTCCCAAAGCCTCCTGTGCTCACAGGCAAGGCTTTTAGAAGGTGGCTGGATCATGCATGTGTCAGGCTGGATCAAGGTATGTGATAGCTAAACTGGTTTAGCATAGTTCTGTGAATGATGGGAAGGCCACCTGGGGTGGGCAGCACTTTCCAGTGGGCTTGTGGCTTAGAGGGGCTGCTGGGTCCCTGTACCATGCTTCCCTGCCTTGGAGCCAGTCGATTATGGCCTGAAACCTCCACAAACTGTGAGCTGAAAGAATCAGTCTTTAATTCATGAGTGTCGGGTATTTTGTCTTAGCAACAACAACAACAACAAAAAAACTGAGACAAGGATCAAGACTAGAATATGGCAGGAAGGAATGAGGTGGAAGGAGACAAAAAAAGAGTCAAGATGTGTTATGGATGTACAGACATTGCTCACGCTAAATGTAACCATTATATACTGCGAATACGTGCTGCAAAAAATACATAATAAACAAAGATGAGAAAAAAGGAAAATAAGAAGAAATAAAGAGTTTTGTAGGTGACTGAAAAATAAAAGAGCTCACCGGTGGGATGCTGGCCTGTGATGGTCTCCAGAGTAGAGAAGACAGCCCACATGGCAGGCATGGATCTGGCAGCAGCTCTTCCGGGATAGTAAAGGGCATGTGCTTAGCTCAACGTGGTGGGCAGCAATTCCACTAATGAGCAAAACGGCAGCTGGATGCGAGAAGAAATCATCTCTTCTAAATGATCTCCACTAATAAAGCTCCCTCTCTCGACCCTGCTCCATTCTATGCTTTGTTGAGCATCAAACTTTGGAAAGGAGCTACACCCACACGGTTCAGCTGGTTGAGAAGTGTCTGAATAGCCACTTTTCTGGCCATCAGGAAGCCTGTGGGCGCGGCAGGGAGAACTCTCCTCTAAGACCATCATGGTGCAGAGGGCCTCTGCCACGGCTTGGGCAGACATAGCTTGGAATCTGTAGAGTCCTGCTTTTTGTAGAATGATTGACCTAGAAAGATAACAACAGAGGTCAACAGGGAGTTTTGACATCTTGGGTGAAGAGCTTGAGTATATCAAGAAGAAGAAGCAGAGTCCATCAAATTGCAGTGGTGAAGCCTGGCCATCATCAGAGAGCTTTCTCTGGGTTCTACTGAGAAGTAGCTGGCTGCTGCCACCTGCTGGATCCATATAGCAGATCGGGAGAGGACTGGACTGTTCCCAGAACTCAGAATGCAGCTTGAGCAGGCTGAGAAGGTGACAGTAGAGCAGGTAGAGCCCAGGGGCTGGGAGATACTGAGGCTTCCACGGAGCTCCAGATCTTCTTGAGAAGCTAATAGCAGTTTGATCTTGGCAGTCGTGCTGTAGAACATCTCAGGCAGAGCACATGACAAAGAAGAGCAGAGAAAAGCAAGGTCAGTGTCCTGTAGGTTCAGAGAGGAAGGATTTGGAGGTAGCTTTCAAAACCCAGTTCAGTGCAACTTTGCAAGATGTTCAGGTCTGATGTAATCCTTCATCTCACCACCTGATTACCAAAGTTCCCTTTTACTTATTTATATTTATTGGCAGTCCTGGGAATTGAACCCGACCTTTACACTGAGCTACATCCCCATCTTTGTTTGAGACATGGTCTTGCTAAGTCAGTACTGTATGTGCTCAGGCTGTGATCACTGTGCTTCAGCCTGCTGGTAAGGTGAGCACTACCACTTCCAGCTACAAGTGATTCTCGTGATGTTCCCGTCCTTCTGAACTCTTGATGGCCTCAATCTCGCCTTGGAAGGATCCTCTTTCTTTTATAACGTTCAATCTTACTATTTCTGTCCTGTTTTTCTGAGGGCTTAACTATCCTTTAATAACTACAAAATCTCTACCTTGTTGAGACTTTAAGCTTCCCATCATCGCCCCTCTGAACCATCCCTTTATGGAGGGGTTGCAGACTTAATTAAAAAAAAGGCTGGCAGAATCTAGCTTAGGTCTTTTCATGCCCTCCCCTTTCCATATGAGCTGCTGCTGCAGGAAAGCCCTCATCACACCCCAAATGCCACAGCCTTGTTCTTGGACTTTCCAGACCCCAGGAGGATGATAAAAAAAGAGTTCAGTGAATTATCGTGGGTACTTTTTATAGCAGTATAAACTGACTAAAACAGCCACATTCCAAATCTCATCTGTCCATGCTATCTTTCCTTCCCAAGAACCCAGTCTGAAAGTGAGTCTACAATTCATACTGAAAATGGACACAGTCACTTTGGGAGTTAATCAATTATCCAAAAGTATTTCCTAGAGCTATTCTTTTCTTGGATTTATATTCTTGACTACAATGTATCAGTAGGATGAACCAGAACAGGAATTATGGGGATTTTGCTTTTTTGTGAATTGAACAGGGAAGGCACTCAAATTTGGGTATGGGGGGTGTTTGACTAAAACTTGAAGATGTAACTATGAAAATCAATACATTTCTAAAATCAGGGATTTTGACAAAGTCCAGTACCCATTCATGATGAAACCCTAAAAAAATTTGGAAGAGATGGTTTGTATCTCAATCTGATTAAAAGCCATTTATGACAACCAACAATCAGGAAACATCCCACTAAATGGACAAAAATTGAAAGTTTTCACTCCAAAATCAGGACCAAGACAAGGATGTCCACTGATTTCACTGTGATTCAACACAGTCCTGGAAACTTTAGCCAGAGCAAGCAGATAACAGAAAAAAAATAAAAAGAATAAAGATAGGACAAGAAGCAGTAAAACTATCATTATTTGCAGATGACATGATACTCTACATAAAAGACCCCAAAAACTACAATAAAAAACTGGTAGATTTAATAAACAAATTCAGTGGCATAGATGGCTACAAAGTCAACACTCAAAACTCAACAGCCTTCCTGTACACGAATAACAAACTCACTGAGAGAGAAATCAGGGCAATAATAACTTTCACAGTAGCACCCCAAAAGATAAAATATCTAGGAATCAATTTAATAAAACATGTAAAAGACCTCTATTTTGAACACTGCAATACTCTGAAAAAGGACATTGAAGAAGATATCAGAAAATAAAGAGTTATCCCATAATCTTGGGTAGGGAGAATTAATGTAGTGAAAATAGCCACACTTCCAAAACTGTTATACAGATTCAATGCAATCACAATCAAATTTCCAATAACTCATCTCACAGAATTGGAGAAAACAATCCTAAAATTCATCTGGAACCAGAAGAGACCTAGAATAGCAGAGGCAATTCTGGGCAACAAAGGCAAGACAGAAAATATCACAATCTCTGACTTGAAATCATATTACAAAGCTACAGTGAAAAAAAAAAACAGAATGGTACGGGCAATAAAGCAGAATGGAAGAACAACCCAATATATTACAAAATAAACAACTCCAGACACACTAAACCACTTTGTCTTTGACAAAGGTGCTAAAGACATTCACTGGAAGAAAGACAGCCTCTTTAACAAATGGTGCTGGAAAAACTGGCTAGGCATGTGCAGAAGATTAAAGGTGGACCCATATCATTCACCATGCACTAAACTAAATTTGGAATGGATCAATGATCTAAATATTAAAACAGTAACAATAAATCTGCTGGAAGATAGGATAGGTAAAACACTTGAGGCCACTGGTGTAGGCAAAGACTTTATGAACAAAACTCCAATTGCACCGGAACTATCACAAAGAATCAACAACTTGGATCTCATCTTATTGAAAGGCTTTGGCACAGCAAGGGGAACCACCACAAGAGTGAAGACAAGTGGGAGAAAATGTTTTCCAGCTGTTCCGAAGACAGAGGATTACTATCAAAAACATATAAGTAAGAAAAAAAATCAGTCCGCCCAAATTTAAAGACCCAATCAAAAAATGGGCATCTGAGATGAATACACACTCCTCAGATGAAGAAATATAAGCAGCAAATAAACATATGGAAAAGTGTTCAACATGATTGGTCATTCAAGAAACGCAAATTAAAACAACACTGGGACTCCACTTCACCCCAGAAAGAATGGCTATTATCAAGAAATCAACCAATAACAAAGACTGGAGGGGCTGTGGAGAAAAAGGAACCCTTCTCCACCTTGGAAATCAGTGTGGGGATTCCACAAAAACCTGACCCATTCGACCAAGCTATTCCCCTTCTGGGATTCTTCCTAGAATTAAAAACATCATACCACAGTGATGTATAGGCATCCATGTGTATAGCAGGACAATTAGTAATAGCTAGATCTGGATACAGCCTAAATGCCCACTGACTGAGGAATGAATCAAACACATGTGGTATTTTTATACAGTGGAGTACTACTCAGTCACAAAGAATGATAATCTGGATACTTTTATAGGTCAATGGATGCATCTTGAAACCATAGTCATTAGTGAAATAAATCAGACACACATGTGAAAACATTTTATTGTCTCACTAGTGTGATCTAAAATAAACTATGTGCATAAAAGATAGTTAAGATAATTATACTACTGATTTCTCTGAGCTCAGTGAAGAGAAAGATTTGTGCTAGCACTGTTCGGACCATTAAATGCAGATATCTTGTACTCTAAGCAACTGAATTGAAGAGAACAATATTCAAAGTATATACCATTGTTATCTCCTAACTGTTGTGGTTTGAAATTTTATTTTTTCTTTAAAACACAACAAAATCAGGCATAACACAAGTTAGTCTTTTTGTAAGCCTGGAAGAATGTTCAGTTATTGCACTATCTAGCCACCTGCAAGGGGACATGTACTTAAACTTAATGTACAGTTCAGGGGAGAGATAAGGTCACTGATTTCAAAATTTTCCAAAGGACTTCCAACCTCCTTCATATACATAGTTCTTATGCATTACCCCATTGCCCGGCCTGGTTCTTTCTGCAACCCAGGTAGCATGAGAAGGTCCCACAAGGGATCTAAATGTGCTTTTGCAACTTCCTCCTCCCTAGCACAGTGAGTGTCACAGGTTACCCTAGAAGGCCTAGAAGCACACCTGCTTCAGCTCCATGCCGTTCACTCCGCTCATCCCTAGGTCAGGTTTCTTGAGTTCTCTCTCCAACTCCAAAGGCCGGGACCAAGAATGAATGATTGCAAGGGAGGGTGTGAACCTAAGGGAAGAATCTGGTCCATGGAAAAGAACTTCAAGAGGCGATGCCCGCTCTTGGAGATGAGGTCGGCGGGCCGGGGCGCCTGCCGCACTGACCTGCGGGGCGGCGGGGGCCGGGAGGCGGCCGAGCCGGCCTGGCGGAGGCGGCCGCCGAATGGGTCGGCGGCCTTCACCGCGTCCACCAGCCCCTCGGCGCAGCGGCGCATCTGGCCGACGGTGTCAGTGAGGTCGCGGTACCGCTCGCCCCCACAACCGCCGCAGCTCCTCCTCCTTTTGGGGGGTGGGGTGGGCTGTCAGGAATCGAACTCACATCTCGAGCTTCCAGGCAGGCGCTGTGCTACCGAGCTAGGTTCCCGGCCCCAGCTCTTTCTTCTAGTGCTGGAGCTCAGCCCGCAGCCGCCGGTTGAGTCCGGAGGTTTACCTCAGGTCCGTGAGTCTGGAAAAGCACTTCCGGTTTCCACAGATCCAGCTGCTTCAAAGCTATTTCCCGGTTAGCACTTCCGCCCTGAAGCCCCGCTTCCGCCATCTTAGTTGAGGGCGGAAGCACTTCCGTCCAACTGGCCCCAGGTGTGTTGGGCGCTTCCTTATAGGAAGTCAAAGCGCCCCACCTGTTCATGTCTGTGCAGCAGAGCTCCAGGAAGACGGAAACGTGACCATCAGTGACATAAGAAGTTGCTGGTGGAACCTGACTGAGGCCCTGGAGCCCCTGGTTTCTGGGTCAGTCAATGCTCCATTATCTGCATGGCATCTCAGACTCCCAGGCTATCATACTATGGGAATAGTGACACCTCCTGCTCTTGAATACCCTTCATTGGCACCAAGAACCAAACAAGAGAGGTGTGGCTTCAAGGAGACCAACCTTGAAAGGAACAAAAAGAGAAATGGAGTGCTGCTCCCTAGGGTATTACATTACTGGATAAAGGAAATTCCAAGACACACAGGTCCACCTCTACTCCTAGGCATTCATTATCCGTTCTGAGCCTTCCAGAATGAAAAAAAAGCAATCTTCTCTGATCCTACTTTCCAAACTCATTTAATTCCTAGGCTAATCTCACTGGGGCCCTGGCCTGGGACCACTGACCTCCTCTTGAGGGATACAATGACAGAGTAAAACACAGACAAAATATATATTTTTTAATTATAAGGGACCCAAGATGGTCAAAGCGCAAGAAGAATTAAGACTTAAAGACTCAGTGTTCTTGGCTTTTATTAGGTGTACAGCTTGATTGGAAGGTGAGCTTGTGGGCTGCAGAAATGATGGGGTTTGCTGCTGACATAGAGTTCAGGGGTTAAAGAAGAATGCATTTGGGCTGGGGATTTAGCTCAGCGGCATAAGCACTTGCCTTGCAAGCATTGAGAGTTCAATCCCTGGTACCAGAAAAAAGAAAAAAGAAAAAAAAAAAAAAGAAGAATGCATTTTTGGAAAAGCACACAGGAGCAGATCATGGTTAACTAGCAGTTTGATTACCTGCCAGCTAGAAGGAATTTGCAGGAGTCAACGTCCTCCACTGCCTTAGCTTGCTCTGAGGTGCCACAACTTCACAGGCTGTTTGCTAGTCTTGGCTCTGGCTTAACCTAGATTAACCTGTCTGTAAGCCAGCCACAGGTCTGCTGGCCTCATATAGACTCTCAATTTATTTTTGTACCAACTTACTAATATTAATTATTGGCTACTTTTACTGAGTCAAGTTGCTCCTCAGCAAAATGTGGTGAGAGACAGTCATCCCTATTTTACAGAAGAGAAAACTAAGGGTCCACAGAGACAGGCAGGCCTCAGGTAACTGATTTGGTTTCCTCTGGTTTTCCTTGCTCCTTCCACCAGGTCTTAGACTTGAAAAATTTCAAGGAAACGGTCTCTCACTGCAGTGAGAGTGCTCAGCAGTTCCGTTTTACTGCCTGAAAGTACAAGACACAGTCTTCCCAGTCAGATGCATAGTTCTGACCAGCTGAGCCTCGGTCTTTTCCATAGTACCAGGTTTCAGACTTGTCTTTCTTAAATGTCCCAGCACGTAGGGAAGGCTAGTCCTGGTGGTTTTTACACTGTTTGTGATTCTGCACACAGAATGTCCAATTTTACTTTCATGAGTCTGCAGAAGGGAAGGAAGAATGGCTCGGAGCAGGCTTATCTTCAATGGAGAGATGGAAAACATGAGTGTACTGCTCTCAAAACAATCCAGGAGTAAACACCCACTGCCACTCTTTTTTTAAAAAATATTTCTTTATTTTAAAGAGTAAGACAAAGGAGGACATAACAAAGCAGATCAGAACAGAACAATTTAAGCAACACAGTATTTCACAAGACAACCCGATATAACAGTAGCTACCATAATGTCTCTTTCTTGGAAGTAGTTGAGCATAACTTCATATACAACACTATCAATCATAAAAGAATAGAATAAAACCATTCAAGAGAATGATAATATTACAGGGCATTCAGAACCAAATAACAGAAAATGAACAATGGCTACTGTATTATCTCATTGTCCATAAAATTTTGTTTATACTATCACACATAATAAAACCCAGTAACATACAACATGAAAGAACCAATGGAAACAGAAGAACAAAAGCATGGTAGGACTTCAAAGCAAGATGATATTAAATCAGCAATGGCTATTATAATGTCTTCTTTTCTTCAAAATAGCTGCTCATACCATCACAGATAATAAAATCAAACAAACCAGGATAAAACCATTTCAACTAATGAATGAAAACATTGTAAGGCTTCAAACGATGTAATAGGGAATCATGGTTATCATAAACTCTTATGTACTCTTACCATTTCTTACACTAGGGAGACTATATGTTATTTATACATGTGAGTTTGATTTATTGCACCTGTGAGTATGGTCTCAAGTTGTGTCCATTTCTTTATAAATATCTCAATGTGATCATTCTTTATAGCTGAGTAGTACTCCATTGTATAAAAATGCCACAGCTTTTTTAATCCATTCCTCAGATGATGAACAGTTAGGTTGTTTCCAAGGTGTGGCTATTACAAATTCTGCTGCTATAAACTTGGGTGCAATATATCATTGTAGTATGAAGTTTTCGTTCTTCTGAGAATAAGCATATAAGTGGAATAGATAGGTCAAATGGGACTTCCAATCTCAGATTTTTGAGGAATCTTCAGACTGACCTCCACAGTGGTTGCACCAGTCTATACTCCCACCAACAGTGCAGGAGAGTTCCTTTTTCCCCACAGCCTCTCCAGCATTTTTTGTTGTTGGTTTTCTTGATCCTGGCCATTCTTTCAAGAGTGAGATGGTATCTCAGTGTGGTTTTAATTTGCATTTATCTAATGACTAATGATGATGAACATTTTTTCATGTATTTATTTGCCATTTGTATTTCTTCATCCGAGAACTGTATATTCATCTCAGGTGCCCATTTTTGGATTGGGTCTTTGAATTTTGGCAGTCTAATTTTTTAAATTCTTTATATGTTTTAGACAAAAGTCCTTTGAGAGACAGTTCACTAAGATTTTTTCACGGTTTATGGATTTTTTTTCACTATGCTAGAGATTTCTTTTGACACGCATAAACTTTTTAATAAGACATGATGCCAGTTATTGATTCTGGGAAGTATTTCCCGTGCGGTTTGATTCCTGTTCATGAATTCTCTACCTACCCCTATGTGTTCAAGATTTTTACCTAATTTGTCTTCCAACAGATTTAGTGTTTCTGTTTTAATATTCAGATCTTTGATCCATTTAGATTTTAGTTTAGTACATGGTGATAGGCATGGGTCTAGTTTTAGTTTTCAGCATATGGAGAGCCAGTTTTTCCAGCACCATTTATTAAAGAGACTGTCATTCTTCCAGTGAATATGTTTGGCCCCTTTATCAAAGATAAGGTGATTAAGTGTGTTTGTAGTTGTGGTTGTATATTCTAATCTATTCCTTTGATTTTCAGATCTGTTTTTATTCCTATACCATGTTGCTTTTATTACAGTTGCTTTGTAGTATAACTACAAATAGTTGTTCAAGATACACAAATGGAACATATAAATGGGAATTCAACCAGGGAGACTGCAAACAGTTCTGTTCAACTATCCAACAAAAACTAAGTATAATGGCTATCAATCCTATGCACTTAGACATGTATGCATTTATCTATATCTTCATTTATGTTGAGATCTAACACAACATATTAGATTAAAATCCTTCTGAACAAAGATTAATAATATTGCTGGATTTCACATCATAACACTTCAGAATCAGGATTGGGTACTGCAGTGCCACTTTCTTTCCTTCAAAGTTTTTGTTCATTTCATCATGTGTCATCAGATCAGTTCTCATAAACTGTTTATAGGTTTTATGTAAGCATGAGTCCTAACATGTATTTCTATTCTTTGTATATTAGAGGGAGAAACAGAACAAAGCAGGAAAGAACTAAACTTTTTCCTGTAGACATATAAAAGTAAAAAAACATATAAATCTGCTGTATAATGATTTTTTGTTATCATGAACAGAATTGACTATATCAGATAAAGTATAATTGAACATATCAGTACATAACAGGATTAACAGAAATACAACTTTGTAGATAGTATAGAGCTACAAAAACAGGTATTAATCAAATCAGAATGCATATCATGGTGAATCATTGTCATTTTCAGTAGTTTTCTATACTCAACTTGATACCGTGAACCTTACAGTTTTGAATAAAATCTGTCAATAATAAGCAGCAATCAAACAAGTCAGATTTAACTAAGATCAGTCATGATACAACAGTATAAGTCATACATGAATCCTGATTGAGTTAATAGGAAATTAAAGATGTCCACTGTGCTATGGACAGCTGTCTGTGCCCCTCAGATCCAGTGCTTGTATACAAACTAGGATGGAACAAGTTCCAACAAGCAGAGTAGTGTAAGTAACAGGGGTTTTAATTCCTGATACACTATTAGCTATATCTTTTGCTGCTTTTTTAAGACTATTCTTCCCTTTACTCCCCCAGAATGAACTGTGTATTTTGGGGTCTCCCTAACACTCACGGTTTTGTATTGAGGGGCAACTTGCTACTTACCTAAGTGTTTCCAAACTTTCTCACTCCTCAGCTAGATTTCTAGTTTATTTCTTCGTTTATTAAAGCCTGTCTGTTCAACCTATCCATAAACGCTGGTCTAGTTACCCCTATTACTCTCTGGTTCTCTATCACATCGAGTTCCATTTTCTCATGTTTGATTTTGGTCCATATAACCTTTTTCAGGCTAGTTATATTTCCTATAAAGAGCCTCTCGGTGGACCCTACCTCTTGATCCACTCTGCTTGCAATTCTCTCTTTTTTCCCTTAAGTTAGTGTATCTAGGCCATCTATGTTGGAAATTATATCCAACCTTCTCTGCCTCATTTCTGTTGAGCTCTTTTTCTGTCATTAGTTGTCAGTTTGTCTTCTTCATTTTGCTTTCTGCTCCATTCATTGTGGCCTCTCTGCCACTGTTTCTGGAATCCTGGTACTTCTGTCTTTTAGAATGCTCTACAGTATTCTCCGTAGAGTTGAATTGGTGGTTGCAAATTCCCCCAGTTCCTCTTTATCCTGGAAGCACCTTGTTTCTCCATTAATTTCTAGGGACAGTTGTGCAGGATATCTCAATCTTGGCTGGAGGTTATTGTTTTTCAAAGCTTGGATTATTTCCCCCCACGTTCTTTGTGATTTGATGGTTTGTGCCGAGAAGTCTGCTGTAATTCTGATGGGTGTTCCCTTGTAAGTGATCTGTTTCTTGTCTCTGACGGCTTTCAATATTCTGTTCTTATTTTGGATTTCTGGAATTTTGATTATTATATGCCTGGGTGTAGCTCTGTTTGGATTGTAGGTGGCTGGAGTTTTGTATGCCTCATACATCTGAGCATCTTTACCTTTTCCTATATTTGGGAAGTTCTCCTTGATTATTTCTGCAAATAGCCTTTCAGTTCATTTGTTCGTATCCCTGCTTCTTCCTTTACATTCTTAGTTCTTTTTTTTTTTTTTGGTCTTTTTTGTTTTTATCGGTACCAGGGATCGAACTCACGACTGCCTGGTTGCAAGGCAGGCACTTATGCTGCTGAGCTAAATCCCCAGCCCCTACATTCTTAATTCTTAAGTTTTAGATCCTCTTATCATTTTCTAGCCTTTATATTGTTACTGCTTGTTTCCTTGTTATTTTTAAGAAGTTTTTCTTTCATGCTCCCACATTGCAAATGTGTCCTCCAGTTCAGATAATCTATCCTTAGTTTCTTTCAAAATGTTATGCCAAATTTCAATAGTTTTTAGTTTCCTGGTAATCTCTTTGAACCTGCTTCAAGTATTCTGTATTCTATGTTTTCTCTATTTTTTCCATCAAACAATTCTCCGCCTTTTTTTTGTTCTTCCATTCCACCATCTGTTTTTTCTTGGGAGTTCTTAGCATTTCTTTAACTGTTCTACTTATATCTTGCTTTACTTGGTTAAATACTTCACTTTTGAACTCATCTATGAGGTACCTAAAATATTGCTTTATGTTTATTGGTGCCATGCCTGATATTGCATGTTTTCTGTCCTCATTCTCCTTTGCATTTACCTTTCCTGGATCAGTGTTTTCAGGATTGGGGACCAAGGACCCTTTCTTGTTGCCTACTCTTCTCATACATTTGGTTCCTCCCATACAGGTGTATATAGAAGGCCCAGTTTCTTTCTTTTTTGATTTCAGTTTGTCTGAAGTGTGCTGACTAGGTGGTCCTGCCCACTGCAGTGTACTAGGAGGTACAGACCCCAAAGCTTATGCTGGGTCCATCCCCCCCCCCCCGGTCAACCTACTCATGGCTTCACTGCATTAGGTTGCACTGCCAGGCGCAGGACCTTGGTTTGGGCTAGCCTATTGGGCCTCAGGCCGTGGTGTCACCCAGGTCAAGTGCTCCCCACCAATACCACTTGAGAGGGGAACATGTGACTGTAGTCACTGCAGCACCCTGTTCCTGCCTGTCTGCACAGTCTCAGAATGTCCTCTGTTGGAGCCTCTTTGACTATAGGAGGGTCCCCTTCCCTTTCATCCACCGCAGGTCAGTGCAAGTTCCTCTCACCCACCGCAGGTCAATGTAGGCCTCCCCACCAGTTCCACTCCCAATTTAGTTCACCAATTCCTGCTCTCACAGCATTCACGTCTCTGGTGAGTTGCAACTAGCAGGCGTACCCCAGCTGTGCCAATTCAGGCGTGGCAGCCACAGGATATTCAAGCTGTGAGTTTTTTAGGTGTTCCAATCATGGCACCGGGATTGCATTTCCAATTGGTTTCTTTCAGCTTAGTTTGTTCCTGGGTCAGCAGGGTATATCTCCCTCTGCTTAGGACTCCCCACACTGCATCATTCCTGGAATTTAAGCTGGCTATCTCAGAGAGCCACTGTAGCTGCTGTTATCTATCCACCAACTTTTCTCCATCAGATTCATTCTTATGTATTTCATTTTTTTTGGATGCTAGTGTGAAGGGTGTGGCTTCTCTTATTTCTCTCAATGATTTTGTTGTTAGTGTATAGGAATACTATTAATTTTTGAGTATTGATTTTGTATCCAGTTACATTGCTGAATTTATTTATTATATCTAGGAGTCTTTCAATGGAGTTTTGAGGGTCTTCTACGCAGAATATCATGTCATCTGCAAATAATAATTGAATTTCCTCTTTTCCTATCTTTACCCCTTTTATTTCTCTCTCTCTCTTGTCTAATTTCTCTGGCTAGTATTTACAGTACTATGTGGAATAGGAGAAGTGATGGGGACATCCTTGTTTTGTGCTTGATTTTAAGGTAAAGGCCTTCAGTTTTTGGCCATTTAATATGAGATAAAGACCATCTATTCCGATTTTGTGTAAGGTTCTTTTCATGAATGACTGTTGGACATTATCAAAAAGCTTTTTATGCATCTATAGGAATGTTCATGTGATTCTTACTTTTGGCTTTATTGATATGGTGGATTACATTTATTGATTTATGTATGTTGAACCATCCCTGCATGCCTGGGATGAATCCCACTTGGTCGTGGTGTATAATCTTCTTGATGATTTGCTGCATCCTGTTTGCCAATATTTTATTGAGGATTTTTGCATCTGTGTTCATAGGAAGATTGGCCTATAGTTCTCTTTTTTAATTGGATCTTTCTCAGGTTTTGGTACTAGAGTAATATTTGCTTCCAGGCATGACTTAGGAAGAATTGCTTCCTTTTTGATTTCATTGAAAAATTTGAGGAGTGTTGGCATTAAGTCTTCTTTGTATTTCTTGTAGAATTCCACAGTGAATCCATCTGGGCATAGGCTCTTCTTTGTAGGTAAGGACTTAATTACAGTTTTAATTTCATCATTAGAAATTGGGTTATTAGTAGTTTTACATCTTCTTGACCCAACTTTGGTACTTCATATGTTTCTAGGAATCTGTCCATTTCTTTTGTTATTGAACCTATGAGAGTAAAGGTTTTTTAAATAGGTGTTGATGATCTTTTGTATTTCCAAAGAGTCTGTAGTGATTTCACCTTTTTCATTCCTTACTGCATGAATTTGAGCTTTTTCTTCCCTTTTTAAAAATAAGGTTGACTAGGGGCTTATCAATCTTATTTATTGTTTCAAAAAAAGGAACTCTCTGATTCATTTATTCTTTGGATTGTTTTCTTAGTCTCTATTGCATTAATTTTTGCTCTGATTTTTATAATTTCCTCCCTTCTATTGGCTTTGGGTTTGATTTGCTCTTCTTTTTCTAGATGTTTGAGGTGTAGCATCAGGTTGTTTATTTGTATTTGTTCTGTTTTCTCGATATGGGAACTCAGTGCAATAAATTTTTCTCTGAGGACCACTTTCATTGCATCCCATGTATTCTGCTAAGTTGTATTTGTATTTTCATTTTCTTGTAGGGATTCTTTAATTTCTTTTTTTTTTTATCGGTACTGGGGATTGAACTCATGACCGCATGCTTGTAAGTCAGGTGCTTATGCCACTGAGCTAAATCCCCAGCCCTGTTTAATTTCTTCTTTAATTTCCACTGTGACCCACTGATTTTCTCGAGTGTATTATTCAATTTCCATGTGTTTGTGGGGTTTTTGCAGTTTCTTTTATCATTAATTTCTAGTTGCATGGCAGTATGATCTGATAACATGCATGGGATAATTTCAGTTCTTTTGCATTTATTTAAATATATTCTGTGAGCTAGTATGTGGTCTATTTTAGAGAATGTCCCATGTGCTGCTGATAAGAATGCATATTCTGATGTCACTGGGTGGAATACTCTGTATATGTCTATCAAGTCCATTTGTTCACAGGTGTGATTCACTTCTGTTATTTCTTTGCTGAGTTTCTGTCTGGTTGATCTGTACCTTGGTGTCAATGATGTGTTAAGGTCTCATTAAAATTGAGTTATTGCTTATTTGATTTTTCATTTCTGTTAATACTTGCTTTGTATAACTGGGTGCTCTGATATTTTGTGCATATATATCTAACATTGTTATCTCTTCCTCTTGAAGTTGTCCCCTAACTAGTACGTAGTGGCCTTCTTTATTTCTTAGGATCATTCTTGGTTTGAAGTTCACATTGTCTGCAAACAGAATATCTATCCCTGCATTTTTTTGGGTTCCTGTTGCAGGAAATATTGTTTCCCATCCTTTGACTTTCAGTCTGTGAGTTCCTTTTTGGGTTAGATGGGTTTCTTGTAGACAGCATATGATTGGATTTTGTTTCTTGATCCATTTTGTCAGTCTTGTTCTTTCAGTTGGTGAATTGAGGCCATTTACATTAATGGTTTTAACTGTTATGTATTGGTTGATTGTTGACATGCTATGTTTCTGCTGTTGCATCTTTATCTTTCCATTCTGTTTAATAGTCTGCCTTGCTTAGTTGCTTTTTCCTATGTGTATCTAGACTGCCCTCAGTATTCTTTACAGAGTTGGCTTGGTGATCATGAAGTTCTTTAGCTGTTTTTTTTTTTTTTATCATGGAAGTATCTTATTTCTCCATCCATTTTGAAGGGTAGTTTTGAAGGATACATCAGTCTAGGCTGGAAATCATTTTCCTTTAGGATCTGAAATACTTCACTCCATGTTCTTCTTGATTTCATTTTTTGTGTTCAGAAGTCTGCTGTGATTCTGATAGATTTTCTTTTATAAATGATCTGTCTTTTGTCTCTCACAGCTTTTAATTTTCTATTTTTATGTTGGATTTCTGGGATGGTGATTATTATATGTCTGGGTGTAGTTTTATTTTGGTTATGGCTATTTGGAATTCTATATGCTTCACTAATCCTAATGTCAGTTTCCATTCTCATGTTTGGGAAATTTTGAGCTATTACTTTTGTAAATAGTCTTTTGATATCATTTGTGTTGTCCCCTTCTTTTTCATTTGTCCTTATCAATCTTATGTTGTTTTTCTTTGCATCATCTTGCAGCTGTTGAATTGTTATTTCCCAACTCCTTGTTATTTTTAAAAGATCTTTCCTTTCCTGTTCACTAGCTGCAATCTTGCCTTTGAGGTCTGAAATTCTATCTTCACTTTCATTGAAGCAGTTTTGACAACTTTCCATGGTATTTTTGATTTCCTGTATATCTCTTTGCATCTGCTCCACGTATTCTGTTTGTTTCTGATATTGTTCATCCAGGGATTCTCTTTTTGTATTGATCCTCTAATTTTTTAACTGTGTCTTTAGAGGTGTGCAACATCTCTTTCATTACTTTTATCATTTCTTTTTTTACCTGAGGGGTTATTTCTAATTTGAATTCTTTAAAGCTTCTCAGAGCTGCTTCTTTCTTTCAGTTGCTTTTATTTCAGGCATTTCAGGTGTATTGCATATATTTTCTTCTATGTACATGGCTCCTAGAGCTTTCTTGGGGTAGGCTGGAGGTTTGAGATTGCATTTTGGTCTTTTGTTTTGTCATTTTCCTGTATTTCCCTATTTTAAGTGATGTTCCAAAGCTTCCCCTGAGCGTGTTGCAAATTGTCTCCTATGCCCTCGTCTCTTGAATGGAGCTTGCTGAACGTAGTCCAGTCAGGTCCAAAGGACCTCCCATGTTACCTCCAGTGTTCCAGGAAGCTGGGCAGTCAGCTAACCACTGTGGATGATGGTCCAAAGCTCTCCTGGGCAAGCACCAATGCACTGGAGCTCACTTCATGTGCCCTCAACTCCCATGATTGAAAAAGGTCACTGGGCATGGTCTAGTCAGGCCACAAAACCTCCCAAACCTAGTTGAGTGTAACTGGAAGCTGGGTGGGTCCTTGACCACTGGATATGATGATCTTAAACTCTCCCAGGGCCTGAGCTGGTGTGGAGGAACTCACCTCTGGCAGCCCAGTTACCTGGATTGAAAGAAGGTCACTGGGAATAGCCCAGGCAGTCCTGAAACCTGCAGAGCCCCATGTAGTGTGGCTGGAAGCTAGGTGGGTCCTTAATCATTGGGAACCACTGCTGATCTTTAGAGACTTCTAGACACTTCTTATAACCTCTCCTCTACTGCCTGACTAGGTACCTGGTTGGTAAGAACAAGAGATTTACAATTATGCCAACAGATGCTGTACCAATTGATGAGTCATGTCATTTCAGTTGGAAAGAAACAACATAGTTATTATCCTCTGATTCAGAAAGACAGCTAATCTTTGAGACATGGGAGAACTGAATGACTAAAACACACTTCTTTTCATAGAAGAAAGTTGTGTTTGTGGATAAATGTCCTAGAAGCCAGTAGGAGGCCAGGAGAGGGAAATGAGGCCTTCTAAGCAGTAGCTACAAATTAAATGTGCTGGATGGTGAGAAAATTATGGTGTATGATTCCCAGACCAAGGACTAGTGAGTCAGGGCAGAACTGTGATATGGATGAACACAGAGTATCTTTCTTTGTTCCTTCCAGCTTTCCATCTAGTAACATCCATTTCTCCAAGGTTTGCCCCAGATGTTGTAGTATTCAAACAATGAAGCAAAGTCTGAATGAATTGAAACAATAACTTTACCTACCTTATTCATGGTTACCTTTCTAGAATCTGGAACAGTGCTTGGCATACAGGAATGCACAGAAATGCTCAGCAAATGATTTGATGAGTAAAATAAAAATAAGGCATCAAGGGCCAGAGATACAGCTCAGTGGCATGAGCACCTGCCTGGCCAGTGTGTGGCTGTGAGTTTGATGTCCACTACCAAAAAAACACAAAGCATTAGGCAGATATGTCCATTTCACAGACTGCAGGAAATAGAGGTACATCAGTCTGAAATGGTGGGGCTACTGTAGAATTCTTGCCTAAATGAAGCTGTCAGTAAGGTTAAAATTCTCTGAGACAGTTGTGCCTCAGTGGGAGGAACCCATGGAGGGTATTGCATTAAGGGACTGGCATACAACTTCTAAGGAATGAAGGCCACAGTGGCCGACAGTGGGGCTTTTTGGAGCCCTTGAAAATTGCCCTTTTTCCTGGACATGTCTCAGTGCTAGGTCTCTTCCTTACCATGTGAGAGAACCTGGCCTTCATCTCCAAAAGTGAAACAAAATTTCAATTTATTAATTTCTTAAAATGCCAAATAACTCACTATTCTGAAGCACCCATATCAGAACTTGGAGGAAATGTGCACCACCAAGTCCACAGGAGATTACTGATGTTCAGCATGGGAACCAGGTACCTAAAAATATCCCTCTGCCTCAGCCACTGTGAGAGACACTCTTGCTTCCTGTGCTCATGAAATCTGAATGGCAACAACTCAGTGATCCAGCACCTAACAAAAGAACGAGTCATTCAACACACTTTGTTCCACCTAGGTCCCACTCACTTGCAAGCTTCACAACATGTGACATGCCTCTGACACTCATTGTATCTCCTGTGCGGGGCACTGGGACTGATCTGCAATTATCAGAAGAGAGGAACAGAGGAGTAGGATCCTTCATAAGTGCCAGGAAAAGACACACTATGTGCTTCTGTGATCACAGCCAGTCCCACTCAGGGTCCTCCCTGAGGTTCTCCAAGCCCAGATCCAGCCAAGGGAAAGTGATGGGTTCCATTGGCCTGGGCAGAGTGAGCTGGGTTACTATCCATCTCTCACTTTCAAGGTCCTGGAGTGATACCCAGTATTCCAGAAGCTGCCATAAGTGATTTAATATGAATGCCAGATAATCTTGGAACCAGATACCAGAAATACCTCTGACTCAGGAGTGTGTGTATGTAGGGTGGATCTCTATTGGTCCGTTCGACACACCACTTGAGGCCTTGCACACACCAGTCAAGTTGCTTGGTTTCTAAGTAGAGTGCCTGTGTCTGATCCAGTGCTGGACTTGGCTGTGGAAGAGACAGCTGGTGGGGCTGGCAGGGGCTCTGCACTAAGATGAGAGTAAGTGCAGATGAGAGTAACCCTGGGTGAGCGGGAGCCTGGTCAAGGAGATAGAATGTTTTAGGAGCCAATGGCCTTTGAAGGTTTGACTTTGAAATTTACTTAGGAGGAGTAGTCTTTGCTTGATCTTTTCTAGAAGAATCTTTACAAAAATGCGATACTGGAAACCACCAGACATCTGGCTTGTGGAAGAAACAAGGGAAATATCAGAGCATAAATGGGTAGTCCAAAATTCCAATGAAATTCGAGAAGTTATATGGAAGTGAGACTCTGTAAGGTCAAAGTAGTGGGCAGCATAGAAAAACCTTCATCTGGATTTTAAATCTTAATTTGCACAAGAAAATCCCTGATGAAGTAAGTGAAGTAAAACCATGTGAATGTAGTGTATGTGGAAAAGTTTTAGATGCAAACTATCCCTTAGTGGGTACCTTGTATCATATTGGATACAAACCATATGAGTATGAAGAGCAGGCAGGGAAGCTATATAAACGTAAAGAAAACATTTATTTCTCTCACAGGTGTTCAAAGACACATCTGTGGACTAAATTGCACCATCAATAGCACTCAAAAGGTACATTTGAAGGCTTATTATTATTATTTTATTATTATTATTATTATTATTGGTACTCGGGATCAAACTCATGACCTTGTGTTTGCCTCATGCAGGTGAGCTATATCCCCAGCCCAAGACTTTTATTCATTTTTCAAATCTATTTTAAAGAGAAAAATAAAACAAAATTTCAAAACACAGTAATTAGGGGGTAACTATGCTACATACACTGTGTATTTTATATATATATATATATATATATATATATATATATATAATATCTTTCAGCTTCTCACACTAGTGAGACAAAATGTTTACACATGTGTGATTTATTTTACTACTGAGTATGGTCTCAAGTTGTGGCATTTACCTATAAAAGTCTCAAATTTATCCTTTTTATAAGTGTTTTATTTTCTCAGTTCAAGCATGGCAACAAACTCAAAGGGGGAAATCAAACCAAAACAAAACAAAAGAAAACAAACAAAACAAAACAAAAAATACCCTAGCAATGCAAGGAATGTAAAAGGCCACTGTTGGTTCTAGTTCCTTTGAAACACATGAAAAAACTATTCCTGTAGTAAAAGGAACTTGATTCTAAACAATGTGGTTCTGCTGTCAGTTTTTCCAGTTTCCTTCGAATTCATAAACAATTCATACTGGTGGAGAGAAAAATCCATGAGTGTAAACACCGTGGTGAAGACTCCAGTCATTCTGTCTGCCCCACAGAGTTGCACTGTCTGAAGACTGCCAGGGACGCTGATTACGTCCTTCCAATTATTTGTCTCCCTTTGCTTCTTGCACTGGTGGAATCATGGGGAGCTGTTGAAGGTTGTGGTGGGTACATTCTCTCCACCCCTGCCAGATGAAAGCTCTCTCTCTCCCCCCTTCATCTTTGACTTTCTCAGTTCTTGATTGATTGGTTGCATCAATGAGCTCTTTTAGTTTCGTCAGTTCTCAATGCATCTGCCTTGGCCGAGCCCTTCTGTCTGGATGTCATTGACACAGCTCTGTTTTGCTCTGGAGATTCAAGTATTAGCAGCCATTCACTGCATTGGCTCTTTCTGGTGGATTCAAGTGTACTTGTTGAAGAGCCCTTAAAAGTTGTAAGATCGGTATCTTCACTTTTGTCCTCTCTTTGGTCTGCTTCTATTTTTTTTTTTCTTTACACCGCGGATCCAACTCAAGACTGAACACCTGTAAGCTGTGACACTTCTTACACCAATGAGCTAAATCCCCAGCCCTTCTGCCTCTATTGTTGATTTCTGCTGCACTGGATGAGGCCAAGTTTACGTCAGTGGAACTCCCTCTGCGAGAGAAAGAGGAATCCTCCACCTCTGATGCTTTCTGAAGTTTGGCTCCAGCAATTGCAGCTGCAGGTCCAGTTAAAGGGCCACCATCCTCAGACACAGATCCAGAGAAAAATCCAGCCTCAGCGAGGGATCAGGCCTCAGGCATCAGGGAGGAAGCCTGTGGGTAAAAGTGTGAGTAGGAGACCCAGAAGATAGCATCAGGGATAGTGAGTCCACTGCCATGGGAATTCTCAGGAGGAGGGAGCCCTGAGGCCTGGGCTGGACTGGCAGGCAGAGAGGAGGTTCGGGTGGAGGTGGTCCCAAGACACACGCCAGGGCTTGATGCGCTGAGCTCCAGCCCATTGGAACTGCTTCCTCTGCAGGTGCTGCTCCCTCTCAGGCCTTTCCTGGGCCTGAGTTCCTGCTGCCCTCTCCAGTTTCAGGCGCTACTCCTCCAGGTTCTCCCCTTTCCTTCTCCAGCTTCTTTTGTCGTCGTTGTTCTTGCAGCTGCCTTCTCCGAATTCCCAGTTCTTCTTGGAAGCAGGGCCAATTTCAGCTCGAGCAGGTAGTTGTGAATTCTGTCTGGGCAATGCTGGCCTTGCTTCTGCACCTCTAAGCCGCGCGTTGTGACCCTTGTGGGGACGCCGGCATCCTCTTTGCTGCCCATGTGGAGGCCATACACCTGGTCGGCGTCTCGTCCTGGTGGAAGGTCTGTGTGGCTTGCTGCCGGCGTGGGGATGCAAGTGGACCCTGAACCCTGTGGGGCTACCGGCCGTCACTCGCTTTTCGCTGCCATGGTCCCAAACCATCACAGCAGCTCCTGCCTGACCGATGCTCTCTCACTGCAGGCGCCTGACAGATGCTCTGGTCACCGCAGGCACCCAGAACCCGCCCCTCCGTGCCCGCCCCCGTGCTTCTGCCTTGGCTGCCTCCTGGGCCACCTCCGTCTGTTCTGCATCCAAAACAGCGGGGAGGGGGGGAGGAGGGTAGAGCCGCCCAGTGCTTACCGGCCCGCCGCTGCGCGAGACCCCTTCAGCCTCGCGGGCTTTCCCGGCGTGGGCACAGATCGCTGGGTCCGAACTTCGCAGGCGGACTCAGTGACAGCTGGATGCAAACCGGAGCCTTGGAAGGTCCCGCCGCAAGTGACCTTGTTACTACCGTGGGACGGTGCTGTGGAGATGGGAACGTTGCCCATCCCCTGACTGGGGACCCGAAGCCCGGCCTCAGCGCCTCCCCTTGCCTAGAGAACTCCGCCTAGCGGGGGCCCAGCAGATACTGTGCTGTGGAGAGGACCACGAGCAGAAGGGCAGGGCCTGGCAAACCGGCTAGACAAACCGGCCTGACCGGTCTATCGTGGAGAGCTGTCAGAACGCAGCAGAGACACCTGCGCAGAGCAGCTTGGGAGCCCTGCGGAGGACTCCCCAAAACTGACTGAAAAGGAATAAAGATCTAAAACACAGAAGACCCTGAAGCCACTGCTCTGTTTTCTTGCAGTGTCCTGCACAGCGTACGGCATGCAACTTTTCGTTTTTCTTTCTTCTTTTCCTTTCCTTTTCTTTAAAAAAATCATTAAACTGTTTTGTTCCTTAGTTGTCTCCATTCAGTTCTTTGAACAGGACAAGAGCCTGCAACTACTGGAACACTTCAGCCCCTGACAACAGAAGTGCTCACAACCAGCCCCTGCGGCCAGCCAGTGCTTCTCCACCCAGGGCTGCCTCTTTTCCAAGAGGAAAGCTTCCTTCCAAAGTGACAGGGTTTGAGTCACACCTTTTGTGGGGAAGCACTCAGGGAATAGCAGAGGATGCGAGGGTCAGTTTTTCTGACCTGCGTTTCCTTGCAGTTTTTTTTTTTTAATCACCCTCCAACCCACTTTCTCTGTTCACAGTATTCTATGCCCTCTGCAAAACTGTAGTCAACCAGGATTCCCCAAGGTTCCAAAGGGCGTGTAATGGGGAGGCCGGCTGTCCAGAAATCAACAGTGAAGGCGGTTTCAAAGATCACTTCCTACCTCCACTGGGATGAGGGCTGAGCTCAATAACAAGCCAGCAATTGGGGACAGAATGCTTCCAGATGCATAGCTGGGCTTTGTTGATTCCCTACTTCTGGTTTCTTTTTTTAATGCATCACTTCAAACTCAGGTTGGTTACCTGAACTGCTTAAGGTTCATGATGAGGACTGCAAGCGACAAGTGAAACTCAAAACTTACTGACGCATCCTTTTACGTCGCCTTTGGGAAATCTTTAGCAGAAGAGTTCTGCAGATGTTTACTTTTATACAGACTTAGAGTGTGTGAGCTTGACAAAGTCTCTTATCAGTGGTCACATAAAGGGTGCTTTGTCATCACCACACCAAGTGTCTGTTAGAATTCCCTTTAGTTCCTGGAGAGAGGGGTAAAACATTCCTTAAGGCACTGTAGAATCCCTATTCCGAGGTACCCAGCCAAAGAGTTTTGCTTTCCCAGAGTCTCAGGACAGAATCTCATTGTGTTCCTGGACTGCACCATGCTTCCTTTCTCAAAGGCCCTTTCATTTCCTTGATTGGCTCTTTGATCTGGCTACTCACTCATCAAGTGACCTCACTGCCTGTGCTTTTCTGTGTGGCTTTCCTCACTGATTTAACCTTGCTGGTCCTGAGAACTTTACTCACTATTGTCTCCCGGTATATACTACCTACACCAATGTTTCATCTTCAAAACATTTTCTATCCTGGGCCCACTTCCTATAATCACCTGTCAGATATCCTTTAAGTTCTGGAGTTAGATTTCTCTATTTGTAACTTTCCCACCATAGCCACTTACTTGGTGCACATGGTACTGGAAAGATGAAACTGGATAACGAAGACTCTGTGTTAAGTACATAAATAATTTTAATCCTAACTATACCTTGACTGGTTGAACATTTCCTTCATCACTCCATCAGTTATGGGCTAAACAGCGTGAAGTTCTCAGATCCTAAAAGCTATGAAATGGTCTTGGTGTCCAAACGCTACAAAAACTCCTCATCCAAACAATGCTCCCAAGTAACTATTTTTGTCAGGTTTGGATTCTGAATATTTTGTCTCAGCAATGAGAAAAGTAACTAAGACAAAGGCTCAGCCCATAACAAGCTTCTGAAATCCTGGGAAGCATATATATGCCCCTGCTGCATAGATTGTAGTCGTGCTATTGAATGGCATTGTGTTTCCTGTTGAGTGTCACAGTGAGGTGAATGTTACAGGGTATGGTCAGGGAAACTTGATGATGAGCAGAGCCCCTGAATAGGCTTGTTCTCCTGCTGCACAGACTTGGAGGCTTAGACACTAAGAAATCCTACCTGAGTCATCAGAGACTCTGATTTGCTTTGGAGAGGTGGTTCTTGCTGGTCTGAGTCTTCCAATGGAAGCAGCCTTCCACGAAAAGTTCATTGGCTGTGGTCATTGGCTGGAATTTCCATCAAGTGTCAACTCTGTAACAACATTTCAGAAAAAATAGATAGGGCTAGGAATTTAGCTCAGTGGCCTAAGCACCTGCCTGGCAAGCACAAGGTCATGAGCTTGATCCCTGGTACAAAAAAAAAAAATTTTTAAAAAAGCAAGTAGGTAGTTTATTATTCTGTGGTGGACTGAAAACTACAGTCAACTGAACTGAATCAGCATGGTGCTGAGTGTAGAGGGTCTACCTGAGCTACCTGAGGCCTTCTGCCAGCATACAAGGAAAAGGTGGAGAAGACAGTAGCAGTGTGGGTTCTCCTAAGTGTTGTGGATTGGAGCTCTTGGTTTTCTTGGAGCTGTTGGTTCTCCTGGAGGAGTGTGTCATGCTGGCTTCCCTGATATGAACCTTGCTGTTATCAGAGGAGCTCAGGACCTTGTCACTGAGAATGGCTGCGGTTCACTTCCGGGGAGCTCCGTCCTTGCTTTGTACATCACTTCCTGACCCTGGGGGAGGGGGAGATGTGTCCCCCTCCCCCCTCTTCAGTCTCCAGAAGAAGCTCATCATGCTGCTTTCCTGATAGGAGCTCAGCGGAGAGGAACTCGGGACCTCGTTGTCACTGAGATACGCTTTTTGGTGGAGGCCAGGTCCTTACTTTGAGTGTTGCTTCCTGGCTCCAGTACAGAACCCTCAACCGAATGGCACTGATCTTTGTCCTGCTTGCACAGACTTTGTGGCTTCCATCAGTGACCTTTGGGCCTTCCCGCCCAGATCCATGCAACAGACTTGCATGAGTCATTGTTGTGGGCTCTAGGTCTCAGCTGGTCTCATAAGGGGCATTGACATGGGCTCTAGGTTTTCAGCTGAACTCATGAAGGTGACTGCCATGCGATCCAGGCTTTTGGCTGCATTTGCTAGGTCTCAGTGTGTGGAGAGATCTCCTGCGTTTTTTTTGTATTTGACTCCTTGAGTGGCCATTATAAATAGCACTTTAAGTCATGTGTCTTGTGTATAATTGTTCTCCTTGTGACCTCTCATAATATGCTATGGTATCCCTCATGGTAACTCAAAACTCCTTAGACCCAGAGTATTGTGGCTCTGGTTTGCTTTAAGGAAAGCAATGTTGTCTGCAAGGTTCGCAGGCTGGGTTGTGTCAATAAAAGTTTGCAGGGCTTTCTCTGAAATTTTGCTCACTGAAGCTGGAGACATTTTGGTTCTTAGAGGACAGAAAATTGCCCCTTGCTTCTAACATGAAGCATCTCCTTGTCCAGTGGTCCCTAGCATAGATTTGAACTCACCTTGAACACACATAATGGCTTACTGTTCAATCATTAGAACATTTTTGTTTCCAAATTCCTGTCATTGATCCTTGGTTCCTGTTTCTAAGATCACAAAATTCATTGAAAGAAATGTAGGAAGTAGATATTTCATACATATTTTAAAACAAATAATTAGGTTAAAACTGAAGTATGAAAGGAGGGCATTTCTAGGAAAGTGTTTTCTTTTTTCTGCTTTTCAAAATCAAAGGATTGTCTCATTGTTGGGTGCCACCACGGTTATGAAGAAAGTTCTATTACAAGAAAAGTTCTGAGTTATTGCTTGTTCACTTTGAAAAAGTGGTAAAATAGCAGTGGAATACAGGGAGGAGAGGCTGATGCCAGAAGTGGGGAGGACCTTCAGGATTTAGTTCAAGTATGAGGACATGAAAGCATGAGGACAGAATGACGGTGGGGCGCTGATTGAGAACAACCAGCAGCACTGGATAAGAAGGGCTGGGGGCAGCCTCGTCGTGGTGCACTTGCTTGCATGTGAGACGTCTGGCTTCAGAGCGCAATATAGCAAGGAATAAAACAGCACTATCACAAAAAGCCCAGCAGGCTTTGGAAGACTGCAGACATGGCTCAGGAAAGCATGAAACTGGAGACTGCTTCTGATACAGGGAGTTTCTGGTGCTGGCCCTGACTCCTTGTTTGAAGTTTGGCCTCTTAGATACTTCTGCAGTTGTGCACCTGAGTGAGTAGTTAGGCTCCCTGTAAAGGGCTTAGGAAAGTCAGCTGCTTACACACAGGCCCCGTAAGAGCCCCTCTCAAACAGGATTTCTGGGATCAGTGTAACTATAATTGTGCTACAGCTTGGAACACTCTCTTGTCTTCCCAATATAACATATTACCTAGGTGTCAGCATCACCTGAGTGAGTAGAATATTTTGCCAGAGAATCTTTCTGTGACTCAGTTGTATAAAACCTTTAACCAAGGATTAGTTTTCCAATTTTAGTAATTTCTAAAAGAAAATTGTCACTATTTACTATACTTCAGAAATTTAGAAAGGAAGAGGCAAAAACCTGTTCCATGGCAGTGCGACTTAATTTGGGAATTTTTGACTGAAAAGTTGTGAAGTCTTTGAAAAGGTAGAGAACATAGTTGTCTTGTAGAAAAGTACCTGAAGTTTTTTCCTTGTTGAAGAAAGATTGTAGTTGAATTTAAACAAAAAGTCGAGGAACTTTAAGGCATGTAGCTTCTTGTAAAATGTGAGATGAGCAAGTTAGTACTGATTTTCAAAATCAGATTTTAACACCAAATCCCCCTAAATGAGGTGACTTTTGGAATCAGTTCTACTTTAAAACCATTACTATGTGCAGGCCAGGAGAGGTAAGAGGATGAATCGAGCCTCTTCTTGAGATTCCCATGCCTGGGTTGTGTCAGGTTAAAGTCAAGCAATAAATGGTTGAAGGAGGACTCTGAAAGAAGTCGGTTTATAGCAGTGTTTCAAGAGAACTGTTTAACTTGAGGATTTTAACATTAAAAGAGTCTTCCCATGTGTGCTGTGAAAAAGGGCACTGTCACATCTGGATGGAAGTGTTGAGGCCTGGTAGGGCAGGGAGAGTTCTCACATGCTAATGGAAAGCACTGACTCAAATCCTTTCTCTCAGATCCAATTGCTCACCTCCAAAAGCCCTCCTGCAAGCACTGCGCATCATCACAGAGTATATGCAGCCCCAGCCTCAGAGGGAAATGAATCACCAAACATGGCACTGGATAGAGGATAGAGCAAATGACAACACTGTGGAATAAACCATATTGTGTACTCTCCTGTCTGCTGCCCTAACTAGTCCTCATTCTGGAGGTCAGCTGGATTTCCTAGAATCTGTATCCCTAAAGGAGGAAGGATTTCTCCTGGATTGTGGCTCCTAAGTCGCTGGACTGGGTTACTACTTCTGAGTGCACAGAGGCCCAGCACTGTGACCTCCATCAAGGGGCTGCTGAAGACACAGGGCTACCCAAGTCTGAGGCCCAAATCCTGCCTCGATATGGGGAGTAGCCCTGCGGGACACTGCTGTCACCTCTGCTGGAGGCAGGAAGTTGGGCGTGGCCAGTGTAGCAGAAGGCTCACTGAGGCCATGGCAAGCCCATCTGGGCCAGAACCTAATTGTTTCTTTCTTTCTTTTTATTTTTGGTCTTTTTCCTTTTTATCGGTACCGGGGATTGAACTCACAACTGCCTGCTTGCAAGGCAGGCGCTTATGCCGCTGAGCTAAATCCCCAGCCCAGAGAACCTAATTGTTTCTTAAACAATGATGTCACAAATGGTGGGACAGAACACAATGTACATGGTTACGAAGGCACTGGCAACATAAGTGTCCACCACAAACATTCCGGCAAGTGTTTTTCTGGCACACCGCTGGCCTAGGTCTTCATGACCAAGCCTTATCCTATGATGTTTATATTGCCCTTCTGGGCCCCAGGGCTCATGATTTGGCCACAGTTGTGGCTAGTGGTCATGGGAGCCCCACATCCAGAGTGGGCTCAATTGCCAGTCCAGTGGGACATTGAGCCGGTGGAGCGTAATTTTTTCTTTTTTCCCTACAAGTCCAGTCCTTCACCTAAACCACAACATGCTCTTACAGTTCCAGCAGATCCAGAGGAACTGGATTACCCAGGATCCTCTGCACCGATGAAGAATTTGCTTACACCTAAAGAGTCAACTGGAGAGTCACCACCAGATCCAGATAAGTTTGCTGTTCCGCATCAGGGTCTGCATGACAAGGTGGTTGGGCCACAGAGGATCCCAGAGGTGCATCCAATGTTAGACGGGCATGAGAATGAAGGCCTAGCTCTGCCTCCTCAACTCCAAAGAAAGATGGAGACTTCTTCTTTAGAGCAGGCTGCAGACCACCAGTCACAAGTTCCACCTTTAGCGATTAAGAGTTCAACAGCATCACACTTTGTTTCACCCCTGAAACTGAAGGGTATAGCTCGGCATTGGCAACTTGCTAAGGAGGTTTTTGGAGCTCCTTATCTATCAGAGTATCCTGAGCATCAGAAACAAACCTTGAACGATGATACTGTGGATCTAAGTACAGATAGAGCTGATCATGACAGCGTACATTCGGGATATCTGGAGAACCCAGATGAGCCTGCACAGCCCTGTGAGCACAAGGAATCATCACAATACCAGGTGGAGGCCTGGACTAAAAATCTAGAGGCTCCCCAAGCCCAATCCTCTCTACCTCTGGGAAAAGGCCCATGTGAGCATTCACAGCCTGCTGAAGAGGTCTTACCTTCTTTAACCCAGTGGGAGGCCCTACGTCACCATAAGCTTTTTACTGAGGATGGTTTACATCAGCTGTCAGAGAATCAGGAGTTCAATATTCCATCTGCAAGTAGCATGTCAACTCATCTCCTGCATTTGCCCAGTTTCATCTTTACACCTGTGGATGCGGAGGTAGTGGCAACTGTGGAAACCGATAAGGAGGCTCATCCTTCTCTCAGGCTGCTGCAGTCCCCAGGGCAATCTCCAGAGAATCCTGAGGAGGTGGAAACAACTCTATTCCAACAGAAGATTCTCCCTCTACCTCTAGGTCCTCCTATGGCAAAGGAGCCTTCTCCTAGTGAGCAGAAGCATCCAGTTCCATTTTCTGAGGTGACTGAAGAAGTTGAGTACCTAGAAAGTCAGCCTGAGGCCACAGCTCAGCCTATAAAGTCTGTTAATGAAGGCAGACCTCCAGTCCAGGAAGATGCTCAAACTTCAGAGTCCTCTCTAAGGAGTGTGGCTAAAGCTTCGCTGTACCACAAAATGACATTTCAGTCTCCAGATCACCATTATGACAGGCCTACATTTGGAGTTAAGCCTGCATATGCAGAACTTATTATACCTACAAAGCCTATCAAGGAGGTTGGATCTTCTGTGAGGTTCCATCAAGAGGTCCCAGCTCAGCCTCTAGGTCCTCCTGTGGTGCTTGAACCTTCTGTCAGGCAGCATAAGCAGCCAGCTCAGCCTTTTAAATATCTTGGAGAGTTTGAACAATTTCAAAGCCAGCTGGAAAGCCCAGACCCACATCATGAGGTGAGATTTCAGCCTGTAGATGAGGATGCAGGTCTCCATCATAAGCTGCTCACCCTTAGAGTCGAGCCTCTGGATATGGAAGTTGCTACAGTTGCAGAGCCTGTGAAGGTTGAATCTTCCCAGAAAATGGCCCCAGATTTGTCCTCCATGTTGTCTACACTCTTTGAACCTTGGAAAGTTCAGCAAAGTGTTGCAGCTCAGCAGCCGAACTCTTTAATAATTGATTACCATTCTCTGGTGGATCAAGTGATCCCAGTTCACTCTGAAGAGCTTCCTGAACATTCTCTAAGACAGGAGGAGAGCTTAGCTCTGTCCTCAAAGCCTGCTGTGAGTGCCACACTTCAAATGATCCAGCAAGAGCTCTCAGCTGAGCCTCTAGGGCCTTGGAGGGAGGGTAGTAGTGCTCTTCCATTGGCAGCTTATATGACATATTCACTTCTAGATACAGGAACAAAGCTCCCAAGTCAGCATTCAGTGTTGTCTAAAGCCACAGTGACACATGTGGATCTGGAGCTTACTACAACCGCAAAGCCCACCCTTCAGAGTGAGCCTTCTGTCACCTATCAGGAAGATCGGCTTAAAGTTCCTACTGAACTTTCTCTCGTCCAAATTGGCCCCTCTTTCCAGCATGCAGAGTTCTCTGAAAAATCTAAGTCTTCTCCGGCCCAGCAAGTAGTCAAAGTGCAGACTCCAGATGCCCCAAAAGAGTTAATTTCTGCTGCAACACAGCATGAAGTCCTGCGTCTGCCACTAGAGTTCTCCAAGAAGGCCAAACCTCGACTTCCCAAGGAATCATTTCCTGTATGGCTGCAAAATCTTGTTCAGGCTCAAGAATCTTCTGAGGAAGGTGTACCTCAGTTCTTAGTGCCCCACGTAATGACACTACCAACACCAGGTCAGGGCCAAATTCAGCATCCCACATCACCCAGTATCACAGTAAAAATACTGGTCAAAGAGTTTACCATAAGTCCCACACCCACTACAGTGGATCAAAATTTTATGACCCTGACGGACACCGCATTTCTTTCTCAAAAGCAGAATGAGGTAACACTTACACCTCCAGACGTAGTGCCAAATTGGTATCCAAATTTGACTCCTGTCATGGTTCACCCTTTGCCTCTGGATCATCCCATGGCTTCTCTGGCTACTTCAGGGAATACACTTTACCCAGTTATTACAGAGATCCCATATAACTCTCAAGAGCTATCTCCAGAGGCTATATTTCAACATATACTGTCACTTGGGATGACAAGTCCAACCCCAGGTCTGGACCAAGCTCAGAATCCAACATCGCTTGTTCACCCTTTGGATATAAGCTTTACCATAAGTTCAGGACTTTCTACAGAGGCTGAGCATTCTGTGGCTCTGCAGAAGATGAAACATCGTTCGCCAAAGTACCCCGAGGTTACCCTTGCATATGCAGACCAGGGGCAGGCTTGGAGTCCAAACCTAATTCCTGTTATGTTTCAATCTTTGAATGCAGAAAATACCATAAATCAGTATTCTGTAAATTGCTCCCCAGAAAAGGCTTTAATTGATCAACAGATGCAGAACACTACCAGAGCAACCAAGACGTGTGAGCTCTGCACCTGCAGAAACCATACCCTGTCGTGTGTTGGTCTCAGTCCAATCCAGAAGCTGCGCCGAGTTCCTGTACTAGAGCCCGAAATCAACAACACCTTCACAGTCTTGTAAGAATGAATTTGCGTCATCTGTACTGTACATTCGGCCTGATGTGGCAGCCTTTTCTCCAGGGCCTTCGTGGCAGCCCTCATCTCCCCAGTTCCCACTGACTGACTTTCTGCTTTTACATTTTTCTTTCCAAAGTTCCCTTGTTCCACTCTCCTTTGTCCTTGTGCTTCTTTCCCTTTGTCCTTACCCATTTTTACTTAGTCCACACACCATTGTTTAACCCGGGCTCTCCACCTTTGCTCTGACCTTTTTATAACTCATTTTCTTTCTTTCTTTCTTTCTTTCTTTCTTTCTTTCTTTCTTTCTTTCTTTTTTTTCTTTCTTTTCTTTTCTTTCTTTCTTTCTTTCTTTCTTTCTTTCCTTCCTTCCTTCCTTCCTTCCTTCCTTCCTTCCTTCCTTTCTTTTTTGTACCAGGGATTGAACATACACAACATCGCACTTGGCAGGCAGTGGCTTACACCCCAGGGCTAAGTCCCCAGCCTCATAATTAATTTTCTTAGTGACAATATAATAAAGTGAGTGCGTGTAGACTCTGGTCCTGGGGGTGTAGCTCAGTGCTGGTGTGTTTGTCTAATATGTACAGTGAAGCTATCTCTTGCACCTTCCCCAAGAACAGATTCTGGAACCAGACTG
Source organism: Cavia porcellus (assembly GCF_034190915.1). Lineage (NCBI taxonomy): Eukaryota > Metazoa > Chordata > Mammalia > Rodentia > Caviidae > Cavia > Cavia porcellus. The sequence goes on from NW_026947515.1 coordinate 25,595,215, forward strand.
CATGGGTTTTTAAAAAAATTTTATGTAAGAGGAAAAAGAGAAAAACACAAAACAAAACAAAGCGGTATAAGGATGCACGTAATACAGAACTACAAAAAAAAACAGTAAGAAATCACCTGTTAATAGATTACATATTATCATCTTAGAAATAGTTGCTCAAATCACAGTATCAAAGAATACAAAGTGCACATTCAAACAGAGAGACTGCAAACAGCTGTGTTCAATGATCCAAAAACATTAATATAGTCAGCTATTTAACACTCCTAAACACACTTGCTGTTATATCCGTTAGAGCTCTTTTTTTTTCCCCTCTCTTTTTTACAACAAAATTTACACATTTTGGATTTTATTACTCCTTAGTTCTTATTACTTTTTTTGGGGGGGGAGAGAATAGAGTCAAATATGGCAAATCAAAGCTGTCAGTCAAAACCAAGGATAGACATAGCACATGATGTAGAACAGAGTACAAGGTTATCAACAATGGTTATCAACGTTGTCTCTTGTTTCCTTAAAAAGAATTGTCTATCTCATTAGATATTATAAAGTTGGACAAAACAGTAGAGAACAAGACCAATAAAACTTAGGCATTGTAAACATTACAGGACTTCCAAAGGAGACAATAGTCAAACCAGAATGGGCATCTTAGTGAATCTTATTGCCTTCAAAGTAGTTGCCTATACCCTCAAACTTGATACTATCATACAGAATGGAACAGAGTCTAATCAGTCAAAACAAGATCGTGGGAGTATTACAGGACTTCAAAACAAGTTAATAAGAAATCAAAAAGAGTTACTATTATATATCCTAATTTTTTAAATTTTTCCCCTTAATTAAAACAAACATAAGAAATAACTAATTTTTTTTAAAGAATAAGGGAGAGATTGAGATAAAACAGGACATAACAATATAACAATACAGGTCAAAGCAACCTAGTCAGATTGCATGGGTTTTAATGTGGATCTCTCTTTCATTAGCTTTGTGACTCAGCTTCCTTATCTGAAAAATGGAAATTACAGTATTTACCATTTCACAAGACTGTGAGATTTAGAAGAGTGAATGCATGTGATACACACATCAGCACCATGGCTATAGGTGAATTTTGGCTGTTACTAGTATTATTTAGTACCGGAATTATGTGCAGAAATCATCTTTGTCTGTTGGTTTCTATATGTAGCATCCCTTTGTGTCCAGATCAGGAGGTACACTGGAGGACACATAAGAATAACATTTTCTCCAGAACATGAAAAATGATAGGAAGAGGAAAAACATTAAAAGGGAGGTGGTGTATATAATAAGGGGTAGAAGAGGATGCAGACCTCAGGAGCTGTGATTCTCCGGAGTCTGGAACCACAAGTATGATGCTCAGGGAAAGCTGTCAAACCTTAGCTGGTGCTTAGAGTGGCTGCAATTGTCAAGCTGAGGAAACACCGGAGGGCCAGCCCGAAGGCACGGCAGCAGGAAGGAACACGGCTGGATGGGACAGTCTGCTTGGCAAGAACTAGGTTAGGAAGCAATGACGTATTATTTCACATTGTGAAACTTGAGTATCAACTTTAGGGTTTTTAGACAGAGACAGAGACAGAGAGACAATGAGAATTTTCAAGCTAGAAGACAAAATGATTGGAGCAGGAGGACCCTGTTAGACTCCACATGTGGAGGCATCTGGAAGGGAAGGCTGAATTCAGGGAGACCTCGAATCTCTAGGAGCCTGGGGATAAGTGACAAGTGGCTGAGCAGGGTGCTGGTGTGAGAGTGGGTGAACACTGGAACACTGCGTGACCAAGCCACCCAGTAAACAGCTGAGGGCAGGGTGGACAGAGAAGAGCAAACTCCTGTGAGCTCCCGTCTCCATGCTGTGTGGAGCTGAGTGGTGGAGGTGTCACAGGTGGCAGCCCCAGGCAGGGAGGAGAGCCAGCTTGAGGGCCACAAGTTCTGTTTGAGGCCGTGGTGAGCGCAGAGCAATGAGAATGCATCTGGTCACGTGGAAATGTTCACTAGGCGCATGAGCAGACAGATTGCTTTCCCGCCATCCTCAGGAAAAGTGTATGCAAACTGAGCAGGAAAGTTGTTGCTGACGGATAAAGAATGAGTTTCCGCAAAATTGGAACTGAACCCTGGTTCGAGGCAGGCTGGCCTGAGGCTCACTGGTATCTTCATGCCTCAGCTTCCTGAGTGCTGTGATCACAGGCGTGCTCTCCTACTCCTGACCTAGTAACTTGTTGGCAAGGCATGATAGACCTCCTTTAAAAAGGAGTCAGAGATGTGTATGGAATAATGGGAGATCCATACCCTTATATGCTTGACCATCTGTCTCCCTCACCCTGTCACACGGGAGATAAGCCCGGGTGCCAGTTTTGTGTGGGTTCCTCCTTCTCCTTTGCAGTTTTTGCCCTGACCAGGTGATGGTTTACTCCTTGCCTGGTGGTTCCTCTTCTTCCCTGTGCATCAAGTCCAAGTGGTTTTTCCACATCAGGACGTTAGCTCCTCTACGCTGCTCTTGCCCTTATCCTTCCACTGCCTGCAGAGCTTCCGCAAAGGGTACCGAGCCAAAGCTTTGGCGCCAGCTGGCAGAGGCTTGCTTTATTCTTACTCACTAATAATGATGCATCTTGGCCCATTTTTCTTTGGAATTATTTTTCATTTTCTTGTTGGTTTATAGGAGTCACCTTAGACACAGAGTTTTGGGGAAAATACTTATGTTAAAAGTAACTGACAGGGGGCTGGGGATTTAGCTCAGCGGCATAAGCACCTGCCTTGCAAGCAGGCAGTCGTGAGTTCAATCCATGGTACCGATAAAATCGAAAAAGACAAAAAAAAATTTTTTTAAAAAAGTGACTGAGAGGCATTATTTATCCAGGAAATTGGATTGATAGGAAGCTCAGCTTTTGAGGAGAAGGCTCATCTTTTGTGCAAGTGGACTTTCATTCTTTTTTTTTTTTTATTGTATAAACTAGGAAGCTGTTTGCTCTGGAAATCTAAAAAACTGCTATCTTATCTGTTTCCATATCCCCCAGGTTGCCAGGATTCTTTTACTTATTCTGATGATTCTTTTCCCAGTTACTCAAAGATACAAACTATTTCTCCACAGAAATTTCCAAGGAAATGTTATTCATGATCTTCCAGAAAAGACATGGGCGTTATATCGTTGGACCGAGAAACTGTGAGTATATTCCCTTCAAGTATGTCAGATCACTTTAAGATACTTCTTGGTCCTGAATTTTCAGGTGAATACCTCTGAAAAATGGTACTTGCCCTCTTATCTCATATTTACCTCACTTTATTGAAATTCTGTGAATGTACTGAAAATTGAATTTGTGGGAATTGGAAGTGTAGCTCAGCAGTGAAACACTTGCTTAGATGTGTGAGGCCTTAGGTTCAAACCCCAGCTCTGCAACTTACTTGTTTTTTAGTTTTATTTTTTTAAGTTTCATAGACACTGTTGGAAATTGTATTGTCTCACAAGTGTGAGAAGCTGAAAGAAAGTATAGCTAGATAGGTAGATATTATAGTTGAGAAAGTTATCCTACTGATTTCTCTGATCTCACTGAAGAGAAATCTGTGCGACTATTGTTTGGACAATTGAATGCAGATGTCTTGTACTCTGAGTAACATATAATGTATTTTGAGTAACTGATTTGAAGAGAACAATGTGAGACATAAATACAACTCTTGCCTCTCAATGATTGTTTTGAAATTTTATTTCTTCTTTGTAAAATAATACAGATTTGAAAAAATGAATTAATTTAATTGGTACACTTTATGCATAATAGCGCCAGGGGATTTGCACCTGCACATAATATATCTTCATTCCTTTTCCCCACCCCTCCTCTCCCTTCAGCCTCTCTTCTGTCTTCCTCTCCTAGTCACAAAAGCTTCAGTTCCATTTTTACTTTTCTCTGGTGATGCTGGTACTGAGGAGCAGTCTCATGACCTTGTGCTTGCCAGGCGGGCGCTTGTACCGCTGAGCTGCACCCTGGCGCTCCATGTTTGCTTCCATTCCTCTTTCTTTTCACTTCCTTCTCCCCCCCCCTATTTGTCGTTCCCCTTCCCATTTGAACATTTTCTTCCCACTTCACTGTCATGAGTGTACATTTTGATCCTGATTTCCCCTTGCAGCTTCTCACACCTGAGAAACGGTGCAGGGTGTAAACATGTGTGTCCAATATATTTCACTTGAGGCTACGGTCACAAAATGCAACCATGTACCTAGCCATGTCTCGAGGTTCTCCTTCTTTATGGCAGAGTGGTACTCTGCAGTTATACTCACACCTTCTTTATCTGTTCATCCACCGATGAGCATTTGGGCTGTGTCCAAGATTTAGCTGTTACATATTATGACGCTATAAACAGGAGTGTGTATGTATTACTGTTGCATGGTGCTTTTATTATTCTTTTGGGAAGATATGAAGAAGAATAGCTGGGTCAAATGGAGCCTCGAGGTTTAATTTTCTGAAATCTCCATACTGATTTCCACACGGTTATATCAGTCTACATTCCATCAACAGTGGGGAAGGGTTTCTATTTCCCCATAGCTCCACCAGCACTTGTTATTGGTTGATTTCTTGATAATAGTTTTTGTGGGATGAGATGGGGTTCCTCTATTGTATTGTATTTGTTTCTTTAGTGCTACTGGAATTGAACTCACAACCTTGGGATTGCCAGGCAGGTACTTACAATACTGAGTGAAATCCCCGGCCCTCAGTGTTGTTTTGATTTGCGTCTGTCGAATGACTGGTAATGTTGAACATTTTTTATATTTTCATCTGCTATTTCTGCTTCTTCATCTAAGACCTGTCTTCACCTCAGATACCCATTTTTCACTGGGCCTTTAAATTTGGGGCAGGGAGCCGAGGATAGCTCAGTGGCATAAGCATCTACCTGGCAAGCGTGCAGTCATGAGTTCCATCCCTGGTACCAAACCCCCCCCCAAAATTGAGGGTCTGATTTTTTTTGAGTGCTTTATATAGTAGATATTACTCTTTTGTTTGAGGAACAGCTGGCAAAATTGCTTTTCCTACTCTTTGGGTCACTCTCTCTGTGGTTTTGTTTATAAAAGCTTTCTTTGTTTTTAAGGCAGGGACTTGCTAGGTGGTGCAGGCTGGCCTTGGATTCAGTTATGCAGTCCAGGGTGGCCTTGAACTCATGAGGATCCTTCTGTCTCATCTCTCTGAATGCTAAGATTACAGGAATGCACCTCCAAACCTGGCCTGCGAAAGTTTTTTAATAAGGGGTAATCCCAGTTGTTGATTCTTTGTGATATTTCTTTGGTTTTGTACATAAAGTCTGCCTACACCTGTATCTCCAAGAGTTCAACCTATTTACCTTCCAATAGATTTAGTGATCCCATTTTAATATTTAGATCTTTGCTTTATATTGATTTTAGTTTAGTGTGTGGTGAATGATATGGGTCTAGTTTTAATCTCTGACATGCAGAAAGCCAGTTTTTCTTTTTGGTCTTTTTCCTTTTTATCGGTACCAGAGATTGAACTCACGACTGCCTGCCTGCAAGGCAGGCGCTTATGCAGCTGAGCTAAATCCCCAGCCCTGAAAGCCAGTTTTTCCAACTTCATTTATTAAATAGGCTATCTTTTTCCTCTGAGGGTTTTTGGTCCTTTGTCAAAGAGAGGATAACAGAATGTGTCTGGAGTTGTTTCTGCATCTTCTAATCTGTTCCACGGATCCTCATGTGTGTTTTTTCTCTACTAGTACCTTGCTGTTTTTATCATGGTAGTTTGTAGTGTAACTTTTTTTGGTTTTTATTTTGGAGGCAAGGCCTCACTATGTAGTCCACGCTGACCTCAAACTTGCTATATGCTGTGCATATAGCAAAGACCCAGATTGGTCCCCAACTCAAATGAACCTTTTGCCTTAGCCTCCTAAATACTGGCATTATGGGGATGCACTAGCATGCCTGGCTATAATATAATTTCACATCAGGGTCTGTGTGTCCTACTGCATTGCCTTTGTGCCCAAAATTGCTTTCGCTATTTTAGGTCTCTTGTGCTTCCAAATTAATTTGAGGATTGTTTTCTCTAGTTCTTTGACATATGTTACTGTGTTTTGTTTTTGTTTTTATTTTTTGAGACAGAGTCTTACTAAGTAGTTCAGGCTGGCCTTGAACTCACTATGTAACCCAATCTGGCCTCAAAATTGTGGCAGTCCTCCTCCCTCAGCCTCCCTAGTGCTGTGATTACAGGTAAGTGCCACCACATTTGCCTGCTACTGGTGTTTTGGGATTGCATTACGTCTCTGTAACAATTTTGGAAGTATGTTCATTTTAACTATGATGGTTGTTCCTTCCCACAAACAAGCGATATCTTTTCATTTTCAGATTTTCTTTTTTATGTTTTTCAGAGTACTCTAGTTTTCCATGTAAAGATCTTTTGCTTCTTTTGTGAGATTGATTCTGAAGTATTTCAGTTTTTTTTGATACTGTTATGAAAGGTGTGAGAGCTTTCCCTAATTCCTCTTTCAGTGAGATGGTTGTTTGTGTACACGAATGATACTGATTTTTGAGTGTGGACTCTGTATCCTATGTTACTGAATTTCATCACTAAATCTAGGAGTCTTTTGGAGTTGTTGGGATCTTCCAATCTGTGTATCATATCAACCACTAATGCTTTAAAGTCTTCCTTCTTCTCTCCCCCCACATTGCCATATTCCAGTGTGTGGACACCGAATCTTAGAGACGTTGATTTGCTGCTGCTTGCCAGTCCATCTCCCCGGAAGCCTCGACCGTCATCTTTCTTTACATCAGTTGTAATATCCTGCAATTCTACATTTGATACCTCAAGGTTATTTTGTTTCCCAAACATAGAGGGTTGTCCTTTTTTTTAAGTTCCTACATAATATTCCACAGTATGTACACATCAGTGCTTAATAATTTCCCTCTTTATATGGATGTTTAGGGTATGTCCAGTTCTCTTTGTTTTATTTTTTTATTAGTACATGACTAATTCCTCACGGGGAGCTGGCATATGCACATAATGCATTTTCATTCTTTTTCCATTCGCGTCTCTTCTTCCTTCCCTCCTACCTCCCTCCATCCTGTCTGGATCCTCTTCCCTTTTGCAAAAGATCTACCTTGCTTTTCTGTTGTTATGAGATTAACTACCAGCACCCAAAGTTAAGGAGGGAAGAGGCTTCATTACAAACAGTTTCAGACGTTTCATTCCATGATTGGCTGCCTCCAAAGCAGCTGACACGTGGCGGAGGGGCATTCACAGTGGCAGAAGACAGAAAGAGCAGCCAGAGGGAGGGAGGGAGGACCAGCCTCTTCTGTCCCTCACGCTGCGTGCAGGCTCCCTGCTTCAGGGCAGCTTTGGCACTCACACCTTTGATCCCAGCACCGGACTATGAATTAATCACACACTCTAGCCTAGACTCAGGTACCTCAAAAATAAGTAAATAAATAACCCCCATGACTGCGTTAGGCTTTAGGGGGAACATCTAGACACAAACCATAGCAAGATCTATCTCCCTCTTTCTTATTATCTTTTATTTTTCTCTGTATTTACATTTTAGGTTTCTCATAGAAATCGTGCAGTATTCAAGCTTTGGTGTCTGACTGACGTATTGTTTTTAACCGTTCTGGTCTCAGGTGCACCCGCTTTCTTACAAATGACTCAAGCTTATCCTACTCCATTGTGCATAAAAATCACATATTAGTGATTTATTTATTAGTGCATGTTCATAGTACATAATGTGTACATTCCTTTTGGGGACTTGGTATACGTACATAATTTATCTCCATTCCATTTTTTCATCCTCTCCCCCCCCCCTTCTTTACCAATTCTTGATCTTCTCTTGTTTGTATATGCTTGTAGTACATAATATTTATGCTCCTTGTGGGAACCTGGTACATGCACATAATACATCTTAGATCTTTTTTCCACTTGCTTTCCCTTCCCTCTCTACCTGTCCCCCCCCCATCTCTTGATTCCTTCCCTTCCAAGAACAATGTTTCCCTATTTACTATTATTTTTATTTTTTATTTATATTTTGCATTTCTCACATAAGAGAAGCCATGTGATGCTTAAGCTTGGGTTTCTGATCTATTTCACTCAGCACTATGGTCTCAAGCTGAATCCATTTTCATACACCTAACTCCAGTTCAACCTTCTTCATGGCAGCGAAGTGCTCCCTAGTGATTAAACACCATATTCTCTTTATCCTTTCATCTGTAGATAGACCAACAGGCTGCTTCCAATATTCAGCCATTATGAATGTGCTGCTATAAACATCGGCTTGCATGGGTCATTGTAATTTGCTCTCTAACTCTTGAGAAGGGGAAAAGCTGGGTCAAATGGAATGTCTACTTTTATTCTTTTGATGGAATCTGCATATCAGAGTCTCCATATCAGTGATTGGACTAGTTGACATTCTCACCAACAATATAGGAAGGTTTCTTTTTCCCTGCAGCCTTACCAGTATTTGCTCTTGTCCAATTTCTTGATGATGGCCATGGAATCTCCGTGTTGTTTTGATTTGCATTTCTCTAATGGCCAGAGATGGTGAACAATGTTTTCAAGAATTTTTTGACTGTTTTGACTTCTCTTCTGAGATGTGTCTGTTCCTATTAGTTGCCCATTAGTTTTTTGGTTGGGTCTTTTATTGAGGGAGGTCTCTCCAGCTTTCTTGTTACCTGTATCAGTCCATGAACATCCTTGCTCAGCCTCTTTGTGAACACGAGCAAGTATTTCTGAAGAACAGATACCTAGAAAAGGGGTTGTTGGTATGAAGACTGTGTTAGACATGAAAGTTTAGTTGCTCTGAGTAACGCTGTGCCAACACGCTCCAGGCAGCAGGAGCTCACAGTGCTCACTTTCTCACCCTTTGTCACTGCGGCATATTCTTTGTTTCTGAGGATGTTGATTCAGAAACACCTTTTCATCTTCCAGAAATCTCAGCCAAAATTACATCACTGAACTACATAAGAATTCATTTGAAGGCCTGTCGTCCCTCCGATATTTGTAAGTTAAACATATTTGGTTGTCTCTATATATTTTTTTTTATTTTAAAGAGGGTAAAAAAGAATAAAACCAGTCAAAATAAACCAGTGTAAAAGACACAGAACTTCAAAACATTACAAAATCAACAATAGTTACCATAATGCCTTTGTTGTTGTCACAACAGCTGTGGATAACTTCAGACATATAGTAAAAATTAAACAGGACAGAACAGAATAGAAACAATCAAAACAAAACCGTGAAGGCAAGAAAGGACTTCAAAACAAGCCTATAGTAAATCCACAATGGCTACCCTAATATGTCCTGCTGTCTTTGAAATAGCTGCCAGTTAGTCATATTATTTGAGTTTGAAGTTATCTATAAAATGAGGAGAGAGTTCAAAGCAGACATTGTTCAAAATCTCTTCCAGTGATAAAATTGTGCGATTATGTTAGTCTGTGTAGGTTTCAGTCTGTGTCTATCATCAATGAGAAAAATCCCACTTACAGAGGAAAAGTGGTAATAAGACTGTGCATTTACTCATGCTAACATGGGCCTTGTTTAATTAGTGTTTGGGTGCCATTGGCTTGTACTTATATTTACCCCCTGATCCATGGATCAAATTTATTCATACTCTGCATTTTATTCAGCTCATAAGGTAATAGTAGTTTTCATATTTTTAAGTGCTATAAAAGGAAAAGGAAAAAGAATCTATAGTTGTATATTTTATTTATGAAGATCATAAAGGTGATCCTCTTAGAGGAAAACAGGGCTGGGGTCCAGAATGTCAAACTTGAATATAATGATTTGGACAAAAATATGTTTTCAGTTTGATAAATTCTAAAGTCTAGCATTTATTCAGACTTATTAGATATCTAATAGCTACTCAAGGCAACATGTTCCTTTTACTTTTTCTAGAGATGTATCCTGCAATAAAATGCAATTTATTGAAAGACGCACATTTGAACCATTAATTTTTTTGAAGTTCATGTAAGTTACAAATACAACCTCATAATATATGCAATTTTATAAACCTTGTTGTTACTCAGTTTGAAATTGTTTTAATCTCTACCAAAGATTAGTATAAGGATTATCTCACAGGTCAGACAGTCATTACAGAGCAGTGACCTTCAACTGTTAATTTGCACCCAGGTGATATTTGGAAACTGTGGCTATTACTATTGATCTCTAATTCTGATAACCATTGTATAGTGTCCAGTAAGACACCACAAAAAAGAATTGTCCAGCTCAAAAGGTCACTAGTGCTGCAGCTGCGAAATTCTGTTCTAGAGTAATGGAGATCACTTAAGACAAGTACTTATTAAGCCTTCACTCTTTCATATTTAGTGCATTTCAAGTGTAAATATGAAAGTTTAAATTAGAAGCCAGCATCTTCCTGTGAGTTTTTTTAGTAGGTGGAAAAAATATTGATATTTTGTTTCACCATATACTGTATAAATTGAAATCATGGCCAAGTGATTAATCTCCAGAATAATCTTTCTTCTTTGGCTTATGCATTTTTATAGAAATCTTCGTTGCAATTTATTAAGAGAACTGGATTTTGGAACATTTCAAACATGGCATGGAATGCAGTTTTTACACTACGTGTAAGTAAAATGAATGGAAAACACATGTAAAAATAATCAAAACAAAACTGTAAAAACCAAATCGATGTGTTATTGGTTAGCTGGGTCTGAGTCCTGCACAAACCCTGAGAAGTATGTCTTAGGATTCACCGACTCCTGTCAGGTGAGATCGAGTGTGTTCAGGGAGCTAGGGCCAAAGAGACTGTTCCTTATTTTCAAATGAGGAAACTAGGGAACAAAGAGGCTAAGAGATAACTTTTCTTGGTGACAGGTTCTTGCTATGTAGTCCAGGCTGGCCATGTACTCACTGAGAGCCCATGCTGGCCTCAAACTCATTTGTCCTGCTTCAACCTCTTGAGCGCTGGGATTATAAGTATGTGCGACCATGTGCGGGTTGACTTGTGCAACTTCCAGGCAGCCTGCTCTGTATTTCCGGGTACTGATATTTGGCATGAGTAGTACGAGGTGTTGCAGGTACTGCCCAAGTAACACTCAAATTAGCACTGCAGAGAGCTCAGAGGTGTGGTTCTGACAAGTGAATGGTTCTTGAAATTCCACTTTTTTTTTTGTCTTTTTCCTTTTTATCGGTACCAGGGATCGAGCTCATGACTGCCTGCTTACTGTTGTACTCTTAAAAAATAGCTTTGTTATATGTGTATTATAGCAAACCTGCAAATGTGGCTTACTAAATGTGTTTTTTTATCCTTTTTCCCTAACTGATATGTTAAGTGACCTAATTGATATGTTGAGCAATACTCTCCTCTGTAAAGAATTGCAAGAATCTCACCTAATTGATATGTTAACCATTGTTGTCCTCTACAAACTACAGAAGTTGTGCTAAAACAAGCTAACAAGGGTTGTTAATCACTGTTAGGTGCCTCTATTCTCCGCTAAAGAGCTAAAGAAAACTAGGATGGCCCACTAATTTACACTTGTTTAAAGTAACCTGCTTGTGTGCAGAGAGATTTGCGTATGAGTTTAACCCTTTACCTGACCTTGACACATAACCGCCGTTTTCTGTTCTGTATGGCGCCTTATTGCCTCCCTCTCCCCTCACCTATCTATCTAGGCCATAAAGAATTTGGGTTTCTGGTGACCTCTTCCCAACCCGGTGATGATCTGTCATAAAATGAGCCTGCCCCAAATTTTAAGAACTGTTTAGCTTCAAAGAAATTACCGGGAAATACTATGGCCCAAACCCCAATTGGTGCTTTCCTTTTGTTCTGTATGCATCAAATGAGATTAGATATCAGATCTTTGTAAAACTTAAGTTTCAGCTTCTTGTAACTCTTGACCCCTTCGCACCTACTAGTGAAACGAGCTGTCCTGGGATAATTAACTGTCCACTTTCTTCCCCAAATATTGCTGCAGATGTGCCACTCCGAGATAATGTCAGTCTGTAGGATGGGAGTAATTTGAGAAACACCAGGAACTCCTGAGATTGTCAGAGCTAAGTGGACAGCAATACAGTTTCCAGACTCGGGTCAACAAGTTTGATGGCTCTGCAGGTTTCTTTGTTTCTCTCCCCCTTTTCTTCCAGCCTCTTTTTAAAGTCCTCCCTTCAGTCTCTGGGACACAGTCTCCAAATTGGCTCCCAGAGACTTGTCGCCAGGCCTGGAAATAAAGCCTTCGCTACCTAAATTTTCGGGCTCTTGCTTCCTTGGATTTTATACCGGGCCCAAGTTATAACACTTACAAGATAGGCGCTTATGCCACTGAGCTAAATCTCCAGCCCCTGAAATTCCACTTTTGAGTTTAACTTTGATTCCTTCTCACATGCAGAGTTCTAACTGTTACAATGTATGCAATACAGAGCTTCAAAGAACTATGTTTAATGCTCTGTTCTCCAAAGAACAAAAGGTACAGGTGCTGAGTCTCAGAACCTCCTCAGTGGAAAAGCAGAAAGAATTCCTCAGAACCTGCTGCCAATCAGCTCCCTCCCCAACCACCCAGTATGTTATGTATAAAGAAAACACGTGGTTCTAGGCCAGTGGCAGCAAACCTAAGCAGTGAGGGTTATATTCACTTTCAGCTGAAAACTTTTGTGATGTTTTCTGGCCTGAAGGGGATTTTAGACTCAAGTTGAAAATTCCCCTCTGCTGAGAAAGACCTGTCTTGTGGGTCAGAACTCCAGGTTCATACACTTTATTTTGAGTTCCCTGGAGAGAGGTTTAGGATGCACCTGGAGCTGGTTAACTCCACCTGAATTCTCAACTGTAGTGACCTCCCCTTGTCAATCTGCTGATTCTCAACTTGGGAGAACAAGGACGGTTTGCTTTTGAAGCAAAGTTGGGGTGGAGGGTGGGTTAGAGAAGACATAATGGAGAAGACAGCAACTTGTTCCATCTGCTTTGAAGGTTTTCTTAACAGAAAGGCAGTTGCTTTCTGGAGATGAGAAAGTGAGAGCCAGCTGGTATTGGACATTAACATTCTTATCATTTGATCTGGAGGGAGCTGCGCCTCTCAAGCTATTTTACAGTTACTTTGATAGATTTGCACAATTTGTACTTATAGCATGTACCTGTAGTTCCAGCTATTTAGAAGGCTGAGGCAGGAGCATCATTTGCTCTCAGGAGTTGGGAGCCAACCTGGGACATACTGAAGGGTTAGAAGTGCTGGGTCACATATAACTCGGTTTACCTTTTTGAGGCACCCATGAACTGCTTGCAAGTGACTGCGACATTTTACATTTTCACCTGCAATAATGTGGCTTCTAATTTCTCCACCTTGGCCAGCACTTGTTATTACCTGTCTTTTTATTATGGCCATCTTAGTGAGTGTAAGCACTCATTGTGGCTTTCACTTACATTGGAGACTGATGAGACATTACACATCTTTGCATGAGAATACTGGCCGTGTACTTTTTTTGAATAATACTTTCAAATCCTCTCCCCATTTTATCCTTATGTATCTTTTTACTGAGTTGTAAAGGTTCTTTATACATTCTGGATATTCTGTGTACTAGGCCTTTATCAGATGTATGATTTATAAACATTTTCTCCTGTTCTACTGGTAGCTGACTTTTTATCATTTTACTGGTGTCCTTTGACACACAAACATTTTATAGTTTGTCTTTGTTTTGTGTAAAACTGGGGGTGGATCCTTGGGCCTCTGCATTGAGCTACATCCCCAGCCCTTTCTCTATTAGGATCTCCTTAAGTTGCTAAGCTGCTCAGGCTGGGATCTAACGTTCAATCTTCCTATTTCCCAGAGTACTAAGGTTACAGCCAGGAACCACTACACCCAGCTATTTGTAAATTTTTTTGGAGATAGGCATGCATCACCGAGCCCAATTGAAGCACAAAATTTTAATTTTCATAAAATCTTGTTTATCTATTTTCCCTGTAGTTAAACTCTTTGTATCATACATAAGAAATTGTGGCCTAATACAGTTACCAACATTTGCTCTTATATGTTTTTCTAAGAGTTTTATAGTTTAAGCCCTTATATTAGGTTTTTGCTATATTTTGTATCAGTTTTTATATATGGTTTAGGGATTTGGTTACATTGTTTTTCTCTATTGTTTTGGATTTTTTATTTCACTTTTTTCTGTTTTACTCTTTATTATTTTCTTCTGTCTTGGGCTTAAGTTACTGTTCTTTCCCTACTTTATTCAGGAGAATTTTACATTATTGATGAGAATTTTTAATATTTGCATCTGGGTGTATATCTTTCCCTCTGCACAATGCTCTAACCAGGTCCTAAGTGTTGGTGGTATGACTTCATTTGCATTGATGTTGAAGTATTTGCTGATTTCTCTTGTGACTTCTTTTTGACTCCTTAGTTGCCTATACGTGTGTCATTTCTATATTTATGAATTTGCCAGACTTCTTCCTGTTGTAGCTATGATCTCAGCCTGTTTTTCTCTGGATCAGTTGATTGCTTACTGGGGTGGAGAGGGGCTCAGCTCTTTTTGTCTCCCAGCCCGCAGGGCTGCCTCTGGCTCGTAAGAAGGGGCTGACTTCTTTCTCCTCCCAGTGCCCCATATGGCTGCCACTGGCTCACAAGAAGGAGCTGGCAACTCAGGATAAATTAGATAACCTCTCTGTGCCTCAGTTTCCTCACTTGTAAAGTGGGGGTAATTTTAATATCTACCACTTAGGATTACTATTAGGCTTCAGTATAAAGTGTTGAGCATAACTACTGTTACTAATAGTTACTATTCTTAAAGTATTCTGTAGAAGTATAATAACTAATGTTTCCTGAGTAGATTTAACCTCAACATATTTTTCTTTCCTCATATTTCTTTTGTTGTTGTTGTTGTTTGCTTACTGTAAAGAATTGAAAACAAATTATATTCCAGCATTTTGAAGTAAAAATTTGCGTCATGATGAATATAGCCAGGCACAGTGGTAATTGCCTGTAACCTTAGCACCTGCCAGGTTAAGGCAGACGTATTATGTGTCTGAGCCTGGCCTGGGAAAATTATTAATTTAGAGAGAATTTTTCTGAAAATAAATGTAAGAATGGCTAGGGACACAGCTTAGTGCAAAGGCTCTGGGTTCAACACCTGTGTTTGCAGTCTCCCCCACACAGGAGCCTGAGGTTGCAAACAGTGCTTGATCCTAGGAGTCTGATGCTAGTCTAGGCAAGATTATATCTCTTAAAAGGGATGTGTGCATGCAAGCATGCATGTGTGAATGTATTCGTTTCATTGATATGAAAAGAGAATTTTATATATTCAATGAACATTTATTAAAAACCTAGTAAATTTTAGGCACTATACCAGGCATTAACATGATACAGGAAAACAGATGGGAGTAATAGAGCAAATATGGCTTTAATCACCTCCCCTTGTTACCGTTTTTATCCAAATGTCCCCCCAAAACCTCTCTCAGTCATAGGTGGAGCTTTGGGAGGTGATTGGATGATGGGACTGTTATAGCTGAGGTGGGGCTCAGAAGAAGTGGGTCGCAGGGGTGTGGTGTGGATGGGTTATCTTCCTCCTGCCTCTTCCCTTCACTCTGTGCTTCAGGATTGCTGGGCTGTGAGTGTCTCTCCTCCACTCAGGCCCTTCCACCAGGCTTTCCTGCCTTGGAGCTGGTGATGCCCTGGAACATGAGCCAAACTAAAGGCTTTTTAGGGGCTGGGGATTAAGCTCAGCGGCATAAGCGCCTGCCTTGCAAGCAGGCAGTCGTGAGTTTGGTTCCTGGTACCGATAAAAATGAAAAAGACAAAAAAAAAAAAAATGCTTTTTCCTTCCATGTGCGGCTGTCTGATATGGTCTCCTTCATGAAGAAAAGTTACTAAGACCCACCTCTTAGATGTTTAAAACTTTTTTCTTTGACTCTAAACCAAGGAATTGCACCCCTCCCCACATAACTGCCTTTTTTGTCATTGTTGAGACTATGTAGTTTCAGCTGATCTTGAATTCACTGTGTAGCCCAGGCTGGCCTCAATGTTCATGTCTCAGCCTCCTGGGTGCTGGGATTACAGGTGTGTACCACCGTGCCTAGCACATGTTTTTTCTCTTAGTGAATTAGACCATGATTTTATTTAAATTTCTAAAGATGAAAGGCAAGCCGCTTGAGTTATGAAGGATGCTAACTATAGAATTTCCTGTAGGGTGAAGGTTTCTTATCAGAGCAGTCAATTTTAGGGTTTTTGTTCTTTCACATATTTTTCCTTTTTTAGCCATGCTGTTCAACATTTTTGCCTCCTCTTTCTCATTTCTACCTTATCTTTTAGAGACCTATTTGACCCCCAAAGAAAGAACACTTTCTGAATTCTAAGGGTTATTCACATGTAGTCACAGAAAATGCTTTTTTAACATGTAAGTGCCATACAAAAAAAAAAAAAAAAAAACCTTTTCATGTAACCTCAGGCATAGTGAAATTTTAATTCCATTGTGCCTTTCAGAATTCTCAATCATAATCCTCTGTCAGCCATTGAGGATTCATCTCTTTTTCAATTACCAGCATTAAAATATTTGTAAGTATTCTAATCCAGTAATTGTGTAAATCTAATATAACTTCTATTCTTCTTGCTTCCTTTCATCAGTGGTTAAGTATTGTATCTTGATTCTGAAAGTCATAATTTTAAGTTTAACTTGAATTTTAATGCAGCTATTGAAAAAGTTATTGGAAAGAAAATAATTAAGAAATATAATGGGTAAGGGAGCTGGCAGGGGTGGAGCGCACTGTTGAAGAACACAGTAGAAATGGAACATAGCATAGTGGCATTGTTACTAAAAATAAAAAACACACATAGAGGTGACTACAATACAAAATTGAACAGTAAGATGATGATTTCAAAAAGGTATAGGCTCTACTATGGAATGTTAGTCATTAATTTGATGGTGCAAATATTAAAGTTGAACTTTTTCATGAAAAACTCTGGGATTATATTTTATGATAAAATCATGTGCTGGCTTGTTAATGGGGAAAATTGAATTAACCACACTTTCTTGAAATACCTGTGTAAGTACAGAGTATTTGTGTCGGGATTCCTCATGACTGACTGAGCTTTCTTTTTCAGAGACTTGGGACAAACACACGTCCCACTTACAGCACTTGAGAATATAATCACAATGGCTCTAGGACTGAAAACACTGTGAGTTAGTTTTGTTTTCCTTAAATTTATTTGACTAAGGTATTTTGGTTAGTTTTTTAAGGAAATTATTTTGGTTTATTAGGATAGCTGTGTATTCCATTAATGATTCCATTGCGTCCAGGAGGAGGGCAAGTGCACAATACATCTCAATTTCTTTCTCCACCTTTCTCTTCCCTCCTTGCTCCTTTCACCCTTTCATCTCTTGGTCCTCCTTATTTTTTTGTTATGCGTTTGTACATAATGCTTGCACTTTTGTACGGACTTGGTGCGTGCATGGGACACATCCCAATTTCTTTGCATCATCCCTTACCCCCCCATTTCTTGACCGCCTTCCCCTCTGAGAACAATCTGTCTCCCTACTTCCTATTATCTATCACTTATTTTGCTCTTTCTTTTAACTCAGTTTCACATTCGAGGAAAGCAATGTGATATTAACTGTGTGTGTGATTTTTTTAAAAAACTAAATTTTATAACAAAATAATAGAATATTAAAAGTTATTATATTGTATATTGTTTTCTTCAAAGTAGTTATTCAGAGTACTACATATAGGCATAACGAATTCTCCAAAATGATATTAGCATGGCAGTTTCTTTTCAGTGAACTACAAGAAACTAGTAGTATAACTATCTTATATTTTTTTTCTTTTCCCTCCCTTCCTTTCCCTCTGCCCCCATCGCGGCTCCTCTTTCCTTTCAAATCACTTCTTCTCATTTCACAACATGCATTGCACATTGTGGTCCTTATTTACTCTTTGTTTCTCACACCAGAAATACAATGTGATGTTTACACCAATGTGATGTTGATCTGATTTACTTCATTTACATGCAGGGTCTCAAGCTGCATACATTTACCAATAAAAGTCTCCAGTTTATCTTTCCTTATGACTGAATAGTGTTCAATTGTATAAAAACAGCACATCTTTTTAACTCATTTCTTGGCTGATAAGTATTTGCATTGTTTCCAAGATTTTGCTATTATAAGTGTGTTCTTGTATACATGGCTACACATATATCACTGTGGTATGATGTTTTCAGTTCTTCTGGGATGTTACCCAGAAGGGGATTTGTTGGGTTGAATGGGAGCTCCAATTCAAGAGGGGTTTCTTGTGGTTTTTTTTTTTTGTTTGTTTGTTTGTTTGTTTTTGAGGAACCTCCACACTGATTTCCACAGTGGTTGCACCAGTCTACACCAAAGTGGAGAAGGGTTCCTTTTCCTCTAGAGCCCCTCCAGCATTTGTTATTGCTTGACTTCTTGATACTAGCCATTCTTTCAGGGGTGAGGTGTAATCTCAGTGTTGTTTCAACTTGCACCTCTCAAATAACCAGTGATGCTGCTGAACATTTCTTTCTTTCTTTTTTCTTTTTATACTGGTGATAGAACTCACTACCTCGCTCTTGCCAGACAGGTGCTTACACTGCTGAGCTAAATCCCTGGCTGAACATTTTTTCATGTTTATTTGTTGTTCATATTTCTTCATCTGAGAAGTGTATGTTCATCTCAAGTGCCCATTTGTGGATTGGGTCTTTAAATCTGGGAGGATTTTTTTTTATTTAGTTCTTTATAGGTTTTCAACAGTAATCTTTTATCTGAGGAACAGCTGACAAACATTTTTTCCCCATGTTACAGGTTATCTCTTCACTCTGTTAGTGGTTTTCCTTCGTGTGTGTAAGCTTTTTGGTAAGATGAGATCCCAGTTGTTGATTCTTTGTGATAGTTCCTGTGCGATTTGGGTTTTGTTCATGAAGTCTCTGCCTACACAAATGTCTTCAAGGTTTTACTACTTCTGTTTCCAGAAGATTTAATGTTGGTTTTAATATTAAGATCTTGGATCCATTCCGATTTTTGCTTAGTACATGGTAAAAGATTTGGGTCCAATTTTAATATTTAAGAGGTGCAGAGCTAGTTTTTCTAGAACAATTTACTAAAGAGGCTTTCTTTCAGTGAATCTCTTTGGCACCTTTGTGAAAGATAAGATGGCTTAGTGTGTCTGGAGTTGTTTCTGCATCTTCTAATCCATTCCACTGATCCTCAGGTTTATTTTTTGCCTGTACCATGCTGGTGTTATCACAGTAGCTTCATAATATAAAGTCAGGAACTGTGATGCCTCTGGCCTTACCTGTGTTGCCGAGGATTGCCTTGCTATTCTAGTCTCTTCTGGTTCTAGATGAATTTTAGGATTGTTTTCTTTAATTCTGTGAGATATGCTACTGGAATTTTGATTGGGAATGCACTGAATCTGTTTTGGAAGTATGGCCATTTTCATTGTATCAGTTCTTCCAACCCAAGACACTGGGATAGCTCTCCATTTTGAACATTCTTTTCATTCTGCTTTTCCAGAGTACTGTATTTTTCAATATTGAGGTCTTTGATATCCTTTTAGACTCTTTCGAAGTCAACATTTTTCTTGTACACTCCCAACCCTGAGTGACACTTTGAGGTTGAAAAGAGATGCTTCTGAATGAAGGAACACATTCCTGTCACTCAGCACTAATCTCCAGGACCTTCATGTGAGGCCCACCACACGCACTGCTGAGCTTCCTTCTGTGGGGACCTCTCTCTCCCTCCTATTTACTCACAATATCCAAAAGCTGCAGTGGCTGTTGGCTTCCTATCCAGCCGCAAGGGCTGCCTCCAGCACACCTTCCTGCTCCACACTGTGGAGCCTCGTCCTGCCTCTTTACCATTCAAGGAGCCACTTTCCATTAACTCAGAACTCTGTGTCCTGTCTGCAGGATCTTACCGAGCAATATGGTCTGCTGCCTCTGCCAGTTTAAAAATGACATCGAGGTTGTCTGCAAGACAATTAAGCTGCATTGTGACAGCACATGTGTGGTTAATGCCACTCGGTGTGGTGAGTCTATGCCTGATGATATTTTCATTTATATTTTGCTTTTTAATTTTAAATGGTGATGATAAGATTGTAAACTAATGATATAATTGTTTTACACTTATTCATTCATCAGAGTTAAGCCTGATAAAGTTTTGAAGTGGTCCCCTGCAGACAGGTTCTCAGTTAGTACCGCATGTTGCAATAACAAAACTGTCCCATATTCAAAGGACTCAGAGGAAGGGCTGGAAGGGGAGGGCACACATGCTTGGCTGCATACCATGCACAGTGCTTGCTGTCTGGTGCTTTGCCTTCCAGTGAACACTTAATTCATAAAGTGAAATGCAGTTTGTAAGCTGATTTATGTACTCTGGGGCTCAAGTTTCCTCAACCTTGGGGCAGGTGGAGATCACTTTTGTCTTGTTTTTGCAATTGTGTAAAAGATTATTTTGTTTAAGGCTCAGGAGTTTCTAATTGCATAACCAGAAACTGCTTCCTGTCTCTTCTAAGGGAATGCAGGGTTCCTCCATGCCCAGACTGTCCCACACTGTGCTCTTCCTGGGTCTCACATGACTCAGGTACATTTAAGGATTTTTCTGTATGTCGGGTTTATTAGCTCTTGCTTCATGCTTGCAACATGTGACTGCTTTCACATCCAGAGAGTTTGAATACAGATGTCTACCAGTGATCTGGGACAAATCATGAATAATGGCACTTTGCTCTTTCTGAAAAGGCAAAGTTCTTGGCTTTTAAAAATAATTTTTTACTTATAATATTACTCCTTCATTCCCTAGAAATACAAGCAAAGGAAGACTTTCTTAACTCTGTTTATAGACAAGGAAAGCAAGATTAGAGATGTCATGTGCTAGAGCCTCGTGCCAGCCCTCCGCCCCCAATTCTGGGTTCTCCAGAAGCCCATGTTCCTCTGTGGTCATGATCTTAACTCCTCCTCTGGCCCTCACCACCGCCACAGTCACTTAATTCTTCTGGAAGAGAAAACAGGTTACAAGTCCATGACTTTCATATCATCAGTACTTCAGATGCTTAGAAATATTAGAACAGAAGTGAAGGTAGGGCAGGCATCTGATAGAAAGTTTTTACTCCCTTGTATGCTAAGACCTTAAATCATGTTTGTCCAGAAATTGCTGTTATTCTGAAAATGTATTGTGCATTACTCCACACAGGCATACAACCAAGCAAATTAAAAGTCTCTGAACCTACACCCCAGGTCCCTGCCCAATTTAAGGAAAGAACCAGAGCAGGACAGTATTTGGTTCTGGTAGAGTCTTTCGTTATGGAGCCTAGGACATTGAGAGCAGGGCCAAGTGAAGGTATGTGGTGAACAGGTGGAGAGAACACTTTGGCTCACTGTCACAGGAGGACTGTCCTTCCTCGTGGTCATCTGTGACAGTAGCAAGAACATGACACACCGAAGAGGTGGAGCGAGGAATCCCTGCGCTCCCTCTCACCTGCGGTGTGATGTTGTGGTATACAGAATCTGAGCGGGCAGGGAAGGGCTGCAGAGAGGGCTGCTGAGTGGGGAAGTATTGGCCAGCATTTGGCCTTTTATTAAGTATCGCTTATTTGGCTAAGTTAAGTTGCTGTACCCTACACTATAGAATGTTCTCAGTAGGTAGTCATGGTAGCAAGAGAGTTCTTTTTCTCTTGCTTTTTAAAACAATTTTATTTAAAAGCAAACAAAAGACTAAAAATGATGGTACAGAGTTTCAAATCAATGTAACTGGAGAGTAAGAATGGCTACTATATTCTATATTGTTATCTTCAAAGTAGATACTCAGATTACAAGAATAAGGTATGAAAAACGATCAAACAATGAAAGTGCAAACTGTCATTTTGAGGAACAGAGATTAGTAGTATAACTATCTAATATATATATTTTCCTTCTTTATTCTCCTTGCTCCATAGCAGTTGTCCTTTCCTTTTGAGCAGTTTCATCCTCTTTCACTTTCACAGTATCTACCATACATTTTGGGTCTTATTAAGTCTTTCAGCTTTTTACACTGAGGAGACAATGCAGAGTTTATACACATGTGAGCCTGATTTGTTTCACTTATGATTATAGCCTCTAGTTGCATTCATTTGCCTATAAAAGGCTCGTTTGTCTTTCTTCATAGCTGGATAGTATTCCATTGTAAAAAAAAAAATACCCCATATGTTTTATCCATTCAGTGGTTGATGGGCATTTGGGTTGTTTCCAAAATTTAGCTATTACAAATTGAGCTGCTATAAACATGGGCACATGTATATTGCTGTGGTATGATGTCTTCAGTCCTTCTGGGAAAATACTCAGGAGAATAGCTGGATCGAGTGGGACCTCCAAACCTAGGTTTTTGAGGAATTTCCACACTGACTTCAGCAGGAGCTGAACCAATCCTGCACTCCTACAAGCAGTGGAGAAGTGTTCCTTTTTCCCCACAACCCTTTCAGCATTTGTCATTGGTTGACCTCTGGATATTCAGAGCCATTCTTTCTGGAGGGAGATGGAATCTCAGTGTTATTTTAATTTGCATTTCTTGAATGACCAGTGATGTTGGACATTTCTGTATATATTTATTTACCATTTGCTCTTCTTCATCTGAAAAATGTGTGTTCATCTTAGATGCCCATTTTTTGGATTGGGTCTTTAAACTTGTTGGGATCTGATTTTCTTCAATTCTTTGTAAGTTCTAGATAGAAATCTTTTGTCTGAGTTGGTTAAAACTACTCCAGTTTCTCATTAGATCTCATAAATCTTTCATTTTTTTGACTTTCTGTTATATGTTTCATAGTTTTAAGTTTGGGTTTCTTTTTTGTCCCTTCCAAATGGCACTGAAATACTTACTGACTGCTAACTTTGAGTGGCATGATTAGCTGTGGGCTGACAAAAAGCTGGCTATTCAGTCTCCCTTGATTGACAGCAGTCTCTTTTTTCTGACAGTGGGAAAAGCCCCCATAGGCAATGTCCAAGAAGCCTTCATTAAGGTGTTACAAGCCCGGAAGAAGAGCACCAGCACTGAGCTGACCATCAAGACAGATACGGCATCTGCAGAAATAAGTGGTTTGGAATTATTAAGCCTTGTGAAAGAGCAGGCAGACACTAATGATCATCCTACAACACCAAGTTTCACACAGCCATACTTTCTAGAGGGAAATCTAGAAGGCATAGAAAAAACAATATTACCATTCATTCAGCTCCTTTTGTCAAATATACAAAATGGAAATTATTCCTTGGCTTATTTGGAAAACAATATGAGAAACTCCTCTTCTCAACGTGCATTTGACAATTCGACCCTCAATGATAAACTACAGAGGCTATATTTGTTGCAAAATTTGTTAAATGCAAAAATTCAGGAAATATTAGATGACACAAAAAAGAAAGAGAAAACAGCCACGCTTATGCCATCTAGGAATTTAGATCCCCAATTTAGACTCCAAATCTTTGCAAACAAACTGAAAAGTCCTGAAACACAGGAAAACAGCCTGGCAGAGGTGGAGGGTGAAAGGAAAATGCTTCCAAGCTTGAAGGCCCCTCTCAAGGAGCTGAAGCATCCACAACAAAGTGTTTTCAAGGAAGAAATGAAACAGAAAGCCGGGCTTAAGTGGGCTACCCAGCCATTCTTAGAAGATGTCACCAAAGAGGGAAGCCTAAAGAGATTCATCCCACAGGAGATGGGGCAGCATCAGAGGATGCCAAGACCCAGGAAGTTCACGGAAAACTCTTTCCGCATAGAGCCCTCCTTCAAGGACGAACAGAAAGTAACAGCTTCTTCTTTCCTAAAACGTCACTCCATGGACAGATCTCCTTCCATCCCTGCCAAAGCCCTGCCCAAGGTGAGAAAGAGAGCAAATGATTTCAACTACATTTTGGACTTACAAAATGCAAATGCTAGAGTTAAAACCACAGAGGGTACAAAACCAGTCTTACATCCTGGAAACCCTCACCACTTTCACAAAAATTCTCTCGTGGCCCGGGGAACACCCAAGGCCAAGCTGAGTGACAAGTTGAGGAAGAAAAACACACACAGTAGACTACCGCTTGTAAAGAGGCCTCAATTCTCAGCAGTGAGGACTCTCACCAGTTTCCCATCAGGACAGTTCTTCTCATCTTCAGGAGAGCCCAGTTTTCAGGAGACTCCTGTTTCAGAATTATATGCTCCTTCAGAACTTTCTGTAGAAAGCACCCCTGTAGCAAACCATACTGCAGCAGATACTTCCAAAGGAGCAGATTTTGCATTAAGCATTCGTGTGCCAGAAGAAACTATCTCCAAAGACACAACTCACAGGAGAGCTGCATACTCTGCCGTGACTGCATTCAACCGAATACCAGCTGTGAACCACACAACAAAGGCACAGTGGGAACACCCCAACATGGGCACTGACTCACCGCTCAAAGACTTCACCTCCCTGTCGCTGTCATCCTCAGGTGATCAGCTTGAGATTTACATAAATCAGCAACTCCGGCCCCTCATCCCCAACAATGACATCAGAAGGCTGATTTCTCCTGTTATCAGGAGTTTAAAGATGGACTGCTCTGAGACCCAAGTGCAGTTGGCCTGTGCCAAGCTCATCTCCAAGACAGGCCTCCTGTTGAAGCTGCTCAGTGAGCAGCAAAAAGCCAAAGTGTTTAAGGCCCAGCGGGATGTGGAGCACTGGAAAAATGAGAATTACATCATTGAGAGCACAGAAGACCAGAATGAAGAGAAGGAGCGGCAGTCAAGGGAGGTGAGGAAGGCTGCCCAACATGAGAGTCTGCTGTGAAGCACAAAAGGGCCCCCATGTCTGTACTTTGTCCTGGCCACGTAACTGTGGTCAGGATGGTGATCTCCACCCTGCTCCTTGAGAGAAGGAAGATGACCTGGCATACAAGATAAACTAGAAAGGAACATGCATAATACTATTTGTAACATGGTCCACCGCATATGTTTTTATCGCCTTGCAAACTACTCCCCTGTAAGAATTTGATTTGAATAGTCAGCTTTCATCTGTCCCATCTTTGTTACTTAACAAAAATTTCTCTCTCTCCTTCCTCTTTTTCCTCCCTCCCTGTCTCATCTATCTGTCTCTCAGCTCACAGTAGAAGTTCCAGGATTCGGCTATAAGAACAAACTGATCTTGACAGTATCTGTGACGGGAGCAGGGATCATTTTGTTGATAATTTTCTGTCTCATTGAGGTAAGCATCACAATTACTTCAGGCTTCCTGGAAGGACTCTTTCCTATTGAGCAAACTCTCTTTTCCTGTATTAATACTGAACTACCTGACTTTATTCCAGCTGTTATATAGTTTGAGTTCTGAATCTGGTAATATTGCTGGGTGTTGAGGTACTGGGGACGCCATTTAGAGATTTTTTTCTAGGTTCCTTCTGTCCTGTGAAAGAATTGGTCAAGAAAGGAACAAATGTCGTGGCCTTTAAATTTATTAAAGGTAGGAACAGAAACATGCTCTGCTGAGTGCAGGTTAGTTAAAAGCAGGAAAAGAAGTACGTTCCACAAGGTGAGAACAGACTGCACTGAAAGAGACACAGTGGCCATGAGGAAAATGGCTGCTCTCCAACCTTGACTGTCTTATCAAAACATGCTTGATTTCTCAAGAGAAGAAATGAAGATAGCACTCTCTGATTGGTTCCAAGTGCAGGGCTTTGAAAAATGTTCTGTACTTGTGTCCCAGAACTCTGTGGTTGACAGGAAATACCTACTTCCCCAGTCAGCTTACTGTGCCTTAGTCCTCTCCTTAATTTTTAAAAAAGAGGATAAAACAATTAAAACAAATCAGTGTGAGAGATACAGAACTTTAAAACAATACAAAATCAATAATAGTTACCATAATGCCTTTTGATATCTTCAAAATAGCTGCAGATAACCTCAAACATAGTAAAAATCAAACAGAACAGAACAGAATAGAAACAATAAAAACAAAACAATGAATGCAGTAAAGGACTTCAAAACAAGCCAATAGTAAATCCAAAATGGCTACCATAACGTATCTTGCTATCCTTGATATAGCTGCTCCTGCCATCAGATCTAACATAAACAAAAGAGAATGAAATCCAACACAACAAAACAATAGGAATGACACAGGACTTCCAAAACAAGACTACAGGGGGTCAACAATGGCTGCAACCCTCAGGAGGAGGGTTGGGGATGCCACACAGTGTACTGCTATCCTGTGAACCTGTGATCAGACCACCGGCCACTGGCCCTAGACCTGTAGTGTTAGTGAAACGGAACAAAGCACCACAGGCATCCAACTGCATTTCACCTCCACCGTTATCATCACAGCCTGTGTTTCTCTGGGTAACCTGCTGCTTACGTGGTAGAAGAAGTACTTCTTGATTGCCAGCCTGCACACCAGAATTGACTAGGGTCCATCTGTTGCAGCCCAGTCGCAGACTGGGCTTGCTCGCTGGTATGGCCTTGTTCTCTCTCCCCCTAGTCCATGAATGGTACTGAGTCATGGAGAGAGACTTGGCTCTGGCCATTCCTAGTCTGGTGGCAGTCCACATATGGCACTGTTTCCCAGGCTGGGCTTACTCCCTGGTGTGGCCTTGTTCGCTCCCTCGAGTCCACGAATGGGGAGAGGTTTGGGTTTGACTATTTCCAGTCTGGCGGCAGCCCGCACATGGCACTGGTTCCTAGATTGGACCTGTTTGCCCACAATTTTTATGGATGCTGTGAAATTTGATTTATACAATTTTGGAAAAAGATGAAGAATGTTTGTGAGGCACGGATGGCAATGGTTGTGTTTGTCACCTGATGCAGTTTGCAAACAAAAAGAAATTTTGCCAAATGCTTCTTTGTAGAAACCAAATTGTTTGCGCCCCAAAGCATTTGTAAGCTAAGGTCCTGCTGTATTATTCATCTGCACAGCTCATAGCCTCTTTTTTTTTATCTGGAGTACAGTTAAGTGGCCAAGTTGAGCTGGATGTCTCACCATGACTGGTCAAAGTTTGGGCTGCACTTGAGCTTGGGATAATCCTGGTTCAGTCTCCTCCAGCCCTAGGGTCAAAGGCACGTGCCACTATGCTTGGCTTTGTTCTTCACGTTAAAACAATGCTGTTTAGATTTCTATTACTTTTTTTTTTTTTATCAAATTAAGAATGTTTTCTTCTTTTAGGAATTTTTATTAGGAATTACTAGTTGAATTTTATCTGAAATAGCCAAAAAGATGTATTAAGTGCCTGAGACTGGTGGCATATGCCTGAAATCTCCCATCATTCTGGGAGGCTGAGACAAAGGCAATGGGCCATTTGCAAAGATGTCTCAAAAATACATATAAACCATATATATTATAATAATATCTAATAAGTATAATAAATATTTAATATATATTACTTTGAGGAATTCTCAGAACACACACACACACACATTGGAAACAGTTCAGTCCAAAGGCCCTGAGTTCAATTCAAGTGCTGGACAAAAAACAAACAGATTGTGCCAGATGCACAAGAACTTGAAGTAGGTGCTTTGGGAAAGTCAATGAACTATGATTAACAGGGTCGAATTCTAGTTTTCAGAAATGTTATCATGTCATTCAGATAAAATTTTGTTTTGCTTTGTATTTTGAGACAGGGTCTCACTATGTAGCTGAGGCTGGCTTTGAATTCACCTTGTCTCTAGTTCATGTTGATCCTCCTGCCTCAGCCACTAAATAAGATTTAGATAAAGAAAAGGAACAAGTGAAGAATGGGAGGTAGTGGTCTTGGTGTTGGATACTCATGACTGTTTACCCCCACAACAGATTTATTCCCAAAAACGGGCTTCAGAGGAAAATGAAGAAGAGTCCTCAAGGTAAATATGATTTTTAAAGGAAAACTTCAAAACCAGAACTAAAACCACAACCAAGACCAGGACCAAAATTAGAATCAGAACTAGAATTAGAACTAGGGCTAGAGGAGGACTTAGAACTCATCTACGCTTAAATACCCCAATGTCACGGTGCAAGGCCCACCTGCAGCACAATAACCCTTCCTTCCCCTGATGCCTCCCCTCACTGCAAAGAAGCTGAGATGGGCGGGACAAGCAGGGAGGCATCTGCTGTCACCAGGCATCCAGTACCGAGGGTAGAGGTGGCAGGTTGGGGTACGCCTGCTCCTGTGGTGGAGAAGCCTTGTGGGGCTGCACAGGAAGCCCAGGTGCTAGGCTGAGGCTGGTGGAAGATGGAGTCCTTCCATCCATCCGTGGAAGGGTAGAAGCTCATCCTCTCAGGCTTCCAGTTCCCTTGTGAGCCTCCTGAGTTCCTTTACACAAACCGCACCGCCTTCTCCTTGGGAGAGACCTACATAATGGTAGTTTGCCTCATTTTTTTTGCAGTGAAGAACTGGAAAGGACAGGAGACTGCCTTGCCCTGTGGTCACACTGCTAGTGAGTGTCAGAAAGTGGGTGGCGCCTTGCCAGCAGCTGGCACTGCTCCTCTGATTATGCTGCGCCTGGGCGGAGCCATGCTTTACGGGGAGTCAGTGTATGTAGACACCATCGACTGCAGTAGTCTCTGAAACAGTGCATTTGGATTTCTTTCTGTTCTGTTTGTATTGCACAAGGCACTCTCCTCTTTCACTATTGATGGTACTGGAGATTGAATTCAGGGCCTTTTGCTCTGAGTTGCATCTTCAGTTTCTTTTTCTGTGATGATTTATGTATTCGAGACATGGTCTTGCCAGGTTGCTGAGGCTGGGCTTTAACTTGCCACCCTCCTGCCTCAGCCTCTCAGAATACTGGGATTACAAGTGTATACCACCACATATGGCTCAAAAAGGACACACTGCTTTTTAGTATTAATTATCCTTTAAAGGGATTTCGCAATTCACTCATCAGAGACAGTCCTTGGTATGAAAATCTCTGAACTGTATATCTTTACAGGTTGGACGTGAGTTTTTGCTTGATGAGTAGGGTGAACCAGCTAGGAAAATAGAAACACCTGTTTATTCCACAGGGAGGGCTGCATGTGGGGCTAAGTATGATGGAGGACTGATGTGAAAGACTCTGGAAAGAGTGAAATGTTTCCCCATAGTATAGTTATGCAGTTTGTTCACTGCAAGAGCGTCACCGACTGATGGTGAAAATGGGGTGATAATCTTGCCTGTGTCTCAGGCTGTGCCAGGTGCAGAGGTCTCTCTCAGAAACCTTGTGAGGCCCTGATAACAGATGGAGATTCCCAAAGCACAGCATCGTGCAACTGTTTTCAGGACGCCAGGTCTAGGTTGAAATTGCTTACTGTGGTTGTGAACTAAGGTATATGTTTTGTCCTATGGAGACCTGAAGTGTGCAGTCTGAGATGAAAACAATAATGCGAGTCACTCACTGTCTTGCACGTGTTTTCCCACAGGGGCCTTTCCCAACGTTGGCATGGGAGATGCAAAATGGAACAGGAAAAGGAGGTAAATTTGAGAAACTCAGCGCTGTGGTGGTGGTGCAGGGGAGGCAGAGCTCCTAAGTCCCCTTCTGTTTTCCAGAAGGCCGTGAGTGGGGCTGTTTGCCCACTGTGGCTTAAGGATATGTACAGACCTATCAGTGCCTCACACATGAAACAAGTGTCGGCCAAGCTGCATGGGAAGGATTCCTCTGATGAGGGTGAGATTTTCACAAAGCACGCAGGGTAAGTGGCTGGGGATGACTTAAAATTGCAATCTAAAAATGAAGAATAAAGAAAGCCTCACTGCCTTGGCCTTGTTCTCCAGGGAGCTCCACGGAGTCACCACAGAGGCAGCGCCCACAGTGTCAGCCATCAAGGATGAGGAAAGTGGGCTCAAGAAGGCGCCCTTGGAGTGACCCTGAATTGCCTCCAGTGACTGGCAAATCTTTTTTTCACATTGTTTCGCATTGTTACATTAAAATCTATAATATTCAAAGCACTTCTAGCCATGCAGTAAGAAAATAAGTCCTGATAGTCAAATTGATGTGTGCATGTAACACACGGCATAGTGGGACTGCTGCTCGGATCCTTTGTTGTGGTCCTGCTTCTGGGGGAGCCAGGATGGCCTTCTTGTCCTTGGCAGCCAGGATAACCAGTTTCTGTAGCCAAACGCGCTTGTGGGTTTGGCATTTATAGACTCCTAACACTTAGCCCAATAATCCATGGAAGCATACTTTTTGTCTTATTTGTCTTATCATCATTGCACAGGAAATGGAGCTCAAAGAATATAAGTAATCTGGCCAAATACACAAAGCCGCATATCTAAAGCCTCAAATTAGAGTTTTAATTAAGGACCCTAAGACTCTAAAGGATATTAACCAAGACACTGCCCCACTATAGAGTATAGAAACATGGGGACATACAGACCTTGCTGCCTGCTGTCACATGGCTTAGTGTTCTGGAGATGGGCCATCAGAATTTGGGGGACATGTGAACCTCCAAGTCCCCAGGTGTAGGAAGTGGCTGAAGTTGGAGATGGATCACATGTGTGGGGCTAATGCAAGGCCAGGCCTGTGAACACAGAGAGCCCAAAGCAGCCACATAACAAGCTGTTCCAGCTCTGGAAGGCAAGGTGCCCAGGTGAGTCAGTCAAAAAAGCTGCTATGCAGAGGGGTTGAAATTGACATCAATTCCCTGAGTGCCTAAATAAATGGGCTAAGGTGGTTGCGCAGTTCCTTTCCTCCGATCCGGAAAGAGGGCCCACCTGATCCCAGCTTTGTGTGTCCTGCCCTTATTTCTTCACCTTTTCACCGCCCTTCATGCTCCTCACCCCAGGAAGTTTGAGAGCTGCATGAGTCATGGCACCTAAGATTACTGATGTTCAGCACAGAACCCGGGAGTCGGAGGCACGTCCCTCTGCCTCAGCTACTGTGAGCCACTTTGGCTTCCTGTGCTCATGGAATCGGGATGGCTATGACTTAATGACCCAGCACCTACAAAAAGAGGAGGCTCTGTTCTCCCTAGGTCCCACTCACTTTTATGCTTCCTGATATGTGACATGCCTCTTAACACGCATCGTGTCCCCTGTGTTAAGCAAACACTCGGCTGTGTCTTCAGAATGTAAGAGAGGACAAGGAGCCAACTCTGTGGGCACAAGAAGACATACATAACCCTGCAGAAAAGGCTGAGATTGAGACGGAAGGATGGGCTCAGCAGGGTGGTGGGTGTTCAGTGAGCAGGGTGGTGTGGGAGTCAGGCACAGGCTGGGAAAGGATGGGATGAAAATGACTCGTGGGCCTCCTTCCTGGACATTTGGAGCCAGGAAAACATACACCTGTTTTAACTGCTCTTTATACCACGTGACCACTTTGAGCCTCCCCTGGGCACACTTCACAACATGTGAAGCCTTGGGGTATACTTTTCCTCTTCTGGTCCTGTAGCTTTTTTTTCTTTCCATGGTAAGCTAATATCAGATACAGTGATTGAGCCAGTGAAGGGCAGGTGTCAGGAGCAGTCTGCAGCAACTGTGCTTTGGGTACTTAAGATTTGGAGACTTTGGTCAAGTGGGAGCCCAGGGTCTGAATTCAGAGCACAGTATTGGGCTGGGGAGGTCCAGGCAGGTCCTAAGAGTGCACATGAGGGCTGGGGAACAGCCAATTCTTGGCAGAAACCTGCACTGAGCTCGGCTCTGGTCTTCTGCTCCTTTGTCTCTGGGCAAGAAAGGTGTCCCTATGTCTTCAGTAGTGGAAACCCATGGGTGCTTCCATTTGTACAACTGTCTGTTGAGTGTATGGTCTTGTTCCACAAACTGCCAGGCTACTTTTACTAAAAAGAGTGACTTCACATGGGCCTGCAAATGTCCTATGAGTGACTGAAAGCAGGATTACAAACTTCGACATTTCTGCCTTTGAGTCATCTTCCCTGGCTGTCCCCTTGGATTCTCTGAGCCATCCATAAATGTCTTGTGAGGCGCGAAAAACCCACAGGCAACTTGCTTCCTGTCTACCTTTGTTTCTAGCTCTGCTTGCTTGCTTTGACTTCAAACTCCTGGTGATCCTTCTGCTCAACCTCCCAAGTGCTGGGATTACAGGTGTGCACAGCCACACACTGCACCAGTATCTTCCTATCACTCTTGAGAGGACACCCTGAGCAGTCCTGAGGGGATGATCAGCCGGACCACCTTTGCCCAGGACTGCTTGTCAACTCACACTTCTCGTTCCCTTGTCTCTGTATTCTGGGTGCTCATGTCAGCCCTCAAAGACAGGCTGCAAACACTGGTCCACTTATCTACCCACCGCAGCTAGACACTGGAAACTGATCAAAGTATCTTTGCTGCCTTTCACCATTACTTTGTTGTTGGATTTCTTTAGCATGAGTGGCCAGACCTGCTTCTTTGGAATCCCAGGCTCAGGCCACCGATCTATGTCTCTGGTAACAGCTCCTCTCCTTTTTGGAGGCTGTCCTGTCTGTAATTCTCTCTACAAGAGTGACAACCTCAATCCTTGGGTTCAGGCAGAGGATTCAGTGTGTTCAGTAAGCTTATGGTTCAGCAGGAAATGTATAAATAAGAACATACGTGAAACAGTTTTGCCCTAGGATAAATTACAGTTATGGCGGTGGTCTAACGTGGCGGAGGCCCAGAGCAGCAATGCCTACCACTTCCTGCTTCTTCAGCCCTAACTGCAACTCGTCTTTCTGTCTGTGCACACAGAGAATTCCAATCAGTTGCTCACATGTCATCAATATCCGCCCCATGCACTACTTCCATCAGAGGTCACGTATCTCTCTGTATCTGGTCGAAGGAGAAGCCCGGCTGCCATGAGTTGTGTGCTCCTTTCCACGTGCTCACCTTATCAAAACTGTTGATTTTTTACTTTTGCCACCAGAATACTCAAACAATATGGACAACTTTTGATGTTAGACTTACACGTGGTGGAAGTGAGGAATTCTATAGGAAACTCTAGCTAGTTTGGGATAAGGATAACATTTCCAGTCAGCTGGAATGACCAGAAGATTGCACGTGGCTTGGCACAAGTGTTTCATGTCACCAACTCCAGGACTTAGTATCCTTTGATTATTCCACTGAATTGTTGATTGCAGGGAATTCTGGGGCTGTGGAGGACCCTGAAAATCCGTCTCTTGTCTGTTTTTCAGGAGTCCCTGCCTCTAAGTGTCTTACTTTCTAGGCTCCTGAGTGCTCAAATCTGTGGGCTTCTCTGTCTTACGTTGCTCTCCACAATTGTAAGGCTGCCTAAAGGCGTGGGTCCTAGGGTGGGCTGGTGTAGCATAGGAGGGCATGAACAACTGCTTGGGCATGCAGCACATTTCCACAAACACTTTCTCACCGGGTAAACTACCAATGGGAAACAAACATGACTTGAACAATGATAAAAGAACCTGCAAAGTGCTATGAAGCCAGAAGAACTTGAGAGGTTTCAGGTTCACAGCACCTGTGAACATGTGCAGCACTGCTGAGTTTGGGCTTGTTAAAGGTTGGCTCAGTCCAGCTTCCCTCTCTGATCCTCCAGCCCTCATACCCTCCTCTCCTGCTACAGCCCATCTTCTGGGAATTAAGCGCCTCCTTCTGGTTTTACTTTGGGATGAGCCTCCTTCACACCCTGAGCTGCCCCTGGGCTTGAGTTCCTGGTCTCATTCTTCCACCCGGAGTGCACATGACCACTGCTGGCCAGACAGAGCTAATCAGAGCCTGTGACAGAGGCTTTGCTCAAACCCGTTTTCTTCACTGCTGTGTCTGGTGAGAATTACTGCCCATCTTGCAGCCTCGGGACCTGGTCCTGCTACCGTGGCATCCAGTATGGAGGACAATGCAGGAGAGGGGCAGACAGGGCCAAGGAGATGGATGTGGCCAGTCCTGAGCCTGTAGGACTGTTTACTGTTGAAGTGTGATTTTTAGATGGGAGACAGTCCTAACAAATCAAAGTTTGAACTTGTACAAGTCATCTGTATTTCAGCCTGTTTCCTCATCTATTACTTGGAAGATTTAAATGAGATAACACACACACACACTGAATGTAAATTTGCTATTAGTGATATGGTAATTATACAGTGGTGTCTCAGCTCATTAGCTTGATTCCTTGTATGAGTCTGGTTGCAAATCAAGTTGGACGAAAAAAAATCTGGTGTTTGGGGTCAATGTTGACTTAAGGAGATTCGATTTGGTTCTCATCTAATTCTGTTTCTATAATGGCTGATACATTGTGCCACCTTAGAAGTTTATTGGACTGGTTTCTTGAGTTCAATTTCAGCATATGTAGAGATGGGGACAGCTATCACAAAGAGAATGAGAGATGCAATGGTAGTTACTATTGTCTTCCCTAATTTGGAACTGGAGGACCTAAAAAGCCTCCAATGATTTGATTAGTTCTATAATATACAATAAGTATATAAGGTGGGTGAAGATGGGGACAACTATTTGTAAGAAACTAGAGACAGTTAGATAGACAATGAAGATCTCCAGTGGGCTTGTTGCGAAATCTGTATTTCTTTAAATTGTTTTTTTAACTGCTTTGTTCTGTTTTGACATGTTTAATCTTACCCTCTTTGAGATGTAAAACAAATGTGTAGGACTGATAACCATATTACTGAGCTCTTGTTCGATCATAGAGCAGAAGGGTTTGTAGTGTCACTTTATGAATGTCATTCTAAATACTTTAATTCTATAACACGAACAGCTATTTCTAAGATGACAATGTGTAACTTATCAACCAGCAATTTCTTACCGTTTGTTTTTCTGTAAGTTTGTATTATTTCTACCCTTTTTTTTAATCTCCATGTATTCTTTTGTTTCCTTTTCTTTAAATAAAAAAATTTTTTTAAAAAAGAAGTTTAAAAGCTTCACTACCTAACTCAGCAGTTCTATATCCTGGGGTGTAGAGGACACGCCCTAGGGTGGCTGTTCCCCATCCATGCTATTGTAATAGTTGTTTCATTGTATCAGCTTAAGAAGTTTAAAAGTTTAAGTGGCTCTGCAGCAGCCAGGGTCTTCACTTTGAAAACATCTTGAGGCTGTGCAAGAGGAGGCCATGGACATAGTGAGTGCTACAGCTGCCCCATGGCGGGTAGCCTGCTCACAACACAAGGGAGAAAAAGAGGCTTGTTCCCATTTATGTTGCTTCTTGCTGTCTTCTGCCAACTTCTGCCCTTTGCCACGTCACCCTGATTGGGAGCCAGCTGATTCTGGACTAAAACCTCTACAAACTGTGAGCTAAATGAACCTTTCTGCACTTAATTCTGGGGCATTAGGTATTTTGTTTCAGCCATGAGACAAAAGTCACTAAGTGCGACCGGAATTGTGGAGAGAATTGAGTTCATGAACTAAGGTACGGCTGTAAAAGTGTTGGTGAAGGATACAGGATTGTTTTGCTCTGCAAATAGTTTGTGGTACACAAATGCACTCGAAATCTCCCAGACTTGATGGGCTTTCTAGGACATGCAGGGACAGGAGATCACTGGTCCAGAGTCGCCTTCCTCAGCGGGGCAATCTATATTCTCTGCTCCCCTTCTGGGCTGTTTGGTTCTTTCGCTCAGACCACAGTTTGGTGTTGCGGTTTCCTCAGCCCATTCCCACCTTACTTAACTTGCCTGGTACAGGTTACTTCCGAGCTGGACCTCTGTCCTCTGCTTCCCTAATCCTCAGAATTGCCCAGGAGGCAGGGTGTCTGGAGACAGGCAGGCTACAAAAGCTGGGAGCACCTTTCCCAATAAGGAACTATGCCTACCAATTACTCATGTGGAATAAAACCACAACCACCCACACATGTTTCTAAGAGGGAAAACAAGTACATGACAGCTGTTCAATTTTTTACTCTTAATATTTTCCTGCTACTTATTAATTCATATTTTTGCTGAATACTAACTGAATTGCTGCTTCTGAACAGTTCTGAATTGTGAACTCCTAAAAGCAGGAAGAGATTGGCAGGAGCCAGAGATTTTAAGTTGTGAAAAAAATTAAGCATGCAATCATAGTATCTATTATCTTCTTTTAGCAAATTATAAGGTAACTTCCTGGAAACCACTGCCCCTTAACACAGCATGCCTGATTGCCACTTTGCATTTTGATCCTGCGGACTGATTGCAGAGTCAGTCTGCCACTGAGCTACATTCCTATTTTTTATAGGAGCCATCTCTATTTTTTATATCAGATGGGGTCTTCTTAAGTTGCCCATGCTAGTCATGAAGTTGTTTTGTTTGTTTTGGCCATGAACTTTTGCTGGTCCTGTTACAGTCATGTGAGTAGCTTATATTACAGGCATGTGCAATGGCACCAAGCCTCAGATTTACTTTTTAAAAATTATTTTCATTGGTACACTATTGACATATATAAGATTACATTCATGATTTGTCCCTGTATGTTTTATATCATTTGTTTTTCTTATTCATTCTTTCCTTCTCTTTATAAAACTTTGTTCCTATTGTTTTCCTGCTATTCTTTCTTATCTTTATCTCTATCTCCACACTTCCTTTTGTCCTGTTCCCTCCACTGTTCCCCTTCCATTTAGACATTTTATTCCTACTTCCCAATATCTATTATACACGTGGGCTGTTACTCACACTTGGTTTCTCACCAGGGAAACAATGTGGTATGCAAATGTGTGCCTGCTTTGTTTCACTTGAGAGTATGGTCTCTTGGTACATCCATTTACCTAGAAAGGTCTTAAGTTTATCCTTCGTTATGGCAGAGTGGTAATTCATTGTATTAAGAAACCCTCATCATCTTTATCAATTGGCTGATGGGCATTTAGACTGTTTCCGAGATTTAGCTATTAATTTTGCTGTTACTAACATGGGTGTGCATATATGGATGTGGTACTATGCTTATTCTTTTGGGAAGATATCGAGAAGGTAACTAGCTTAGTCAAATGGAATATCTAGTTTTAGTTTTTTGAGGAATTTCCACACTGATTTCCACAGTGTTTTCACCAGTCTACACTCTCACCTACAGACAGAAGTGTTCCTTTTTCCCCACACCCCCACCAGCATTTGTTATTGGTTGATTTCGTGATAATAGCTATTCTTTCTGGGATGAGATGGATCCTCAGCATTATTTTAACTTTCAGTTTTTAAATAATCAGTGATGTTGAACATTTTCTCATATATTTACTGGTTGTATTACTTCATCTGAGAAAATATTCATTTCAGATGCCCATTTTTAAATTGGGTCTTTAAATTTAGGGAGCTGATGTTTCAGTTCTTTATATATTCTAGATATTAGTTATTTGTCTGAAGAGTAGATGCTAATTTTTTCTCTATTTTATGGGTTTTCTCTTCACTCTGATGGTGGGTTCTTTTGCTGTGAAAAGTTTTTAGTATGATGTGATCCCGCTCATACATATGACTCATATGTATCTAGGAATCTGTCCATTTCTTTTGCATTTTCCATCTCATTTAGAGTACAGGTTCTCACAGTAGGTACTGATGATCTTCTGGATTTCTGTAGGATGCATTGTGACTTCTCTCTTTTCATTCCTCATCATATGAATTTGAGTCCTCCTTTCCTTTGATAAGGTTAGATAAAGGTTTTTCTATTTTACTCAATTTTTTAAAGAACCAGCTCTTGAATTCATTGATTCTTAGTATCATTTTGTTAGCCTCAATTGCATTAATTTCTGCTCTGATCTTTTAACTTCCTTCCTTAACTTGCTCTTTCTCAAAGCTTGAGGTTTAACATTAGTAATTTATGTGAGCTTGCCCCATTTTTCTGATACAGTTCACTGCTATAAATTTTCATTGTAGGACTGTTTTCATTGTATCCCATTAGTTCTAGAATATCTTATTGGAACTATCAGTTAGTTATATAAATTGTCTAATTTCTACCTTATCTGTAACTCATTTTTTTGTTCAGGACATTGTTATTTAATTTCTATGTATTTATATTACTTTTGTGGTTTCTTTTGCCACTGATTTCCCATTTCATTGCACTATGATTTGATAACATACATGGAATAATTTCAATTCCTTTGCATTTACTTAAGCATGTTCTATGAGCTAGTACTTTGGAGAAAGTCTACTGTGCTGCTGACAAGAATGTGTTTTCTGTTGTGGGGTGGAACACATAACTGCTAAGTCTATTTTGAAATGTTTGGTTCATCTCCAATATTTTTCTTTTGGTCTAGTTGATCTACTTGTGGCAGTGAGGTATTACACTTTATTAGCGTTTATTTGATTTCTCATATCCATTAATATTTGCTTTATACAATTGGGTGTGCTGGTATTTAGTGCATATATATTTATGGTTGTTATATCTTCCTCATATTATTCACTTAATGAGTATTAAATAACCTTCTTATTTCTTTTGATCAGTCTTGGCTTAAAAACAAACTTCATCTGCAAATAGAATAGCTCATTTTTTTCCTGAGTTCCTGTCTTATGGAATATGGTTTTCAGTCCTTCAACTTTCCACCTATGGCTATTCATTGATTGGGGGTAGAAAGAACAAGGCCACACCAGGAAGCAAGCCCAGTCTGGGAACCAATGCCATACATGGGCTGCTGCCGGATGGGAACAGCCAAATCCAAGCCTCTCCCCAAGAGTCAGTGCCATTTGCAGACTGGGGATAGAGAGAACAAGGCCACACCAGGAAGCAAGCCCAGTTCAGGAACCAGTGTCATGTACAGGCTGCCACTAGGCTGCAACAGACAGACCCTAGCCAGTTCCAGGGTGCAGCTTGCAAACAAGAAATACTATCTTCCCACTGTCAGCGACAGGCTTATCCAGAGAAACACAGGCTGTGATAATAGCTGTGGAGGTGAAATGCAATTGGACACTGTGGTGCTTTGGTGTTTCACTGACGCTGCAGGCCTAGGGCCAGTGGTCTGATCATAGGTTCAGAGGATAGCAGTACGCTATGTGGCATCTAGAGGGGACCTTCTTCCAAGGGTTGCAGCCATTGTTGATTCCCTGTGGTCTTATTTTGGAAGTCCTATGTCATTTTCATTGTTTTGCTGGGTTAGGTTGTATTCTCTTTTGTTCTGTTTGATTATGTCAAATCCAAAGGCAGGAGCAGCTATTTTGAGGACAGCAAGATATATTATGGTAGTAATTTTGCATTTATTATCGGCTAACTTTGAAGTCCTTTATTGCATTCATTTTTTGTTTTTATTGTTTATATTCTATTCTGTTTGATTTTTACTATGTTTGAAGTTATCTGGAGCTATTTTGAAGACACAAAAAAATTATGGTAACTATTGTTGATTTTGTAATGTTTCTGAAGTCCTATACCACTTACATTGGTTTGATTTTATTGGTTTTAATTTGTTTTATCCTCAAAAAAATACAATGGTAGGCCCAGTGATCAACTTGTTTTTCCTAAAAATGAAAGGTGAACTGAAATACACAAACTGTAACAAGCCCAAAATGAACTGAATGCCTGCAAGTTTACACTGATAAGTAAAGGTAAGCAAATCCTGTTCCCCAGTCATGCCTTCCCTGATAGTCTCACTATAAGAAAGTTGTGGTGGGCCAGCCAAGTACTTGTTCCCACAACAAGACTCAGAGTTTTTGAGAAAAAACTCACAGTCTTATACTGTCCAGCTTGTAATGGTTAATGAAAAACTTACCAGATAAACCTTGTGTTTCAATTTTTTTCTCTTCCCCTTTGCCTTGCTTCAGAGGCCTGAGCTGCTGGACTATTTTGAAGCAGAGGACACCTTCAAAACATTTCCCCTTCTAGAACATGTAGACACTTGAGGAATACTTGTTTGCAGAAAACAGGGAGAAACAGAAGTTTTTAATCTGTGACACACTGTGTCTTCAGATATTTGGAGGACTGAAAACCTAGAGATTTCAAATCATGAGTTGAACAAACAAAATTCCAATTAAATGTAAAAATGGAATGCACATTGCTCTTAACCTTGAGAACAATGACTGTGGACTTCATGATTCTTGTTGAACTTCCAGATCAAAATTCAAATGAGCCAAGCAGGCAAAAAGTTAATGGCAAAGCATTGACTGCTTATCCAGGAGAACCAGGAGCTTGGAAGGCAGCCGTCCAGGACTGTATTGCCCAGATGAAGCAGAGTTGGCCTTATAGAAGAAACATAGTGAGACACTTAAGAGCAGTCATGATGAACTGAATGACACCATCATTCAACCTGATGAGGAAGTAAAGGCATGCAGAGCACCATTTTGGTTCTTTAGCAGCAATCAAAGGAGACTTACCAGCAGATGGCTCAGTACCAGCAGCAGCAGCCTCAAGCATCCACCTCAAGTATCACAAGGCCTACATCTTTGGAATCGGTAACAGGCAGAAGCTAGATGGCAGTCATCTGACAAATGGACCAAGTAATGGCAGCTCCTCCTGTGTCTGGATTTTATAAGGAGAGGAACGCACTTGAGAATGACTTTGATTCTTCCCCAGGGAATGGGAATAAGGTCTCTGACCGAGAAGAGAAGGTAGGGGTTATGTGAACCAGTTCAGTGTGGGGTATGAAAGTGTAAAGTCTCCTATGGGCAGTCAAAACTCTCCCACACACCACTCAAATGACACAGACTCTAGTCATGACCCTCAAGAGGAGAAACTGGAGAGAGAAAACATCACCAAACTGAGGGTTCCTACCATGTCCAGAATAGCTTGGACTTAAGTGTACATGTACAGGCTTCAGTTTGTAACATTTTTCCAGAAAATGTTTACACGGTGTCATTCAACTTGGGAAAAGATAGTGTCCAAAAGATTAATGCATACTTTTGTCACAACTTGCTTTTTTGTATTTTGGTTTTGTTTGATTTTCTATTTTCGTTGTTGTTTTGGGGCTGTTTGTTTGGGTTTTTTTTTATTTATTTAGCTTCAATATCTCTGCCACACTGGAAATTTTACCAGTTCATTTCTTTGAATGTTTCTAAAAGGACACTATTTGTAGGATCAACGTTTGTAAAAATTTTTTTAAATTTTTTTTTCCAATACTGGTGGTCAAACAACCTTGCACTTGCCAAACATGCTGCTGAGCTAAACCCCTGGCCTGGATCAAGTTATTTTTATATGCATTACTGTGAAGTTGTAAATGGAAATCTTTCCTTACAGTACAACACAATGATGGCTGTATAAATCAGTGTCTATCTAGAACCTGTGTTGTGTAAGGGCATTCTTACTCATGCTGCTATATGCTTCCGCACCACCCAGATTTGTTGGAGCAGATGTGTGTATGACTGCCAAGTTTTTCCAGTACAGCAGATGTTTTCACTGAATGCTTGCTGGAGTTCTTGATGGAGTCCTATAGTGGTTCCCATGTTAGATACCATTTTCCTCACCTTACATCTGTGCATTTTCTCTTCAGGTGACTGAATGTTTCCGAAATATGTGTGCAGAGTTACTCAGTTTCCATGAACTGTCATTTCCTGTAAATACATATTGCTCTGTGACTCTTCCATACCTTACCTGTGCTAATCAAACCTGAGATTTTACTGTAAATTAAAAACAAAGATATTTGCAAAAACTGAAGCTTGCATTTTAAGTGATTTGTGTTGAATATTCCAGGAACATAGAATTTTAGTTGTCTATAACCCTTATCAGAGAATAAAGAAGAAATTCTTTCCTAATAACTAATAATTGTGATATAACCCCCAAATCTAAGTATGTGAAAAAAGAATAAAACAGATAAAAATTACCTATCTGCTTTGAGATATCCTAACAAAATTTTAGAAAATTGGTCAATAATACATTTAAAATATTAAATCCATATTAGATTCCTCCCAGGAATGTAAGGCTGGCTCAATCTAGACAATATGTTTCTAAGATTTACCACAAAAGAGACAAAAGAGAAAAATCATGAGCATTAAACTTTTTGTAGAAAAAGCTGTATTTTTATAAAGAAATGGTAGAATGTACAATCAGCCAGGTATGGTGGCACATATCTGTAATCCCAGCACTTGGGAATCTGAGGCAGTAGAAACTTTGGGAGATCCAGCCCTGAGCTACACAAGGCCAGTCTGAATTATAAAGCAGAACCCTGTCACAAAACGATTTTATGCCCTACCTCTTGCCACAATCCCTCTAGCTGCTATCAGGACTAGTAACCAGTATGGGCCAGGAGAAACAGCCAGCCATGCCCCTCATGAGCCCAACAGCCACCATTGGGATCAATAGCCAGCACAGGCCAGGAGAACCAGCCAGCCAAGCCCTCATACACCTGATGCTATTGGGAGAGTCTCAGTGTAGCCACCCCATACTGCACCACCTCCCTGGGAACCTAGGTTAGGAGAAACCAAATCCCCTACACCATGGATGTGTAGCCAACCTGGGATGCACCTGGGAATCCACAACTGTCTTGTCTACAGGAACCTAGGGAAATGTCAAGACCAAGGAGCAAAGAATAATCTCAGACCTCCAGCTCACACAGATCAAGTCTGGCAGACACCGACATGGAAGAAATTGGAAGACACCCACCAGAAATTTCTGAAAGGACAGCAGCTAAACTAAAGAAACAATTTCATGAGGCTGAAAAAGTATGTATCATGGCTTCCAGGAGAACATGGCAGACAGATAGCAGCAGCTACGGAGGCTCTCTGAGAGACCCAGCTTAGAATCCAGGAATGGTGCAGCGTGAGCAATCCTAAAAAAGAGGAGATATACCCTGCTGACCCAAGAATGAACTGAGCTGAGAGAAACCAACTAGGAATGCAATCCTGGTGCTATAACAGGAACAGATAAAGCCTCAGCATGGAAGCTGGAGCTCGTGCCATTGGAAGCCGCGATTTGGGTTTCCTGCTGCCGCTGTTGCGTATGAATCGGCTCGGCAGGGAGAGAGACACGTGAAAGCTCTGAGAATGGGAATCAGTGAACAGAGTTGAGAGTGGGACGGGCGGGGAGCCGTGCATCGACCTGCAGTGAGTGAGGGAAACAGGGACTCTTCTACGGTCTAGGAGGCTCCAACAGAGGACATTCTGGCACTGGGCAGACTTGCTGGAACAGGGCGCTGTAGTGACTTCAGTCACATATCCCCTTCTCAAGTGGGATTGGTGAGCAGTATCTAGCCTATGTGATGCTGCTGGCTAACACCAAGTAGGCTAGCACAACTCAGGTCCCAGCACTCTGGAGGTGCACCCTAGCGGTGAAGCCTTCAGTAGGTTGACCTGGAGGGGCGGGCCCCACATAGGCTGCCCGGTCCATATCTCCCTGGTGCGCTACGGTGGGCAGGAACACCTAGCCGGCACAATTCAAACAGACTGTGGCCAGGGAAGGAAGCTGGGCCTCCTATATATGCTTGTATATAAGGAACAAAGAATATGGGAAGAGGGAGCAACAAGAAAGGCTCCTTGGCCCCCAATCCTGAGAAACAGGCAATAGCAGACATGGCACCAATAGACATCTCCAGAGCCTCATACATGAGTTCAGGAATGAAGTTATTAATGACCTGAAGCAAGACATAAGCAGAATAGTTAGAGAAATGCTAAGCACCACCGAAGAAAAAACAGATGGTGGAATGGAAGAACAGAAAAAAAGGGGAGAATTGTTTGATGGAGAAAACAGAGAAAACATAGAATACGTGAAGCAGGTTCAAAGAGATTACCAGGAAACTAAAAACTCTATTGAAAACTGGCAGAAGAGCTTGAAAGAAACTAAGAATAGATTATCTGAACTGGAGGGCAGATTTGTAATATGGGAGCATGAAATGAAAAACTTCTTAAAAATAACAAAGAAACAAACAGCAATAATACAAAGGCTAGATGATAAGAAGTTCTATAACTTAAGAATTAAGAACATAAAAGAAGAGGTAGGGACACAAACAAATGAACTACAAAAGCTACTCGCAGAAATAATCCAGGAGAATTTTCCTAATTTAGTAAAAGGTAAAGATACTCAGATGTATGAAGCATACAGGACCCCAGGCACCTACAACCCAAACAGAGCAACACCCAGGCATATAATAATCAAAATACCAGAAATCCAACATTAGAAAAGAATATTAAAAGCCATCAGAGACAAGAAACAGCTCACTTACAAGGGAACACCCATCAGAATTACAGCAGACTTCTTGGCACAAACCATCAAATCATGAAGAGCGTGGGGAGAAATAATTCAAGCTTTGAAAGATAATAACATCCAGCCAAGATTGATATATCCTGCAGAATTATCCCTGGAAATTGATGGAAAAACAAGGTGCTTCCAGGATAAAGAGGAACTAGGGGAATAGGCAACCACCAATTCAACTCTACAGAGAATACTGCAGGATATTCTATAAAAGAAAAATACCAAGAATCCAGAAATAGTGGCAGAGAGGCCACAATGAATGGAGCAGAAAACAAAATGAAGAACACAAACTGATAACTAATGACAGAAAAAGATCTCAACAGAAATGAGACAGATAAGATTGGATGATAGGAACAGCTATTTTGGAGAAAACGACATCATAATAGGTACTGCTGATTTAATATCATCTTGTTTTGAAGTCCCATCAAGCTTTTGTTCTTCTGTCTCCATAGGTCTTAACATGTTGTATCTTACTGGATTTTATTATATATGATAGTATAAACAAAAACTTTTATAGACAAGGAGATTATACAGAAACCATTGTTCATTTTCTGTTAGTTGATTCTAAATACCCTATAATACTGTCATTCTCTTGAATGGTTTTACATTGTTTTGATATATTTTATGCTACAGTATACAAAGTTACACTCAAAGATTTCTAGGAAAGAGACAATATGGTAACTACTTTTATGTTGGGATTATCTTGTGGTGAAACACTATTTTGCTTAAATGGTTATGTTTTGATCTGCGCTGTTTTGTTGTTATGCCCTCTTTTATCTCAATCTCCATTTTATTATTTACTTTTTTATTTTTATCCTTTTAATTAAGGGAAAAATAAATAAAATAATAGTAGGATATATTATAGTAACCCACTTTGATTTTCTATTAACTTGATTTGAAGCCCTGTATTGCTCTTACCATCTTGTTTTGACTGATGTTCGTCTATTCTGTTTTGCTTGATAGTACCAGGTTCAAAAGTTTAGGCAGCAGCTGTGAAGATAGTGGGATTCATCATGACGCCCATTCTGGTTGGCTATTATCTACCTTTGAAGACCTGTAATGTTTCCAATGTTTCGGTTTTGTTGGTTTCGTTCTTTATTGT
Source organism: Cavia porcellus (assembly GCF_034190915.1). NCBI lineage: Eukaryota > Metazoa > Chordata > Mammalia > Rodentia > Caviidae > Cavia > Cavia porcellus. The sequence continues at coordinate 25,640,061 of NW_026947515.1, forward strand.
TTTGTTCAATTTTATTATAACTGATGATATAGGCAATTCTATTTGAGATAGCGGGAGGCATTATGGTAACCATTGTTGATCACCTTGTATTATGTTTTTACATTATCTATTATGTCCACCCTTTTGATTTGACTGACTCTGTTCTGTTATGTCACATTTGGTTTTACTCTCTTCAAAAAAAGTAATAAGAATTGTGGGAGTAATAAAACCCACAATGTGTAATAGTCATTGTACAAAAGAGAGGAAAAGAAAGTGCTCTAAATGATATAACTGCATGTATATTTAAGTGTATAGGATAGACAATGATATTACTGAGTTTTATTGGATTATTGAACAGAACTGGTTGCAGTCTCACTGTTTGAATGTCCACTTTATATGGTTTAATTTTGTAACTTGAACAAGTATTTCTAAGATGACAATATGTAATCCATTAACTAGTGATTTCCTGCTGTTTATTTTTTTTCTAAAATTCTGTATAACTTGTATCCTTTTTCTGCTTTTTTTTTCTCCTTAAATAAAAATTTTTTTAAAAAGTATGTATCACTATATTAGTACATCTATGTTTAAATTTTGAGGACTCTTCCTATAGATTTCCTTAGTAGCTTTATTAGTGTACATTCCCACAAATAACATACATCTTCTTTTTCTCTTGCAGCCTCTCCAATATTGTTATTATTTGGTTTCTTGGAATAAGATGAAAACTAGTGAATACCCTTGTCTTGTTCTTGATTTTAAAGGGAAAACTTTCATCCTGTCTGTGTTTGATACCGTATTGGCTGTTTGTTTGATATCGATGACTTTTATCAACTTGAGATCTTGAGATCTTCTATTCCTACTTTCCTCATATTTTTTATCATGAGTGCAAGTTGGATTTTGTCAAATGCCTTTTCTGCTTCTATTGAGATGATTATGTGATTTTTGTCCTTGCTTCTGTTTGTACTGTGTGTTACATTTATAGATTTGTGTATGTTGAGCCATCCCTACATGTCTGAAATGAAACCTACTTGGTCTTGATGTATGAATTTTTTGATGACTCGCTGCTTTCTGTTTGCCAGTATCTTATTGAGAGTTTTTACATCTATGTTCATTAAAGAGATTGGCCTGTAGTTCTCTTTTTTGGGTTGAGAATGAGTAATGCTCACTTTCAGGCATAGCTTTGGAAGTGCTTCTTCCCTTTAGATTTCTTTAAAGAGATGGAGCAATACTGGCATTGGACATTAGATCTTCCATAAAGTTCTTAAGAGCCAATCCCCTTCCCATAAACGCCTGGCTATCTGGAAATACAACTTAATGCTTGTAGTGTTTAGTTTTTCACCGACTTTGCAGGCCTGAAGCTGGTAGGCTAATCATCTATTAAGAGGATAACAATGTGAAGTGTAGCATAAATGGGGCATCTCCTTCTGAAGGTGGAAGCCATTGTTAATTCCCTAGTATCTTGCTTCAAAATCCTGTTATCAATCTCATTGTTTTGTTTGGTTGGGTTTTATTCCATTTTATCTTGTTTCATTTCATTATATCTGGTAGCAGATGCAGCATTTCAAAAAAAACAAGATCTATGATACCCATTTTGGATTTACTATTATTTTGCCTTGAAGTCTTCTATTGCATTCATTGTTTTGTTTCTGTTCGTTTTACTCTGTTCTGTTCTGTTTGTTTGGTAGTGGTGAATCTCTCAAGGTGCGCCTTGTCATTGAAATATCTCATTCTCCATCAATTTTGAAGGCAATTTTTGCAGGATACCTAAATTGGGTTTGGAAGATGTTATCTCTTTTCTCTTTCTTTCTTTGTTTCTTCCTTCCTTCCTTCCTTGTCTTTCTTATTTCATACTGGGTATCAAACTCATGACCTCACACTTGCCAGGAAGATGCAAGTGTGCATCCTTATGCCACTCAGCTAAATCCCTGGCCTGATGCTATCTTTTCACTCCAAGCCTCCTGACCTTCAAAGTATGTGCTGAGAGGATACAAATGAGTTTACCCTTATGTGGGTCTCATTCCCTTTCTTTAAAAGCTTTCAAGATTTTGTCCCTGTGATGAGTTTCTGGTACTTTGAGTGTAATGTGACCCAGAGAGGTTCTGTTTTGCTCATGGCTATTTGGGATTCACTATGCTTCACTTATCTATATGTTTATCTTTTCTTATATTTTGAAGGTTTTCTGCCACTATTTCTGTGAATAGCTTTCTAATATGTTCTCTTCTGAATTTTCACTTATCTTAATTACTCCTTCATTAGTGTTCTTTGGATTCTCTAGCAGCGGTTGGATCTATTTTTCATATTCTCTTGTTGCTTTGAAGACGTCTTTGAGTAACTGACCTTGGAAAATATTTTCTTACTTCGAAACTCTATCCTCAAATTGGTAACTTTTTCTGCCCACACTTGCAATGCAATATTTGATCACCTGAATTGCTGACTGAAACCTTTTCACAGACTCTAATCCTTTGCTAAATTGACCATTTATGAGTTGCACAATTTTGGTTAGTTCATCAAGATTTTTATTATTGTCTTCTGCATCACTTGGTTATTACTTTCCATTATTTTTCTAAGATGCCACTGAGTATCTCTCTGACACTAAGTTGCTAAAGTTCTAACATCACTTTCTAAGACATATACGTTGTGTTTTTAAACATTAACTGTTCAGAATGGAAGCGATTAACAAAATTGGCATTGATTTTTAGTTTTTTGTCTTAACTTATGACCAGAATCATCTTATCTGCTTTGAAGCACCATTTTTAGTAACATGGCCTGTGACTCTTCTATAGAGGCAGAGTAGTTCCTTTTTGGATTACTGGAAAGTATTGGAATGGGTAGAAAAAACAGAGTGATATGTAGAAGAATTAAGAGATAATTATTATTATTATTATTTTGTGGTACTGGAGTTTGAACCCAGAGTCTTCACACCTTCTTTCATTTTTCTGACAGGGACTAAGTTGCAAAGTTGTCCAGGCTGGCCTAAAACTTGTGATCCTGCCTCAGCCTCCTAGAGTACTAGGATTATAGACATATGTCAACGCGTCCCACTGAAATGTAGTTCAAAGAAGGTTTGGGTTTTTTTTGTTGGCTTATTTGTTTTAGTTACAAAAACAAAAAACTGGGGGGGGGGTACTTAGACTTCATTGGACAGTATGTACTATTGACAATTTTAAAATTCTACTGACGATGGAACTACAGCAGCAGCAAGACAATTCAATCAGGTTAAAAGGGTCCTTCAGAAAGATCTTCATACTAGACAGTGGAACGGACCAAGCTAAGAGCTAATTTGGGGTTCAGGGTATGGTTGTGGCTTTCCAGAGAATGCTGAATCGGCTATCTGGGTGCCACTGTATCATGGATCAGACCCAGAGAGGGAATTGATTCCATCTCGGCAATAAGTAGATCCTCAGTTCTGTGACAGTGATGCCTCAGAGGCTGCTCTACAACTGATAGACAAGTTAGGTAAAAGATTTTATGTATTAGGTAGGATGATTGACTAAAAGAGGTATTTTATGTCAAAAGGAAAATTCAAATATGTTACAAAGTGTCATGATTGTTAAACTGTAATGTCATGTATGGTTTTGATTTCTATTGTTTTTCTGTGTAAAATATGCAAGTGTTAACATTCCATTGGTATTCAAATGTTAAAACATCCTTGGTTGTTAAAAAATAATCATTCTATTTTATGTTCTGAGGTGCTTGCTATTTCCCTAAGATGATAATGTCAAGCTTACTGCCTCTATTACACAGTACTATTATCAATCTTTTTTTCTGGATGTTCCACAACTGAGGTTTAGAGACCAAAAATCAGAGAGATAGGGGGACTAAGAGGATAGTCACTATTGTGGCCCTAGCCTTCCAAGGTCAATGAGGACCCAAGACATAAGAAAGCCTATGCTGCATCAGTGTACACTCAGTGAGTCCCTGATCTTCTGACCAAGAAGATCAAGACCACGGAGGAAAGTGATCATTGGTGTAGAGTGTGCCTAAGGAGAGTCACCAGGAGGAAAGGCCTCCAGGCTTTCATAGAAAGCAACTTGGCCAAGCCATGGCTGTGACTCATCCAAACAGGTGACACTGACAAGGGGAGCTAAGAGGTGCTATACATTGTCCCAAGGCATTTCCTGAGAAAACTTAACTGACCTTGGTAGATAACGGAAACCGACTGTAATTAATGCAGGTCCCACCTTAACTTGATCTTTAACATTCTTCAGAAAAGTATAATTACTAGAGGTATATAAAACAATGTTATAGTAATATATTAGTCATAAAAGAAATTCAAATCCCTAATACCTTCTGACAACTGCACGCTACACTGTTACAGATTAATGGACTGTAATGGGTTAAATTACTGAATGCAGGAACTTAAAATCCTTGGACTGCACTTAAAACGAAAAGGGGTCAAGAATGAAAAGGCATTCTGCAGAGTTCCTCAAACATAGCTCCTCCAGCTTCAACTGATCACTCATCCTATGCTACCACAAAACAAAATAGAGGGGTAGGTAGGCAGTTTTGAAGATGGAGATTGATAACATGTGTGAGGATAATGCAAGGCCAGCTCTGAAAATACAGATACCCCCAAACAAGCCTCAAAAACAAGCTGTTTAACCTCCAAGAAGGCAAAGGGCCCAGGCAAGCCAGGCAAACAAAGTGCTAGGCAGCGAGGTTGAAACTGACATCCTTCTCTTGAGTATATAAATAAATGTGCTCCAGTGGTTGAGCAGTCCCTTCTCTCCCATCAGGACAGAGGGCTTCAGCTGATCTCAGCTTTCACCTCTGTTCTTTATTTTCTCATCCTCACATGGTCCTTCCCCCTGGAAACACCTAGAGCTGCAGCCAGTCACTACATTTTGGGTGTTGGGTATTTTGTTCCAACAATGAGAAAAGACAGAATTTAGTACCTGAATTGGAGTGGTACCTGACCTGACTACATGGTTCAGTAGCCTCTGCAACTGGCTTATGGCAAGAGTTTCAAAGGATTCAGAGATGCCAGTAGAAAGAGCAGTCTTGGAATGCCTTAAACTGTACACAATAGGAGACTCTAGTCAGAGGACAGAAGACCAGAATGCTGATAGAAAAGCTGCCATTAAAGAACAGGCCCAGGAGGCTTTTGCTAGGCAAGATGGCTTTAGCTGTTGGATTCCAGAACTGCTGTTCTACCATGGCAGAGAGTTTGTCTGCGTTTTGCTCTCATCCAGCAAATTGGCCTGTGACTGAGAGTAAAGGCAGCAGACTAATGAATTTAGCAAGAGAAATTCCAAAACAGCCTATGCTGAGGCATGGCATACCTACTACTGGGGGATATTAACTAGGTTTCTGTGCAGAATCAAGAGCAAAGAGCCTAACAGAATGATTTAAAATGTTTGGAGTTTGGCTGGAAAGGAACCTCCAGTAGATTTATAGCCTGCAAAGACTGAATAGGAAACACTGGTCCCTGAAAAGACTACCACGAAAAAGCCAAGTATATCAGAACAACAGAATAGACGGCTAGAGGACATCACAAGAAGTATTAGGATTGTACCTTTTACAGAGTCATAATTTCAAAAGTCAAAGACTTTGCTAGGAGAAGTGAGTTCCAAAGAACCAAGTTGCAGAATGGTGGCAGACTAAGGAAGTTGTTTGTTGGGATTTGACTCATAGGTGGTTATCTCTATAGCCAAGAGAAAAGGAAGCCTGAGGGGCTGGGGATTTAGCTCACTGGCATAAGCGTCTGCCTTGCAAGCAGGCAGTCATGAGTTCGATCCCTGGTACTGATAAAAAACGAAAAAGACAAAAAAACAAAAAAAAGAAAAGGAAGCCTGGCTAGTAGACAGCAGATCTTAGCAGCAACCATGTGGTACTGGCTTTAGGCGTGTGAAAAATATAATGTCTATGGGGCTCGGAAGGCTTCCCAGATTTTAGAAGGCCTGAGAAGTCAGGCTGTATGCCCCTGAGAGGGCATTTATGAAACTTTGAATGTGAAACCAAAGGTGAATTGGAGACTCTAGAAGTTTGTAAAAGCCAGGAATGTGGACCCATTAAGGAAAACTGCAAAGAAGGAGCACAGCCCACCCAAAGCTAATGCCATGGGAGCTACACCACCAACAGTACAGTAAGGGTGAATCACCAAAGCCCTTTGAAGTTCACATCTTGCCACAGATTGCCTTGCATGTTGGACATGAGCTACAGGAATCATATTTGCCATGCTGGAATTTGGATTTGCTTAGCTCTTGTTCCTTTCAATTCCCCTCTTTGTACCTTTTGGACTGGAAATTTGCTTGCTTTTATTCTCTTCTGCCTGCCACCCTGCCTTGGAGCCAGCTGATTATGAATGGAAACCTCTACAAAATGTGAGCTGAAATAAATCTTTCCTTCTTTAACTTTGAATGTTGGGTATTTTGTCTTAGCAACAAGAAAAGACACTAAGATATGTAATTTCAACAGTAAAGGCCTAAATCAATGTTGACAAAACACAAGCTACCTGAACTGATGTCCAAAGTGAAAAACAAAATGAGACTACTGGAGGAGGATTAGATTTGTTTAAAGTCAACTTTAACAGGACTAGGGAATGAGATGGCTTAGGAATAAATGAGGAGAGGCACCTTCCAGGGAAACAGTCTAGTAGTATTTATTTATTTAGAGAGATGGGCATGCTCCTGTGTTATTTTGTCATACTTGGGGGCCAGCTGAGTTTGAATGATGAAGGTGCAGATGTTTCATCCAGTAGTATTTATTTAGAGAGATGGGCATGCTCCTGTGTTATTTTGTCATACTTGAGAGCCAGCTGAGTTTGAATAAAGAAGGTGCAGATGTTTTGTCTTCCTCACTGGCGAGCTGTCTGGCATCAGTGAAGAGGGAGCCAGGTTGCGTGGGGTCACCTGCTCTGGAGAGTGCAAGGGGGCCAACCTGCCACAGGATGTAGAGGAAGTGCCTTAGAGTCCACCTGAAGCCTCTGCCTGTTCCCCTTCCGTTGCCCTGCACTGCAGTCCATGCCCCTCCAGTTGGAAGCCACACAGCACACACAGCAGGGCTGAGATAGCTGGATGGCTCTGCTAAGAGGACTTTGCTCTTTCAAGGTTGGAAAGGATGTGGGGGACAGCACGGGGTTTTAGTATCTGACAGAACTTGAATCTCAAGAAGGAAGAGAGTAACCCTATGTACCTGCTTTCCACAGTCTGTTCCTCTAATAGGGATAGAATTTAAAGGCCAGTAGCAGGATGTGGAAACCAGCGTTATGGGGAAAAAGTTACAACACAGGCCATGCTCAAGGAATGTGGATTTTTGGCAAAGTTCTTTTTATCTTTTTTTCTTAAACTGTCTCCCCAATTTAAAGCCAGATGTTTGAGAAGAATTTGTGACCTTAATACGTTTCATGACAGGCAATACAAAAGGACATGTCGCCAATATTTTGTACAACAAGAAAAGAAACAACAACTGAACCCACAAGACAAACTGAGCTCCCAAACACACATGTACACAGCAGAATTCAGAAATACCCAGGATGACTCTTCAGGCTTAATGGATGGCATCCTACTGAAACGAAATGTGTAGTAAGAGGAAAATGGAGATATGGAGAAAGCAAACTCATTTACTTGCCACCCAACTAAGAGCTATGGAAGATGAAGCCACCAGGACAAAAGGATTTTCTACAAATTACTATCATAAATATGTTGGGTGAGCAGTTACTCCTATTACTCCACTGAAGAAACCATCTTCATCTTGTTTGCACATTTTCTACAGCCTTGCACCTGGGATACGTTTCTATTATAAGTCCCTTTGGCAGTGGCAACAGGTATTTGTTAAATATTCTATTGGCTCAAACTAGTAAAACCTTGTATTTCTCTATTGCGCCACTATTAAGAGCAGCATCTGTGCATTCTGTCCCTCACTTCTTTCTCACAGTTATTTCACGGGGAATTGACCAGGTTGGGTGGAATGGGATCAGCAGGGAAGAACTTTCTGGGCACTAACCTGGGCTTTTGTTTCGATGCCTGTGGTGCTTGACTTAGCCTTTCGTGTGCTTGTCATGCTCAGTGGAAGCAGGCCAAACCTCCAAGAGGAGAGGAAGAATTTCAGGGGCAGGAAGGAGCAACCTTGGGGCCCAGTGAGAGTTCTCAGGCTCTGGCTCACCTGATCTGACTCGAGGCCAACGGCAGTATGTTGTGGGCTTCCTGGGAGTTCAGTGAACTGCTCTGAGGGGTGAGCTGGTTCTCTGTACCAGTAACCAATCCAAACAGGACCTGATGTACAAGAGTGAGCAGAGCATAATACAGGATTTTACTGTTCAGATCAGAGAATCATTTCTCCATTCGTAAGCACCACCAATTAATTTCTAACCGTCACTTTTGGAGCTGTTCTTTTGAGTGTGTGAATATTTCAGAATTACTTTCTTTCACGGAATCTCATGGCCATGTTGTTCTCATTCTGAGGTTTGTATCACGGTTTATTAATCCTTAACTATAACTTAAGAGGTTAGATCACTGCCACCCCAGTGCATGTGATTTTCTCTCATCCTCTTTCAGCCTTTGCATCTCTACTCAGCTGCCTGCGTATCACCCCCTGCCAACACTGCCTCCCTGAGTACTAACTGCTGAGCAGGTCTGTTGTGTAATGTGGGGCTGTGGCATCTGGTTCATGCTGAGGGTATTTTGAGGCTACTTACGGAAGTGCGCTGCACCAGGAGATGGAGGTTGCTGTTGAGGTACAGTGTGAACACATCCAGGTCAAAGGGGTCGATGAGAGCTTCCAAGTGCTCAGTCACTTTCTCAGTTCTTAGAAAAGTTGTACCATCGTTATTTTCCAGGGTTTTTAAGGATGAAAAAACAATTTTACAATATTTTCTATTTACAGAAGTTCTGAAGTACATTTGATATCTAAGTTAAAACCATTCTTTCGTGCTGTTTCTAGGGGAAGCACTAAGATCTCAAATTATACCCAGCGGTCACAAGCTGGACCTCCAGAGGAATGAAGTTCTGCCTACTTTGCTTGACATGAAATGCACCCAGCACTATACTTCTGAGGGGGTCAGGTCCCAGCAAACCACTGTAAATTGAAAGCACTGTAAACTAGAACTGATCACCACAGCCAAGCACCAGCACCTGCTCAGAGGGTACGTGGTTTCTGTTTGTGATTATAGGGCTGCCCTGGAGCCGCGGCCTCCGGAGGCTGACCACATTTTGAGAGAGGATCATAATGCATAGCGCGAGCCCAGGAAAAGCCCCAACTGCCAAATGTGAATGATAATTCTCCTGAATGCTTGCTGTTTTCCCTCCATTCTACTGTGAGAAAAAACCTGAGAACAGCCCCCATGAGCAGGGAGCATCTCCGTGCACTGGGAAGAGACCTTGGTGGACAGCCCAGCAGAGAGGCAGCACCTGCAGTCCAGCTTGCCGTGACCACTCTTCATCTCTTGCTTGCTACTGAGGACAATGCAGAGGTAGTGCAGGTCATAGAGGAGCTGCAGCGCCCAATTCTGGGTCAGTGGGAATGCGCCTTCCTTCTGCAAGTGAGTCCCCAGCCCAGGGACACATGGCTCATTACGTGGCACAGTGACTAACTGCGTGTTCTGACTGGGCTACACCTTGGTGTTTCCCAGGCAGGGTTAATCTCACAACCACAGTGTGCACTAGCAGCTGGGTCGGAAGGCTAAAAACCTAAGAGCAGAGCATTCAGGGAGCCCCGCCCTTAATCAAACAGGCCTCACGGCTGCTGTAGGTGTCATTTCTGCAAACCAGGGCTTTGTGCCTGACGGAGGCATATGGTGAGGAACCCTAGCAGAGCAGAACTCACTGACTTTGTTCCCCTGTCAGGACTGCTCCTGTCTTTCACATGTGTCTAATGCAGTGGGAAGCAGAGGCTGGGGGACACAGACTTCCCCCTACTCCTGCCTGTGCCACAGCTGTGCTGAGCAGCTGCCCTCCTAACGGGCACCCCTGCTGAGGATGAGTGCGGAGATCTCCATGTTAGCTGGGAGGAACCAGCTGAAGACTTCATCTACTGGGCACATAGAAGAAAATGCAAGGTTAATCATTTGCCCAAAGTCTGCAGTGAGCAGGTGGCAGCGCCAGGGCTGTGGGCCGGGCCTCCTTTCTCTGAAAGCCACCATCCGGCTCACTTGTCCTGAACCTCCTCCTTCAGGGAGACTAGTATGCCCCAAGAGAATGGGTGTGAGCCACAGAGCTGCAGGAGCCTTTACAGGACCGGATGCCTGGGCTGCGTGACACTTAACACTCCGGACCTTTGACATGAACTGCCAGCAGCACCCAAGAAAAACAGAAGCCTTTGTTTGTTATTGGGGGGGGGGTAATCAAACACCCACCTTCTGCTTTCCTTCTGAAAGTTTCTCATAGGCAGTGACTACTTGGACCATGCAGTTTTTCAGCATCTCCTGGAGTGTCCCTTTTGGCAGGGTGTGGCCTCCAACCCGATTCATTTCCTGGCATAAGCTAAACAGGAAGGACTGTACATACCAGGATGGCTACAAAAATAAAGGAATGTCATGTTGCCAACTTACACCCATTAAATGACACATAGCAAAAGTGGGCCCATTTATCCTTTCAAGGCACATATGCCAGGACCTTGAGCTCCCTGCTCAAGCATCTCCCAGATACAAAGTCTCTGTGAAGTCTTCACTTTTGTGGTCTGAGGTCCACTAGGCAGATGGCATTGTAATGCTGCTGTCTCACTTCAGGGTAAGTGGCTGTCTCAGCACAAGGCCCATGCTACCAAGGAAAGTATCATCAGTCCGCTTCTAAAGCGGCCTTTGATCTAGGTGTTCTCACATCTTCATGCCCCCACAGTCCTGTGGTACACCTCTTGGCAACTACTCCTCCGAAGCTGCATGTTGAATGACTCTCTGAGATTGTTTTGCTTCCCCAGTAGGAGGTCTTTCCCTTCTTCAGCTCAGGTCCCTGTGACGGCAGGATGCGCTCACCTGTGAAGGGAGTTGGATCTTGGATGTGATGCTGCTGCCAGACTCAGTCTCCTCCTGGATTTCCAGTTCCTCCCAGTTTGTGGCTGTGGCTAGGATGGAGCCAGCGTCATCTAAAAGTAATGACTGGGTAAACCTATGAACCAGAACCTGATGATCAAAGTAAAATATCCAAGTCCTACAGACTGTAGCGTTTGTTACCTGGAACAATCTTCAAGCCACATTAAGCTGCTGAGGGTGTAAGTGGGATGATGAGGGGTCACCACTACCCTCCTTTTGCTAATTACCACTAGCAATAAGGGGAATGCAGATGCTATGCACCTTACTCACATCAAACACTACCATACACTGTAACAGCTTACGTATCTTGTGAGGAGGCAGCTGGAACAGCCTAAGATAAAATCACGTAAAAATAAAAAATAACACACATCCATTTACAGCTAATTCAAGCAGCTAGATAAGCTTTAATATATTAAAGACAGAGAGACACAAGATTAAAATAAAATTACAGACAAGGACTTTTCCTCCCCACAAAAGCTCATACAGAGTATGCCAAGGTGACAGTTCCTCTGTTTCTCCAGTCTATACCTCAAAGACCCACTGCTTTAAACTCATTTTCTTTGAAAAAAGAAGCACATTCTGCTTATTCACGTAAAAACAGGACCAAAAAAAAAAAAAAGAAAGAAAAAGAAAAGAAACCTTAAGTGATTTGGATTTCCATTCAAAATCTCTTTCTGGGAACAGAAATATTTCTCTTATTTCCCATAAATTATTTCCTAATTCTTCCTTTTGTCTATGATTTCATTCTTTGAGTTCATGAGATTATGAGCTGTTTATATAAAATTAACTGTCTCAATATGTAAGCAGTGGACAGTGCAGGATTGAGATATTTACACTGAGGGCAAGACAGACGGACCGGGCTGGGGATTTAGCTCAGCAGCATAAGTGCCTTCCTTCCAAGTGTGCGGTCGTGAGTTCGATCCCTGGTACCAATAAAAACAAAAAAGACAAAAAAAAAAAAAAAAAAAAAAAGGCAGACAGACCTCTGCCCAGGCAAAAATGTTTCTTTAGTTCTTTTTCGTGTGTGTGTGCACATGTGTGTGATTGTTATGGTATTGGGGATTTAACCTCACACCTTTGCACTGAACTCTATCTCCCAATGATTTATTAATTATTATTTTGTTTACTTTGAGACAGTCTTAATATGGCATGAAGCTGCCCAGGCTGGGCTTAAAAATGTGATCCTTCTGCCTCAGCCTCTCAGATTACTAGGATCATAGGCGAGTGCCACATTTTACGGATCTTTCATTTCCCCTGATAGAAGGAAAAAAAGAAGGCTTTCTGTCCATAAAATCTAAGTTAAAAACAAGTAGCAAAGGTTTACACTGGAATCACCTTGGAGAGGCAAGCTGCACACAACTGTGAAATAAGCTGTTACTCTCTTACAACCTAAGGAACTAAGGTTAGCAAGACCTGAGCGAGACAAACGGAGGCAAACAAAAGGTCCTAAGAATCTCCTCTCATCACTGTCACAACTGCTGAGCTCCAGACCTGGTGGCCCGTCACACTGTGCTGGAGAAGTAATTCTTTCACCTCCTGCCACTGGGCCTGCCCGGGAGTGAGATCCTGAGCTTTCCCCTTTGCCTGCTTTTTCGGAGCCCTTGTCTCCCTTTCTGGTTTCTCAGCACTTCTAGACCTTCCCACAATGCACAGCTTCAGGTGGGGGCACAGTTCTCCCAGGGACTGGCAGAGTCGGCCATGACGAGGACCGTGCAGCTTGGTGCTGTGGAGGACATCCTCCTGGGCCTGTACAACAACTTCGATGCTCTGCAGCTCCGCCTGGATGCAACCCATGATGTATTTGACACACCCCACAGAGTGAGTCCGCAGCATGGCTTGCACAGTCCCAGCTCTGCGTATCGGTCAAAGGCAGAGTTCTTGGCCTGCAGCATGGGGGCAGTATTCTTGGGTAGGGCCGAGTCATCAGAGGGAAGGTAAGTCAGCAGGTCATCCAGTTTAACCTTTAGCTTGGAATCCAAGGCAGTACAGAAATTCTGGACACGAGGACTAATAGCCTGGGCTTTCATGGAGAGGCCACTACTGGCTAACTGGGGTCGGTTTGCCACACTGACCCACGCGGCATCAGAAGGCAGGTCAGTGGGACTCTCCTGCCAGAGGAAGAGAGACATGTTTTGCTCAAAGAGAATGTGCTTGTTTGGTGTAGAACTGCCGGTGCTGCTCTCAAGTTCCTGCAGAGCTGAGACCAGGAGCTCTTTGGAGCTACTGGAGATGGACTCAAAGCCTTCCTTTGTCAGAGTCTGAAAGAGAATGAGAGGACAGTTCTAACCCTTGTTCTTTAATGAAATTTCAAAACAACAGGAGCAAGTAGCAAGTGATCTTAGCATTCAGAATGTTCCCAGACATTCAGAAAATCTTTGTGGTGTGGCAGAGAATCAAAAGATACCACCCTGGTAGACACGGGCTTGTTCCAGGCCACCTAAGTGAGGTCTGGTATGCTGCTCAGGTCTAGTTTCTCCAAGTGGTAGTGAGTAGGGACAGAATAGACCCAGGAAGTGACAGGAGGCTCTCAGGATAGACACAAGTTCACACTGGGCCGGCTGTGAAACAGGGGGCCCAGGGGGTTTCCCGCCTCACCTGTAGGCGGTCCAGGAACAGCTGCTGCATCACGTCCTCCCAGAACAGGAGTGGCTTCTCCAGAAGCCACCAGCACACCACCTCCCAGCTGTGTCTGGCGGGCTCACTTGTAAGTAACTGCCACATGGCATCCCGGATCCCAGCGAGACCTTTCATGCTCTTCACATACAGAAGCAGGTTAGTGATCCCGTTCTTAATATCTTCAGTACACCTGAACATTTCCCATGAGCTTCATTATGCTTGTGGTTTCCATACCATTATTAAGAAAAATGACAATAACTTGTTTCCAAACCTTTTGATTTTTGAGGCAGTGAAGGGTCTGGGAATCGAACCCAGGACCTCTGCAGTCAGATAGATACCGAGCCTCTTTTAAAATTTTACTTACTGGGAATAAGGTCTAGCTATATCATCAAGTTACTCAGGCTGGGGTCAAAGTTGAATCCACCAGCCTCAGCCTTCCAGCAACCATTCCCCCCTACTTGAAAATCTCTTACCTAGAGACAGAGACACAGACACATATAAATTCAGAGCACTTAGGTGCCAATGTTTCTGAATGGTACAGAGTCCTTAGCCCTCTTCATTCTTACTTTCTTGAAGACATGAGAGACTCTCAAGATCCATGGAATTGTTTCAAATACAAAAGCATTAAATAAAATTTTAGGAATTGGAAAACTCTTACTTAAAGAGAATTTAAGGGCCCCTACATAATACTGTCAAAGACAGTTTTCTTCCTTGGTTCTCCCCCAGGGGAACGCAGGGGCACTTCAGCCAAGTGGCCTGGATTCTCTGCACAGACCTCACTGATCCGTGTATGGCCACATCGCAGGCTGCACGGGGGCCAGGCCCGCCTCAGAGGTATGTGCTACTCACATGGTGATGCACTTCTGCAGCGTGTCTCCCCGGTATTCCTGGCTGATGGGATGTGCCAGGGTTCGGAGCACTGGCTGGAACTCGACGACAGATGACGGCAGGTGTCTGAGCCAGCTGCCCAGCTTCATCTCCCCTTGCAGGACACTAATGCACTTCCCTAGAGAAAAATCTCAGTGAGAGGCAGCCCAGGCCATACCTGGAAATACATTATTAAAAATGGACCTCAGAGGAATTTCCAAAAATCCAGTTTTCACTGCAGAGTCAAAATAGAACCCTGCAACAGAGGGAAAAATAAAGTACAGCATATGTCGAGTCCCTCCTCAACAGGGATCAGAATTCCTGTAAGTGTGGTCATCTCTGGGATGAAGACGTACAGGTAAAAGAGCAGAAGGAAGACATAGTGCTGTGCACACCCTAACATTGTTTTTCTTTCCTTAAGGTAGGATCTCGCTGTGTTGGCCAATGTGTCCTCTAACCCTGGGCATCAGTGATCCTCTGGCTTCAGCCTCTTGCAGACCTGGGATTACAGTAACACATCACCTGGCAATCTCTGACATTTTAACACCATATTCCTGTCACCCTTGAGGAACTATACGGTGCAGCTTAGAGGTGATGCACGCTGTACCCTATGTGCAAAGTCCTGTGAGTTTGAAACCCCGGGCCCTTCTCAAGTGACTCATAACTCTGTTTGCCAGTGCACTAGAGATTAGCTATCCTCATCCTCTGTGAAAGGCGGAAAGTAGCAAATGTAAGCACTGGGAGAGAAACCCAAATACAAGGGAACAGTGTCTGAGCAGAAAGGTCAAGTCACTCAAAGATGAGGTTGTATGATATTGTATCTCTTTTTGGAAATGGCCACTTGGTCATAGCCACACTCACTTGTTGGTTTTTGGTCTTTGTATGTATTTCTGCTGTTTTGGAGACACTCCCACGAGCCTTTGTACTCCTGGAGTTCTAAGGCACTGCTTGCTCTCTCAACATTTTTTTCTTAAATAACTTCCATATGTATCAAATAACTCCCATATGCAGATGCACTGCAGGTGTGTCTCTGAGAGTCATTTGCTCAACCCCAGTACCATTCCAACGTATCAATCCTCTCTAGTGTGTGAACTTACCACCAGACTCTTCAAATCAGCTCCTTTTCTAGTTAACTTGGACACTTCCCTTTCCAAAACAATCCATCATCAAATCCTTTCCTCGAGATGCCAGGTAAGGCGGCACAGGCCTGTAATCCCAGCACCGAGTAGGATAAGGCAGGGGGGTCACTATGAGTTTGAAGCCAGCCTGGGCCACATAGTGAGTTCAAGGCCAGTGTGAACTACATAGTGAGACCCTGTCTCAAAAAAAATCCTTTCTTCAACAGACATGAAGATTGTCCAGTGAGCTCCATTTCTACAGCTCCCTTGTAACTTACAATCTGTCCCCATGATCACAATGACAGCCTCCTAAGGGAGCCCTCAGCATCCCTCTACCCTGTGGGATCCCACTAACACTTAAGAGCCAGTTGTAGTTATTTAATTACAGTTGAAATACAGGCTACCCAACTTAAGGGAACACATGAGAACACAAGGAGCTACACAATCTAGGAAGGTCCCAGAAGGTATCCATTGTTCCTTGGATAAAGTCCACACTCCCAAGCCTTGCCCACAAGACCTGCCCTTAATTGGCTCTTGGCAACATCTTATCTCCTCTCTTGCTCTTTTAAATCTCACTCAGGAAACCTCACCCTCACTGGCCTTCTTCACTTCCTCCATGACACTACCATCTTCCTTGCCTTACAGTTCTATATACTCTCTCCCTTTGCTTGGAATGCTCTTCCTTGATAAATTATACTCTACCTTTAGCCTTCAGTTTAACGATCACTTCGTCATGTAGTCCTCTCTGGCCCTAGCCAGTTCCAGTCAGAGTTCCCAAGGCAACTTGTATTCTGCATTTATAGCAATGACTAATAGTGACATTAAACAGTTGTTTGCATATTAATGAGCTTAATATCTGCCTCTAGCACTAGACCATGACCTCCATGTTTCTCTAGTTTCCTGGCCCAGTGGCTGGAACAAGTTAGACTCTGGGTAAGGATCTATTGGATGAGCCAGAAAACTGTTGGTTAAGAGCTCACCGGTGGGATGCTGGCTTGTGATAGTCTCCAGAGTAGAGAAGAGCAGCCCACATGGCAGGCATGGATCTGGCAGCAGCCCTTCTGGTAAAGTGTAGAAAAGGGCATGTGCTTGGTTTAACGTGGTGGCCAGCAATTCCACTAATGAGCAAAACTGGGCCTTGATGCCAGAACCTGTGAGAAGAAATCACTCTCTTTAAACAATTTCTATTAGAAAAGTTAAAGACATAGCCCTTTGGATGCTCCAGTCTCTCTCTGCTCACCCTGTTCAATTCTATACTTAAGGACCAAAATTTTGGAAAGAAGTCACACCCACCGTGGTTCGGCTGGTTGAGAAGTGTCTGAATAACTGCTTTTCTGGCCATCAAGAAATCTGTGAGGGCTTGGCGAGGGGAACTCTCTTCTAGGAGCATTATAGAGCAGAGGGCCCCTGCCACAGCTTGGTCAGACACAGCTTGGCATTTGAGCAGCATCTTGCTTTCACGCAGAATTATTGACCTTGAAACAAGATGACAAACGTCAGCAGGAAATTTTTAACATCTTGGGTGAAGAGCCCTGGTATACTGGGAAAGAAGACAGATTCCATAAAACTGCAGTGATGAAGGCCTGGCAATCACTGGAGATCTTCCTGTAGCATCTACTCACCGGAAGTGGCTGGCTGCTGCCACCTGCCGGATGAGTATAGGAAATCGGGAGAGGATTGGACTGTACTGTGAACTGGATGCATCCAGCTGGAGTAGGCTGTGGAGGTGGCAGCAGAGCAGGTAGAGCTGTGTGGCCTGGAGACACTGAGAGACTTCCATGGAGCTCCAGATCTTCTCAGGAATTTCCAATAGCAGCTTGATCTGGGCAGCCATGCTGTAAAACTTCTCCTGGGACGCTGGCGGTTGCTGTTGGGAAGGGCATAACAAAGTCAGAAAAATAAAAGCCAGATCAGTGTTCTGCAGGCTAAATGACAAGTCAGAGGTATTTCAGTATTTTAAGGTTTCACTATTCTGGACTCAGTGCCACTTGGCTGGGTGTCAAGGTCTAATGTAAAGTAAACACCTTCATCATCTCACCCTCTGGTTACCAGTGATGCTCTTTTAGTGCTATTTGTTTTGTTTTTTCTTGGTATTACTGAATTGACCCCAGTTGACTCAGCTACATCTCCAACTCCTTTTTTATTTTGAGTGTCTTGTCACTCTAATTATGCTTGATCTTGCTATCTTCCTACTTCAGTTTCCCAGAAGGATATTAGAGATGTGCACACCATGCCTGTCTATCCTCCTTAACCTGTGATCCTCTTGGATGTCTTGATTGATAGCAGCAACCCCTGCAGGCTACTCCTCCTGCAAGAACTGTCTATTTTCCTCATGTTCAGCCTTACTATTTTTGCCCTGTTGTTCAAAGGGCACCAAGGGCTTCCTTGTTAACTGCTCTTCACCATCTATGCAAATCTTTTATCTCGAGGATTGTGGCTTTTCCCCATCTTAATCTACCCTTTCAAGCATCCCTTCTCACAGGAGTACTGCCTTATAAAAGAGCTGGAGGGAACTAGCTTAGGGCCTTTAATGGTCTGCCTTTCCACCATTCTTAGTGCAGTAGGAAGGCCCTTATCACATAACAAATGCCACTGCCTTTATCCGGACATCTAAAATGCCGACTATGACAAAATGAATTTTCCAATCTGACATATTTTGTTATAGCAACATAAATCAACTAAGAGCTACATTCCAAATCTCATGTTTTTAAGGCCCTTCCTTCTTGAGGACCCAATCTGAAAGTGATTTCCTTTACCACTCTATGGCAAATTATTTTGGGAATTCATCTGTTATGCTAAAATATTCACTACTGCTATTCTAAACCGCTTCTATTTCTTATGAACTTGTCTTGAATTTATAACCTAGAATATCTCAGTAGGATGGATCAGAGCAGGAATTAGGAGACTGCTGCTTATTTGTGAACTGAACAGAGAAGACACTCAAATTTGGAGCGAGGGAGGGGACAGAAAAGCAATATAGGAACTATGAAAACGAATACACTTCTAAAGTCAGGTCTTTTAAGTCTGAAAATATGGTTCAGTCACAGCGAATTTTGGCCACCTGCAGAACAAGTACTTCACACACAGTTCATGGAAGGTTGAGGTCATTCATTTCAAAAACTTCCAAAGAATTTCCAACCTTCTTCATATATAGTTCTTATGCATTACCCCATTGCCTAGCCTCGTCTTCTGTAACCCGGGTAGCATGAGAAGGTCCCGCAAGCGATCTAAATGTACTTTTGCAACTTACTCTTCCCTATCACACTAAGTTGTCACCGGTTACGCTCAAATGCCTCGTACACCTGCTTCATCTCCATGCCCCTCACTCTGCTCATCCCTAGGTCAATTTTCTCCAGGGAGGCCAGAGGCTGCTCCTCATTTACTGCCCCCTTCCTTCTCCTTACCATTGGTGTTTGGGAGAAGAAGAAAAAAAAAAAAAAGGCAGGGAAACCTAAATTTGAAGAGCCCTAGTTCCCTATGATGAACATGTTCGGGTGCTCAAATGTCAGGACTTGCCACCTCCGATCCCCTCCAACTCCAAAGGTGGGGATGCCACCTGGCTGGGTGAATTTATTCCGGGGGGGGGGGAGGGGGGCAGGGAAAGACTGCTGGGCGGAAGAATGAATGACTGGAGCGGAAGGTGTGACCCTAAGGGAGAAATCTGGTCCCTGGAAAGAACGTCAGGAGGTGGTAAATTCGGTAAAAGGGTAAACTCGAGCCCTGACAGGGAGTCCGGCCGCGGTGAGCGGTTCGGGGAGGAAGTGCGGCCGCTCCAGCAGACACCGTCGACGACGGGTGGCGAAAGGACCTGCAGCCTCCAGGGCCGGCCGGTGCCGCTCACTCCCGGAGATGAGGTCGGCGGGCCGGGGCGGCTGCGGCACTGACCTGCGGGGCGGCGGGGGCCGGAGGCGGCCGAGCCGGCCTGGCGGAGGCGGCCGCAGTACTGGTCGGTGGCTTTCACCGCGTCCACCAGCCCCTCGCACAGCGGCGCATCTGGCCGATGGTGTCGGCCGCCTCCATCAGGTCGCGGTACCGCTCGCCCACCATCTGCCGCAGCTCCTCCTTCTTGTGCTCGATCTCGGCCCGAACCTGGCGCTCTAGCCTGCGGATTTCCTCAGCCCCATGAGTCTCGAAAAGCGCTGCAAAGTCGCGCAGATCCAGCCGCTTCAGGGCCGCAGAGACAGCCATGGCCGCCACTTCCGCCCACCAGCCCCGCCCCCGCCCCGCCATTTTAGATGAGGGCAGAAGTGCTTCCGCTCCCTCGGAGCCGCCATGTTTGTTCTGGGCTTCTTGGGTGTGACAGATGGGCGGTGTTGTTTGGAAGGCAGGTGCCTACTTAGAATTTAGCTAGGGACCCGAGTTACCTAAAAAACTAGGTAGTAATGTTGATTGTTCGCTTGCCAGCCGACACCTGAAACACGTTTAGGTGCACCTGGACCCTTTCCTTGATAGAAAAAAAGCCTTAAGATAGAGTTATTGCAATTAGGCATGTGTCATCTGACTGTCATTTCTCCCCTAGACGCTTATGTCCCCTTCTAGGACATGGTAATGCCCCCAGGGACCATGTTATTTCGCTGTCAGTCGGTCCCATTTCTGTCGAATCTCCTATTAAAACCTGGCTACCCAGATATCTGGGAGCTTGAGGACTGGAGGCCAAGGGTGGACCACAATGTTTGCCCCTGCTACTGCTACCTGCTGGTGCCTTCCGACGCACCATGCCCCATGTCCTCCGTGACACGTAGATACAATGTAAGGAGGCAGATTCACATCCTGTTATTTGCTAGCGTCGTTAGCTGAATGTCATTTGAGAAAAAAAGTTTGAGGCCATTTCTGTACGTTGGAAAAAGTTAAATTGCAAAGACTGCCTCAGGGACTCCCGAACACTTATTTTGCTTGTTTCTTTTTCTGATTAGTTCTTTGAGGTTTTCCGTTTTGCTTCAGACCTTCATTTCGTCAGGACAAAAGATGTTTCTCCAGCTACATGTGGCTGAGCAGAAAGTGTTGGACAGAAAAAGTGTAAGGAGGCAGCTGGCATGCGGTAGGTGTTAACCCAATGAGTAATAAAACCTGTATCTCCTAGTTCAGAACCCTCATGTTGAGAGTTTATAACAGACAATTTCACTCCCCAAATGGTACATTGTGTCATCAGCCATTTTCCACACTGACCCTCTTTGCCGTCTACGTCAGTCTGATATTCAGCCCTCCTGGTGCCCTCTCCCACCCACCAGCTCCATTATTTCCAGGCAATTCCCAGACAGCCACAAATTTCCCTCTGTACATAAATTATTAA
Organism: Cavia porcellus; assembly: GCF_034190915.1. NCBI lineage: Eukaryota > Metazoa > Chordata > Mammalia > Rodentia > Caviidae > Cavia > Cavia porcellus. The sequence continues at coordinate 25,660,891 of NW_026947515.1, forward strand.
CTTTTGTTATTCTACTTTACCTCACAGTAGTCCTACAGTACAGGGAATATCATTCTTGCTTCACAGATGGCTCACTTGAGACCCTAGGAGGAAAATAGATGTACTCAGTACCATTTGCAAAGTCTGTTATACCCATCAGCTCTGTAAGTATTCTATAAGTAGCAAAAACCTAAGGAAGGCTATTTATTTACCTGCCAATGTCACACAGCTTGTAAGTTACAGTGAGCACTTGCACCTAGATTTTTAAATTCTTAGCTACTGGCTCTTTTTACTTTTTAAGTTTTCTCTAAATTCCGAATGCCCCTTGGTGGTAGGGCTGCATTTCTGGCTGTGCAATCTCGTTCTACGGGGACAATTTATGTTTCCTGCACAGCATCTGTAAAATCTGTTCTATATCTTGGGAATTCCTTTCTGTGTGGAAGGATCTTTCACTAGGATTCCTTACAGTTACAGGGCAAGCCAGTGGCCTGGGACGGATGAACTAGATATAACCATCTGGCCTCTGAATGGACAGAATGCTGGTGAAGTCAGGAAGCAGGGAAGGGACGAGTCGTTCTGCTAGCAGCCCAGGGGTTACCTGCAGCTTGCATTCCCCAGGGACAGCAGGGGCAGTGAATCCAGCAGCAGCTCATAAGTGCCAGTGCTAGAAACAGAGCTGTTGGTACCTGCAGGTATCCACAGGGTGACCTCTCCAGAATCATCCAGTGGCGTGCTTTGATTGGATTTGGATATGTACCTTCCCTTTGTCCATTTTCACTGTTTCTCAAGCGTTGTTAGAGATGTTCACTCTATCTAATGTTTTGTTGATAAGTTCCATTGCTTTATTTTTAATGTTTTTGTGGTATTGGGGATTGAATCCGGGACCTCACAGTGGCCTACATCCCCAGCTTCTATTTTTTTGTATTTTTGGTTTTTAGACAGGGTCTTGGTAAATCACTAAGTTTCCCTGGCTGGGCTCAAAGGAGTGATCTTCTTGCCTCATATCCCCAGGCTGGTAGGATTATTGGCCTGTGTCACCAGGCTTGACTGATAAATTTCCTTTCTTTGAAGCTTAAAACCAAGGACTATGGCTTGTCCTAAAGACTCTAACTGAGAGTCTGTACTTGAGTTCCATCTCTATGAAAGTTGGCTGAAGCTTTTCCAATGGTATTGGCTGTGTGTGTCAATGTATAAATGAGGGCAGGAGGCCTGAAGTTTTACATAAGAGAGGCGCCTTGTACTTTTACATAATACCTGCAATTTCAGATTGAGAAAAGGTCAGCTGCCAACCAAGCGGCTGAGTGTTTTCAGAGACCAGTGTGCTCCGTGATCAGGGCTTGCTCTCGATGTCTTTCCACTGTGTTTTTCCTGCCAAGTTTATTTGACTGTCCTGAGGATGCCACTGTTGTTCCTCTTCTTGCAGAACTCGGTGCTGATGGAGGCCGTCTGCAACCTTTCTTCTGAGCCCGAACACTGGAAACACTCCTGAGGCCTGGAGGAAATGGATCATTGCCTCTGCTTTGGAAGCCTCTCTTCCTTTCATCTGCTTCCAGGGAGCAACCCCACATCTCCTGCTGCCTTCTGTATATCAGCTGGAATTATGAAAACTAGGAATTAGGCAAAGTACTCAGCTTCGGCAGTTGGATCAGAAGCTGCGTTGCAGACAGGCAAGAGAGGTGAGAAACTAAGTTCTTTTTACATGAGATACATGAATATTGCCATAGTTCCGTTTATTGTAGGCATAAGTACAGATATGACTCCTAGTGCTGCATCAAGCTTCCTTCCTTTTACATTAACACATTCCTGCCTTCTCAAATCACCGGTACTGTCCCATCGAGCGACTCAGGACACTTGATGGGATTGTTCCATGCGACCCAGTAGGACAGTCGTGCATGTACCACTAGTGGTTAAAGCCTACAGGAATGTAACACATTCAAATCAGAGCTTCCCAACAGTGAGACATATGAATTATGGTCCCATTATGACTTTCAGCTATAGAATTTTAAGCCTGTTATGGTATATTTAGATCATCCTGGGCCCCTGCATTCTTCTGATAATAGTAGCTCTACTTTTGGGCACCATCTAGGTGTTCTGCATATATTATTTCTAATTCTCACACTAATCCTTTGCATAAGCAGTTTGGCACTCATTTTACTGACAAAGGCCAAGGTCCATCCAGATCACATAACCTGACTGAAGTCCAGAGCCAAGCCTGTTTTCAGATCCTGGTCAGTCTGACTTTAGAAGTCCTTGATCTTTTTGCTTTGTTGCATGATTAGTTTCAAAGAAAATTTCGAATAACAAGAGACGGATGGTCTCTTGCATGGTCTCCAGCAATTCTGAGCACCATTCAGATGGTCCCCATACACTCCCTACCCTCTCCTTAAGAGTGGGTTCCATAGTAATTCAGGCAGTTTGGGGCCCCCACATGAAGTAGATCTCCAGTGATTGAGAGCTAATGTCGCATGGAGTGGCCATGCTTGGTAACCAAATGTCAACCGTGCTACGGTGCTATCTTCACCGCCAGAAACATATTCTCACATTCAGTCTCTTCGAGGCCCCCCAGTATGTACTCCTATCTCATTCAGAACATTTAGGACCCAAATTTCTTCTTTTTTTCTTCCTTATCTCTTATTTTGTAGTAGATATTTAGAAATGAAGCCAGACTCAAATATTTCAAGGAAAGAGACACTATGGTAACTACTATTAAGTCGGGTTATCCTGTGGTGAAGCACTAGGTTGCTGAAATTGTTACGCTTTGACCTGTATTGTTATGCTGTTATATCCTCTTTTATCTCAATCTCCCCCTTTTTGTAAAAAAATTATTGATTTATTTTATTATTATTATTTTTTTAATTAAGGGAAAAAAAAACTCAGCAGGATATATTATAGTAACTTTTTTGATTTCCTTTTAACTTGATTTGAAGCCCTGTATTGCTCCCACCATCTTGTTTTGACTGATTTCACTCTGTTTTGTTCTGTTTGATCAAGTTTGGGGGTATAGGCAACTACTTTGAAGGCAGTAAGATTTACTATGACGCCCATTCTGATTTGACTATTATCTTCTTTTGAAGTCCTGTAATGTCTCCAATGTTTAGGTTTTATTAGTGTTGTTCTGTACTGTTTTGTTCAATTTCATTATACCTAATGATATAGGCAATTCTTTTTAAGGTAGCAAGAGGCATTATGGTAACCATTGTTGATTACCTTGTATTCTATTTTTACATTATGTACTATGTCCATCCTTTGTTTTGACTGACTGCTTTGTTTTGTCATATTTGGTTTTATTCTCTTCCAAAAAAAGTAATAAGAACTATGGGAGTAATAAAACCCAAAATGTGTAAATGTTGTTGTAAAAAGAGAGGATAAAAAAGTGCTCTAAAGGATACAACTGCAAGTGTGTTTAGGTGTGGTAAGATAGATGACCATATTACTAAGTTTTTGTTGGATCATTGAACACAACTGTTTGCAGTTTCACTGTTTGAATGTCCACTTTGTATGTTTTAATCCTGTAACTTGAACAACTATTTCTAAGATGACAATATGTAATCTATTAACTAGTGATACCTTACTTTTTTTTATGAAATTCTGTATTACTTGTACCTTTATACTGTTTTGTTTTGTTTTGTGCTCCTTTAAATAAAATTTAAAAAAATAAATGAAGCCAGAATAAGGCTGAAAATAGATGGGCTTTCAATAGTTTGGCTATTGAATGTCTCCTCCAAAGCCCATATGTTAAAGGGATTGTCCCCAGGGCAGCACTTTCAAGAGGTGGTAGAACCTACACAAGGTGGCTCTATCTATGGGAGGACTTAGGTCATTTGGGGGTGGCCTCCAAAAGGATATGACACTGTGGTCATCTCTTTGCTTTCTTTTTCTTCCTGGCTATGAAGAGGTTTTGTTCTGCCACGCTGGCTATGACGTGCTGTCTTGCTACAGACCAAAGTGATAGGGCCAATTTTTCCTGCACTGAAAAAACAAAAGAATCTTCCCAAATTGTGAGCCACCATAAAACTTTTCTACTTGTACATTGATCACCTCAGGTATATCTTAGAGTGATGAGAAGCTGAGTAACCTAGGTTTTGAACATACTTATATAGATACCACACATTCTTCCTTTGTTCATTATTGGTCTGGCAGCTGGGAAAGGCTCTCACAAAACTGACCCTTAGACCACATGACTCAAAATATTTGAAAAACACATCATGCGTATATAATCACAGAGAATCTATACAAAGAATGCACTGGAAAAGACACAAGAGTCTTTCACCATCAGATGTCTATTTGAAATAATAAAACACAGTGCTTATTCATATCCCATCCACTCCACTCCCTTGTTCCAAAGCATCTTTGCTGTCAGGTGGCTGCCATTTTGCATTTCCACATGAAATCCGAAGAGCTAACCTTCAGTTCTTGAGATTTTTCCTGATGATATTCTCTGACTGGCAAGGTTGAGCACACCCAGAGAAATGCTACTGAATGGAAGAGACAGAATCACTTAGCAAAATAAAAATCAGACATTTCACTGTGGTTAAGCTAGGAGAAATGGGAAGGGAGAAAGCTACAAGGAAGAAAAGCGACAAAGAGAAGAATCTGATCACACATTAACAGAAAAACAAAAGAAAGGGAAATGTATTATAGTGAAGTACTGATTGTGTCAATAAGTCACATCAGGGAGCAGAAAGGTGAAATTCAGACCCTTGAAGGTATTTGCTCTGGGCTGAGAGGCCAGTGGGATTAAAAGACTAGTGGGTTGCCTTGACATCTTATCTTGCTTGCAGAGTTTCTCCTCCTGTCTCCTGAAGGTGACATTTACAGTAGAAGGGGCGGTTATTTGACTTAACTGCAGATACCTGAAACACTGCCTTCAACAAACAACCAGGCAGGCATTCCCGGCAAAGGAGCTTGCATATCTGGGCTTCACATTGCCTTAGCATCATTCCTTCACATTCCAGCTCTAACGAGTAGAAGCAAGTTCAGTCTCCAGACTTTCTGTCTTTTGCGAATGTAGACTTGAGAACCTACTGTGCTAACTAGCGCTGTGCTGTGGTTCTGGGGGAATACAGCAGGCACTTTACTGAAAGTCAGTAATTCTGTAACAAGTTCTTCTTTTTCAGACTTCCTGCATGACCTTATCTATTTCCTTTACCACATTTCTACCCCAGATGAGGAGCTTTTGCACATGACTTGAGATAACAAAACTGTCTCCAGTAGATTTACCGAGAGCTATCTGAATGTATACTCACGTATTCTATCTCTCTCATGTTAGAGAAGACAAAGCAATGGCCACCATTGGCTCTTCTTGTGATCTTTGC